>NC_137977.1:36394172-37026672 GCF_963924665.1 Micromys minutus
GTAGAAATATATATATATATTTGGATATAGTAACCTGGGCTGACATTTGTGTTTTCTTAGGGTCTGTTTGATGTCAGTTCAGGATCTTCTAGCTTTCATAGTCTCTGTTGAGAAGTCTGGTGTAATTCTGACCTTTATATGTTACTTAACTTCTTTGCCTTACTGCTTTTAGTATTCTTTCTTTGTTTTGTGCATTTGGTATTTTGAATATTATGTGTTGGGAGGAATTTCTTTTCTAGTCTAATCTATTTGGAGTTCTGTAGGCTTCTTGTATGTTCATGGGCAGCTTTTTCTTTAGGTTACGGAAGTTTTCTTCTATAATTTTGTTGAAGATATTTACTGGCCCTTTAAGTTGGGAATCTTCGCTCTCTTCTACACCTATTATCCTTAGGTTTGGTCTTCTCATTGTGTCCTGGATTTCCTGGATGTTTGGGTTAGGAGATTTTTGATTTTTGGATTTTCTTTGATTGTTGTGTCAATGTTTTCTCTTTTATCTTCTGCCCCTGAGATTCTCTCTTCTATCTCTTGTAGTCTGTTGGTGATGCTTGTGTCTGTGACTCCTGATGTTTTTATTAGGCTTTCTGTCTCCAGGTTTGTCTCCCTTTGTGATTTCTTAATTGTTCCTATTTCTATTTTTAGATCTTGGATGTTTTTGTTCAATTTCTTTTACTGTTTGGCTGTGCTTTTCTGTAATTCTTTAAAGGTTTTTTTGTGTTTCCTCTTTAAGGGCTTCTACTTGTTTGCCTGTGTTCTCCTGTATTTCTTTAAGGGAGTTATTTATGTCCTTCTTAAAGTCCTCTACCATCATCATAAGGTGTGATTTTTTTTTTTAAAGTTGGAATCTTGCTTTTCTGGTGTCCTGGGGTATCCAGGACTTGCTGTATTGGGAGAACTGGGTTCCAGTGATGCCAAGTAGCCTTGCTTTCTGTTGCTTTTGTTCTTGCACTTGCCTCTTGCCATCTGGTTATCTCTAGTGCTACTCACCTTTGCAGATTCAAAAAGACTGAAGTAACACTTTGATTTTTATCAGATCTCTGTGGATTAAAACATGTTGCACCTTCAGAGCTTTCCTGATTGTGCCTCACAGCACCAAAGAGCAGGTATCAGGACAGCACAGCAAACCACTCAAACAGGCTCAGCATAAGTCGCACTCTTATGAACTAAGATGGATATGACTTTCTTTTGTGCTGTGCTTACACAGTAAAGGGTAAACAGATCTTCAGCTCATGTGGGCATGGGTCAGAGTCTTTCAACCCCTCTGTCATTGTGATAGCTAATAGTCAATGAGGAAAGTCTGTTGGTTGTTCTAGAAAGTAGGTGAAAGCTCAATTTTCTCCTTTATTGCCTAATTACATGATCTCTTTGTAATCTGTTGGATTATAGTGAGACTAAAGTGTGATAAATTGACGACCTTTGTAGAGAGATGTAGAGGGGCCAGCAATACACTGAGTACCAGCATGCATGTGTGCTAGAATCGGACTCCATTCGTTAGTTAACATGAACTCTCTTACATCCCCTCTCCCTCTCCCTCTCCCTCTCTCTCCCTCTCTCCCTCTCTCCCTCTCTCCCTCTCTCCCTCTCTCCCTCTCTCCCTCTCTCCCTCTCTCCCTCTCTCCCTCCCTCCCTCTCCCTCTCCCTCTCCCTCTCCCTTCCCTCTCCCTCTCCCTCCCTCTCCGTCTCCCTCCCTCCCTCCCTCCCTCCCTCCCCCCCCCTCTCTCTCTGTGTATGTGTGTGTGTAGGCTTTCAGGAGTTGGTTCTCCCCTTCTCCCTTCTACCGTGTTGGGGATTCATCTGAGGTTAGCAGGCATGGCAGCACATGCCTTTACTTGTCTTCCTCAAGCTACTGCCATCACAACAGCATTCTCGGTCCTTGTGCTCATGAGAAAGAGTTCAGATGGTAGAGGGAAAAAACCTAGAGTGTGTTTCTAACAGTAATAAAGTAAAATTACACTCTTTAAAAAAATCATTTATGTGGGCTGGAGAGAAGACTCAGCAGTTCAGAGCACTGAGTTCAATTCCCAGCAATCACACATGGTGGCTCACAAGCATTTGTATGGAATCTGATGCCCTCTTCTGGTGTGTCTAAAGACAGCTACAGTGTACTCATATACATAAGATAAATAAATAAGTCTTAAAAAATCATTTATGTGTTGTGGATGTTTGCTTCCTTATATGTGTGCCACATGTCCAGGAACTGGAGTTACAGAGGGCTCTGGAACTGACATGTGTGGGTGCTGGGAATCGAACTTGGCTCCTCTGGATGAACAGGCGGTGCTTTTATCTTTTGAGCCATCTTATCTGGCCTATAAGTACACTCCTGAGTGTGGTAATAGTTCTCCCTCTTTGTGGGGTCTGAATGTACAAATACTAGTCTTCCACATCTCCTGGCGCAGCAGGGGCAGCCTGAGGGGCTGGTTCCTCTCTTGGGCTGGGGTTTATGGGAGACCCACTTATTCACAGTTTATTCTGTTATTGGGTGTGTGAGGTGTAAGAATATATATGAGGATTTAACTACCCAAAGTTTATCTCAGAGTGGTAATGGTGCCCTGCACAGGCCTTGTGGGCATGGGTGGGAAGTGGTCGAGACCAGTGCCTCAGTGGGCAACCATGGCAGTCGGTGGCCCAGTAGAAAGTCTGTTTCTCTTCATTTTCAGTTTTTTCTTTTTCATACCTATTAGCTCCAGAGCCCACACGTGTACCCTAACATGAGGAGGCAGCCCAGTGTCTGTATTTAAAGCATGTATCTACTATAGATACTTAAAGGAAAAGGACCACTCTAGGCATCAGCATTCTCTGCAGGGTAAGCACATGCTTGGTTTGGTAATCAGGATGAGCAGTGACAGAGTGAGCAAGTGAGGCTAAGGAAACACCAGGCGAAGGACTCAGGAAGCACACGTGGATCCCAGTGTATAATGAGCAGCTGTACTTGCCATGCTGGCTCCTTTCTAGATCTTTCCATGAGCATCACACACACCGTGAGAAAACCACTGAGTCTGTTACAATGTAGCCCAGGCTGGCCTAGAACTCAGCCTGTGGTCACATACTGCCCTCAGTCCTCCACCTGAGTGTTCAGTGTCTATTATCCACCCTTGGTCTCTGACATTTAGTTCTCAAACAGAAAGCAGTTATTAGATTTATTCTTTAAACCAGCCAGCGTTGCTCCTGTGTTCCTCTTTGCTGTGTGCTGGGAACCTCCCCCCTGCACAGGTAGATTGTAACTCCGAGTACAGCGACTTCTCCCGAGTTACAGACAAGAGGTTGAGGATCAGTCTTAGTCTTTATTGCTTGTTGTCTTCTCCTTTAAGGAAATGTTTGCCTCCTTCCTGTGAGGAAAAGAAAATCCATTAGAGACACCAAGGCTTCCCTGTTGGTGTGGCAGCTCAATTCTGGCTGTGCTGAGGTGTGGCTTTTGAAGAGGATTAAGTCAGAAGGCCCTGCCCTCCTGAATGAGATTAGCACCCATCTAAAGCCATTAGGGATTCTTTTCTCACATAGCCTTTCTCCAACTCTGCAGCAGGCAGCTACAAGACACCATTACTGAAATAGAGACCAGTCTTCATCATGTAGTTTTAGGGTCTGGGGATTGTAATCACTAGAGCAGTAAAAAATTCTGTTTAGTAACCACCCAGTCTTAGCAGCACAAGAGGTCCAGTTAGGAAGCCAGTGAGGATTTTGCCTTCTGAGCCGCTCTTCCCCAGCCCTTCACATATTTGGATACAGTTGTAGCAATTCTAGAAAAGATTCTTTCAGAACCAAGGTGACTGTTTTTTTTTTTTTTTTTTTTTTTTTTTTTTACCAATCTGAGGGAGCAACATGATAGTCTAGCCAGCCCTTCCGGTCTCTAGCTGTCAGGGTACTGAAGAGGAAGCTGGACAAGGTCCTCAGTGACCATTGCCCGTGCCTTGTGCAGTCTTGTCTTCCTCTAAGTCAGTCTGTATCTGGAAATCTCACATGGACACTCGTGTGCGCGCATGTGCGCGAACACACACACACACACACACACACACACACACACACACACACAGAGAGAGAGAGAGAGAGAGAGAGAGAGAGAAGACATACACATAACATACACATAACAATAATGCCTGGTTGATTTTTCTTTTCTCTTTTGAAGCAGGTATTGTCAGATAACCTAGCCTGCCTTTGAACCCCCCAGCCCCACCACACCCCGATCCTCTTGCCTTCACTCTTAAGTGCTGGGATTACAGATACTTTACATTTAAGTTAAAAAAACAAAACAACAGAAACTGAAAGGAGGCCAGTGAGGTTGCTCAGTTGGTTAAGGCCTCTCAGAGGAGCTCAGTGCGCTGCATTCCTTTCTGGGAACCATATGGTAGAACAGAACCGACCCCTTCCTTCATGTTTCCCTTCAGCCTCTGCATGAGCCTCACGGCACCTGTGTGGGTCCCAAATACATGTGTCTAAACATTCTTTTCGGTAGTAATCAGGACTTAAGTATAAATGGGTTAGAAAATCCACTGGGGCCAAGTTATTGTAAAGTTAATTAAAAGCATTTTTGGGATGTGGGAGGTGCCAGGGATTAAATCCAAGGTTTATGCCATCTGAAGGAAATGACCTTTTCCCTTTTCTGAGAATTGAACTTAGAATTTTATGCATGCTGGGAAAGTGCTTTTTTTCACTGAGATATATTCCTAGCCCTAAAGTAATTCTTGTAAAAAAAATCAGATTACATTTATTTACTAATTATTATTATTATTATCAATTTGTGTGTGTGTGTAGGGTGGGGGTGTGCATGCTATAATGTGCACATAGAGTTAGATTAACAAAGTGCTGAAGTGAGCCCGCACTGTACAGATCTCAGATGGGCCAGTGGGGAACAGGAAGCCCACTACAGATTGGAGCAAGGTACTAGACACTCAGGCAGTGGAGAGTTGTTAGGATCCTTGAAAGCCAGGACCCAAGGGCAGCTGCAGCAGGCAGGGCAGAGTGTTAGAAAAGGAAAGAAAAGGGAATTCTCAGAAGTGCGGCAGCCTCCCACCGCAAAGCTGAAGCTCAGAGCGTGAACCTGGCAGGGACTGATCCTAACTGGGAGTTGAAGAATTCTGATGAAACAGATGACAGAAGTGAATGACTCATGGCCAGTGCTTTTCAGAAATGGGAGTAGGGCAAGAGTTAATGCAGATTAAAAGTCAGCTGGTACTGGAGCTATGGCAAAGGTGGTAAAAATGCTGGCTGAGTGAGCACATCCCAGACACCACGCTGAAATCGCATGCAGGGTGTAGGGCTCAGGTGACTGTAATGCCAGCGCTTGGGAAGCAGAGACAAGCAGATGCCTGGGGCCAGTTAGCCTAATCTTGTCTGTGAGTTCCAGGCTCCTCAGAGCTCCTGTCTCAAAACCAAGGAGGATGGATCTGAGGTTGATGTCTGACCTCCGCACATCTGTGTGGCGTCCACTTGCACACATGTAAATCACGTGCAAAACCATGCACAACACAAAAGTGAGCTGTGTTTTTATTGTTTCAGTTCTAGCTTAGCAGTCAGTCCAGATAGCAGGAAATCAACACATATCCCCTTCCTCCTCTTCCCTTCTCCCCCTTCTCTTCTCCTCTGTCCATCGTTTGAGACAAAATCTTTTAGTTCAAGGTGGCCCTGTCCTCCTCATTGTAGCCCAGGCTGGCCGCTGATCTTAGATCTCCTTGTCTCGGCCTCCCGACTGCTGTGATTACAGATGTGCATTGTCATGTGCGGCTCAAGTTTCCAAGTGCTTACTATTATTAACTGTCTCCTAAGAATCATAAAATGCTAGGGCAGAGGGCAGAGAAAGAAGAAGGAAGTGTCCAAAATCATGGCTTTCACAGCACATAGAATAATTGCAGACAAATCCTGATTTCCCTCTAAGGTGTACATGAAACGCTGAAAAACAATTCTATCATCCTCATGAGGCAAATATGCACCTTTCCTTCTCAACATTTTAATGAAAGGATTTATGACTTGTAATACACATGAAGAAATTAAAGCCTTTTATAATAAAAGTCCTTAGAAAATATACCAGAGATGAGCCGGGCATTGTATCATATACCTTTAATCCAACAGAAGCAGGTAGACAGGTGGATCTCTGAGATTGAGGCCAGCCTGGTCTACAGAGTGTCAGGGCAGCCAGAGAAACCCTGTCTGGAAAAAACCAGAAACCAAGCCACACCAAACCACCACCACCACCACCAACACAACAACAAAAACAACCAACCAAAAGAAAAAAGAAAGACAGCAGAGGCACATACCCCAAATGAAATGTGGTGACATGAGCAGGGCACGTGGGAAAGGCTAGAGATGACGGGGGAGAGCTGTGGTAGCTCAGCGGAGCCCAAAGACGTGTGCATTAAAGCAGCAGGCTACAAGTTCTGCCTGTTCTTCAGACAGGAAGACCGAGAGAGGTGGGAATCCTCTCAGACATACTCTGTCTTTAAGACGATGGCAACTGGGTACACCTGCATACACTGGATAGCTTGGCACTTTAATTCATTTACCTCTGTGCCTGATTATGGAGGAGTGTGCGCGCGCGAGTGTGTGTGTGTGCGCGCGCGTGTGTGTGTGTGTGTGTGTGTGTGTGAGAGAGAGAGAGAGACTGTGTCTGTGAGAGTGTGTGTGTGTGTGTGTGTGTGTGTGAGAGAGAGAGAGAGAGAGAGAGAGAGAGAGACTGTGTGTCTGTGAGAGTGTTTGTGTGTGTGTGTGTGTGTGTGAGAGAGAGAGAGAGAGACTGTGTGTCTGTGAGAGTGTTTGTGTGTGTGTGTGTGTGTGTGTGTGTGTGAGAGAGAGAGAGAGAGAGAGACACGGTGTGTCTGTGAGAGTGTTTGTGTGTGTGTGTGTGTGTGAGAGAGAGAGAGAGAGAGAGAGAGAGAGAGAGACTGTGTGTCTGTGAGAGTGTTTGTGTGTGTGTGTGTGTGTGTGTGAGAGAGAGAGAGAGAGAGAGAGGGAGGGAGGGAGGGAGGGAGGGAGGGAGAGAGAGAGAGAGAGACTGTGTGTCTGTGAGAGTGTTTGTGTGTGTGTGTGTGTGTGTGTGTGTGAGAGAGAGAGAGAGAGAGGGGGAGGAGAGAGATTTTCAAGTGTAGTTTATAGTTTTGTACATTCATGAGTTTCTAACACAGCTTTTATTTAATGAAACCCTGAGAGTAGATTTTTTTTAGCACTGTCTCCTAACCCAGCCCAACAGAGAACAAAGCTTCTACAGCTCTTCATAGACTGCCCAGCTAGCTCACTCATGTACTTAAAATGACAAGAAAAAGGGAAAAAATAACTTGCTTAAGAAACAAACAAAAAAACCCAGGTATGTGAGCAGATTTTTTTTTTGGAAAGAGGATCTGATGTAGCCCAGGTTGGCCTAGAATTCTCTGTGTTCTTAAGGATGACTTTGAAACTCCTGTTCCTCTTTGATCTGCCTCCCATGTGTCAGGACTACAAGCATGTACCAGGAGGATTTACAAACGTACACGCTTTAGAAACATCTGAGAAACCATCCTTAGCTATCGTGATCTTCCCATGGATGCCACTAACCCAAGAGGAGTGGCTGCTTATCCTTCTCTCTGGATCCTCCTCAAGCAAACACGCTTGATTTATTTTTAATAGAAACGATTGTCCTTTTTAAAGGCTGAGTAGCTTGGGTGTGACAGAGGAACACAGTTCTAAACTAAAATCTGCATTTAACCTAGTCTGGGTTAATGTATAAGTCATGTTTTTATCCGGGGGAGCAGTTGTCATTTTAAACTCTTAACACATCGGTGTGTAATTGTTAAGAGGTGGGAAACATTAATATAAGCTGTTTGGTTTGTTACATTGCATCTGGAACGTTTACCATTGTTGGAGTGGCAGCCATTCTTCATAGCGTGGGTAACTACCAACAGTTCTTGTTCTATTTGAACACAGATAAATTTTAAATTATTGCTTTTTAAGCCATTTGTTGCTTGACCAGGTGTTTGTAGCCTCCTGAATGAAAGAATTTATTAGTTTAGTTCTGTTTAATGATGGATGCTTTCAGCATTCGCGGCCTGCGGTGTTTGTGTGGTTTGCTGCACTTTCTAACTTCACCACTTGGGGGCAGCATTTCATTACACAGTGGAACAATTCTCTCCACTTAAATGCCTATTTGTCAGTTTGGTCTCTGAAGCTCTTGCGTTATTTTACTTTATTTTTTTTAAAGAAGGAGGAAAGGGAAGAGGGGAGTGATGTAATCATATTCTAATTGAAATGTTAAATTAATTTAAAAAGAATCATCAAAACTTTTGCTTGTCTTAAATTTTCCATTATTTTTAACTAGTTTTTTTGGTCATTTAAATAATTGCATGGGAATTAATAGTTAATAGAATTCAGATTTTGAAGAATCATCTTCCTTTCCATGCCTTGAGGGATAATGTAAACCTGTTTATTATTTGTGTCTTCACAGAGCGTTTCAATTTTCAGTAAGACTGGTAATATTACCTGATTGGGAAAACATTCCTGCATAAATTTAGGAAAATTCATTTATTTAAAAAAACAAAAAATGACAGGAAACACATTCCTTGTGACTGTTTCTATATGTGGCTAGGTGTTGGCTTTTTTGTCCTTCACCCCTTTATGTCTGTAGTCATATACTATGTATTGGACCCTCACATTAATTTAAAGGGATGTTTTTCTAAAGAAAAAAAAAACCCAATAACCAAACCCAAAACTCATCAATATTAATTGTAGTGTGTACTCGCTCACCATTTGTAATTAGTCATTTATTAGGATTATACTCTTCAAAAATCAGTGACCCATTCACAATATAGTCTTTGTCTCAAACACTTTCCCGAGTTCTGTTTCTCAGTTACGTGGTACTTATCTGCATGTGTCTTCAGTGTTCGGAAGATGTGTCATAAAGCTTGCCCTGCACTGCGCTGCCACTTGAGATTGTCATCTGTCCCTAGTGTTTGGTGACTTTGGCCTTGTACATCTCACTAAAGTCTGACATCATTCACTGACTTTCAGTAAGTTAGATGGGGCCAGTTGTGTACTTGAGTGTATGGGCATTTTGTGTGCTCACTTGTTAAAACGCTGAAATCCTGCTATAGGCTAGTGATCAAACACATACTAGTTTCAATTATCATCTGGGATCTCTTTTAATAGATGTTTTCCTGAATTCTAGGTTATGACACCATGTTTTGGGACAAACTTTGCTGTAGTAAGAATATAATGTGTGTGCTAACTTCAGTTTTAAGTTTACACTATTATTATAGGTGCTATGTTACATAGTAGGTCTATGTAAGTATTCATCTTGATAATTGCAACTTAGGCCTATTAAAGTTCACCAGGCCCACTTTCTCCCAGGTTGTGGCAACCATTTTTCTCTTCTGTAAGTCTATGAATCAGACTATTCCCAAAGCCACATATAAGGGGATTCATCTAGTGTTTGTCCTATGCTGGTAGTTTTACCTCCTCTGGCTTAGTGTGTGAGGACTTACCCTCTGCCATTGCCTGCCATGGATGGTGGGGACTTACCCTCTGCCATTGCCTGCCATAGATGGTGGGGGTTTACCCTCTGCCATTGCCTGCCATGGACAGTGGGGGTTTACCCTCTGCCCATTGCTGGCTGTGGACCTTGGGCTGCTTCTGTACCTCAGCTGCAGTGCTAGGGGCACCCAGTCTTTGAAGAGAGTTGCTAATTTTTTCTTTTGATTTTAGTTCTTTTGGCTAAATGATTCCAAATAGATTGCTGGAATTTTTTTTTTTTTTTGGTTTTTGATTTTGTTAGCTCATTTTACCTGCACATATTCATGAGGTTCAGCGTCCTAATCTCCACCTTTCTTCACACCCGCTCCTCACCTTTCTCTATCCCTAGGCCATTAGGTCATTTTAAAGTCACTCTTTGTTTGTTTGTTTAAATGTTTCCAGAAACCCCTGGATAGTTTCCCTGTATATTTATTTGTGAAGTGAGTTTTCTCACACCTTCACCCCACGCATCCCCCCTTTTATCCCTTTGGCAGAGGGTTAAATCCTATCCTTTTCCATTCCAAGAGAACAAGCACAGTGAAAGTAAAACATTCATGACTGAACCTTAAGTAATTTTGCTGTTCATATCTGTGTTGAAAGCTTTCTCTTCTCGGTGCTGGAGATAAATCTGGGCTCGTATGTGTAAGACACACATTCTACTGCAGAGCTGCGTCCCAGCAGCGGGGCCTGTTTTGATAACACATATTTTGTCTTGTGCTTGGTAAGATTGGTGATAATGGGAAGTGGGCAGGCGATTGAAGAACTACATCAGTAATTTGAATTTTGTGTCTAACATCTTTGGGAGGAGGGAAAGATTAATTGCGTGTTTTTTGCATTGCAGTGAATGACTTAGGAGGGGACTTCAAAGGAGTTGGTAAAGGCTCCTCTGCCGCCGACAAGGTTGTGGAAGAAATAAGAAGGAAAGGCGGGAAAGCTGTGGCCAATTACGGTATTTGACAGAAATAGACTGTTTACTTTCCTTCTGCTAATAAAAGTTGTTTGCTTTAGTAATCCTTCAGAAATAACTCAGCATTACACTGAATCTAACTATGAAATTAGATTTTATCTAAATCTACCAAGCCTTTTGAGAACATCCTTTATTTCATATGTGAGAAATTGCTAAGCTTTTGATGTAGATGATTTCATAAACTGTTGTGAAACTTAGACTGTTACAGGTGTGACTGTGTTCTGAACAGCCTTGTTTAGATTCAAGGTCTCACAACTCTGTAGCATCTACTTTAATTCTTCTTAGTGTGTTCAAAGATTCTGTGTTCAAAGCTGTGCTGAGTGATGAATGGCCCTTTTTGGTGTTGGCTGCCATGATCTTTTGCAGTTGCTACTGCAATTATCTTTCACTTTGCAAAAACTTGAGGGTCAAATGAGATGTTAAGTGTGTTATGAAAAAACCTGCAAATACAACTTTCACATTTTGGTCTGTTGTTCCAAGCATTGGAAAGAACCCTGTTGAATAGATTTACACTTCACGCTTGTGGCTGCCAACTTTCCTGGAACTAGTTTGTGGTAGCTTGGTTTCATTTTGACAGCTCACAGGAGGAACGAGGATTTGACCTATGGATTTGAGGGAGTGTTAAGATGCTAATGATAAGCTTACTATCTTTCCCTCATGATTTAGGAAAAAATGTTTCCATTTTTTTTCTTTAAGCTCTAGAGCAGTGAGGCTCAACCTGTGGGTCACAACCCCTTGGGGTTCAAATGACCTTTTCACAGGGGTTGCATGTTAGATATCCTGCATATCAGATATTTACATTATGATTCATAACACAGTTATGAAGAAATTCTCCACAGTTAGAAGAAGCAGTGATAATAATTTTATGGTTGGGGTTCACTACAACATGAATTAAAAGGTCACAGCATCAGGAAGGTTGAAAACCACTGTCCTAGAGCCTTATAATCTTACAAGGATAAAAGTCTCAGGCTCCTCCCCTTTGCAGCTCTCCTTTGCTTAGCCTGTCAATCATCAGGGCAACAGCCCCTTCAGGTTTTCCAAGTGCTGATTGATGCTTTTCAGGGTTAGAGTCTCAGCAGCCATTGGAAGTGCCTGGGCAGGTGAGGCTCAGAAAGCTATCAGTGGGGACCAGAGGTGGCACAGCCCCCTGTAGGGAGCTCACAGCCTTACTCAGGATGTCTGCATTTGCAGCCATCCAGACAGCGAGCCCTGATGACTGAAAATCTGAAATCCAAGTGCTCCACACGGTGTCAGATATGTGGGACATTTCACAGCTGACCTCACCGGACAGAGTGCAGTCAGTCCTGGACAGACACAGCAGGAACTGTCCCTGAAATTACCTCCAGGTGTGAGTGTCAGGCATCCAGGGCATGTGAAGAAACATTTTGGATAGAGTTGGGTTACAGCCACAAAACAGATCATTATATGTAGGCACAAACTCCAAAACTTGAGGAAAAAAATGATCAGAAATACTAATGGTTCCAAGCGTTTTGGAAAATGGCTAACACACACACAGACACACACACACACACACACACACACACACACACACACACACACACACTCACATACACACACACAAACAAAAAAACCAAACCAACCAACCAAACAAACAACCAAACAAACAACCAAACCAAATCAAGCCAAACCAACCCCCCCTCCCCCAGTGTTTTATCGTGTAGTTCCGTTTGGCCTGAGAACTTGAGATACTTCTCCCCTCAACTCTAACAAATTCTGTGATTACAGGGGTGTGCCATAGCGCTCAGCCTCAACGTGTATCTCTTACCAAGGACCATATGGATCCCATGGGTCCTGGGAAAGAGGTTGACATTGTCCTTGGGTCCCAGAGAAGGGACTGATGGTGTTCCCTGGGTTCTCCCTTGCGAATGGGGTGCTTATGGCGGAGGCAGTGGTGGTGAAGGACCGCAGGCAGAGCCTGCCTGAGAGCTTACCAGCTGAATATAGGAACCCACGTTGTTTGCTTTACTTTTTGTAGTTAATAGTGCAAGACTGGGTGGCTCTATAATAATGCATATGCTTATATAGATTAAACATGCATCTCTCCCATCCTCTTAATTTGCCACTAAGGTGCAATGTTTGTAAAATTAAATTAAACTAATCTATTGCATTTGCTTGTTATGCTGGCCATACTGTTGAACACTCAGTATCCATATATGATTATTGCTTACTATTATTGAACAACGGTGGGAAAAGGGCCTTTTCAACTTCATAGGAAGTTTAACAGTTTAATTAATCTGTAATGACTTTGCACCCCTTCCCTTTCTCATAAGCAGTTTTATTGGACAGCAGTCCTCTAGCTGCTCTTTGTCAGGATTTTTGTTTATTTGTTTGTTTTTGTTGTTCTTTGAGACAGAGTCTTTGTGTAGCCCTGGGTGTCCTGAAACACCTGTAGACCAGGCTGGCTTTGAACACACAGAGATCCTTCTGCCTCTGCCTCCCAAGAGCTGGGATTAAAGTCTTTTCTCAGCATTTCTTTTTCACTTTTTAAAAATTTTTTTTATTTTTACACTCCAGATTTTATCCCCTCCCGGGACCACCCTCGGCTGCTCCACATTAGCATCTCTTACTCAGTCTACTCTCCCCTGTCTTGCTGGTTAATGAATTGTCTGGCATAAGAATGTCTGTGGTGATAGACTCCATTGATGGCTGTGTGCCTTTTGTGTTTACTCTGCTGGGTGGTGGGATAACTCATATGCTCTGAGTGACAACGACTGTGAGGCTATGAGGCAGGGTACTGACATTCTGTCCTCTGCTCTTCTCAGATTCAGTTGAAGAAGGCGAGAAGCTTGTGAAGACAGCACTGGACAAGTTCGGCAGAATAGGTGATGTTCTCCTGCATTCATGGTGTCTTTATGTTCCACTTCTGTCTCTGGGGTAAAATATTCCCGGAAAAAAACAAGTGAGGGAGGAGGGGATTTGGCCTTGCAAATCTAGGATAAAGTATGTCGTTGTGGGGGAGTTGTGGTAGGAGTTCAGACAGCAGTTACATCATGAAATAAGCAGGACAGAGGACATGGGACTTGCTTGTGCTCAGCCCAGTTTCTCCTTCTCAGTTCAGGAAAGGTGCCATCCCCAGTAGCCCAGGTCTTCAGTGTCAATAACTTAATTAAGGTGGCCCCCACAGACATGTGCACAGCTGGACTCAGTGTAGACAGTCCTTCGTGAGCCTTTCTTCCCAGGTGAGTGTAGGCTGGGCAAGTTCACAATGAAAGCTCACTATTACAGGGTACTAATGAGGCTCTTGCTGCTTTCCTCATGTAATAGTTTTGAATGGACATTATTGAACAAGCACATCTCTCTTTCTAATTAGATATTTGGGTTTGTTTTATAAGTCAAGTATTTTATTTAACTGATTTTATTGTATGACTTATTACATGATGGTCTTGAGGTGATGGTCTTATTGCCATATACATATTTAGGTAATTTTTAAGTTTTTGCATCAAGTGATTAAAAACACTGTGTGTGTAAGCTCTTTGCCTTTTTTAATGAATTTAATTAAATCTCAAAATTTTGAGATAAATTGATATTTTGGCAATAATGGACCTAATGTATTTTTTTTAATGATGGTTTTATATCTTATAAATTTAGAAGAAATATGTATGATAAGTATCTTAGTTAGGATTCTGATTGCTATAGTGAAACACTGTGATCAAAAAGCAACTTGTGGAGGAAAGGGTTTATCTGGCTTATACATCTATAGCCCTGTTCATCACTGAAGGAAATCAGGCCGGGAACTCAAACAGAGCAGGAACTTGGAGTCACGAGCTGATGCAGAGGCCATGGAGGGATGCTGCTTACTGATTTGCTCCTCATGGCTAGCTCAGCCTGCTTTCTTACAGAACCCAGGACCACCAGCCCAGGAAAGGCACCACCCACAATGGGCTGGACCCTCCTGCATTAATCACTGATTAAGAAATTTCTGTACTGGCTTGACTACAACTTGAATTTATGGAAGCCTCTTCTTAATTGAGGTTCTCTCCTTTAGCTTTAGATGTCTTACATAAAAGTATCCAGCACAAGGTTCTTCATTTTAGAGATGTACTCTTGGTCCTTCCTCTCTAACTCCTCCTCCTGGTTTACTCTGAGACATTGGTATTAAAATAATTGGATTGCAGGTGGGCAACAGGACTTTGCGTTTCCAGTCTGGACAGCACTGTTTGTCAGTTGAGTGTATTCCTTTTTTGTTTAGTCCAACATACTTGTTCTAGTTTGGTTAGGTTGACTGTGACACAGAGGATGGGGCTAGCCACAGGATTCCAGGGCTTTAACCTTAAAAAAACATTAGTTTCTTTGCATAGTGAGATTACAAAGACTTATCAAATAGAATATTGGTTTCTAGCTTCAGTTGGTTTGTTTGGAATTCCTAGTTTATTTTATTTTTGAGACATGGTCTCAGGTAGTACAGGCTGTCCCACACCTGTGTAGTTGAGGCTGGCTCTCATGAGCCTCCTGCCCTCCCCTCTTAAGTGACTGGATTGCAGGCCTGAATTCCCATGCTTACTTTAGCACTTTATGGATTTTTGACCTTTTTACTGTTGAGGAACAAGGAGAGAACTTTTAACTTTCTGAGTGGATTTTGAAGTTAAGTACAAGATGACTTATAGTTGATTTTTAGTACTCAGGACTCACAAGTGTGTGAGAGCTAGCTTTTCGAGCTATAAGAATTTTGGTTGAAGATAAGAGATTTAAAATTTTAAGTCGGAGAGGAAGATCTGATGATTGATTTTTGTAAGTTAGTTATTTTTTTATTGCTATAGGTATTAAAATTTTGTTTTGATAGCATTCTTATTGTATGTAGTTTTTCTGGGGGGACTTTCAAAAAACTTTTAAAATAAATTAAGTTGTAAGTAAGTGCAAATTATTATGCTTACTTTTACTTATGTAACTTGGATCTTTTTCATATTGTAGATGTTGTGGTCAACAATGCTGGGTGAGTGTTTCTGTATTTTCATTTGTAGTAGAATACACACTATTGCCTTACTGCTGTGTGCTTTCTCTTTCACCCTGACCGTCTGCATTGTCACATTTTAGAATCCTGAGGGACCGCTCTTTCTCCAGGATAAGTGATGAAGACTGGGGTAAGATGTTTCCTGGCTTCTGTGGAATGTAACTGGCTATCTTGTCTTTTAGTACTTAGTGAATTTATACTATTAAGGAAATACTTTGCATATAAATGAATTTACTATATTGAAAATGATTTATATAGTTACAAGTTAAACATTTGTTAAAAAATAGTTAAGTCATTTGCAGAAGTTCCTGGAAACAATTTTGTTTCTTAGTATTAACTTTAGTAGCTTTTACCCTGTTTTATCTACTCTGTCACCCTCTCCCTCCCTCCCTCCCTCCCTCCCTCCCTTCTCCCCCTCCTTTCCCCATGAGAAGGGCAGGATGCAGAAGAGCTCAGGGTATGACAAATTAAAAACAAAGGTCTTAAGAAGAGGGTAGGACGGAACCTGGATGTTAATCTGAAGCTTTCAATAAATAGGAAATGTTTTTCATTTTCCTTCCCTGTGTTGCAGAGGTTGAGTTTATGCAACAGTGAAAACCTGTTTGTAGTTTATTCTTATTTTGTTCCTGTTGATGGTTATCAACAGTAAACAGACCAGTGGCTGAAGGGGTGGCAGGCATAGCCGCTGAGGTGGGGTAACTGTATCATTGCTAAGATGAAGTTCAGCTTCTGTCCTAGAGCTTTGGAAGAGGCACAATGTCCAGGTGAAAGCTTTTGGTTCTTCCCTGGGGACAACTGGGATAGGAAGCTGAGAAAAAGATCCAAGCGATGAGACTCCATCCTACCCAGTCCCCCTCCTTATCACCCTTTGTCCTGCCTTAGTGTTGCATTTGTATGGAAACTCTGGGATTTTTTTTTTTTTTTTTTAAATTCCCGAATGAAACCAAATAAGTAAGAATGGTCAAAATGGGACAGCTCTCAACGCAGGGTTGTTTTGTAAACGGTAGTTCACTCATTGCATTGCAGTCCTTAAAAGTAGACTGCTCTAATTCATTCGGAAACCTTGGCAAAAATAGTGCGTATTTTAGAGATATTCCCTGATGATAAGCTGTGCTATCTATGTCTAACTTTTATTTGTTATTTTGAGTGTAAGTTAATATGTCAAATTCATGACTATTTGTGTAAGTATTTGCTTTTAATGCATGTATATGCATTTCATGTATTTTAATGCAGTTCATGTATGTGTGGGATGGGTATGCATGTACATTTATATGCTAGAGACAATGTTAGGTTATTGTTCTGAGGAATGCCACCTACCTCCTTTGAGATAGGGCCTCTTACTGGTCTGGAGCTCACTAGTAGGGCTACACTTGTTGGTTAGGAAGTCCCAAGTAGCTGTCTTTGCCTCACCTGCACTGGGATTACACACATTTGCTACTATGCCTAAAGTTTTCACATGGCTTCTGGGACTCTAACTCAGGTTCTTATGCTTGTGTGATAAGCACTTTGCCAGGTAAGCTAAATCCCTATAGGTATTTGTTTAAGGGAGGGTGGTCTCATGTTGCTTTGGGTAAGTTTGTGTTGCTGGGTGCACATGCAAGTAGAGATCTAAAATGACTGCACTGTCTCTCTTTTGGTTTATATCAGCACATTTTTATTTTGAGTGGGCATTAATTAAATACAATATCATGTTTAGATTAATGTAGGGATTACAATAATTTTATAAATTATAGGAAAAGCTCATGGGTATAATTGTAACAAAAACAAAAGTGGTTACCTGGGTGTGACAGTAGATGGTTAGGAATGCCCCATATAAAATGAACAAGCCCCATAAAAAGACACACCTAACTTTTGACAAACATAATGAAAACAATTTCTTTTTCAGATATAATTCATAGAGTTCACTTGCGGGGCTCCTTCCAAGTGACCCGGGCTGCATGGGATCATATGAAGAAACAGAAATATGGAAGGTAGATTTGCCCTCTGTCAGCAGGGAGGATGCTCACACATGGGTGCATGGTGCTGGGGCAAGCAGTTTCACACTTGGGCAGGCTTTAGAGTGCAGTTTAGCACACACTCACCAGCTTTGTATTTCCCTTTTACCATATGCTTTTTATTATCATTATATTTCCCATGAACCTTTATCACATTTTTTTTTTTTTTTTTTTTTTTTGTGTGTGATACAACTCTTGGGGAAACAAGGTGTGAATTGTTGTCTATTAATTCCAGATGGGAACCAACAACAAACAACAGTACAGACACCACCAGAGTTCACTTTAGCAAAACAATGAAATGAGCTTTATTGGCATTATAGGAATGTGGCTGAGGGGCTACTAAAAAGAGCAGCAATGACTCAAAGACAGCTGTATCACCGAAATTAACTCTCAACATGGGTGACAGTGCACAAAAACTGGACACTGGAAGGTTACTACACAGCCTACAGAAAGCTCAACTCATTAGAAAGTGTTTTCTTAGGTGTCTCAGTGAATCTGAGCCTTTTTCAGAAAGCTTAGCTTGGCTGAGACTATCTTTTAGCAGCTGTCCTTACTATTTATATACCCTTTGGGAGGGAGGGATCTAGTGAATCCTGTCTGTTTCAGGGACTTCCTGAAGTCTTTGAATAATTTACTTACTGAGCTCAATGAGTTCCCCCACAGCACATCTCCTTAGAACATTCTGTTGTTTGACCTTTATAATCATCCTGTGGCTTCATGAACCTCCTCCCAAGATAGAAGATTTTAATTTTGAATGAAACTACTACACAACTTTAGAAAGCAGTATAAACACTGAAGATTGTTATTTGGTGTGCTCAGCAACCAGAAGGACAGAGAGAAGAGTGTCCATTTTTTTCTCATGCTAGCCCACCATGGGCTGGTCTTTGTAAACTGTTTGGAATCAGGAGTTCTCTATTGCTGCACACGTGTAACTTGTTTACTCTTACATTCATACTGTCCTCTGTGTGTCAGGGTCGGCCCTGCAGTTTAGGCTTCAGACAGTTGGAGAAGCAAATTGTTAGTGATGGTGATTTTTTTTTTTTTTTTTTTTTTTTTGAGACTCCTATTTTATCTTGATCCGGACAGTTCTGAAAGTAAACAATGTGATTTGTTGTGCTTGTTCTAAGTGGAGTGAGATTGCGTCAGGTTATATGATAGTTATGTGATGGTGTTTAGTATTAGCTAGAAATGGAGCTGTGAAGTGATAACCACTAAAGAATTACAGCTGTTTGACCTAATATTTCTTGCTAAAATATTAATGTACATGTTGCTAGTTTGTGTTTATAAATCTTGCTGCTTTTGGTAGTTAGATATAAACATTGTTATATTTAAATCTACTTGGGTCTAACCAGAGATTCTTCCCGTTACTTAAATCCTATAGTTGAATTTTGAAACATCACTTTTATATCAACATTATTCTGTGTGATTCATAGCTGTGAGCAGTGAAGCAGGGCATACAGAGTTTTGACAGGCTCCACAGCATCGTATAGTTAGGGTTGCAGTGTCGGCCACACAGCGAGAGATGATGTTGGTCTTGTTTTTTAGAATCCTTATGACTTCCTCAGCTTCTGGAATATATGGCAACTTTGGCCAGGCAAATTATAGTGCCGCAAAGCTGGGCATTCTGGGTCTCTGCAACACTCTCGCAATTGAAGGCAGGAAGAGCAACATTCATTGTAACACCATTGCCCCCAACGCTGGGTCACGGATGACAGAAACCGTGATGCCAGGAGGTGAGTGTGTTACAGTCAGCCATACTGTGTGTGGAAGGTGAGTGTGTTGGAGTCTGTCACACTGTGTGTGGAAGGAGCTTTACAAAAGGATTTAATTTTCTGAATACTTAAGAGAAAAATTCTTTCCAATTTCAAAAGCATTTTGTGTAATTCATGGCTGTTGTTGAAAAACTTAGAGTACAGTGGAAAATATAGAAAATGACCATGAATTTTCCCTCTTGGAAGTAAACTTTCATCCTTTTTCTCTGCATAGCTAGAACTACACACATATTTCTGCAGACAGGATAATAACATTTTACTGGTTTATAATAAGTACAACACAATTATTTATAATAGACTAGTTATATAGATCATATAAAATACAATACAAAATGCATAGCATAAATATGGAATGTGACCTGCTTTATTTTTGGAGAAGTTATGCTTCATAGGAAAATTGGTCCAAGTGTACAGAGTTCTCATGTATGTTTCTTTCCTGGGTTCCTGTTAAGATCCGTGCTGTCTTGTTAGAACTGATACTGATACTGATTTATTGTTGTTAACCAAGGCTTATAGTTGCATTAGGACTCCCGTCATCCTATGCTGTAAGACTTCCTACAAGTGCATACCCTCTTGTGTCCACTCTTAGAGAATCCTACAGAGCTTACCAGTGCTGCATTTACTCCTTTCCCTCTGCTGCTAGATGGGGAAACTCCTGTCGTTTGGATGCAGTCCATAGTGTGGGGGCAGCACCGTTTCTTTATTAACTTACCTATGAGGACATCTTGGTTACTTCCGGTTTTTTTTTTGTTTGTTTTTGTTTTGCATGTTTTGTTTAATTGTTGCAATAAAGCTACTGTACCAGTGAGTTTTTGTGTTAATTAGGCACAGGCTAGAGTCATTTAGGAAGAAACTCAGTTGATAAAATGTCCCCCACTGCATTGGCTTGTAGGGCATTTCTTAAGTAGTGATTGGATTGTTGCTGGTGGGCACATTGTGTGGTGCCGCCTCTGGACAGGTTGTTCCGGGTGGTACAGTAAAGCATGGTAAACAAGCCAGTGAGTTGTATTGCTTCACAGCTTCTACATCAGTCTTGCCTTAAGGTTTCTGACATGTTCCTGCCCTGTGTTTCCTAGAGGATGAAGTGAACCTGTTTCTCCCCCAAATTTCTTTTGGTCATGGTATTTCTAGTTTTTGAGGAAATATTAAGAAATATGATTATTGGTTAATTTGTTAAGACTACTTTATCTGCGTAAGAAATACCTCGTGGCCTTTCATAATGTCTTTATCATTTGCATGGCCACCAGCACTGACCTAGAAGTTCTGTGTTATATCTTGCCAGCATTTCTATTCAAAATAGAATTTTAGTGTTTTTAATATTACCTAGTGGTAGGACATTACTATTTTAATTTGAGACTCCTTGAAGACATGTGATGCTGGGCATTTTCCTATGTTGTTGTACTTCCTTCCTTCCCTGAAGTATCTATTGGCTTACTATTTATTATTATTCTGGGCGTGCCCATGGTTGCCTATGGGTACTGTTATGGGATGCATGTGGAGGTCAGAGGTTAACTGACATTGCTGTTCTTACTCTACCCTTGCTGGGTTCTGTGGATGAAACTAAGGTCGGCAGATAGGATCTTGCTTCGTAGCCTAAACTGGCTTCACACTTGACATCTTGTCTCCGCCTCCTGAGTGTCTGAACCTTCATTCTTGGCTTGAGTTGGTTCCTTTTTTGAGTTTTAAGTGTTTGTGTATTTCCGAAACATCTTTTGCAGGTTTATCTCCCACCATGTGTGGCTTGCCTCCTACTCTTGTTTTTTCTTTTTTCTTTTACTTAATATTCCCTCATATCCTACATTCCAGCCACAGTTTTCTCTCCCTCCACGCCTCTCAGCTCCCCCCCCCCCCAGATCCACTGCACCTCCATTTTCCTTCAGAAAAGATGAGGCCATTCAGTTGTCTTGACAAACACCGTATAACAAGTTACAGCACGCGAGGCACAAACCCTCTGCCAAGTCTGGATGAGGCAGCCAGCAAGGGAAAAGGGTCCTAAGAGGAGGCACGAGCCAGACACCCCACTTCCACAAAAATCCCAAGCTATACAACCGTAAATACAGAGGCCCTGGGGCAGACCCATGAGGCTCTGTGATTGCTGTCATGAGCCCTGCTTAGTTGATTTTTTGGACCATGTTCTCCTGGTGTCCTCCATCCCTCTGGCTTCTATAAAATGTCTTCCCCGATTTCACACAGGTTTCTCTGACTTGCACCTAATGTTTGGCTGTAGGTTTCTGCATCTATCTAATCCCATCAGCTGATGACAATTGGTTTAGGCATGGATCTATGAGTATATCAGAATATCATCAGGGACCATTTCATTGATTTCTTTTTCCTGGCCAGTTGTGTTTGGTTCTACTCTAGGTCTCTGAGCCATCCAGCTGCCGGTTCCTGCCATCCAGGCTGTGTCAGGCATGGGTTCCCTCTTGTGGAATGGGCCTCAAGTTAGAGGAGCCATTGGTTGGCCATTCTCACAAGTTCTGAGACGCCGATGCCGCAGCATGTCTTGCAGGCAAGGACAGGTTGTAGGTTGAAGATTTTGTGGCTAGGTTGGTGCCTTAGTCCTACCACTGGAAGCTTTGCCTGGTTGCAGAAGATGGCACATTTAGACTCTGCATCCCCCATCACCTTCATAGATTCCAGGAAGTTTCAAGTGCACTAGGTTCCCTCCCCAGTCGTCTCTCCTCATACTCTCTCCTCCCTTCCGTCCTGTTTCCATCAGTCAGTACTTGCCCCTAGTTCATCTGTAGAATCTATTCTATTTTTCCTTCCCAGGGAAATCCCTCGCCCCTTCCTGTCAGAGCCCTCATGTTTCTTAGCCTCTTTGGGTCTGTGGATTGTAGCATGATTATGCTTTTCTTAACAGCTATTAGTCGCTTAAATGAGTACATACATACCATGTTTGTCTTTCTGGGTCTGGGTTACATCACTTATAATGATTTTTTCAAGTGCCATCCATTTGCCTGAACATTTTGTGATGTAATTTCATTTTAACAGCTGAGTAGTACTCCATTGTGTAATGTACCACATTTTCTTTATTCATTCTTGGGTTGAGGGACATCTAGGTTGTTTCCAGTTTCTGGCTATTATGAATAAAGCTGTCATGAACATAGTTGAGCTAGTGCACTTGTGGTATGGTAGAGAATCTGTTGGGTATTTGCCCAGGAATGCTATAGTTGGGTTTTGAGCTAGATCAGTTCCCGATTTTCTGAAGAACCTCCATATTGATTTCCATAGTGACTGTGCAGTCTCATAGTCATTTTGATATGCACTCCCTGATGGCTAAGGGTGCTGAATATCTCTTTACTGTTTTTCAGCTATTTAAGTTTCCTCTAAGAAGAGGTCTCTGTGTAGATTTGTATACCATTTTCAAATTGGATTAAATTTGAAAAATTTTTTTGATGTCTAGTTTCTTAAATTCCTTATATATTTTGGGTATTAGCCCTCTATTGGATGTGAGGTTGGTGAAGATCTTTTTCCTTTCTGTAGGCTGCTGTTTTGTCTTTGTGATGGTGTTCTTTACCTTACAGAAGCTTTTTCATTTTATGAGGTCCTTTATTAATTGTTGATCTTTAGTACATATGCTATGGGTGTTCTGTTCAGGAAGCTGTCTCCTGTGTCAGTGAGTTTAAGGCACTTTCTGGTCTATGAGGTTCATTGTATCTCCTTTTATGTTGAGGTCTTTAATCCACTTGTACTTGAGACTTTCTTTCTTTTCTGTGTTTAGGATTCCTTTTACTATCTTTGGTATCCTTGATGCTTGAGCAACAAAGTAACAGTTTTTCAGTAGAAAACTGGAGTTGCCTGGCAAAGATGGGTGAAAAAGTACATATAACAAGCAATTAGATTTATATAAAAATTTCATCAGAGTATAATTGTATTTGGCTCTATCAGTTACAATGTGCATGCACACTGTCCTTTAGGTACAATTGTAAGGTATTATAAACAATAACATTCTGTAGGATATAGTCATCTCTCATTGGAACATCTAAGTACCATAGGTGGGGAAAGTACTTGAAATCCCCAGCTTACTGATGAAGACCCAGTGGGGAGTCGAGCCTTATGCTCACACTGCTGTTTGCTGCACGGCGGAGCCAACGCTGAAGTCCAGGCATTCACTTGCCTTGGGCAGTTCTTTCCTGCACTAAGAGTATGCTCACAGAGTGCAGTGGCTCCGTCCAGTCGTTCTCTGAGGGTGGACTTGCCAAGGACGCTTCCTCCTTTCCCAGAGAGAACTAGGGCTCCCCAGGATTGTCAAGTTTTATGTTATTTGCTTATCAGCCTTGCCCAGGCAGCTCTGGTAACCCTTTTCAGTGAGCATGTGCTTCTCATCATTAAAAGGCACATGTGATGTCTTTGATTGCAGAAACTTGAGAATATGTTAGGTTTTTCTTAGTTGGGGATGAAAAATTCTAAAGCCTTTTAAGATTAATTATATGTAATTTTGTTCACATTTATTTTAAAAGCCTTTGGTTATTTATGTAAAATGTTTCCAGAAAGTAAAATGACTTATGAAGTCTGTATGTGTGCTCTTGGTTATGGATGCTCTTGTCTTTGTTCCAGATCTTGTTGAAGCCCTGAAGCCAGAATATGTGGCACCTCTGGTACTTTGGCTTTGCCATGAGAGCTGTGAGGAAAATGGTGGCTTATTTGAGGTATTTTGAAACTTTGTTGTTGTTGTTCTATTGGCATTGTTTCTCTAATTAAATTTTAAACAGATTGTGCATAGTATGTCCCAGATGCTTACATGGTCCATAGGGGCTGCATCACTTTGTGACACTTTTGTATATGTTGTTATGGAACAGGTGTTAGACCAGGGAAGGAAGTATATACTGTTATCCCAGTACTCTGCAGGCCGAGGAACAGGGCGGGAGTTTAGTTCTACTCGGCTACATGGTAGGACTGTGTTTTAAACATTTTTTTTTTTTTTTTGTAGAAAGTGACATCATACAAACTCTTTTTTTTATTGGTCTCCATATTTAATATTTTTTTTCTAATTGCAATGTGGCTAATTTGATGTATTTAGTAAAATATAGAAACTCTTACTGATTTAATAAGCTGAGTGATAAAGCAGATTTTTAGAGTCAGCTAGGCCAGAATTTGAATGTTTGGCCCCATACTTGTGACTGTGTAAATTAACACCACACAGCTTTAGTTTTCTTGGGGTCTTTGTTACAACTTCAGATCATTTAAAACCCTTGGCATGGGAGCCTAATGTTTCCTTCTTACAACTTTAATTATAGATATAGTAGATATTATGTTTGAGTTTGACAGGTCAATAAATATAGCTTTTTAAATTTTAAATTTAGCAGTAAGCATTTATTTCTTCCTATTGTGAAGCTTTCAATGTCTATTGTAAAACAGAAGCCATATGCAATTCCACCATTGTTGGAATCATTTGTATACTAGGGGTTGAATTTAAGGCCTTGTGCCACCATTTTAGCTAATTTACATATTTTTTTGTGTATCCATTTGTGTTTGATCTTTTCCTTTTAGCCTAAAAAATTCTGTCAATAATGGACCTATTGTATGTAGACTATAACATTCACAATATTTCTTAGTAGCCAAAAAAACCTCCCTCAGTTTGAAGTAATATATTATTAGTTTATTTGATTTGAATTAAAAGCTGATGAATAAATAAAGGGAAAAAAGGTCTATATATTTGAGCAAAGCTATGTGCTTCCTTTTCTAATAAGACCACTGGATGGGAATTATGGAAAGGACTTTGCACCCTTAATTTTACAGAATAGGAAAAATGTAATAATATTGAGTCACTTAGAGTTTGAAGTTTGGTTGGACCTCTTTTTACCCACTTAGAAACCAAAATATTACTTATTTCTTTGTAGTTATATTATTAACCATACAGACTAATGTATCATCTTTGAGGAAATTTTAAATACACAGGAATGTGAATAGGAGAACATGAAAACCATACATTACTCTCCAGAGAACTACTATTAATGTCCTTTTGCATCTCTTTTCAATTTATCATTAGATCTGCATTTTACTTAGATTCTTTCTTTAGATGGGCCTTTATATACATCCTCATCTCTATGGCCATACAACTAAGATCATGCATACATATATTGTTATTTTCTTTTTTATCTTGTGGACCTTTTTTTTTTTTTAAATGTATGAGTGTTCTGCTGCATATACATCCACAGGCCAGAAGAGGGCATCAGATTCCCTTACAGATGGTTGTGAGCCACCCTGTGGTTGCTGGGAATTGAACTGAGAACCTCTGGAAGAGCAGTCAGTGCTCTGAACCACTGAGCCACAAGTATGCTTTGCAAAGTCTGACAGATTTCTGGAGTTGTTAGTGGTAGTTGCAGACTAGTCCAGCTGGTGCAGTTGCTTTGGCCCATGAGAAGAGTTTGTAGTTTGTTACTTCGCCCATATGGTTAAAGGTGGTGCTGTTAGCAGATAGTTGGGAGAACATCTCAGTCAGGTGATGTGGTCCGAGGTTGGAGATGCTGACCCTTGATCACCTTCCAGAGAACTAACGGGAAACCAGGGGAAAGGCTGGGAAAGATTTTACTGAGATGGAAGTCAGGAAGTGAAATACACTTTACAAGGATAGAAAGTCAGATCAAAGAAAGTCATAACAAAGAATCAGCTGCTGTGAGAAGGGCAACTGGTAGTGCTTGCTGAGGTGGGCAGGGAAACTGTGTTCTGCCCAGAACGAGCTGAGGGCAGGAGGAATGCCCTGTCTTCTTCCAGCTAGCAAAGGAAGAAATAACCACGTTGTATTATGGCATCCTTGATTTTGTGGTTGGTTTAGTTGGTTCCATGTGGTCCCTAATGTGGATATGTTTTAGGTAGGAGGAAATAGTTAGCCATACTTGCTGCTTATCGTAAAGCTTTGGGTTAGTCAGAAGGTAGCTGGTTTGTTTTTTCATAACCAGTGATGAGTAGTTTGAGGATTGCACTTTGAAAGGCTAGTGTTAGAGAGTTTTTAGTTGCCTTCTTGGGAATTTGCCTCTTTTCCCTGTTGCTCTTTGTCCTTGGTTGTGGTCACAACCACAGCTGATTTACCCACTGCTAATTGGATATATTAAAAAGACATGAGCACAGAAAAGGCATAAATTGATGAGAAGTCATAATGTTGGGCCTAGAGCCACTATGGTGTCTGCTGTGGTGAGTTTCTTCTGTTATACATGTGAAATTCTAATAAGGTATGGCCAATAGTGTGTAAAAAGGATACATTTCTGTAGACACTATCTCCTTTAAGCATGAGTTTCTGTAATCAGACACTACCCCCTTTAAGGCTTGCTTGAATGATTTCTACAATATTGTGGAAATAAAACACATTATCTTTTCCTGTGAGAATTAGAATGTGGTCGGTTCTTTGCCTTATTTCAGCCTGATCCCCGTGGCTTTGCCTGCTGCAGACTCTGCTTCGATGGCACCAGCATTGAAAAGTCAGGGGGTTTGTGCTCAGCTTTAATGCCTCATTCGTGTCAGCTAGCATCCTAGTACCCCTCATAACTAAGACGTTCTCTTAATGATCTACCTTAGATGATCTTTTTTTTTTTTTTTTTCTTCCCTTTGTTAGGTTGGAGCAGGATGGATTGGAAAATGTAAGTCTCTGTTGGGTTTTGGATTGTGATGGACTTTTTCATTTTATAGCCTGTCTAGCCATTAGAGATGGCTAAGGATTTTGTCAAATGCCTAATCACTAGCGTATACTTGTGCAGACTTGAATACTTGGTCCAGAAACAGGTATTACAGCATGGGAATTATTCTGCAGGAGTTTGCACTGGGCTTATCTTCCTCTCTTCAGATACTATGCTTTCTGTTTTGTTGACATTTGTCCTCCAATGGCTCTGGCTTCCCACATGCTTCTTGCTCTTGCTCTTTCGTCAGAACAGTGAGTGGGAGGGAGAACTGCCTGAAAGATGGGAGGAGCCTGTTCTAGATGGACAGGTAGCTTCTCCAATTCTCTCTCATAATTCTCTACTTTTTAGACGATAATGTTCGGGAGAGGGAGAGAGTGAGCACAGGGGCCACAGCTGAGCTGTGGGGATTGTTCCCCCAACAGTGACTCATTTGGCTTCACTACTTTGTTTTCTCTCCTAAACCTTCTGACCACAGAAGTATGGTAGTTGCTTTTTATAACATTAAAACGTGAAAAATTTAGGATCTCAGTTTGCTTTTAGTTATCTGCTGGTATCATGATTAATCATAGAATTAATCGAATTGTTTAGAAGACTGATATCACTAGAGGACATTGGTACACACATTATATATATGTTTATGTATATACATATGTATATATCTTATATATGCATCAATGACTCCAGTCTAGTTAAACACAAAGCCACTTACATTTCTCGATTTGACTATGTAAATGATGCCCACCTAAAACACCAAGATTAGTGTTGCAGCAACAGCTACACATGGACACTTTACAGGAGGAAACATCTAGAAACTGGTATCTTTTTCATTCTTCAAGATGTCTTATGTTGAATGGTCACTAGTCTTCTACCATCATGTTTAGATGTTATCACTAGTTAGTTATTCCTGTGGAATGTTTAAAAAAGAAAACAGTGTTAACTCTCTAAGAGAACTCAAGCGCAGCAGTACTTCTTGTGATCCTGCGTGGGGCTGTGGGAAGATGGTGGCTATGTAGTACAGGGTTTTCCCAGGTTTTTAATCTCTGCTCCCTATCACAGCAGCAGAGCTTTGTCCTGCCCGTCTTCACCTACAGACTAGGAGAGGGACGCACCTCTGCCATCGGGCGCCTCTGCCATCGGTCTGTGGTTGTGTGCGAGCCTTCTGGCATGACCACATGTATCTCAGCCTTTAGATTCAGCAAGAGGCTCTGCCCTTAGTAGTTGCTCACAGAGTTACAGACGTTTTCTCTTTGGCTTCACATATATTTTTAAAGTTTATTTTAAAATCTGATTTTATTCTGTGTTACTTAACTTAGTGTAGGTGACTTAACATAGGGAGTGGTAGGTTTCACAATAGCATTTTCACCCCTTTATGTTTTTATGCCATGCTTTTGTTCACGTTCCTCTGTCTTCACCTGCAGATCTTTCTCTACAAAACTGACATTTCTGCTAATCGGTATTTTAGAGAAAAATGTATCTGTTTCTCTGTGATTTTCTTTTATCTTGAAGATGGGCTCTTAAGCATCTTATGTTCTGTCTGTAAGGTATGTGCTCAGTCTCATGTTTTCTTTCCGTAACTAGTGCGCTGGGAGAGGACCCTTGGGGCCATCGTCAGGAAGCGGAATCAGCCCATGACTCCTGAGGCAGTGAGGGCCAACTGGGAGAAGATCTGTGACTTCAGCAATGCCAGCAAGCCGCAGACCATTCAAGGTAGAGTCCCAAGGTCCTGATCAGGAAGCAGGGATGACGGGCTTTTATCTGCTTCTACTGTGGTGACGCCTACACATGGTGTTGGGGACAGTTTCTGTTGTAGTATTTGTTCTTAGTCGGGGCTTCTACCCCACCTTTCATTATTTAGTTTCCAGATAAAAGACACACAACTTTTATATTTACATTAGGCCTTTTCTTTTCTCTCTTACAACTTTATTTTTAAAAAAGAGGGATACATGTACATATTTTTAAAGGCGTTTTGGCATAACACTATCTGAATATTTTTGTTAGTACTTAATTCTTTTAGAGGTTTGATAGCATGCATTGAAAGCCCCCTAGTTACCATAAGCATAAAGTTTGGAATCTGATGCCCTCTTCTGGTGTGTCTGAAGATAGTGACAGTGTACTCATAAAAGTAAAATAATTTTACATTAAGCCTTTAATGCACTGGAACAGATATCTACCCTCTAAGCTTACTATACCTTATTCTCTGCCAATAACCCCAAGTTATAGCTTGCGTTTCATCTGGACAGTTTCAACTCCAGTTGTTCAGCTCTCATGGCCATGTTTTCTAGACTCACCTATCCCATGGTGTCTTCTCCCTCTCCTTTCTCTCCTCTCCCCTTGTGGTCCTCCTGAGACCCCCAAGTCCTGGAGTTGAAACCCCACCCACCTCTCTTCTGCCCAGCTATAGGCTGTCAGCATCTTTATTCAAACAATAGTTTAAAATTAAGAATCAAGGCAGCTTAGTATTACTTTTTATAGGACAGGATTCTCTCATCCCGAGGGCAGCCAGGGCCAGCATTTAGCATTACAATACATAGCAACAGACCTCAGCAGCTAGGACTCTTCCTACTGAAGACAGTGTTGTTCCTCAGCCAGTTTGTTCAGTGTTTCTTCGTTCTGTGTGTGTGGTGGGTAGATGGCTGGGGTGTACTCATTTGTGCTACATGTACCTTCTCCCTAAATGCTGGTTGGTTGCAGAGTCTCACATTTTTTAGCCATATGCTCTTTTTATTTTTACATTTACTTTTAATTGTGTGTGTTTATGGGTGTTTATGCACAGGTATGTGAGTGCAGATGCCTGTGGTTTCATCAGGTGTCATGCTCTGTTTGTGAACTCCCCAGGGTGGGTGCTGGGGACTGAGCTCAGGCCCTCTGTAAGAGCACTGTGCACTCTTAACCTTTGAGCTGTCTTCCAGTCCTGACCACATGCTGTTAATCTGATGCAGCTTTTCACTGTTGCCCTAAAAGTGCCTTCATTTCTTGTTTAGTAAAGATGTACATTGATTCAGCACATTGTTTTTCTTGTCTTCCTCCTCCTTTGTCACCTCCTCATTATTTTAGGACTTTTTTAAAGAAAAATTCAGACCCCAAATATTCAGCAAGATATTCCCAGAAATTCTGGGCCGTGTTGCTTTTTTGTTAGCTGAACTCCTACTATGCGAACACCTAGTGGTAACTGCTCCTTACTGCTCTTGTTTTGGATATGCAGAGTATTAACTGAATGTTAAGTTCTTTTGATGCAGAGATTCTTTTATCTGTGTTTATTTTTTGTGAGGGTGGAACTCAGGGCCATGGTATATGCTCTGTACCACCCACTACGGTCCAGTTTATGTGGCATCCTTTTAAAAGTGCAGTATTTTCAATTAACTCTTTGAAAATGTTGTACATGTATATGATGTATTGTGATCATACTCACTGTACTCTTCCTCTCACTGCTCAGGTCCACCTTCCTCTCTCTGTCCCCTCAACAGTCTCAGCTTCATGTCCCTCTACAGGTTAATAAGCAGGGCTGTGAGGCTGTCCACTGGAGTGGGAGGGTTGGGAGTATGCTGTAGCTCGTCTCCAGCACATTGCAGTTTTCCTAACTCAGACCGTAAGAGGCAAGCTATGACTTTTCTTATCTTCTTAATTGTAGAATCAACAGGTGGTATAATCGAAGTTTTACACAAAGTAGATTCAGAAGGAATCTCACAAAATCATACCAGTCACATGGCATCCGCAGACACATCAAGATTTGTAAGTACAAGTACTTGAAGTTCACCTTTCTACAGTCCCTCTCTCTGTTTCCCTGCTTCCCTCTACCCCTGTAGCCTTGCTTTTGGAGGTAGTCACTCTGTAGATCATCATGGAGAAAATCAGTGGTGTGTGTTCAGAATTCATGATGCTCACAGGAGCATGTAGCTTGAAGACAACTTTGCAGCTATACAGAGAACTCTATCTTCTCAACTTTCCTCTGAGATTTTTCTGGGTGGTTTCATGTATTTTGCTTTGGTGGAGGACTGTCTTGCAAGGAGAGAAGGGCATTTGGGTATTGTTTTCTAAAGCTCTTCTTAGTGTGTGAGTGTGGAAGCAGAAGGTCAGCTCAGCTCCTGCTTTTGGCATTGGTAATTGGCACAGAAGCTGAAAGCCTCTCTCTGCTTTTAGGGGTATAGTTTTGCATGTAAGTTATGATAGTGTTTCTTTGGAGTTAGTAGTTGCTAGGTTGATGTGCTGGCTAGCCTCCTTGCTATTTGAAAAGTAACCCAGGAAGATACTGGGTGGGAGAGGGAGAAGAAAGCTGTTAGTTACCTCTGCTGCTGCTGACTAGGACCTGTGATGATGAGTGTCTAGTGTTTCTGCGTGCTGTCCCGCTCAGTCTGCCTCCATGGGCAGCCCTGTTCTGCCTGCTCACCTTTTTTATCTCTGCATGGTTCACTTGACGTGCTTTGGAAGTTGATTTGAATTTTCTGAAGAGTGTGGTGGAGGGGATGGCACCAATGGCTGGTGGGCAGTGTGCTGCAGGTTCTGGTCATGTCCCCTTTCTTCTGCCAGCCAGGAAGCATAGCCCCTGTGCTGAAATGCCCAAGTCAAGAACTCTAGCAATCTAAACGATTCCAAAACATAACAAAATGATTCTTAACCTAGTAATTAATAAACAAATGGGGGATTTATTGTAAACTGCGTAGATAGGATGTAGACAGAATCAACAAACAGAAGCTAAACATTTTAGTATAAATTTCTTTTGTGTTGTTTTTCTTCAGTCTGACAAGCGTCTTTCTTCTTTGCCACCGGTAACCTTCCTTCAGTGATGACATTTCTAAGTTCTTGGTAAAGGATGTTTATTTTAATGGTTCTTTTTCTCTTTTCACTTTGCCTACCAGCTCTCTTAAGGGAAATCATTGATAAACTGTCTTTGAAAATGCTGGTGTGGTTACCAGTCATATGCCTGTCACTGAATGAGGAACAGTAGCAGGAGGGCTTTAGCTCTGTGACACGACAGTACTCTGTTCACTGGCAGTGCCAGGACAGGACACGTAGATCTGACTGTCTTCATTCATTCATTCATTCATTGTTTATCTTTGTTTTACAGTGTCTATGCATGCATTTGTATGTATATTTCTCTCTCTTTAGCCTATAGGTACTTTGCACGTATATTATGGTTTCCAGTTTAGTGTTTTTATGGGGTTCTTGAGTATGTGAGTGAGTGGGTCTCTGTGTTTTTATCTGTTTCTTGGGCCTATTCCTTCTGTTTGATCTGTCCTATTCTAATCTGTTAGTTTGTTTTATTTTTGTCATATATATATATATGATATATAATATTTACATATGTACTATTCCTCAGAAACTTGTTTATTTTTTAATGAGAGACAAGAATGGTGTGGAGCCAGATGGGAGGGGAGGTAGGGAGGAACTGGCACTGGAAACCACAATCACAGTAGATTTTGTGAGGAAAAAAAAATCTATTTTCAATAAAGGGGGAAAAAAAACCAGGTGTAGTAGACAAGAAATAATTTATTACATACCTCCCTGGTATTTTGTGATCCAGGAAGCTGTACTGTTAGAAGACTGATTTTAAGCCTGAGGATAATGTTAGCTTACAACTATGATTTGAAGTAGGGGCCAGCAGATGCTGCTGTGGAGGGTAATAGTCTTCCTGTTTTTCCCTCAGGCTGGTGTTGTTGGCAGTAAGCTTCCTTCATTTTCTTCTTCATATACGGAACTGGAGTGCATTATGTATGCTCTTGGAGTAGGAGCTTCAGTCAAAAATCCAAAGGACTTGAAGTTTGTTTATGAAGGGAGTGCTGACTTCTCCTGTTTGCCTACCTTTGGAGTCATTGTCGCACAGAAGTCTATGATGAATGGAGGGCTAGCAGAGGTCCCTGGGCTGTCAATCAACTTTGCAAAGGTATACCTACCAAGAATATTGTTTTTTCCTGTTTATTTAAATACTGTTGATAAATATGTTGTCCTTCATTACTATGTACAACTACATATACATATGTACATATAATTTTTACATAATATGGATGCTCATTGACTTTGTTGGTTGGCTTAGGAATTTAGTATATTTTTTGATTTTTCTTTTCATGACTAAAAGAGGGGAGAGTTAGTTTCAAATTCCAAGAAGAATATACTCATCTATAGCCCTGTAATCCTGGAGTAACATTGTCCGTCCTCTCTCTACTATTATCTTATTACTGTAATTGTAAGTATCTCAGTTTAAGCTTCTGCACACAGGAAGACTGAGTCAGAGAGTGGTTATATCTGGATCACATCATTCCTCAGTTTAAAGGGCTACAAACTGCCCATGCTTACCAAGAGCATCAGCTGAAGAGAAGCTGGACACACTCCCACCCCTAGCCATAGAGCTATTGGCAACTGTTGGCTGCTGGGGGAAGGAGAGGCAGTTTTCTCTGAGTACAGCTTGGTAAATTATACAGGTTTCAGTTGAAGACCACACATCCAAGTGTGTGGACAGCATAAACTGGTCTTGTCAGGCTTACAGTAAAATACATGAAGGTGGGTGGGTAGGGATGAGAGGAGAGTCTGGGAGGGGCTGATGGAAGAATGGACACAATCAGAGCTCATTGTAAGAAACACTCAAAAAACTAGAGAAGGAAAAGAAATATTATGGGGCAAAAAGAGTCTAAGCTGAAAGAAATCCTTGTAATTGCCACAAGGCTTCCTTCTCCAACAGCCATGAGCAGATCGCTGATTCAGAGCTATGGGCAGATTTCTGTCTAGTTGAATGTTCAGCCGATTGCTAATGCTTTTCCTATTGCAGTAGATGGGAATTCATTTTCTTAGATTATCTGGTAACAGTGGAAGGAGGAGCCAGAAACCTGGGCTGGATTTTCCTAATCTCTCTCCCATGTTATGTGCTGAATAAGATGTTTATATTCTGTGACCAGGAGTCTTAGACACCACAACCACGGCAACTCTGTAAAGAAGCATTACAAAGTCTTAAGACCGACGTACAATTTCAGAGGCTTAGTCCCCCATCATCATGGCGGGAAGCATGGCAGCATGTAGGCAGGCATGAGCATAATGCTGGAGGAGCTGAGAGTTCTACATCTTGATCATAAGACAGCAGGGAGAGACTGTACCACACGGGGCATATCTTGAGCATATGAGACCTCACAGCCTGTTCCCCACAGTGATGACATTTCCTCCAACAAAACCACACCTCCTAATAGAGCCATATCCTATGGGCTACACATTCAAACCAATAAAGTATATGGGGGCCATTCCTATCACACCACAAGAAGTGACAGCTCTCTGGAAATCTGTTTCTCAGTTTTCCTGGCTTAGAGTGTCAAAGCAGCATGGGACAGTGAGGAAGGCACTCCTTCATTTGTTTCCCATCACCCTCGTTCCCCTCTTTCTTCAGAGTTTTCAGGAAGACTGAAAGCTGCCCTACTGTAGTAGGGTGGGGGGACTTGACTGGTTATGCTCAGGTTAATGGATTATGACATTAATGGATATGTTACAAACTTTGGATATGCTCGTAAGGATATGATATGTGTTTTAGTTGAGTCATCTCTATTCAGTTTATGTGTCTTGAAGTTACCAGCCCAGGCCCCATTGGTTCACTTGATTGAGCGGACGCTTCCTGAATGCTCAATATGTTTTCAGCATTGTTATAAGCACCCAGAACAGAGCCTAACTGAGTGATCCAATAAGGATCCCTGGATCTTTCCTCCAAAAGATCTGTTTGTCTTTATACTGGTGTGCTAATTAATTCTATGTTGCATGATTAAGCAAAAACTATGCTGAATAGATCACACAGGAAGTATGGAGAGTAAAATGTCCTCTGTCCTTAGCAGTTCCCACAGTAGAAACTAGGACAAAAACGTTTGCTAATAAAATTTCATTTGTTATAACATAGGTTCTTCACGGGGAGCAGTACTTGGAGTTATATAAGCCACTTCCTCGATCAGGTGAGTTTATGGGAATTGCCTAATACTGTGCTTTATTTTTCTGGTTAACCTTTCAAACCATCTCATTGTGTTAGACTGATATAGACCAACCCAACACTAGAACACTAGAAGCATTCATCTGTAACCTTGGAGTAGATGATGTTAACTAGTAACTATTAGATCTATTTTTCTTCTATCAATAGTGAGATTTTTGGTTTAATGCTACCAGTTTATCTGTGTTAACGCATGTGCCATTATAACTATATATCAGATAGGGTTCCTGTGATTGTTCCTGGTTTGCATAAAGCAAACAGTGCTGAAAGATAAATTTGTCATTTTTCCCTTATTCCCCTTGAGGAGAAGAAAACCAACCTACCCAATATTTTTTTTTCTCAGTAATAATTTGTTTACTAAAGTTTATCTATTCTATCCTTTCTTTCTCTCCATCCATCCTTCTATCCATTTATATTTTTTGAGATAATATCTCTTGTAGCCCAGGGTGGCCTTCCAACTTTTTCCCTAGTGCAGATGATTTTGAATTTCTGACTCTCCTCTTCCTTTCTGATAACTGTGATTAAGGCTTGAGCCACAACATCAGATTTATGTGGCACTGGGGATGGAGCCAAGGGGCTTTCATGGTATGTAACACCCTCCCGACTGAACTCTATCCCCAGCTCCATGTTTTTATTTTAAAATATGAATTTAATTCCCCCTTTTTTTCCCTCTAGTCCTGCCTAGCTACTCTCTTTTGAACTCCCATGTACCTCCACTCTGAAGTTGGTAGCCTTTTTTCTTTGATTATTGTTTTATATATATATACACACACACACACACACACACACACACACACACACACACACACACACACACACACAAATACACACACACAAATATAACTCACTGAGCTAGGTTTTGTTGTTTGGGTGTGTACTGCTGGTTTTATGTGTCAACTTGACACAAGCTGGAGTTATCACAGAGAAAGGAGTTTCAGTTGAGGAAATGCCTCCATGAGATCCAGCTGTAAGACATCTATTTTCTCAACTCTTGATCAAGGGGAGAGGGTGCAGCCCATTATGGGTGGTGCCATCCCTGACTGGTAGACCTGGGTTCTATAAGAAAGCAGGCTGAGCAAGCCAGGGGAAGCAAGTAAGTAAGTAACATTCCTTCATGGCCTCTGCATCAGCTCCTGCTTCCTGACCTGCTTGAGTTCCAGTTCCGACTTCCTTTGGTGATGAACAGCAGTGTGGAAGTGTAAGCTGAATAAACCTTTCCTCCCCAAGTTGCTTCATGGTCATGATGTTTGTGCAGGAATAGAACCCTGACTAAGACAGTGTGCATATAGTTTCAGGGCTGACCACTCTTATTGGACAACCAATAAGGGGACTCATTCTTGGGAGAGGATAATTCTCCTCCTTCACAGTCAGTAGTTGCTTATAATTCTGTCTTGGGCAGGACTCTGTAAAATTTTCCTCCTTCTGTGTTAAAATGTCCATTGATAGTGCTGTTGTTCTGGTTTTAACGCATTTAGTCATGTGGAGGAGGAGAGGCTGTTTCATAGGTGAGTTCCTGAAATTCTGGTTCTTTCTGTCTTTCTTTTGCCCCTTTCATGATGTTCCCTGAGTCACTGATGGAGGAGCTGGGATGTAGATGTTTCCATGGGGCTGGGTTTTCATGATCTTTTGATCTTGTGATGTAGATGTATTTGTTGGGGCTGGTATCCCCACCATTCATTGACTTGTGCATTGGTCCAGGTGTGGTTCTCTGTAATGATCTCCCTTCGCCGTAAAGAGAGGCTTCTTTGATGAGGGATGAAAGCTATAGTTGCCTGCCAGTGTAAGGATAAGATGTAGAACATAGTAAGGAATTCTGCTGGTCTAGCAAAGGGCAGTAGGAATTTTCTAATGTCCATGGCCTCACTAGCTCCTGGAAGCTGGTTAGATTTCCAGTACAAAGCACGATTTCCCTCTTGTTGTGTGACCCTTAGTCTAATTAGACAGCTGTTGGTTGCCTCTCAGCCTGTGAGTGCCCTCATTACACCTTTAAGCATGTTGTGCCATGCTGCCTGTTACCATGGTTTATAGGTGTTGCATCTGTGTAATTGCTTCCTTAGTTTGCATAGTCACAGAAACTAGGATGCAGGAAACAGACTTTCAGGTTAGATTGATGTAAAATCATCTGAATCCTGGTTCCTAAGTATGTGGAGCCTTTAACAATAGGGGTCCACCTTTAACCCCCAAGGGGCAACAAGGGCTACCTCTGTAATCTATATTGTTTTCGGAGTCTCTTAAACTACCCTAACCAGCTATTCAAAAGGAGGTTTCTCATGCCTAGCACTGAGGCTTTTGCTAGTTTAAGGCTCTTATGGGAAGCACTGTCAGCCCAAGTAACTTAACTTCCTTAAAAAAAGTGTGTGTGTGTGTGTGTGTGTGTGTGTGTGTGTGTGTGTGTGTGAGTGATATTTTGTGGAGGTTCTTCCATGGTTCATGTGTATCCAGCCTAGTGTGTTCATTTGGGGAACCATTGTAAAAGTAAGTAGTGTGTATTAAATATTGCCCTTATGTAGATACTTAAAAGGATTACCTTATACACTGATATGAATAGGAAGGCATGTATAATACTTTTCTTGATTTCTTTTATATCTTTAGCCTCAAGTTTTATTTCTTGTCAGTTCTTCAGTATTCATTCATGTCTATGTGTGTTTGTTAGATAATTTTTAAATTTAAGTATATGTGCTGCCGAAGCGAGCACAGATAATTTTAAAATTACTCTTAGGAAATATGCATACTGAAAATTTAAGATGCAGGATAGGCTTAGTGGTACCACTTTAATCCCCGCACAGGGAAACTGAGAACAAACAGTTCTTGCTTCCTTAAGGTCCACTTAGGGAGTGTAGTAAGATTTGAGAATACAGAGAGACAGAGACAAGAAAGGTTGCCACAGGGCCTTCAAATTCAGGTAAAGGTTCAGACTCCATTCTGAAGGTACCAGGGGCTTTACAGAGGACATAGATACACTGGTTTTGGAAATCATCACCCTTATAACGCTTTTATCATTTCCCACCTCCCACCAGCAGATGCTTAGGAGGTTATGATTCTCTGTGAATCTGGAGTCTTCTCTCTCTGTTCATCGATTCCCGCCCAGCTCTTGCTGGCTTTCTCCCTCGCCTAGGTATCCTTTGCCTCCATTCCTGGTCCATTAGGGGCTTTCTCCTCTCTGCAGCCATAGTGCTGAACTTGAGGTGCAAACATGCTTGCTGTTTTCCTGTTAAATTCCTACGTAGCTATCCTCGGACTTTGGGATTAAAAAGTACTGTCTCTGTTGTTCAAGTATCAACAGGGACATGCTGTCTGTGAATCAAAGCTGACACTCATGTTGTGTGGCTTAGGGGCATGGTGTTAATCCCATTTGTGTAGAAAAATATAGAAAAACAGGTTTTTAAAAAAATTAATGTTTTTTCTTGACAGTTTCATACTTGTATTAAGCACTTTCTGGTCATCCTCCCTTCCTTCCCTTCCCTCCCTCCCCTTCCCTCCCTCCTCTTCTCTCCCTCCCCTTCCCTCCCTCTCCTTCCCAACTGCTTCTGTCTAACAAGGTCCCACCACTATTGTTTGCCATTGTGTTGGCTTTTTTTTTTTTTTTTTTTTTTTTTAACCTACAGAAAAGTTCAGAAAAAGAATGCTTAGAAAGTCTTTCACAGACGCCATAGAGATCTGGGAAGGAATGGTTACAAAGGGGATCCAGTATTTAGATGACAATTAGACCTTCCAAGAGTCATCACTATATGAGTTTTTCAGATTTTTGTATCAAAAATATTCATGTTTCAAATTTAGCAATTTAAGTGTTTTATATATGAAATTTCTTTCTTTTAGTAGCTAGGGGAAAATATTTAAAACTATAATTTTTTAACTTTGCTGAATCAAGTGGAAAACCTGGTTAAATTCTGTGGTGTTTTAACATAATTATTTGTCTTACTTTAATTTTAGGAGAATTAAAATGTGAAGCAGTTATTGCTGATATCCTGGATAAAGGCTCTGGCATAGTGATTGTTATGGACGGTAACAGTTTTAATTCTTATAATAATGTCATTAGATCGATAGGCTTTTCATGTAACATTTACCACAGAGATCGATTCAGAAGTTTGTATTAATTTTATAGTTTGTAAGAAAGCAAAGTAGCAGTTTAAATTTTCATGGGTTCTTTAAGAAATATAAGGGAGGAGGGGCAATAGATTGGGGCTAAGAGGCTAAGACAGGTGGCACATGTCAGTGGGTGAAACAGCAACTTGGGCCCAGATGTGAGACACATGACCTTGGGCAAGTCTCAGGCAGAGTTATGTCCACTGTGGTAAGTTGGTGCAGCTGGGTGTGGTGTTAAGGATGCTCCTTTCTATTATGTTAGCTATTTGGAACTTGATTATTCTACATTGCAGTCGGGTTTCCAGACTGTTGAACTAATCATACAGTTTGAACACTGCAGCCACATTTTATCTGTGGTACAAAAGGGATTATAGTAGTTTATAACAGTAGGAAGAGGCTTATAGAAGTTTTTAATAAGTATTGAGTTAATAGAGTGCTAGTTACTAAACATAAACTAAAGACAGTACAAAAACTTAAGAAGAAAAAAGTAGCGGTGTAGAGCTTGCTACTGAGAACAGTGGAAATGCCTGCTCTACCTGATGTTGGTTCTCTGGTGAATTCTGGAGACCATGCCTGGACTCCTGGACTTACCATGGGGCTGTATCCCAGTGAACACAGTGTCAGTTGAAATACCATTGGTACAGTGACGCATTAAAAGCCATGGATTGGTGGCACATGATAATGATCTCGGCACTCAGAGGAACTTTTGTATTGGGATCTCTTCTTTCCAGGGATGGAGTGGTGAATAAAGTGGGCAGGATGCATTCTCTGGGCTCCTTCCCCGCGTGGCTCTTCTGTCCCCATCCCTCGCCACTGGCTCTTTAGGTCCATGAGCTTCTTTGGTGCCTTGACAGTACTTCAGAGTTTGAGTGTGGTAGCTCAGATTTTTTGAGAGGAATTGTTTGAAATGTTGACGGTATATAAAAATTTGATATGGGTAGTAGTTGCGGGATTTAGAGGTTAAAAAAAAAAAAAAACAAACCCATAGTTGACAGTGAAGGGATGAGACGAGAGATGAACACACTGCAGTGAAGCCTTCAAACCCTACACCCACTAGTGCCCACTTAGCTCTGCCCGTGTTCACCCCTACACCCACTAGTGCCCACTTAGCTCTGCCCGTGTTCACCCCTACACCCACTAGTGCCCACTTAGCTCTGCCCGTGTTCACCCCTACACCCACTAGTGCCCACTTAGCTCTGCCCGTGTTTTAGTTTTGAAACCATTAGAGGAATTGATTAGCTTATCTCATTATCTAGGCACATCTTCGTGTAATAATTATTTTTTCCTTTGTTTCCTTTCTAGTCTATTCTTATTCTGGGAAGGAACTTATATGCTATAATCAGTTCTCTGTCTTTGTTGTTGGCTCTGGGGGCTTTGGTGGAAAACGAACATCAGAAAAACTCAAAGTAAGACTTTTTTGAGATATTATATTTGTATGCCTTTATGGAGCATATTATAGCAGTTCAGTATATGTGTTCAGTATATAAAGCAGAAGAAAGCAGTTGCATAGCCTCAAACATCGATTGTTTTGTATGTAATGGGAATTTCATATTCTTGATATAGATTTGACTTTACCTGCTCTACTGACTTAGCCATACTGGTTCTTGACCATGGAAGATGATGACTTTGATCATCTCTTTCCTGTCTGACGACCACTGTCTTTCATTTTTAAACAAATTGTTTTTAATTATGTCTATGTGGGGGAGGGTATGTGCAGGTGTCTGAAGGAGACAGAAGCATCAGCGTCCTTCTGTGGTGGGTGCTGGAAACCAAATGTTATATGGTCCCTGCTGAGCTGTCACTCCAGCCCCACCCTCTTTTGAGTTTTTAAAGATTTAAGTCTAATTCTATAGAGCAAGTTGACTTCATACTTGTAGCTGTCTTCCTGCCTCAGCTTCCCAGGAATGAACTGCCACACCCAGCATTGTCATTCTTCTACAAGACTGACTTACTAGTTTATGAAAGAGTTTTCTGTGGTGACATTCCTCCCCCTCCCTACCCTTCCCCCACCCACTTACTGTAGAAGTAGCTTCTTCCCTTGTGGCCTTTTACTAGTTTATGAATGAGTTTTCTGTGGTGACATTCCTCCCTTCCCTACCCTTCCCCCACACACTTACTGTAGAAGTAACTTCTTCCCTTGTGGCCTTTTAGGATTATGATTTTTGGGATTTGTGGGATAAATTTGATAGTATCTTAGCTTGGCATTTCATAATGAAAAATTATCAACACTGTAATTAGAAAACTGACTTTATTGTATAAAACTTATGCAATAGTGACAATTAATATTTTATTTCTATATAAATAACTAAAACATTGATATAGCTGTGTGAATACAATACAGTATAACTCTAATTACAGGGGTATCTGATGTCCCTGGCCTTCATGTGTGCCTGCATTCCTGTGTCCCTCCTCCCCCCATAATTAATAGTTAAATTATTAGTTAAATAATATTAAAAACTTGATAAACTGTATTACTTTGTTAACATGCCAAATTAAGATATATAAATTGTTTATAGTCTCAGAGTTGTCATCATCCTTTTATATAGGAAAAAATTTCTTTATCCTCTGTGACCTGGAGAATGGTTATGATAATGTTTCTTATAATGAAAAGAATAATTTCAGGGAACTTATAATTTATAAAAAGCTAGAAGTTATGAAATTTTAAGTGTCATTTTCCTCAGAACATAAAACATAATAAATGTCTCTTTATCCAGTTTGCATAGTTTATTGACACATATTGTTTATTGGATGTCAGTTTTGCGAGAGAATCATGTATATTTAAGTTGACACACAGTGTCTTTTGATTTCAGGCAGCTGTAGCTGTCCCAAGTCGACCTCCAGATGCTGTGCTGAGAGATACCACCTCACAGAATCAGGTGAGAGGAGCTAGTCAGGATGATGGTACTGCTCTGCTAAAATCTGCACACATTTTTGTGTGTTAGTGGAGGAACGAAAAATAAACACCAGGCTTCGATTTGTAGAATAAGTTCTCAATCCTTCGGAGTGATCTGAAGAAGGGCTTGCGAGGAATGCTTGGCTTTGCAGATAGGTGGTCCATGGCTGCCCCTCCTCTGAGATGAAGTCTAGTTTGCAGGGAAGAGGTTGAGAGGTAACGATAGCAGAGTGTGGCGTGAGAGCTGAAGGCAGTCTACGCTGGCGAGAGATGAAGGACAGTGTGTGAGCCGATCTGTCCCTCAAGTGGCATTCATGCCGGTGTTGTGTACCTCTAACTCTAATCAGAGGGAAATGGCAACTGTTTACTTTTAGTAAACAGTGTCACTTCTCAGATGCTGTTTAAATGTCCATAGGAGAGCTTTCTCACTGGCAGCTGCTTGGCTGTACATGTAAAACAGATGTTTCATGGAAAAATAAAGATTTCTATGCAGCGATGCACAGGAAAGACCAAACAGTAAACAGCTCCCAATACCAGGTATCACGTCTGAGAATGAGAAACAAAGCAGTTTGACCAGTTACATGTCTGATGCTTATTATACTGCTAGGATTCCAGTTATTATTAAGTAGGCTGTACTTCTTGTTAAAATGTAATTGTTTATATTTTACAAAATTTTTACAATCTAAATTAAAAACAGACATGACCTCAAAACCAGGTCTTGTTTTGGGAGACCCTTTCAGATTTAGGCCATCTCTTCTTGGAGCTAAAAAAATGAAAATATCACAGATGCTTGGTAGGACTATCTGGGTCACTACCAGAAAATGCTAATTTTCATTAAGTAGCCCTGAAATGGATCCTGATCAAATCTTTAGACTTTCAAGATGAAGAAAACAATCTTGAGGGCCTGGAAGCTAAAGGTAAAGTAACTTTCCACAGAAGATAATTAGACAGGTGTCGGATTCCTTCAGAGCAGGAATGAAATGTGCCGCTGTTCTCAAGATGTAGATGTTTGTCCTTCTAAAAGAACAGAATAGAGGAGCTTTATCTAACAAAGATGACTAAGAAACACTGATACAAGGCTGGAAGTAGACAAGCACAAGCTGATGCCTAGGCTAGGGACAGGAAGGGCAGAAGTGATCTAGAGCGTTAGGTGCTCTGAGACGGCACAGCGATGTAGGAACCATGAGAGGGATGCAGATGGGAGGTGAAAGATAGCAATGAAAACTAAACAGTGAGGAATGGGCTGGGAAACTGAGGATGGAAAAGAACAATGAAAAAGAAAATGCAGGGGGCTGGAGAGGTGGCTCAGGTTAAGACCACTGGCTGCTCTTCCAGAGGACCCAGGTTGAATTCCCAGCGCACACACACATTGGATTCAGGGGATCCAATACACCTTCTTCTGACTTTGTGGGTGCCATGCATGCATTTGGTGCACAACATACAAGCAGCCAAAGTACTCATAAAAACAAATGAATCTAAGAACAGAAGAAAGTGAAAACAAGGAAAGCTGAAAGGATAGGGAGGGAGTATTGGGAGAAAGACAGAAAACGATGCAGCGCACTGTCGGGCGAGATCCATCAGCAGCAGCGAGCCCAACACTGAGGACCTGTGCACCTCTGTGCACACCGTTTATACAGCTAATGCCGTGGCTTCCAGGATTGCTAGTCTTAAGCTGGTACATTCTTTCCCCATAGCGAAGTTCCATTTGCTACCTCCTTAATGGAGGGTGTTTTAGGAGTAGTGTAGGGAAGTACTTTACTTTGCAAAGGATTTAGCTTTTTGTATCTTGCAGGACCTCAAATTCACCCTTGGTGCTCTTGCAGGGTAGTTTTGTTTGATTCTGTTCTCCAAGAGAGAGGACTTTCTTGGGCTTCCATCTGCAGTCATGTGCATTTCCAGTTGTGAGTGTGGAGACAGGACTGGAAATCGAATCAAGTACTAATCAAAGAGTTCTTTGATTTACATTGTTGCTAAAATCTTGTAAAAAGCTTTAGAAATTGCTAATGTTCACTGAGGCAATACCTGTGAGTTTTATCTCACTTAGTATCTCCAGTTGTTCTTTGAAGGTGAGCCCTCTTAGCCTCTCGCTTTATTGTTTTTCCTCAATGTGAAACTCAAGGTTGGCTCTCCTTGGTGAAGATACTTGCGCCTCATTGATAGTGCTGGGTGTGAACCCAGGCCCATCCCAGCCCAGTATGTAGCTTATGTCTGAAACTGTCCTCTGTGGTCTGGAGATGCATCTTTTTCATTGTATACACCAAAGTGCATATGTTTCTACTGTTTATTGTTTGTATACTACTTTTGAGAAATAACCATTTGATTTTCTTTTTTTCCAAGTTTTATGTGTGTGTGTGTGTGTGTGTGTGTGTGTGTGTGTTTGTGTGTGTATATGTGTATGTATGTGAGTACACTGTCACTGTCTTCAGACACACCCAGAAGAGGTTATCGGGTCCATTACAGATGGTTGTGAGCCACCATGTGGTTGCTGGGAATTGAACTCAGGACCTCTGGAAGAGAAGTCAGTGCTCTTAACCACTGAGCCATGTCTTCAGCCCCCCAATTAATTTTCTCACACACATAATCTTGCATTTATGTGGAACATACTACAGGAAGGAATACTGAGCCACGGAGAAGTGAGAACTTTCTCAGAATGAGACTTGTTAAGGAGATTTTTAAAAATTGGTTATTTTATTTATTTACATTTCAAATGTTATACCCTTTCTAAGTTCACCCCTTTCCTGTCCCCCCTTCCTTTGTTTCTTGAAGATGCTACCACTCCCACCCTCCCATTCCCACCTCAACACCCTAGCATTCCCCTACACTGGGGAAACAAGCCTTCACAGGTCCAAGGGCTTTTCCTCCCATTGATGGCATCCTCTGCTACATATGTGGCTGGAGCCATGGGTCCCTCCATGTGTACTCATTGGTTGGAGGTTTAGTCCCTGGGAGCTCTGGGGGATCTGGTTGGTTGATATTGTTGTTCATCCTTTGGGGTTGCAAACTCCTTCAGCTTAAGGAGATCTTGAGGCAGATCCTGCACTGACTATAACAATCTCTGATAAAGACCATTATAAACTCAGCTACCTTCTCAAGTTCTTCCCCTAACCCTGGAGAGCACACTAGTTTGAAAACTACACAGCTTAAATACGGGAAAATTTGAAGACTTTCCCTGCTAATCCTACCTGACCTATGTAAATTAGTAGTGTGAAAATGTGAGCTTTGCGTACACTGAGTCATGCTGGCAGGCTATTTGGTTCCTTTTTGTGCATGCGCATATTCAGGATCTAGTGTAGCATAGAGGTGAAAGTTTGTGAGAAGGCTTTGATGTTTATCTGCCAGTATTATGTCATTGACTTCAAATTAAAAACTATAAGAAAATTGGCATAGGCTTTGATTGGCTAAAAGAAACTTTAGACATTTACCTATCCTGTAAATTTTCCTGTAGGCAGTTTTCCTGTAGGCAGTGGTGTGTAGTTCTTACCTTTTCCTATTACCTAATCCCTCCCTCTACTGATTTCTGCAAAAGACCCATTAAAGCTTAGTTACTTGGCTTGTAAAACTTCCTTGTCTTTTAGACGACAGCCTGGGTTTATGTGCATTATGCATTTTAATCAGTTGCTGGTCATGCTTCCTGTCTTATACTTAATGCTTTCTCAGCAAACACTGAGTACAGTGTACTTTTTTTCTGCAGGCCGCTCTGTACCGCCTCAGTGGAGACTGGAATCCTTTACACATTGACCCAAGCTTTGCAAGCATTGCCGGTGAGTTGTAAATGATGTGAGTCACTGGAAAACATTAGCTTAGTTTACTATCTATCCATTTACAGAAAGCGCTAGTCATGACTGGTAATTTGAATAGCATTTAAAAGATAGCTCTCATATTTATTCAAAGGCTATAGAAAAGTAGGAAGTGTTCAGAAAATGCTGTGTGGTTCGCTTGGAATTCAGATGGTGGAGTGAGGCTGCTGCTGGAGACAAGGATGAAGCTTTGGGGAGGGTGTGAGCTGTCTGTCATGCAGAGGCCATTAGGGAAGAACAAAGCTTGAAGGACTAGAACGGTCTGTGCAGTCATCCCCTTGGTTTGTTCCAAACAAAATGAAATAGTTCTGTGTTCCTACCCTTCCTATGTTTATTTCATATTTTTCAGAAACATTCTATGTTGTTTTTACTTTAACTTTTCCCTAGGAAGTACTATTTAAGAACTGTATTTTTTGAGATACAGTCTCAATATATAGACCTGGCTAGACTGGAACTTGCCATGTAGGTAAGGCTGGCCTTGAACTTAGAGAGCTCCACCTACCTCTGTTTCTCCAGTGCCATGGTAAAAGGTGGTGCCATCTGTCTTGGCATCATGTTCTGTTTCTTCATACATAGCATAGTTCATAATTCATGCTACTGCAGTGTAAAAACATTCAGACTGAATTAAATGTGTGTGTGTGTGTGTGTGTGTGTGTGTGTGTGTGTGTGTGTGTATTTAGATATGCCACTTTTATCTACATTTTCTTAGGTTTTGAGAAGCCCATATTACATGGATTATGTACCTTTGGGTTTTCTGCAAGGCATGTTTTACAGCAGTTTGCAGATAATGATGTATCAAGATTCAAGGCAATTAAGGTATATATATGTCTTGCGTATTTTTGAGGGATGGGGGGGGTTGGGATGGGGTTTCTCTATGTAGCACTGGCTGCCCTGGAATTTGCTCTGTAGACCAGGTTGGCCTCAAACTCAGAGATCAGCCTGGCTGTCTCCTGATATTAAAGGGGTGTCACCACCTCCCAGCCTTAGCATGTGTGCATTTGAAGCTCAACATTTGCCTTAACAAAAGATGCCAAGAGGCTGCGTTTGAACTCTCATAACAGACTGACTGAACTTAACTATTTTTATTTTTGTGCTGTTGAGTTGATTTACTGTTTAATAACAAAGGGCATATCTTTACCTAACTTTTTGTCTAGGCCACATGTGAAAGCCATGTCAAATAGCTTAAAAATATTTATTAGTTTATCCATAATGCAAGAGCGAAGATATATTTTCTGATGCCTGGCCCTTAATAACACACATTGTTTTCTTTAATTCAGAAATCCATGTATAGATTCACACAGTAACATGAATGATCCTGTTCTAAAACTTTGCTCTGTGAGTACTGGAGCCTTCAGCCCTGATTAATTAGTACTACTTCGAATTTTTAAAGTTCTGGTGGCTGCCTGAGTCACTACCTCATAGGATTAAGGTTTTGGGTTTTGGTTTGTCTTGAGCAAGTGCTGCTTACTGTTGCTGCCTTTTCTTCTTTCCAGTGTTGGAAATTGAACTTAGGGCTTCACCTATGCTAGGCAAGCACTCTTCCAGGGAGCTGTGTGCCCAGGCCGATTCTCTTGTTTGGAGAGAAAAGAACTAGCTCTCTCTCTCTCTCTCTCTCTCTCTCTCTCTCTCTCTCTCTCTGAGACTTCTTTTCTGTATTTTGTTATCTTTTATGAAGCTTAATATACTTCAATCTCTAATACGTTCCTTTTATGCTGACCTCAGAAATTTCCCTGACAAGAAGAAGAGTTTCACTTAAAAACATCTTTAATGCAAAAACATTTATTTAATAGGTTCGTTTTGCCAAACCAGTGTATCCAGGACAAACTCTACAAACTGAGATGTGGAAGGAAGGAAACAGAATTCATTTTCAAACCAAGGTATGAATCAGAGTTACATGTAAGTGCTTTGTGACCTGCTCACCACACACCGTCAGTTAGTTCTCTGCCAGCATTTTGGTGGTTAGTAACAGGAGTCTTTGAGAGAGAAACTTGGGAGTGAGTACTTTTAAAGTTAATGCTGACTTTTAATTGAAACAGATTCCACATATACCTTTTAAATTTTATTTTTCTCACTAATAAAAGATCTTGCAGCAGCTTTGCTCAAGAGAATCAGAACAGCAGTTTATCTAGTTAACAGGAAAGGTCTTCTAACCAAATTCTTGATGACTTCTAGGAGCAGCTATTTGTGTCCTAGAGAACAGTGAGTTGTAGCCTTTTGCTTTCTTCATGGACAGAAACCATGTGCTCTTGGTAGCACAACAATCTATAAACTAACATCTTGGGCCTAATGAATGGCTGTCAAGTCCATCTGTTGACTTAAGTAACGTTGAGGGAGAGTCTCCAGAAAAGCACAAAAGGATGGCCAACAGTGGAAAGAACAAGTTTGTTGTCACACCAAGCAGCTAACAGCCTTCTGTTGGTTACTCTGTATTTCGTGGAGCAGGCTTGAGTACTCCAACAGCGACATTAAGCTTTTATTTATGGAGATTCTGTAAACACTCTTGTCTTCCAAACTTACAGTAACTATATAACTGAAATGTAAGAAAGCCTAGGTTCCTTAGAAAAACCTTGATGTTGCTAAAGACTTGCTGCCGGCCACAGACAGCTTTTTAGCAGGCATACAAATGTAGCCTCTTGTGGCACCAGAGCCTCAATCTCTGGGCTTCTCACCGCATTTTTTGGTCCTCTGGGAACTGGCAAGTTGGTAGAACTTAGTATTAACGCCTTTCTGCTGCTGGCAATGTTTTTGTGCAATAGGGATATCATTTGTTTCATTTTGCAAATATTTTTTCTGTGTTAAAGGCCTCAGTGTAAGTTCTGCCTTATCTTCATCTCTCTGATATTTTTTTTTCTTTTTTAAATTTAACCAGAAATCTTAGTCTGTAGCCTAGGCTGTCCTGTTAGAACTTGTGATCCCCTGCCTTCAAAGTGGCAGCATTGTACACATGCACCACCAAGCCCAGCTCATGTGGTACCCACTCTATCCTTGTTCCCACTGGTACACACCCTGGCTTCCTCTGAAAACTTCTTTCACTTGAAATCCTTGCTTCCTGTTCTTTAACTCTCCCAAATGTTTGTGGTGGAGCCAGGGTACTGGGGATGGGATGGACATTATAACCCAGGGTGTTGCGCCGTTAGCTAACTATTGTATACCCTCAGCTGTAGAGTCCTGTTACTTGAAAGTTAACATGCACAAATGGGCTGGGAATGTAGCTCAGTGGCAGAGTTAGTGACATCTGTCAGTCAGTCGGCCCTGGGTTCAAGCCTAGCACCACGAAGGCAGGCAGGCAGACAAAGAGAACATGAACTCCAAAACTCTTGGACCGTGACACCGTATGCTATGTTGAAGGTTTTTATTTTCATACGGTCCTAGCACGAACAGTAAGTACATGTGCAGTTTCTTCCAACTCAAAGAGCTGAGAATAACGGCTAAATGTAACACATTCTTTTCATTTTAGATGACTCTAAAACACTTTCTCTCTTCAGAGTTTTAGCTCCTTCCCCAGTAATTACAGGGATATGGAAGACTCCTACCTTGACTCTCTTCTTCCCACGGTATTTTAGGAAACATTTTAAGCAAATATTTCAGAACTCTATGCCTACAAAAAGCAATTTGCTAAAGTGTATTTTGTTTTTTTTTTTTTTTTTTTTTTTTCACTAATTGTGCCTGTGCTTTTCGCTGTCTTTGATTCTTTTTAAAGAAAAAATGTTGGGAAGGTATTTTCCCCTCCTTCAGGAATGAAGGGAAGTAGTCAAGGGAGATCAGCTAAAATCAAAGTTTCTCCCTTAACTTAGAAACTTACTATGTTGTAATTCCTTGTTTGTTTTGAGACAGTTTCTTGTTATGGCACAGTATGCACAGAAACGCACCATCTTCATCCAGGCTGGCTTGGAACTTGCAGTTCTCTTGCTTTGGCCTTTCAGAGCAGGGCACTAGGATTACAAGCCTTAGCTTCCAGTATTGTTCTTATGTGAGAATAGTCATTAGAATGGTATGAAAGACAGGATTCAGACTGAGAGCTGCTTTAATGGCAGACAAGCGACTATTTAATCCTTACTTCCAACTTTACAGACACTATCATCTTCCCTAGCCAGCTGTAGTCTAGATTAATAAAACACATTTCTCTATATGGGGATGTCATGGCACGCCTTCTACTATGTACCACAGTGGACCTCTTACTCTGATTTCCCTCAAAATATACTCGGACCTGGGAAAAGAAAGTCCTCTTAACCATGGCGCCATCTCTCCAGCTCCTGTAATTAGTGTTTTGGAAGATGGGACCTGCATGTAGTTTTCTCCCCTTCCCTTCTTAAAGCTCATCAATTGACTCTGCTCCAGGCTTAATAACAATTGTATTAATTCAGAAAATATTCATGTCTGTCACTTTGTCATTTACACCACCGACCTTTTGCTTCATCTGGCTTTCTGTTTTTCATTATTTCAAAGAGAAGTATGTTTCCTCACATGTCACAGTGGAATGGTAAAACCATCAGAGTGAACCGTGTTTCTTCCCTTCTCCACTTCTCCTCAGGTCCAAGAGACTGGAGATATTGTTGTTTCAAATGCGTATGTTGATCTTGTACCTGCCCCGGGAGTCTCAGTTCTGACGCCTTCTGAGGTAGGCTGTCTACAGTGACTCCTGTGAGTCATAGTTAATGTCTGCAGATGCGAAGATGACAGCATGTCTCATTGAAATAAGGTTAAGGCTTTTGATAAAAATATTTGTCTTCTATGTTCAAAATATTAACTTAATACTGATAAGACTTTTACACTCATGATCTCTTTTTCATAAACCATGTTATTTCACAACTAACAAGATATTAACATCTTAGAAGAATAATGTAAGGTCATAGCCTATGATGCCTTAAAGTCAGAAAAAATTAAAGGCTTCATGGAATTTACTCGTGTTTTATAAACAGTGAAGACCATAACTTGATTACTTGCTCAGTGTTTCTGAGAAGTGAATTAGACTTAGGTACACAGTTTACTTAAGTTTTAAAAAATTAATCAGTGTGTGTGTGGGGTGGTTGGTGCACTCACCCGAGCAGGCACTCATGTAGCTGTGTCTTCCTCAGTTGCTTCCCCCTTATCTTTTGGACAAGGTCCCTCACTGAACCTGGGGCATTTCAGATATACTGGCTTCCCAGAGAGCCCCTGGCCAGCTTGCTGTGCTGGGTAGCCAGTGTGATTCCCAGTGCTGGCTTAGTATCACCACACCAGCTTTTAATACACGTGTTTGGGATTCAAATCAGGACCTTATAGTTACATAAGAGGTCCTTTACTCCTCACCAAAGTGTTGTTTTAAAATTATGGTAGACAATAACATCTTCTGGTAGGGTAAACCAGTTCTGGGCAGTAATATGAGTAAAGTGTGAAGTAAATCTGTGTGAGTAAAGTGTGAAGTAAATCTGTGTGAATAAAGCAGTTCAGCTGTGGTATTTATCACGTGTAGTGCATGCATCTGTAGTAAGCTCTTTGTGAAGTTTTCAAATAAAATTTCCTCTCTTTGTCAGGGTGGAGAGCTTCAGAGTGCTCTTGTATTTGGGGAAATAGCTCGCCGCCTCAAGAATGTTGGACATGAGGTGGTGAAGAAAGTAAACGCTGTGTTTGAATGGCATATCACAAAAGGAGGGAATATTGCAGCCAAGTGGAGTAAGTGAAATTCATGACTCTATATTATTCTAAGGTGACTGTTACTGGAGATAAAGTATGTTTTATACTAATAATAGTCTCTTTGAATGCAGGTGAATCTGACATGGGTTTTTTTTGTTGTTTTGTTTTCCATATGTCTCAGGATATACAAAGGCATACATTTTTTCTTAAATGACATTTGTCAGTTTCACACATACATACAGAGTACATTCTAATGACTCATTTCCACCCCAACCTGTTAACCGCTCCTCCTCCCTGCCTACATACTATGTAGGTCATGTGCTGGCACAAATTCCTTAATGAAAATGTGTATGTTTGGGTTCTTATTTGATAGCTATTGAGAGAGTGTGTTTAGGGCTGAAGATATACTTCATGGTACTGTTGGCATAATTATTTATTTTATTGCATTCTTATATTGTTACCCTCATTCTACCCAAATCCCCAATACTAGGTTAGAAAGAAGGTTAGGGGGAAAGGGGACATAGATTTCTATAGGCTACTTCCTGCTGATTAGGTTCATTGGGTTTCTTGGGGTAATTGCAGTCTTCATTGTCAGAATGTCCAGTGGACCAGTAGTAAATGCAACAGCAGTGGGGGTAGTGTAAGGGGAGCAGCAGCCCTCACAGATCCTTTCGGGCCTCTTCCATTTATACCCTCTCCAGACTCTCCAGAGCTGGTAAACTGTCACACACTCCTAGAACATGAGACAATCATAGTTAACATCTGTGGACAAACTGAAGCAGCCTATATCCCACACATGGGATTTAACCAAAAACTTGTTCATATAACATTACTGGGTTTTGAAAGAAACCAAAACTCTCACTATATGCTAGAGCACTTTATGCCATGTAGAAGACCTTGGGTTTGATCTGTAGCACTTAAGAAAAATGGTATCTACATGGGTACCTTAAACTCATACGGGTTTATTATTATTCACTGCAACTAAACAGTTGCCACTTAGCCTAGACACCTAAAGCCTGTCTAAATCATTTTTCTATTTCTTCTTCTTTAAAACATATTTAAGTTTGTTTTAATATAACGTTTGCTGTTTCTTTTAGGCACCATATGTTAATTATAGAAAACATGGATTGTATTAGTGTAGAGAGGAAAGCAACAATGACTCTGTTAAAAAAATAACCATAGGGAATCTGCTGGTTTTTTTTTCCTTGTGGGAAACATTTGTGCTTGCAACGTTGAGAAAGGAGAAGGAAGGCTGAAGTGTGAGATGTGGGCTGCCAAAATTCCGATTCCAGCAGCCCTCAGGGTTTCTGAGCTAGCTCATAGGTTAACAGAGAGCATAACATGCTTTTTGTTTTTTCCCTTCCACTTTTCTCTGGAGGAAATCAACATTCCTGTCACGGAGAGAGTACATTAGCAGTCGGGTTGTAGAGCATGGGCTTAGTAGCCAAGAAGCTGGCAATATGAACTGGAGGGGTTCATGTTAAGGACAACTGGTTGATGTAGGCAAGCAGGCCAGTTTCCCACAGTGTAAAAGAGGTGGTTAATAACCAACTAAGATTTTATCTTGAAGACCGTGTGCTTACATTCGAAAGTTACCTGTTGTTAACACAATTATCTCCATTATGTGTCTATTGGAAAAACAGAGAGAATTTTGGAATCTTGTTAATTGCTGTCTGTCGTCACCTTACCCAGCAGAGCAAGCTGTGACAGTGCCCTGAACCCCCTGGGTCACAGAAGGCCCACCTTTGCCCGTGCTCAGATTGGCTTTATCTGTCAGCTTCGTTTGACTCTCAGCTGTGAAACTGTTTCAGTTCTGGTTTTTGTTTGCACTCTAGTCTCTGTGCCACTGAGCTGAGTCACAGCGTTTGGCTGCAGTGAAAGTTTTTTGGGCCCGTGGTGCTTATTGACATAGATTGATATAGAATAGATATTTAAAGACTACCTTTGGGAATATCTTGCCTCTACCTTTTTCCCCTATCAGCAGTTTTTATGTTGATGCTGAAGTACTAAGTATTATGTGTTTTATACTGTTGTAAGTAGCCCAGTTGTGCTCATATCATGGTACACCAGGATACAGGGAACGGAGATGGGCATACAGGCTGAGTGTGGTGTCTGTCCTTGAGCACATCCAACTTAAGATCTCAGACCAGGCCTGTCTTTTCCTTTCCAGCTCCTGACAGTACCACAGCTTTGGGCAGAGTTTGTATATTGGGAAATCTTTTAAATCAAATTAAATCTAGGTCTAGAGAGAATGCTGTTGGCATTTATTATGGAGTCATAGGCCCGCCACTTCTGAGGCCAGTCCCATATTAGGTAGGAAGAGGAGGGCCAAGAGAACATAAAGCCCTTCCTACGGTCAGTACAAATCAGAGAGAGGGCCTTGGGGCAGTGTTTTCGGGACGGTAGGCAATCTGCCTCACGCCTTTGCCTTCATACCTCGGGTGCAGTGTTTAGTAATAGCAATATTCACAGTTGCAGCTTCCTTCTGCTGGAGGCCGAGCTCACACCTGTTCTTTCTTCAAGAGCAGTGAGTGTGGTGTCATTTTATTTAGTAGATTGGAATAAATGTCTGGAACTGAATGTCTGGACACAAGCTGTAATTCCAAGGTTCTGTGCCACTAGTTATCTCACACTTGGAACAAAGGCCATCAACCTTGTCCCTTTACTTTTTTAGGGAACTTTGACTGGGTCTGAAAGGTCAGCATGGATAAAGAAGTCTGAGTTCCCTTGGAACAGACCCTTACTTGTCCTGATGCTGTACACTTTGATCAGGTCTGTAGCCCACTGGCAGCAGGCACATGCTCAGAAGCCACAGAGGAGTGACAGATGTTTGTTTTCTATTCAGTAACTTCACTGTGTGGATGGCGCTGTCTTTGGTTTTAGTGGTGAAATGAAACATTTTACTAGAATGATCACATTTATTCACTAATTTCTAAAACCATCCAAAAATTGTCTAGGAAACTATTGGGATCCCATTCTGTAGCTCAACAGTAACATTTAGAGGAAAAAGAAATCAGAATAAGAGGCTTAGGGCTGGGATGAGGGCAGCTGTGCCTGAGGACTTGGGTTCTATTCCCAGCACCACACAACCAAGAAAGGAAGAATGCAAGGCTCAGGTAACCTACAGAATCATTTGTGGCTGAAAATTAAAGCGTTACACTGAAATTCGGAAGCAGAAGCCATCTAAAGGTAGATAAGTTTTCCCCTTAACTCAATGCTGTCCAAACTTGACCCCAGCTTCTGTGGTGTTACTGTCTGTGTTTAACTCATCTAGTGTCAGTCAGAGTAGAGAAATAATACCTTTGTTTATATGGTGTTGCACCACCGGGGTCTTTTCTCACTCAGGGTTACTAAAGTCAGAACAATTCTGAATTCTGAAGACATCCGGGCTGAAAACTCATCAGAATTATGGACCAGTATGTGTGCATGTGGAGCGCAGGCAGTGAGAGGCCTGGAAAAGATGAGCTCATCTTCAGAGGATGGGAAGACTGGTTTATTCAGCGGCTAGTTCAGTGTTGGTGTGCTGTGGCCCTTCCCCTGTTGGGTTGGAAGAAAGACCTGAGTTAAGGTCATGGTAATGAGGACCAGTGTGAAACTAGTGCTAGATAGAACCAGCCTCCTGAAGCACTATCTGTGTCTGGATATCAGGACAAAGGTGTGTGGGGTAAAACTCAGGGTTTGAACCTGTGCTCTTGAGTATGCAACTCCTCACTGAACCCGCGGCATGGTGGCGAGGAAGGAGTGTGTAGAGAGCAGAGGAGCTGTGATGGCAGCATTGTGGTCATCAAGGTTTGGGATGGACTGTGGGCTGTGTGTCTAGAGCTTGTGGCTAACTGACAGCTGCGTGCAGAGTCATCGCCAGTTAGCTTTGCTGGCTTGATAATTCCTGCAGGAAGAAAAACGGAGTGATTATCTGCCATTCCTGTTCATGTAGAATTTGGCTTACAAGCTTCAACTGTCTAATTTATTGTCACGCTAAACACGTAATACACATTGCCAAAGAATTTGTTTGTTGCTTGAGGTTTTTTTTTTTTTTTTTTTTTTTTTTTTTTTCCTTCCAGTTTTATGAGAGCAACATTATGTCCTAGTATCAACAAGGGTTATTTTAGAAATCTTCACTAGACCATGTTGGCCAGCAACTCGAAAATGTAAATCAGTCCCACCACTGAACCTCTGCATGGCCTCAAAGATGACCAATGTAGACTTTATACCCTCCATACTATGAGGATATCATAGTATCACCCCAATAAATTCCAGGATATCGCCAGTGTACTAGGTCTCTACCCTAACACCCAGTGCACCTTATCTCTGTTGCTTGAGTTTTCAAGTACTTATTAGATCTTACAGATATCATGTGGCTAAAACAGAATGTCTTCTGTGTTTATTAGAGTGATAGGTTTAAGCAAATGGTTTGAAGCAGGTTGGTTTCTTTTCAATCCATGTCTATAATTTTTTACATTATATGAACATGTATAAACATTTCACCTATATATCAAGATCATACAAATAGTATGTTTTTGTTTGAATACTCTTTATGAAGTGAATTAGTTGAGTTTTAATGATATTATGAAAGTGTCCAGCGCTTTCATTATCCAGACTGAGTCCAGGCCTGTCTTGTGCACTGCATGACAGTGACGTTAGTGTGCATACATTGTGGAAACTTGTCACCGCATGGAAGAAAGAGATTTTAGAACCAAACTCCTTGCAGATGAGAATCCACCATATTTAAGGATGCCATTTGACCATGAGAATCTATAAGCTCAGGTTTGGAATTCATCTTCTGAAGTTCAATTCGATTATCCTTTAAGACTTTTCAGCCTAAACATAAATTGTTTTATATTTTCAGGCAAGATCTTACTTTAAAGCCCAGGCTGGCCTCAAACAAGAAACTCTCTAGCGTTAGCATCACAAGTAGCAGGTTTATAGGCATGTGCCAGCACCCCAGACCCATACACAAACATTTAAATATGCCATTTCCAGGTTTTGGGTTGAGATTCAGAAGTGTCTCATGAATTCCAAGAAAATATCTTGTCCTTGTTAAGAATCTGCTATCCAGTTGTCAGTCAAGGAATTTCTCCAAAGTGACAGCTGCTGCTGTCCAGTGCAGTTCCTGACTATGTGCCCAGAGATTAGCATGGTTCCAAAGGCCATCAGTTCCCTCTGTGTGCAATGTGTCCTAACACCATTTACAAATCCTTTCAACAATAAATTCTGGCCTAGAGATAAGACTGCAAAGGTTGTAAAGAGAACAATTATCTTTCATTTAGCACTTAAACTTGTTAAAGTAACTTGGAGATTTGGTGTTATAAGGGTGAAGGCTACTCTGTTATTCCAAGAACAAAGACTTTCTCTGACAAGGAGCAGTTATCAAATGCTATTTTGAGGAAAAAGTGACGCACATTGTGTCCTTGATTCCCAGCCATTGACCTGAAGAGCGGCTCTGGAGAGGTGTACCAAGGCCCTGCAAAAGGCTCTGCTGATACCACCATCATCATTTCTGATGAGGATTTCATGGAAGTGGTCATGGGCAAGCTTGACCCCCAGAAGGTAATGTTATTAAAATTTTTATTAATGAAGCTTATACTTAATATTCTGATTAACAAATCATTTTTTAAATTACTATTTTAGTTAATAGTTTTCAAAAGACTTCTTTAGGGCACTTAATTTCTGTTTACTGTTTACTAAAACAATGTAAAACCCACATCAGGCAATTTGAATATACAACTTGTCGTGTAAAACTTGTATGTGATTGATATAAGTTCATTATTTCTTAATTGAAATGCTTCAAATTTCACATAGCAAAATTTTGGGATATTTGCACAGATTTTACTGGCTTAAGATCCATAATCTAAAAATTAGAAATTTGAATGCTTCAAGATTAAACAAAACAAAATGTGATTTGCATTTCTCAGAAAGTTTCAGTTTTTTAAACATCTTCGAAGTCATGGTTTTGTATTGGTGACATTCAACCAGTATACAGCATTAATAACTCATTGAAAACCTAGACCTAGGATATTTACCTAATTGATTGTGTCACTGAAGTGACGCATTCCAAGGACTGTCAGTGGACACCATTAGGAAGTCAGGAGTACCTTCTGTGACTACAAATATTATTCTGAAACTGTAACCTGGTTTCAAACACAGTTGAAGTAGCTACTATAGGAATTTGCATGGAGGAGAAAAATTAGTTATTTTCAAGTTTGTGATTATATTACTTGACATTCCAATCTTGCTATCTGGTCCTTGCAGTGAATGGGCACAGACAAGTGTTTAAATGCACAAATGCTAAGACATGACTTCCACATAGTAGCAAACTCATGAAAGAATAGAAAACATGACTAAAGCTATTTACTTATTTATGTTATATAAAATACCTGTTGATAAAATATCTCAAAAGTTAGAAACTGTCTGAGAATGCATCTGTTACTCAGTTCCTGTGAGAACCACTGCAGAGAGAATTGGTAACAACAAAGCCAACCTAGGCTGTTGTTTCTTTTCCCAGGGTACACAGCTAGGGGGTTTGCGTATATACATCCACACCAGGAGAGGGGGAATGTAACTAGTTTACAGCCATACCTTGTGGGCCTCCTGCCTCAGCTGCTCCACTATGGTATGCTGACAAAGTGTAAGTGAATATGACCGAGTGTCTCTCCTTGTGAAACACTTGGACTTGTACCAGTGCCAGTCAGGGGCAAGTGCTTCAGGCCTCTCAGCACCATTACAGCAGCCAGTCCCAGAGACTCTTTCAAGTACCACAACCAGTGTTTACAGTTAATGCCTGTCCCTGATAGAGTCACTGCCCCATTATTACCATATGGTGTGTACGAACATTGCTCTCTAGACTACTATCTGAACTGCTTGAGTCCCCCAACCTTTGAACAGTAGGTCTTTGACTTTAGGATGTTATACTTCCCAAATACTGGTCAAAAGAATCTACAGGAACCTGTGGTGCCAAACTCAAAATTGTATAACAAACCAATATCCCAAGAGACATTTTCAGGAGAAATTTGATTTCTTAGAAGGCCATCCTCTGAAAGTAGTAGTGATACCTACTCTACCACAGTGTAAATCTTCACATAAGATCATATATGAGGATAAATGCTCCCTAGGATACCTCCTGACTATGGTAACTCTTAGGGTTAGATCAGTGGTTAAGAACACTCCACTCTTGCAGAGGATCCAGACTCAGTTTTGAACAATCACATCAGGTGGCTCATGGCTCTAATACCAAGGGAACTGATGCCTCTGGCCTCTTTGAGCACATGTAGACATAAACTCATGCAGGTACACACATATACACAATAAATCAACCAATCAGTCTTTTAAATAAAGAGCTCAAAAGATCATGGTTGAATGAAATTAGGAAGATGTGCAGGAAATAAATGAGCTATTCTGTAGAGAGGAAGAAAGCTTGGAAAACAAAGAGCTCAATAAGATGAAAATGTTAGTCAAAGGCCCCAACTAGACCAAGTAGAAAAAAGAATTTAGCTTGAAGATAGGTCTTTCAAAATGTAACAATCAGACACGGGGGAAAGTAATCAAGAAAGCCAGTGTATGAATAAGACACCATGAAAATATCAGACAGCTGTATCAGTGTATTTAGAGAGGAGTTAAGGTTACAGACATAGAAACTATTCAGTGCATTTGTGGTTAAAAACTTACTCGATGTTGGGCAAGACATGGGCATCCAGATGTAGGACTCAGAGTTCCCAAATGAATGTGATCAGGGGAAACACTCACTGTGACACAGTGAGACTGTCAGGGTACAGCACAAAGTCCTTCACCCCGAGGACATGAGAAATTACGGTGAGCCCTCACCAGCCCCTTTAGACTGACACTGGAGTTTGAGTAGAAATACCCCGGAGCAAGAGAGTATGGGAGGAGACGTGTCAAGGCAGGAAAAGAAATAACTGCCAATGAAGGTCACACTGTCAAGTCAAGCTCTCCTTCAGATGTGAGCAGCAGGGAAGGAGGTAACACCAGGAGCTGGGAAAGTGTAAATCCTATTAGAGCAAAGTATAAAGAGTAACGACATTGTTGGCACAGTCAGCCACCAAACTGTAAGATGATGGAAAGGAAAAAAACAAGAGCAGAGAATTCAAAACTAGAAGAAAATTAACATATCACCAACATAAATCTAACTTTTCGTAGTAATCAAATGTAAATGGTTATACTTCATCAGATGAAAAATCAGGACTTGTTGAATGAATTAAAAACAAGGTTCAACAATGTTCTGCTACAAGAAACTCATTTTACTAAGTAAAATCCCACATGAACTGAAGGAAAAATGGAAAGATGACATTGCAGAGTAAATAGGAACAGTGAGTGGGAATGTGTGTAGCTATATTTGTATCTGAAAAAGAACACAGAGACAAAACCAAATGAAGCTCACTGTACAGTGACCAAAGGTCAGTTCATCAATGAGGCAGGGCGATTATAAAGGAGTGTGTATCTAATATTGGAACAGTGAGTTTTCAAAAACAAACACTGTTAGACTAAAACGATAGGCTTCAACACTGTAACGGGAAAGCTCTGTCTCCATACAACAGAGAATGGGTAGAGCATTCATTCAGAAGTGAGAGTTAAAGTCTGCTATAGATCAACTATTTCATAGATCAGATTACTTAACGTTATAGATCATCCAGCAGGTACAAAATACACATTCTATCAGCATGTGGAACTTTCTCTAGAATAGACCAAATATTGAGCTACACAATAAATGTCCGCCATCAATAACATTCCTTAAAGTGGAAACACCAGGCCCAGATGGCTGTGCTCCTGACTGTTCCCTGACTTTTCAACAAGAGCTAACAGCAGTGCTACCAGGGCAGGAGGCTCTCAGTCAGTGAGGACAGCACTGCTCTGTCACTTAGACATGACAAGGACACACATGCATCATAGATAAAGATAGATTAGTTCTCTACAAAAACACTATCGAGGCAAACTCAACAGCATGTGTGTATCTGAGCACACAGACAGACTCAGAGATATACACACACACTGAGCCAAAGGAAGTTATTCACCATAATCCCATATATTTTATCCCAGGCATGCAAGGATGATTCCACATCTGCTAATATGTCATATCAAGAGAGTGAAGGGAAATTCTTATGACCATCTCCATGAATGCATTAGAAAGAATTTGGTAAAATTCAGCATACCTTTCCTGATATGAGTCCCAACAAATCAGATAGAGAAAAGGAATATACTTCAGCACAATAAAGGATGCGTATGGCAGACCCACAGGCGATCAGACATGGAATGAGGAAAGCTGAGTGCATTTAAGACAGGTTTCTCTCCTCACTCCTAAATGTTAGGCAGAACACTGGGGCACTGTAATGAAGTAAAGGCATGCTCCTAACCAAGATGTGAAGGAGGAGACCAACAGACAGTAACATGGAAGGGAAAATCTCATGGGCCTCAACCCTACACAGAGCTACAGGCAACTAAGGTGCTGAGAGATGGAGAAATAATCTTACCCTGGGAAGAGCCCCAAATATCTAATACCAAGTAGTCAGCCCTGAAAACATACATTCAAGTAACATTATATGGACTGAGCAGGTTGCATTTCTATATTTAAGAATAGACTCTGTCTATGGGTGTATATATAACAACAGTTTAATATATATATATATATATATATATATATATATATATGAGAGAGAGAGAGAGAGAGAGAGAGAGAGAGAGAGAGAGAGAGAGAGAGAGAGAGAGAGAGAGAGTTCGTGAGAGTATGTGGTGACAAATGTGTACATGGGAAGGGTAGAGGGATGAAAAGGAAGAGAAGAAACAAGTAATTATATTTTAATTTAAAAACCCTTAAAAAAAGACATACATAGAAGATAGGAGAAAGCTAAGATATGTTTTTGCAGATAATGTTTTTACCTGTAGAAAACCCTAGATTCTATGAAGAGACTTAGAAAGTTAAAATGTGCAGAGTTCAATTTAACACACAAGCCTTGTGCTTGGCTTTATACACTCTTACCATATAACGTGCTCATTACCTAACTCGCATGACAAGGGTGTGCGACTTCCATGCTGCTGCCCTGAGTTTGCAGAGATGTAGGGGCTGGAGCTTCAGGAGGTTTAGTGTTTTGCCCAGGGTCACACTGTTAGTAAGTGACAGGGCCCAGGCTTACCCCCAGCCCTTCCATGTTGCTACTAGTCACCATAGTGTGTTTCTCTTGGATTTTGGCATTATCTATGGCCACTGTGTGGTACGGTACAGGTGTAATTAGCATCTTCAGTTTCTTTTCAAGTTCTAAGTAGAATAGTTGTATTAAGAAAGAATGCAATACAGCCTTTTATTTATGTGGTCTCAAATCCACATGCAATTACAGAGTAAAGCCAGAAGTATAGATTCAAACAGAACCACCAAGCCTGTCAAATCAGATAACTCAGTCTGTGACTTTTCTAAACTAGTGGGGGTCTATTTTCTTAGATAGCTAAAATTATGTGTGCAGTCTGTAACTGTTAAACTCTTATAGCTAGACTGAAGCTGCCTTCCTTGTCCAGTTACTACCTCGCTGCTGTCAGCCTGAATACCGTGTAAGTTAACTGGTGTTCTTCCCTCCTGCTTTGCAGGCCTTCTTCAGTGGCAGACTGAAGGCCCGAGGGAACATCATGCTGAGCCAGAAACTACAGATGATTCTTAAAGACTACGCCAAGCTCTGAAGGACCCACTGTGTGTGTTAATAAAATCAGAATGATTAAATTCTGTCTACCCAGCTGTGCTCCATCATCTGCGAAGTGATCCCCAGTAACGTGCAGCAGAAATTGCTTAACAACTTCAGATTCAGATAACTTTCAGATTTTCATTTTCTACTAATTTTTCACATATTATTTTTACAAAGAACTGTAATCTAGCTAGCAAATAATTGTTCTGTTTATAGATCTGTATCTTAATAAAAAAAAATCAACCATGTCTGGTGTCTTTGGCCTTTGTAATACCGTTAGTATGTTGGAAGGAAAAGTGAATGAATAAAAGCCGCTTTACCATTCATCTCCCTACCACTCTCTGCATTGATCCTCTGTATTTCATGAATTCCCAGTATGTCCTCATTTTCTACTGTTAGGATAGTGCCTCAGAACAAAGTCTCCATGCTCTCAAATCATTCTTTGATCCCCTCTGCTTGAAATTTTATATTTTCACCATGTTTTTAAATCCACCAAAGATGGGATGTGTTTGCTTCATGGGTAGCCTGGAATCATAGTCTCTAGCAAGCATGGTCACAGCTGTGTGCCCGGCAGTGTGCTTGGGCGGCTGGTCTGCAAAGGGAGGGCCGTGTGGATGTCGGGCTGGGGTGCAGGATCCTGCAGCTTTGTTGCACTCAGAATTCCCTTTGCTGACTCTGCAGACCAGGCCTTGCAATGGAGAGGTCCTAGGTACAAAGCTGACATGGGAGTGCTCTGAGGCTCTGCCCCTGGCAGGGCCAGTGGGCTGGGTGCAAGGAAGTTCCACAGCCTCAGTTTCTCTTTGAATGCAGCGCCTAAGCTGGGATGTCCCTTAAGAGGTATCCTGAGGCAACTAATAATTACTCTCTGCCTTGTAGAGGGACGTGACCTTGGACCAAACAGCAAGAAAACACCTGGAGTAGGCCAGTGGTCTGTTGTCTTCCCTGCAGCTGTGGAAATGGGTCCTTCAGATTTAACCTTAGTGCAGAGTGATCCACTCTTTGTCAATTTAATTTTAATAAAGCAAAGGCAGTCTTACAGTTTGGTCTTTATTATAGTAAATTCCTGCTCATGATGAGCTTGGGGAAGCCTGACGCTCAGTAATGTCCCAGTAGAAGTAACTTATCAAGTCAAATGCCACTGTTCATTAATGAAAGTATTGATTATATACCCTAGATGCTCAATCCTTGTCTTAAGTTGTGTTTTGGTTATTGCTCTGTTGTCTTAAATGTCAGAGAACTACTAATAGCCAGATAAGGAAGCATATTATTAGTCTTCTGTTCTTTATCATTTTGGAATTATTAATATCGTTGAGTGTGACATCAATTCTAATCTTCTCCAATAAGCAATATATAAACTTTATAACAAACCCATATGACTTTTGTCTCTTTTTATTATTTTTGTGTAGTTCAAAACTCATTAGAGATCTTGACTTCAGTATTTTTACTGAGAAACGTTCATACACTCCTTCCTCAGCACATCAAAACGAAAGGGGACCAGTATGTAGCATAAGCTTTATTGCTCGTGTATATAGTGGGGTGCAGAGTCGGTGAGAGAATGGTGGGAACTATTTCCCTAAAAGTTTCTGGACAGCAGATGGGATGGGGTGAGCTGGCTTACTCCTGTAAAGACTGCCTTCCCAAGGGTGGTTGTGTTCACTCTACCACAGGGTTAGGACTGGTCCTGCCCAAGCAAGACAGCCTAAACAAAGCGCCTGCTCCAGAGGCTACATAGCACTGCTCAGCAAACATTTGTTCAGAGCCTTCATGATCCAACTAGTTCTGGAAACACCTGACAGATACACGTGAGAGTGACCTTTACTAATTTCTCCCAGTTCTATTACTGACAAGGTTAACCAGCATAATTGCCAACATGACCCAGAGAACAAAAAGGAAGCCAGAGGCATGGGAATGCCGCTGGCATTGCATAGCCACATAGTCTGAGTAACAGAACATCATGGCACACATGCAAATGGAACTTAAGAAAGAGCTCAGCAATTAATCTACATACATGCAGCCAACTAACCTTTGATGAGATCTTCAAGATCCTGTTAAATGAAAGAGAGGGTTTTTTTTGGGGGGGGGGGACATGGATTTATGTGTACAGAAATAGGCCTTACTTACATTATACACTAAAATCAGCTCAAGATGAAACAAAGCTCTAAACATTCAAAACTAAGAAATGGGGAAAACTTCAGGCCTTAATGTACACAATCATCTTTCTGGAGAAGACTTAACAGGCATGTTCACCAAACAAAAACTAGACAAGTGGGATCATACAAGATTCAGAAACATCTGTACAGCAAATCAACAGTAAAGAGACAACCTGTAGAATGAAAGAGAAATCGTTTTACATTTGTCATCTGATGAGACTTATCCGGATATAAAAGGAACTGAAAAACTGAACAGCAGAATAAAAAATGGGTTAAATTATGCTGGTGAACTGAATAGATAAATGACATGCAAATGGCTAACAAATAAAATATTCAGGTTCACCAACTATCAGGGAATTGCAGATAAAAACCACAATAAGATAGCGTGTTTGCAAGAATGGCTGCCAAGTAAACAACAAATGCTGGTAAGGATGTAGAGGAGAACAAATACTCCTGGGAACAGACATAAGTACAGTCACTATGGACAACTGGAGAGTCAATTATAAGCTGAATGTAGAGCTGCCATGTGATTTGCCATTTTTACTGCTGGGTATCTAAATGAGACTTGATCATCAAAATGAGAGCTGCACTCACAGTTTATTACAGCATTGCTAACATGAAGTCAACTAGATGCCATCGGTGGATGAGTGATCAGAAAAATGTTATTTTATATATGTGAATATATATGCATACTATATTCACACATTCATATACATATATTCATATTTTGCTATAAAGAGCGATTGGTAGTCTGTCAGTTGCAGTAGCAAAACGGTCCAGCATGATGTCATTACATTAAGTGGAGTAAGACAGGCACAAATAGATGTATAGCACACACCATGTCCTTTCACTTGTTTGTAAAAGCTAATAAGCTGATCATACAGAAGAATGGAGTAGAATACTGGTTGTTAGAGTCAGAGGACAGAGGGAGGACAGACAGTTCGTAAGTAAGGGAACAAGAAGGAGAAAAAAAATGGTTTGCTTTTCTACCAGAGTAAGTCCCAAGTTTCTAAAACACACACACACACACACACACACACACACACACACACACACACACCATAGAACAGAGAAAATGCTACAATTGTTCAATTGCTGCATAAGCATGTGGATAAGAATTCTGGTCCATAGAACTTACTATGTAAACACTGGGTGAGTGTGGCAGTTGTCTGTAATTCCATCCTAGGAGTGACTTGTGAGACCAGCCATATGGTCAAACTCTGGGTTTGACTGGGAGGCCTTTGCCTCATTCACTAAGATGCCAGATCAAACAATAACAATCTTGAAAACTTGGGGCCATCACATGAACACACACACACACACACACACACACACACACAAATGAGCACACATATACATGGTTGTACATATAAACATGGAAACATTGCTATTTTTAGAGATTGATGTTTGCTACCTTTATTATACAGTACATATAGATACAAAGTTGTTATAACGTTCCCCATAAAACTCATATGAACATATCACAACAAAGACAAAGTAGAAAAGTACCACATTATGATATTTTCTTACCACAGAGTGGATGTTGTTTACTGAAAATGCAATTTAAGTGAGGAAGACACTTGGGCAGTAAAGTGGTCCCCTGGAATAAAAGAGGGAATGGGAGATTAGAGGGACGTATGATATGTACTGTTCCTTTCTGGCTCACTACACACCATACATTGGTGTCTGTCTGTCTATCCATCGCTCCCTCCCTCTCCTGTTAAAGAATGTACACCGGCCTATTTGGTGGGTTAAGCCAGGCAGGATAGGCTCATCCCCTTTGCTTCATGTCTCAGCTTCATTTGGGGCTCTTTGTTTTTATTTTTCTTTTTATATTGTGTGTGTGTGTGTGTGTGTGTGTGTGTGTGTACACTTGTGTATGTGTCTAAGGAGACTAAAGAGTCATGTGGAAACCCTGGGGAGATGGTTGTGGGTCCTCTACAAGAGCATCAAAAGTTCTTAACCAGAGTCACCTCTCTAGCTTCCTAAGTAGCAATTTTTAAGATCATAAATAGTTTTAATTGACCTAATATTTAATTACACTAATGCATTGTATAGCAGAGACTTAATGTGAATAAGAAAAGCATCATATGTTAAAGAGCTGATAACAGTCAATGAATAAGTCCAATTTTATTGCACTTTTTACATTTCTTTTTTACTTTTTATTGGTACTTCTTAAAGATCATTTCCATTAGTAGAAAGTTAGTGTCTTATAAGTAAATTAGAAATTATTGCTCTAAATCCTTAGTAGCTTTTCAGGTACTAATTGAAATTTTAGAGTTAGTAGATATTTCCACATGAAATATATATTTTTTCTCAGACATGAACTATTTGTTCTTAGATTTTTAATCTTAGAACTGACAATTTTTTTAAGAGGAAAAATCACATTTGCAAATGGTGTTTTAATTCTGAGAACTGCAATGTCGTGTGTGTGCTGGGTAAAAGCTGAGAGGCAGAGCAAGGACAAGGTCACCCGTGTGTCCATAGGATTTGTTGTAAGCATCCTATCTTGATATTGCCCTGGGCAGGTGTGTGTGGGAGTGAACCATTGGAAAGAACAGATATTTATTTACATTAGTATTCATAATAGTAGCATAATTATAATTATGAAGTAACAATAAAATAATTTTGTGGTTGGGGTCACTACAACATGAGGAACTCAACTGTCTCAAAGGGTCCCAGAATTAGGAAGGTTGAGGCGCACTGTTCTAACCGAAATTGTGACAGCTAGTGTTACACAACTACCCTGTCCAGAGAAGCTTCTTCATGTTTGACACTCTTAATTTTCGGCCTACCTTATAAAGTGCATGGAGAGTTCTTTCTCTATGTGTTAAGGATTCGTTAAGCCCACTTATGACACTGCAGAAGTGTTCCTCTTCCAGATCTTTCTTCTCATCGCATACTCAAACCAGTATTCTAGTGATAAAAGTCTTGTAGCTGACAAAAAAAAAAATCTCCCCTGGTTTTAATTAGGTTATCACTGCCATAAAATAACAAGGAAAGACCCAAGGGATAGTCTGTTAGGCTCAAGTTCTATGTGAAAGCTCATTTTCATCTTCATTACCTATTTTACAATGAGATCATGGTGTCACAAGTACTGAAGTGCTGTGGCTTTATCATTTAGACTTTAAAGAGTCTCAGGTTCCAAAGATGAAGCAATGCTCTGGGGTTGCCAGCGCTGTCTATTCCTCTACAAAGAAGTGGTGCACAGCTGTGTTCTGTGGTGCATGGTGATGGGAAAATGCTCATATTCATTAGAGAGGGAATCAAACCAAGGAAAGCTCAGAAATCTGGACAACCACAAAGTAAGATATACTTAATACCCCGGAACCCACCATCCCAGGGCCAACATCTGTGACAACGAGTGTCCCTCTGCAGGGGCAAGGGTGAAGAGAGTGTTTAAGGAAATGGCAGCAGTATGAGTATTAGCAACCATAGCTACTGGAAAACATTTGCAGTGGGTTGGCCTAATGTTAACATTCTAATGCTAATTTGGGCTGCCTAAAACTGGTTGCCCCAGAGATGAGTCTACACAGAGAAGTTAGCTAACTGACCCTGACACTAGTTATTTGTGATTGGTAATTAAAGATGCCAGCAGCCAATAGCTGGGCGGAAGAGACATAGATGGGGTTTAGATCCCCAATCTATGGGACCACAAGGAAGAACAGGCAGCAGAGAGAAGGAGAAGACATCATGGGTTAAGTGGGAAGAATTCTTAGCAAAACCACATGGTTTTCCCCCCAAAACACCCTGGTTTGGGACTAGGACAAAATACATTTTAAATTGGTACACATAAATCTGGGGTTCCTGGTGTAAGCTGGAACACAGCTCTGACCCCCCCCCCCCCAGGCTGATCTGGGCAGCACTCTTGGCAGCAAACTAGGGATTCAGCCTGAGACTTTCTCAAATCAGTTTAAGCTACCACAAAGAGCCTAAAGCACACATGCTAGCAGCCCCTGCTGTGAAGGAAGCAGGGTGCTCAGAGCACCAGGAGCAAGGCTACATGCCTCCCATAATCAAGTAGACAAGAGAAAAAGGATTTTAATTTATACAAATAGAAGGAGATATAATTATATATGTACACAGAAATATTAATCTCCATAGAAAAAAAATAGTAATTGCTCTAAATGTTTTTAATACATAGATAAAAATAAATAAATCTATACCTTTGATTTCAATATGTAAGAAACAAAGACATGGACACAAGTTTCTAATCTAAAGCCAACATGCAGGCTGGAGAGATGGCTCCACTTGTGATCCACCATGTGACTGCTGGGAATTGAACTCAGGACCTTTGGAACAGCAGTCAGTGCTCTTAACCACTGAGCCATCTCTGGTTTATAGATCAAGTTCCAGGACAGCCAGGGTTACAAAGAGAGATTCTGTCTTGAATCTCAAAACACAAACAAACAAAAATGCACAAAATGAACAGAGAAAACATTTTTATACTGGAAGTTTGTGTTACATGAATAATTATGGCCAGATAAAACCCTCATGATGAGATTCCATAGTTCTACTTTCAAAAGTAGAAGACAAAGGAAAATAAATTGGACTAGAAAGGGCAAAGTCATATTCAAAAATATTCTCATAAGCACGTAGCCTTGTAGAGACTTGAAGTGCCAAGGAGAATACCCAGGGGTTCTTCAACAACTCAGAAGAGAAGGAGAGAGGGAGGAGGAGGAATTGTATGTGTGTGGGGGTAGTGAGCAGAATTTAAAGTAATAAGTTAAGAATTTTTAAATAATAAAGAATATCCTCATAAGATTACCAGCAAATTTCTTAGAAGAAACCATTGAGGCTTGGAAGAGTGGAATGACATTCTCACTCCTGAAACAGGAGTTTCAGGAATAACTGCCACTCAAGATTATTATGCCTACAAAAACTGCCCTTCATGTGTGAAGAAGAAATATAAACTTTTGGTGACAAAACAAGCCTCAATAGATTTAAGAAGACTGAAATACTCCCATGCATCCTAGCAGATCACCATGGCCTAAGGATGGTCTTTAATCACAACAAAGACAACAAAAAGCCCATATACACATGGAAACTAAACAATGCTTTATTAAATGATAGCATGGTCAAAGAAGAAATAAAGAAAGAAATTAAGGATTTTCTAGAATTTAATAAAAATGAAAACACAACATTCCCAAACCTATGGGATGCAATGAAAGCAGTACTGAGAGGAAAACTGAGTGCTTCCCAAAGGAAACTGGAGAGAGCATACACTAGCAACTTGACAGCACAGTTGAAAACTCTAGAACAAAAGGAAGCAGATACACCCAAGAGGAGTAGATGGCAAGAAATAATCAAATTCAGAGCAGAAATTGACCAAATAGAAACAAAAAGAACCATTCAAAGAATCAACAAAAACAAGAGCTAGTTCTTTGAGAAAATTAACAAGATTGATAAACCCCTAGCCAGACTAACTAGAGGGCAAAGAGAGAGTATCCAAATGAACAAAATCAAAAATGAAAGTGGAGACATAATAACTGAAACTGAGGAAATTCAAGAAATCATCAGATCCTACTACAAAAGCCTATACTCAACAAAGCTGGAAAATCTGGAGGAAATGGATGAGTTCCTAGACAGATACCAGATACTAACGTTAAACCAGGACCAGGTAAATCATCTAAATAATCTCATAACACCTAAAGAAATAGAAGCAGTCATCAAAAGCCTCCCAACCAAAAAAGCCCAGGTCCAGATGGGTTCAGTACAGAATTCTATCAGACATTTATTGATGACCTAATACAAATACTCCCCAAACTATTCCACAAAACAGAGTCAGATGGAACCCTACCTAACTCATTTTTTGATACCACAATAACCCTTGTTCCTAAACCACACAAGGAAAACCCTACAAGGAAAGAGAACTTCAGACCAATCTCACTGATGCAACTGATGCAAAAATATGAACACTGATGCAAAAATACTCAACAAAATCCTTGCTAACAGAAGCCAAGAATACATCAAAATGATCATTCACCATGATCAAGTAGGCTTCATCCCTGGGATGCAGGGATGGTTTAATATAAGGAAATCCATCAATGTAATCCACCATATAAACAAACTCAAAATTAAAAAACCACACAGTCATCTCACTAGATGCTGAGAAAGCATTTGACAAAATTAAGCATCCTTTCATGTTAAAAGTCTTGGAAAGAACAGGAATCCAAGGCTCATACCAAAACATAATAACAGCAATATACAGCAAACCAACAGCCAACATCAAACTTAACGGTGAAAAACTTGAAGCAATCCCACTAAAATCAGGGACTCGACAAGGCTGCCCACTCTCCCCCTACCTATTCGACATAGTACTGGAAGTCCTAGCCAGAGCAATTAGACAGCAAAAGGAAATCAAAGGGATACAAATTGGAAAGGAAGAAGTAAAAACATCACTGTTTACATCTGGCATGATAGTGTATGTAAGTGTCCCCAAAAATTCCAGAGAACTTCTACAGCTAATAAACAAGTTCAGCAAAGTGGCTGGATATAAAATTAACTCAAACAAATCAGTAGCCTTCCTATACTCTAAGGACAAACGTGGAGAAAGAAATTAGGGAAAATATCCCCTTTACAATAGTCACAAACAATATGAAATACCTTGGTGTGACTCTAACTAAGCAAGTGAAGGACCTGTATGACAAGAACTTCAAATCTCTAAAGAAGGAAATCGAGGAAGATCTCAGAAAATGGAAAGATCTCCTATGCTCATGGATTGGAAGGATCGACATTGTAAAAATGGCCATCTTACCAAAAGCAATCTACAGATTCAATGCAATCCCCATCAAAATTTTAACCCAATTCTTCATAGAGTTGGAAAGAGCAATTTGCAAGTTTCATCTGGAATAACAAAAGACCTAGAATATCGAAATCCATCCTCAACAACAAGAAAACATCTGCGGGAATCACTATCCCTGAACTCAAGCTATATTACAAGGCGTTAAAAATTGCATGGTACTGGTACAGAGATAGGCACATGGATCAATGGAATAGAAGATACAGAAATGAGCCCTCATATATATGTTCACTTGAATTTTGACAAAGGAGCTGTAAATATTCAATGGAAAAAGGACAGCCTCTTCAACAAATGGTGTTCGTCCAACTGGCACTCAGCATGCAGAAGAATGAAAATAGACCTTTTCTTATCTCCTTGTACAAAGCTCAAGTGCAAGTGGATCAAAGATCTCCACATTAAACCAAGGACACTGAAACTATTAGAAGAGAAAGTAGGGAAAACCTTAGAACTCATAGGCACAGGGGAAAAATTTCCTGAATAGATCACCAATGGCTCGTCCTCTAAGGTCAAATATCCACAAATGGGACTTGAGATTGCAAAGTTTCTGTAAGGCCAAGGACACTGTCAAGAAAACAAAACAGCAGCCAACAGATTGGGAAAAGATCTTTACAAACCCCACATCTGATAGAGGCCTAATATCCAAGGTATACACAGAACTCAAGAAGCCAGACACCAGAGAATCAAATATCCTTATTAAAAAATGGGGTACAGAGCTACACAAAACATTCTCAATTGAGGAATATTGAATGGCTGAGACTCAAAGGAAGTGCTCAACATCCTTAGTCATCAGGAAAATGCAAATCAAAACAATCCTGAGATTCCACCTCATGCCAGTCAGAATGGCTAAGATAAAAAACTCAGATGACAGCAGATGCTGTAGAGGATGCGGAGAAAGAGGAACACTTCTCCACTGTTGGTGGGGTTGTAAACTGGTACAACCACTCTGGAAATCAGTCTGGCAGTTCCTCAGAAAATTGGACATAGTACTACTTGAAGACCCAGTTATTCCACTTCTGGGCATATACCCCATAGAAGCTCCAGCATACAACAAAGACATATGCACCACAATGTCCATAGCAGCTCTATTTATAATAGCCAGAAGGTGGAAAGAACCCAGATGCCCTTCAGTAGACGAATGGATACATAAATTGTGGTATATTTACACAATGGAGTACTACTCAGCCATCAGAAACAATGACTTATGAAATTATTGGACGTAAACTACAACAAAGATGGGAAGAATCCTTCTGAGAGCCACATGGAATAGTTTATGTGATCAAAAGATACAAACTAGAAGAATGGGATAAAAAATAACACTCTCTAAGAGATTCACTTCAGCAGTATAGAGACATGACAGAAGAAGGGAAAACAGTATTAAAAATGTAAACATAAAGTGTATAAGTACATAGCTATATTTATATCTCACAAGTCAAGAGTTTAAGATGAAGCTGGAAGAAAAGACAAAATGGTCATTAGATATAGGATCAAGAGATCAGTTCAACAATAGTCATAATAATTGTAGACCTTTATCTAATTAATGTTGGAGTAACCAGTCCTAGAAAACAAATACTTACAGGCCTATCAATTAAAATTTAAATATTATTTTATGTATTGTTATGATTACAATAGTCTAAAATAAAAAAATTTTAGAGAAATTTAAATCCTACTACATGGCTATTATGGCAAGAATCCCATCCAAAGATATGATCAAGCAGGAATATAGATATTCCCTTAACACACACTTTTAATCCTTAACAGTGAAGGTAAGGTTAATTGGTAGAAGAAAGCAGTCATATTGAAAATGTCATCTAATTGAGGGGCAGACAAAGTGAATCAGAGAAAGATTTAACAGAATGAGTCAGAGAGAGGACATTCACAACTCACACGAGAATAGCAGAGGAACAGATACTTAAGAACATCGAGAGAGAAAACATTGGATGGTATAGAGTGTGTGGCAGTTTTATCTGGACAGTTTTGCAGAGAAAGGTTACAGAAAGGACAAGAGGGACACAGTGAAGACAGAATGAGCCAGAGAATGAGAAAGGGCCAGAAGATTATCAGATATTGCCAAAGTCATTATGAGGTCAAACAGAGCAATTCAGTTAGAAGCTGAGAAAAGCTAGATTCAATCAGTCAGCTTGGAAGATTAGATTGTACGGAGGCTAGAAGCTTCCAGGACTAAGCCTAAGGATAGTTAGAACAGAAAAAGAAATGTTCTGGGCTCAGCCTGAGTCATGTATTTGACACTTGGGTATGGCTTTCATCTTATCACTTCACCTGAGGAAGTAAAAGTGACATTTTCAAAAATTAAAACAAAAGAGATTTCAATGTATAAAATTACCTGGTGCCTGGCAGTATATGTTTGGAATTACAATAGGTAATTAAGGAAATCAGGATGCAAATGAAAGAATTTTTTCAAAAATATGAAATGGAAATTAATATCAAAAGAATAAGACACAAAAATATTATAGCAAGAGTGCTTATATATAAAATTGAAAATGCAAGTAATAGAATTATCATCATGGATAAATGAAACATGAAATTAGTTGAAAATCCATGTTTATTTGGAAATAGAAAAATCAGAAAAAATAAATGAAAGAGACTAAAAGGACCAAAAAGACAAATAAAATAAACTGATTCTATGAAAAGATAAAATTGTCAAATATTTAGCTAGATTAACTGACAAACAAACCATGTCTCAAATAAATAATATTAAGATGAAAAATGCGATATTATAATCAATAGAGAAAAAAGTTTATTATGGAAAACTAAGTGATTATACTTCATAAAATCTCAAAGGAATAAAAGAGTTTTCTAAATATTGCTTATTTGTTAAACTTGAATCATAATGATATAAAGAACCTAAATATACCAATAACTAATAATGAAATTGAATCAGGAATAAAAAATCTCCCAACAAAGAAAAGTTCAGGATCACATGGGTTCATAGCTGGCTTTTACCATACTTAAAAAAAGAATCAATGCTGTTTTTCTCAAAGTATTCAATAGGATTAAAAATGGGAAACCCTTCCAAACTTATGGTATAAAGTAAGCATTCTGTTATCCAAACTGGAATAGAAAAGAAAAGGAAACTATAGGCCAACAACTGTGAGAGCAATAGATGTAAAAGTTCTTAACAGAACATCAGCATATTGTATTCAACAGCAAACCAGATTGGTCATACCCAATGGACAAATTACTTTCATCCCAGGGATACAAGGAATATACCATATATGAAAGTCAATGTAAGTATGGTACTTTTCTCAGTAAAGTGAAGTATAAAAATTTGTATCATCTTCTTAATGGATGCAGAAAACTAGTTGTTAAATTTCAACATTCCTTCCTGATAAAATCTTTAAACAAGTTATAAAGCTCTTCTCATAAGAACAAGGCTATTATGAAGACCCTGGTCAGAATACTATGCTGACTTAGGAAAAGCTGAAAGATTTTTATGTAAGGGCCAGAACAGTAAAGGGATGTTTAGTCTTGTTCTTATTCAGGATAGTAGTAGAGGTTTAAGTCAGAGCAAGAAGAAAAGAGAAAGAAGTGAAAGACAAGCAAAGAAGATGGAAAGAACTCCAATTACCATCTGTACTTACTAAAAACTCCAACTAACACACTTTCTGGAAATCAGTCTGGAGGTTACTCAGAAAATTTGATATAGTACTACCTGAAAACCTAGCTATTCCACTCTTGGGCATGTACTCCAAAGATGCTCAAACATATAACGAGGACACATGCTCCACCATGTTTATAGCAGCCTTATTTATAATAGCCAGAAGCAGGAAAGAACCCAGATGTCATTTAACATAGGAATGGATAGAGAAAGTGTGGTACATTTACACAATGGAATACTACTCAGCTATTAAAAACAATGACTACATAAAAGTTTTAGGCAAATGGCTAGAACTAGAAAATATCCTGAGTGAGGTAACCCAGTCCCAAATAAACACACATGATGTGCACTCACTGAGAAATGGATATTAGCCCAAAATCTCAGAATACCCAAGATACAATGTACAGACCATATGAAGATCAAGAAGAAGGAAGACCAAAATGTGGATGCTTCAGTTCTTCTTAGAAGGGAGACTAAAATACTCAAGGGAGGAAATATGGGAATGAGGAGTGGAGCAGGACTGAAGAAAAGGTCATCCAGGGACTGCCCCACTTGGGGATCCATCCCTTATGCAACCACCAAACCTAGTCACTATTGATGATGTCAAGAAGTGCTTGCTGATAGGAGCCTGATACCTGAGAGTGTCTGCCAGAACTTTACTGATACAGATGAGGTTGTTTGCAGCTAACCATCAGACTGGGCACGGCATTGCAATGGAGGAGCTAGAGAAAGGACTGAAGGAATTAAAGGGGTTTGCAACCCCATAGGAAGACTAACAATATCAACTAACCAGACCCACCCCTGGAGCCCCCAAGGACTAAATCACCAACCAATGAGTACACATAGATGACCCATGGTTCCAGCTGCATATGTCGCAGAGGATGGCATTGTCTGGCATCAATAGGAAGAGAAGCTCTTGGTCCTGTGAAGGCTCGTTTTCCCAGAGTAGGGGAATGCCAGGGTGTTGAGATGGGAGTGCAACATCTTTATAAAAGCAGGGCGACATGGGAGAGGGTATTGGAGAGGGGGGAAAGGGGGTGACATTTGAAATGTAAATACGCAAAATATGCAATGAAAAAGAATATGTGCTTATGAGTGTGGAACATGTAAACTAATCCATTTTCCACAACAGTATAAATGTTATTCAAAATACCAATACATTTTACATTATATTTCTATAAGAATGTAAGATTTTATAATAAGAAATACAGAACTAATGTCTAAAGAGCAGTTGTTTTTAGAGTTTAGTTAGAAGAAGAAAGTATAAAGGAGATTAAAGACAATTCTTTTGTAAAGATATTTTTTTGGGCAAAAAAATATACCTGGGATTAGTATTGCTCTAGTTTGAGGATTCAAAAGGCATGAGCCAGTAGAATCAAGTGCTTGTGGATTATTCAGCGAGTTATCAATCCTTTGACAACACACCTGGCACATGGTTGTGCAACCTTTGCTTGCTTGCCTCCAGTGCTGGAGAACTTAGTTGGTTTTGAGGCTGCAGAGTCTACTTGCTGGGAGCTGACAGAATTAAGAAATTCCCTTAGCCTGTGTAACACCATTTTACATAGATCTCAGCCTAGGTTTCTGTTTCCCACAGTAAAGACCTTTTCCCAGAATTTAGGTGATCTCACTTTGGTCAGGTAACTTGCCAAGTAGAATGGTCACCCAGGCAACAGATCCTGCTTGGCAGAATATTCCCTCCTGCACCTGGGTCGTCATCCTCCCCATATAATTTTCCACAAAGGGTATTGTGAAAAGTCCTTTAGCTGGAAAGTTCCCTTAGTTCCATGCCTTATTTCTTTCTTCTACCTGTATAAAACTAGCATGTGAAAAAATAAAAACTTGTCAGCTTGATCAGACCACTTGACTTGCTGTCCTTCTTTATGCCTCTTGTCTCTCATACTCTCTTAGGTGATCCAGGGTCCTGTTGACTGTCCCGCAGGTCGGGGCAACTACTGTCCTAGTAAAGTGTGCTGTTCCATTAGGAAACACAATACTGTGCTGACAAGGTACCTTGCATACTCTGTTGACTTTGGTTTCTGTTTAATAAAACAGGGGATAATAATGCTCTCCTGTCTTACAGGGTTAGCTTAAATCCATTCCACAGAGGAGTATGGTCTACTAAGAATGACTATGACTTGGCTTTCTGGACCACTTATGAGATACCTGATGCATTCTCTAGCTTGTTCTTTGGTTCCTCCTTGTGGCATTAAGAGTCAGATGAGAATGAATATGGAAATGTGATAATACCACCTTAGTCCTGTGCTGCATTTTTCTAAAGATAGAGGTAGACAGTGATCTGCATGAAGGTAGATAAAGGTAGGATTCAGTGATTAAGACACTTTGCTGTATCATATGAGTTGTCAAGACCTGGATACGAGATTGTCTCTGTGTGATGAAGCTGTGTTCTGTCAAAGACCTACTGCCAGGAGAGAAAACACAGGGTACCGTGTAGATGGCACTGGTTCTTCTAGGTAGGAGAGATCTTTCCCATCTTGAGGCTCTCTATCCTAGAGAATTCCTTAACCCTTCTGCAACCTTTTCCCTGCTTTGCCTAAGGTGCCTGGTCTTGACCTGATTCCACTTGGCAGATCACGTCAGTGGGATGCTTCTTAGCTCTGTCCATCATTTCTAGAGAGAGACTTGGCCCTATCCTGGTGGTGCAGGTCCTTCCCTTGTGGGGAAGATTTCTGGGACTCAACCATTACTCGCTTTATTTCTTGTCTTTCTTGATGTCTTTTTTTGGTTGGATTTGTCTAATATCCAACAACTTTCTAAAGAATACATCAGTTTCCTAAACTTCTGAGACTCTGTATTTTAGAGCAGTGGTTCTAAAATAGAGTTCCTGAGCCAGCCGGACCAACATCTCCTGGGAACTTGTTAGAAAGGAAAGGTTTCAGGCTTCACTCCAGACTGACCGATTCAGAAACTCTGGGGGTGAGGTCCAGAAATATACTGTAACAAGCCCTCCAGGGGACTGTGAGGCACAGTAATGTTGGAGAATTCTGTCTTTGACTTCTGCACTGTCCTTTGAGGACACAGGTTAGGCCACGTTATTTCCTCATCCTCTCTGTCCTAGTAAGCATTCCTCTGCACTGTATCTCCACAACCTCCTGAAATTCAGCAGGCAGGTCACCACTGTACTTACTGACCAATGAATAGCAGGTCACAGTTACAGGGAGACCACCTTGAAGCCACACATCTCAGTGCTGTGATTGAGACATCACCCTTTTCCTCTTGTATTTGTCTCTCATATACCAATCCCAACCACAGTTTCTCCTCTCCCTCCCTTCCCTTGAATCTTGCTACCTTCTCACCCAGCTCCACTTCCTGCCCAGAAAAAAGCAGGCCTCTCAGGGACATCAGTCGAACACTGAATAACAAAGCTACAATAAGACTGGGCAAAGATTGGGCACATATTCTCACATCACGGCTGGACCAGGCAACTCATTAGAAAAATAAGGCTCCAAAGGCAGGTAAAATTATCAGAGCCAACCCTCCTTTCCCCCCTCACTCCACTCCCACCGTTAGGAATCCCACAAGAACACCAAGCTCCACATCTGTGTAACATATATGTGAAGGACATAAGTCGTACTTCCACAGGCTCCTGATCTTTGTGAGCCCATTTGAGTCCTAGTCAGTTGATTCTGTGGGCTGTGTTTGTATAATGTTCTTGATCCCTCGGGGTCCTCCCTCCCCTCCTCCGAAGGACTCGCTGAGCTTCACCTAATTTCTGGCTGTGGGTGTCTGCATCTGCTCCCATCCCTTTCTAGATAATGCCTCTCCAATGATGATTATGCTAGGCTCTGGTCCCAGCACACTCTGCAGGCAGGGCAAACTGAAGGTTGGAAGTTTTGTGGCTGGGTTGGTACCCCGGTGCCTCCACTTGAGGCACCTGGTTAGAAAGGGATGGCTCTTTCAGGCTTTGTAAATATCACTTCTTAGTGAGATTAAATGGACCCATACACTACATGGTGAATAACATACAATTCTTCCAGAAAAGGTGGGAGTGGTGGGTTGAAGACTCCAGGGATGGGAAGTCAGGATGATGCCCTGTTCTCACTCAGGATAATGTATCCTTATTTTCCTCCCTCTCTTCTTTTCCCTTCTAGTTATGGCTTGCTTTTCTCCTACAGGAGCAGGTGAGTAGTTTGACAATGTTATTAGCTAATGAATAGAAGAGAGCACTGTCTTATTTATAGACCTGGGTGTTAAGTGTGAGAACTAAGGAGACCCTTCATGGTTGCTACTTAATTTCTTCAGAAGTAACTATGGGGGAACTATAATACATCTTTGTTTAGAAGCCATGGTTTTCATTAAATTTAATTAAGTCTCCCACCAGCTTTAAATTTAAGATGACTTCAGAATGCAGGTGGCTTCTGTTAAGTATAATTATGTTCCCTTTATAGCCATGGGCTGGCAAGGCTGGGGCGTCAGGCATCGACTCTCTAGAGAGTGCCTGAGCTTTTGTAGGTATGGCCATTCCTTAGCTCATCTTTTCCTTCCTCAGCCTCTCTTCCTACTCTTCTTCCCAGTGTCCCCTCCTCCCCCCTTTGCAGAAGTCCAAGACCATGTGAACTTAACAAGAGCTGCCAAGCCATGTTAATTAGCTGCAGACATTTAAAAGGTTCTCAGAAGGAGTTGGTCACTGGGCCTTCATTAAGTATTTGATTTCAGATTGATTTTATTTTGTACACAAGATCTGGAACAGGCAAAAACAAAAACTGGGGCAAAAGCAAGTCCAGGGAGTGCATGGAACCTGGAGTCCAGGGAACTCCCCCTGCCTTATGCTTAGTCCTTTGTCTTTCAAACCAAGTTCGTCTTTTTCCTTCCAGTTTAGAACGGAATTGGCACATTCTTCTCGTGTTCAGTGCAGGAGTACTGCAGAAAGCTTGCTTATGTAACCAGCAACATTTCCTAAATGACAGTCTGAGTCATGGAAGTAATTTGCTCAAGGTCACACAGAAAAGAATCTTAGCATTCTCAAACCTAACCTAGGTGCTGTCTTCTAAATCGAGGGCGTTTAGGGAGTGGAAGAGAAGGGTGTGCTGTTATTAAACAGCTAGGCTGTGCACAATAGGCCCTCAGGGATCCAACATTTTCACATGAAAAGAATTCACTCAGATCCCAGAACTGTTTTTTCTGCAACCACTCAAGTTTCCTATCAGCATTCTTTCTTACCTAAGCGCATAATCAACCGTTGCCGAAGCCATGAAGGAAGGCTGTCAGTTTGATGTGCTCTTAGATCCAACTGCACCTCCCTCAGCCTGAGTGCACATTATCCAGGTCAATTTCCTTTCTTTTGAAACAGACATTTTCCTTTAAAGTTGAAGGCAGCATTTCTCATACCCACTTTACTCGATTCCAACCCTAATCCGGCACATATCGAATGATGTGAAAAACTCGCCATTGTGAGGTCTGGCTGATAGGGACCAGTGTCAGGAAGTTGAAAAAGATTAAGTTTTAGTGTTCTTTTTTTTTTTTTTAAACATAGTTAAACAAAGTGTGGGTCTTGATTTTCCTTGATATTTCTATTGTATCTCCAGTATCTTTGCTACTATAATCAATATTTGAATCAAATCTCATGATATTTATGCAAAGTAAAACATTTTAATTCAGGACTTAATACAGACTGGGTTTTAGTTGAATTAAATGATTTTATTAAATGTATCAGTGCTTTTGTAGGTATTAAAAGGCCTATGTTATTGACTGCACTCTGGCTTGTATAAATTGATATAAGTTGATGATATTGTTTTTTTGATTTCTTTCTTTGAAAATGTCATGAGAACAAGTTAGTCCTCTGGTAAGTGTGCTTTAAAACAAAGTGAATGGGGCTGATCTGCAGAGAGATCAGATCCAAACCCAGCCTGTATTAAAAATGGCTGTCTTCTTTGGCACACACAGTGCTTTTTGGCACTGTTTGCCCATAGCCTTTGATATTCTTAATGCAAAGTCACATTCCCTGTGACCGTTCCTGGGCTTATAGGACATGGCTGAAAAATCTTTAGTTAAAAATGAAATCAACTCACAGGTTGTAGCAGATCTAAACTACATTTTTAGTTCTATTTATCTGAAGCCCATCATCTAGGGATATCAGTGGACATTTTGGTGACCCAGTAAAGGCTGTTGGTAGTAAGCCTACCACCCTCTGTGTAGCTGTGAAGGATGAAGGAGGAGGCCTGTAGACATACTGCCTCCAAGTTCTTTTGACAACTGGATAACCCTCCCTCTACCACGTCTAAATTGGTTCAGGACCTTGGCAATCGGTATCACTGGATCCAAAGTGGGTGGGTGAGAAAGCAGAAGGCTTGCTGCTTATATTCAGGAGGAAACCCTCAGAAGGCTGGGATCCTCAGGCTATGGAAAGCAGGGGTGTATTCTCTAAGTCTGTGTCTATGCCTGTCTCTGTGTGTCTATGCCTGTCTCTGTGTGTCTCTGCAGGTCTCTGTGTGTCTCTGCAGGTCTCTGTGTGTCTCTGCAGGTCTCTGTGTGTCTCTGCAGGTCTCTGTGTGTCTCTGCAGGTCTCTGTGTGTCTCTGCAGGTCTCTGTGTGTCTCTGCATATGTGTGTGCATATGTGTGTGCATATGTGTGTGCATATGTGTGTGCATATGTGTGTGCATATGTGTGTGCATATGTGTGTGCATATGTGTGTGCATGTGTGTGCATATGTGTGTGCATATGTGTGTGCATATGTGTGTGTATATGTGTGTGCATATGTGTGTGCATATGTGTGTGCCTATGTGTGTGCATATTTGTGTGTATATGCCCGTGTATGTGTGTATATGCCTGTGTATGTGTGTATATGCCTGTGTATTCATGTATATGACCATGTATGCGTGTGTATGCCCGTGTATTCGTGTGCATGCCCATGTATGCGTGTGCATGTCTACGTATGTGTGTGCATGTCTATGTATGTGTGTGTATGTCTATGTATGTGTATATGTCTATGTATGTGTGTGCATGCCTATGTATGTGTGTGCATGTCTACATATGTCTACGCATGTCTAGGTATGCCACTTCACTTTGCCTTATGCCTCCCTTATATTTATAAGATGTCTTAACTGCCTCCCACAGCATTTCCTCCCATCTCCTAGGCAAGTGTCAGCTTCTAAGGAAATGTCTTACCTTCGATAAAATACCTGATGGTAAACAACTTATTTACATGAAGCACTGGGATTCAGGGGCCCCAAAGGACAGGCTAGTTGTAAACAGTTGGTCTCAGAGGTGTTCCCAGAGGATGGTGTGTAGATTCAGGAGAGCAGCTGCAGTAGCTCCCAACTGTCTGGACCAGCAGGGTTTTCGCTTTGATGCTCACAGGAAAGACAGGAGGAAACCTGACTTATGCTTTTGAAGCCTGAAGCATCCTTTTTACATGTGGCTTAAGAAAACTCATCTTACCACTTTACAGTATGAGAGTTTCTTTCTTCAAAGGCAATGGAGAAAGAGGCCTGGGAGCAGCAGATAAACAGGATAAATTAAAGACCTAGAGTCCAGGAGAAAGGCAACGACAGCCAATGCACTCTCTCTTCCTTTGGTGCTAAGATGGTCACTTCCTTTTGTGCTCATTATTTATCTTAACGAATGAGTTTCTTTCTCTGAATCTGTTGCACAGAGGTTGAGGCTGTACAATCAAAAACAGGAGGGTTACAACCCCTAACACAGTCTTTTGTTTTTGTTTTTGTTTTTGTTTTGCCTGTGTCTTTAAGTCTCTCCTGTAAATTACTGGTAGTTGTTAACACACTTTGGGATTATGTACAGTCAGTCATTAGGAAGCTGGGGGAGTACCCAGAAACATTTAAAAGAATAGGCATATACCCCAAAGAAGCTCCAACATCTAACACATGTTCCACCATGTTCATAGCAGCTTTATTTATAATAGCCAGAAGCCTGAAAGAACCCAGATGTCCTTCAACAGAGGAATGGGTACAGAAATTGTGGTACATTTACACAATGGAATACTACTCAGCTATTAAAAACAATGACTTCATGAAATTCCTAGGCAAATGGATGGAACTTTAAGCTATCATCCTGAGTGAGGTAACCCAGTCACAAAAGAACACACACTCACTTATATTCGGATACTAAACCAAAAAGCTTGAATACCCAAGAAACAATTTACACAACTTATGAAGCTCTTAAAGAAGGAATGCCAGAAAGTGGACACTTCAGTCCTTTTTAGGAGGAAGAATAAAATGCTCAAGGGAGGAAAATAAAGAGACAAACAGAGGAGCAGGGACTGGAGAAAAGATCACCCAGAGACTGCCTCACCAGGGGATCCAACCTATATTCAGCCACTAAACCCAAGCACTATTCCTGATGCCAAGTAGTGCTTACTGGCAAGAACCTGATACGGATGCTTCCTTGGAGGCCCTGTCAGAGCCATATTGATACAGAAGAAGATGCTTGCAGCTAACTATCAGATTGAACATGAGGACCCAAATGAAGGAGCTAGAGAAAGAACTGAAGGAGCTGAAAGTGTCTGCCACCCCATGGGAAGAACAAAATTATCAACCAAACAAAGCTACACACCAACCAATGAGTTTGAACAAAGAGACCCATGGCTCCAGGCACACATGCAGCAGAGAATAGCATTCTCTGGCATCAATGGGAGAAGAGGCCTCTTTGGTCCAGTAAAGGTTCATTCTCCCAGTGTAGGGGAATGCCGAGGTGCTGAGGTGGGAGAAGGTGGCTGGAAGAGGGAGCACCTTCATGGAGGCAATGGGATGAGGAGGGGGATGGGATTGGGGGAAGAGGATAACATTTGAAATGTAAATGCAGAGAAAATCCAATAAAATATTAAAAAAGAATATTTCATGAAAACTTATCCATGACTGTTTGCTGACCTATCAAATATAGGAGAAAATACAAGGTAATCAGATCAATACATTGGTTTGCTTGATGATGAAAATAATAGGCACTGTTTGTGGGACTCATTTGTGCTGGGGACCCTACCAGAGGACAAGATGCATATTAAGTACATTTGAGAATGGTTTGTAACCAGAAGTATAATGTCCATAATGTAAGTTCCAACCCAGTGTCTCCTCTTCTGGCCTGCCAGTCCTCATTGTAGCTACCTAGCTCACTGAGGACAATGGAAACCCCACCGACTTCTCATTGCTGATCACAAGCTTTACAGTATTTGCAATGGTAGAGGCCAGTATAGGTATTTCATCTCTCAGTGCATTTGGAGAAGTTTAAAAATGTGAATGTTAGCTGACTGTATGTGGCAGTGGGTAAGAGTGCTTGTTACACAGGCACAACAGACTTAGTTCAGCCCTCTCAACCCACATTAAAACAAATGGATATGGGAAGACACATCTTTAATCTCAGCACTTCTACCTTGAAGTGGTGGGCAGAGATAGAAATCTCCCAGGAGCACACAGGCTAGCTAGCCTACTGTAGATAGTATGAGAGAAACATGAGGTTCTGGGTCAAAAAAACAGGATGTGAAGCAGGAACTGACTTTTGAAAGTTGTCTTAAGTCCATACACACATGTGCACAGAGGTACACATGTGCACAGAGGCACACACATGTCCACATTCATACACACAGAAAGCTGGGGGGGGGGAAGGAGGGAGAGAGGTGGGGGGAGGGAGGGGAAGGAGGGAAGGAGGGAAAAAGAGAGAGTAAAGATGCCTTTACTTTGTGATCTTGGGGGCATTTCTTTCCCTTCTCACTTGCATATGTTCTGGGCTGAGCTAAGGACTCTCTGCTGAGTATCATTTTGACTGAATTGTATCTCAGTCTCACCAGTGGTTTGAAATGGTGAATATCACATTCAAAATGTTTAGAAAGGAAAGTTAGACTCCTAGCATTCAGGAGGCAGAGGCAGGAGAATCTCTCTGAAATCAAGATGTAGCAAGCTCCAGGTTAGGTAAGACTGTATAGCAAAACCCTGTTGCAAAAACCCAAAACAAAAAACTCAAAACAAACAAAAAACCCAACCAACCACTAACTACCACCTCCACCAATAACAACAGACAAACAAAAAGCCAAAGCAAATTTGGACACAGGCTAGAAAATGTTTGGTTAGTTGTTCATAAATCTATACCCCATGACTTACTCCTTCCATTACATATTTCATAAATAACAAATCTGACTCCCATATGCTGTTTTATAAGATGCAGTCTTCTAAATAAAATATGTGATTTCTGCTCTTACATGTCTAGAAAAAAATGAAGTAATAGATCTTTTGAGTTTAGTCAGGATTCTTTTATGTTAATGCACTTTTTAAAAACGAAGCCTCAGTACTTCAGGATACAAGTCCATTTAGCAACATCTTTGGGAAATAAATGTTAAGCAACAAACCATAATCGGCAGTGTATTAAGAAAAACATGATTAACTCTTAAATAGACGTGTTTAAAGTTTTTTAATCCTATGGGATGTAAACCCACATATAAAACATATTAGTGTTTTAAATATGTAGTTATGTAATGCATACATGGTTATACATTATATATGGTTAACTATATGTAGACAGAAGTAAGCAGATAATTATAACAACAAATAAGGAGAACTATCACCATAACTATGCAGTTCTATGGTTGGGTAAAGCTACTTTTTTCTATTGCAGGCTAGCCAAATGATTTATCCTTCAGAGTGAAAGAAAATACTACACTTATTATAAATAAGATGTTGGAAGGAAAGATGTAGGAAGCATGGGGTTATTGTCTAGAATATAAGGTATTTAAACAGCTTACCACAACACACACACACACACACACACACACACACACACACACACACACACACACACACACGGTAGTGATATAGATAGTACTCAAGATGTAGTATGTCCAAGGAGCATATGAAAAATACTTCCCATCACTGGTTAGCAGTGAAACATAAGTAAAAAATGCATTTACCTTATCCAGGTAGAATAGCTAGTATCTCCGAGAACATAGCAAATTCTGGCGAGGAGACACAGAGGGGGACACTTATTGTTGGTACAAATGTAAATTATTAAAGTCACTACAATAAGCACCAGGCAAGTTCCTTAAGAACAAAACAATCTTGTGGACCAGCGCTCCTATAACCACAAAGTATATTTAAAGGAAATGAAATCGGTGTCTTGGAGAAATATGGCCACTCCATGCTCACTGCTCTAGTTTTTGGTTGCGGTGATAAAACACTCCAATGGGAAGCAACTTGGGCAGGAAAGAGTTTATTTTGCTTTATATTTTCAGGTCACAGACTATCACTGAAGGTGTGACATCAAGCAGGAACTGAAGCAGACAGCGTGGAGCAAATTCTGCTTCCTGACTCAGTTTCCAGCTTGCTCTCTGCTGAATTTCTGATACAGTCCAGGCCTACTGGTTAGAGATGCTGATACCCAAAAGATTCTGGGCCCTTCCACATCAATCTTCAGTCAAAACAATTTCTTAAAGACACACTAACAGGGCAACTGGATTGAAGCAAGTCATCAATTGAGGCCATAATAGAGGTGACTCTAGATTGTTAAAATCAACCAGCATGCATATTATAGCATTATTGGTAATAGCCAAGTTATGGAAGCCACTGTTGTGTTTGTATAGCTATCTATAAAAATGAGTAAAATACTCCAAATAGCTAAAACTATAAACACTTAGGAATATCAACATAAAGAAACTAATGCATGAATGTGTCTCAGTGCCTGTGTTGAGTTTTTGCTTTTGTTTTTTCTTTTTTCGGTTTATTATGGTTTTCTCTATTATTATTAATTATTATTTTAGATGCCTGCTTGTATTTTAATGAGAGGAAGAAAGGATGTAGATTTGGGTGGGTGGAAAGTTGGGGATATTCAGGGAAAGCAGTCATCGGAATATATTGCATGAAAACAATCTATTTTCAACAAACAAACTGAAAAAGAACTCAGGCATGGTTTCTTAGATTTGACACATAAAATGCAAGTAATAAAAATAGATAATTAGATCTTCTTACTTTCAAAAGTTTCCTTTCTTCTTAGTGTCTTATTTATTGTGCTTGGTGTTTTTTGTTAATATCAGATTAACTTTATTATTATTATTATTATTATTATTATTATTAACACTCTAGATTTTATTCTCCTTCTGGTCCACTCTCCGACCTGTTCCACATTCCATATCTCCTTCTAACCCCCTCCCCCCCCCCGGGTCTCCACAAAGATGTCCCCACCCCACCAACCCCACCAGACCTCTAAACTCCCTGAGGCCTTCAGTCTCTTGAGGGCTATGTGCATCTTCTCTGACTGAACCCAGGCCCGGCAGTCCTCTGTTGCATATGTGTTGCATGTCTGGTGTCCTTTACTGCTGAGTCAGGAGCTGATGCTCTAGATCCAGGTAACTGGATTTTATAAAAGAAAGGTGCTTCAAAAGCCATTATCACAAAACTAAAATTAAGATAGATCATACTGGAAAATATTTGCAAATGATAGATGTGATAAAAGTCAAATATTTATAATATATAAATAACTAGTAATGATAATTCAGTTAAAATAAGTAAAGTGGTAATGATCACTACAGGTAGCAGGCATAGACAGAAAAAAGCAACACATGCATGCACGCATGAGCGCGCATGCGTGTGTGCTCTCTCTCTCTCTCTCTCTCTCTCTCTCTCTCTCTCTCACACACACACACACACACAAAACCCAAATCACTTCACATTCTTTAGGAAGTGGAAATTTCATGTAATTGCATTTTGCTGATGGAAATGTAAAATGGGTCAATCTCTGTGGGAAGGTTGGACAATTTCTCAAAAAGTGACACTTGGATTCAGTCTGTGACTTAACCTTTGGACCCCTAAGAATATTCAAGAGAATGGAGATCTCCAACATCATTGCTTGTAATTATTATTCATCACCTGATGGACAAGCAAGCCAAATGTGGGCTATCCATGGCCTGGGATATGTCAGCACAGAAAGAAATCAGCACACGTTGTATTCTATATGTGTGAAGCCTATCTTAAGTGAAATGTGGCCAACTGTAAAGACCACACACTGTATTACCTAATTTCTCTGAACAGCCTGGGATATGGTAAGAAGTATCCATTCAGACAGAAGGAAGGTTAGTGTTTGACAGAGGCTGCGAGGAAGGGGGTTGGCAAGTGAGGGCTGATGGGAAGAGAGACTTTTCAGGGTAAAGATGTCTGAAATGAAATGCTGAGAGTTCCACAGTATAACTGTGCCATTGACAAAATTGAAAGCTGCTAGATAAGATCGACCAACTTGTAAAAAAAGAGGGGAAATCTAGTAAAACTTAAATGCAGTGCAGGAGGAAAACAGCCAAACAAATGCCAATGCATTAAGAATAATTTAAGAACCACAGGATGGATAATGTGAATTTAATGACTTGAGATTGATGTTCTTTTCTTCTCCTGTCCTCAAAGGGTGGTGGGCTTAAGTTGATTCTTCTGTGAGGTAACAGCAAGTCGCCTCTATAGAAGTCTTCAAGACAGAAGGCATTTCTTTGGTCTAAGCCTGCACCATTAGACGACAGACATCTTGGAACTGTGGATGTTCTGAGCTAGCCATAGCTAGATTCAATATTCAAACAAGAACAGACGGCTACCACTAGGTGGCAGCACACTGCAGCTCTCCAGGATAAAACTGTGCTAAGCAACTGAAACTTCTGGGCTTTTCATCAACTTCACAATCAGACACTCTCCCATTTATAGGCTCAATATTTTACTAGCAACAAATAAACAAACACTGACCAGAACCACAAATGTTGAGTAAATTTAAACGTTAACAACTTCCCCTCCTTGGATGGCTTCTACTGAACTTTCAAGAAACAGTTGATTTCTGACTCAGATAAGCCAGGAAACAGAAAAGAAAGATCATGGATTTAGGGTGATGAATACGATCCTCAGAGCACACGTAGGCAAAGTCCTCTACCACGGCACAGACGCCCGGACAATACTTCCTGTGCCTGAATGTGTGCCAGGCTCCTTCTTTTTCCCCATGTGGCTGAGATGAGCATGCTGTGTGTTTCCTGCCTGAAGACTACACTGCTGTCTTTACACATATCAGGCTGAGAGCACCGAATGATGAAAGCCTAGCACTTCCTGACTGTGGGGAAACTGGGAATGGGTAAGACTGATTAAACAAGGCACTCAAGAGACTGGCAATCACCAAATGACAATCTGCAGTGCCTGCAAAGGTCATTGTGTTGTTGTTCAGACAGTAAGGATATCACTTCTCTCTGACCAGGCGGAGTGAATGCTCTTGGTTGGAGTGACGTCACAGGTACTTTGTAGCCACGCCCTAGGAGCTTCCTCTAACTTCTCTCCTTAGAGCAACTGAAATCTGCCGCCTGCAGGTCCAGCTTGAGAAAAGATCATCCATGGCTGCCAAGCTGGGAAACTGAGCATTAACTGACTAAGCAAAAACAGTCATGTCAGATCTTAGGTGCTGTGGTGCTGGGTGGTCGGTTCTGGGGAGGGGCAAGATGATACAGCATCAGGACCTAAGGCAGTAGAGGACAGATAAGGTCAGACCAGAACCTTGAGGAGACAAGTTAGTGGGCAGTCCAAGAAGCTGTTTTGTTTGAAGCCGATGTTGGGTATCACAAGGTATTAAGATGTTAACGTGCCGCAGAAGTCTTCTACTAACCAGAGTGAGGCCTCTGTAAAGCTGGCGTCATTTCTGTGTCCTTATCCTTCAAGATAGACTGAGCTTAACTCATCTAAGGATCCGTGGCACCCCGTGAAATACAAGTTCAAGCTGTAACTAACAAGAATAGCAAATAAACATAATAAACAAAGAGATGCCCCTTGGGCAAGACAACAGGGTACTCTTAAGTACAATGCTGTGTCAAGTCTTTATTTGACTAAAAAGCAGCAAATCAATCTTGGCTAAGAGAAATAGGGTACTGAGTCCTGGAAAATGTTAAGACATCCCACTCAGTTGTCCTGAAAAACAGGGATGCACCGGTACAAAGAACAGACTGATCAGCAATGCAGAGCAGAGCCATCAAAAACCTCATCTACAGACGGGAAGAAAATAAAGTCAGGTGGTGGTGGCACATGCCTTTAATTCCAGTATTTGGGAGGCAGAGGCAGGCAGATCTCTGAGTTCAGCTTGGTCTACAAAGTAAGTTCCAGGACAGCCTGGGCTACATAGAGAAACCCTGTCTTGAACCACCTCCACCAAAAACAAACAAACAAACAAAAACAAACCAACCAACCAAAACAACCCACCCACCCACCCACCCAACCAAAACAGACTGGAAAAAAACAGTGAGGTGGAAGCCTTATCCACAAGGAAGGAAGGAAAGGCAAAAGTAGAAGATGCCTCAGAAAAACAGGATTATTATAGAAAGGAGGTTGAGTTTGTCAGGTCTTGTAGGAAGGTAGATTCCAGGGGGATTAAAATTATACTTATGAATGTCAAAAGGAGCGAATTGGAAGTAAAGTGAAATATTAGCTTTCTGACCTTAATGTAGGAACGATTTATTAAATAAAAATTCAAATGTGACATCTATAAGAAAAAGTTGACTTCGATTACATCTAGGCAACATTGTTAGAAAGATTAGAATGTTAATAGACTATAAATCTGGTTGCTAATGCCAACAAGGAACTGGTATGCAGGACACCTAGGAAACTAAGTAAGAAAAAGAAACTAATCTCAGTGGAAAGGACAAACTCAAGGAAACCAAAAATGTATGAAAGATGCACAAAGTTCTATAAGAATGCACACAAATAACAGAACTTACATAGTGACCTGTGAAGAGGGAGGGAAGTGTTAGTACTGTGTGAGGATTTAAAACATACATGGGGCCAGTGAGATGGCTTAGCAGACAAAGGTGCTTGTTGTCAACCTAGATGACCTGAGTTTCATTCCCAGGCCTCATAGGGTGCAAAGACAGAACCCAGCCCTTATAAATTGTCCTCTGAGCTACACCTGTGTATGATGATGCACAGGGACCCATCTGCATGTGCCTATACACACACACACACACACACACACACACACACACACACAGAGAGAGAGAGAGAGAGAGAGAGAGAGAGAGAGAGAGAGAGAGAGACAAAGACAGAGACAGAGAGAGAGAGACAAAGACAGAGACAGACACACAGAGAGACAGAGAGAGAGACACAGAGAGACACAGAGAGACAGAGAGAGACACAGAGAGACACAGAGAGACACAGAGAGAGACAGAGACAGAGACAGACAGAGACAGAGACAGAGACAGAGCAGTAACATGAGTACCTTACCTTTGCCCACAGATACTCTAAGAGAAGATTAAAACAAAAGTGATATTATCCTTTTTTAAGCTCCAAGGTGGCCTTCCCTCTTTTCTAGCTTTGTCCCTTGAAGCCATTTGAACATCCTCCCTTTTAATGAGGTATCCCACAAGGCCTTGTTGACTGACTAAATTGGTGTACACGGGGCACCTGGCACAGGCAATCAACGGCTCGTTTCTGTTTCTCTTATTTCAATGTTTCTCATGTTGTCTGCTTCCCCCCTAATTTATTTTTTAACCTAACAGGTAGAGTTTTTAAAGGTATTTTTTTTTTTTTTTAATTTGAGACATGGTCTTTCCCTATAGCCCAGGCAGGCCTCAAATCTGAGATCTTCCTGCCCCCTGCATTCATGAGTGGAGATTATTGGTCCTATCCTTGTTCGGCTTCCACACAATTCTCTGAAACTTGAAAAGAATCCTTACCTGTTGGGTTTGTTTTCCTCTGCCACTTTCTGTGATGAGGTGTGACCATCCCAGTGGCTGACTCCGGCTATGTCCCCTGTGTACCTGTTCCTGGAGAAAGCAGGTGCTGCACACAGTCCTAGGAAGCACAGGCCATTGCTGGAGCCACATCACCAGATGATTCAGCAGTGACTGCCCAACATTTGCCATAACCTAGTCAGAAATCTGTCTTGGCACTCCTGCGGTGACAGCCTTCACTTTCTGAGCCTTACCTATGTAAAGGGCCCAATGGACTTTGAGTAGATGGCAGGCAAAGATGATGTAATGAGTCCTGTCAGTCCTTCATCGCTGAGTTACCCAAGGTGGAAAGGCTGGGTGGAGCATGCATGCCCACTAGCTGTATTTAAAGAAAAGGGGTGGGGTTGATTTAAGTTCACAGCAAATGCCTCAGTGGGCCCTTTAAAGGCAACAGCTGTCTGGCTGTGGTGGTTCAAGCCTCTAATCCTCAGTAGTCGGGAGGCCCAGTCAGAAGGAGTATTGCTACTAATTTGATTTTAACTTGAGCTACAAAATGAGCTCAAGGTCAGTTGAGGATACACAAGCAAACTGTCTCAAACCAAAAGAGACATCTTGGAAGCTGGGGAGCCTATTGTGTTAGGTGGCTTGAAGTTTAGTCCAGACACTAGCTGAAGCCATTTGTGTAGGTATAGGACTGAACTGTGCTAAGAATGAGGGCTCAGCTTCTGCTACAACCTACCAGGATGAAAAGACTGGACTTCAGGAGAAAGTAAAGCTGTAAAGCAAGCAGAAGGTTCTGAGAATGGAATTTCCACGACAATGCCTGTTATTGGGGACTACACCTGTAGCCTCTGATTATACCTGGCCGCTGACTCTCTGTCTTCTGCCATATTGGGATAACCTGACAAAGGTCTTTAAACTGCTCACAGCTTGCCCATTATCTCAGATATTTTTATGTAATTGATCCTGCGTGTAAATGTATATGATGCTTCTCTTTTAAAAGCTTCTGGGGTGAATCCAGTGTGGGCCATAGAGAACCAAGAACGTCTAATTGTAGGGAAAACTTAAATTCTAAATCTGGGTTCGGAAACCTGGTTATTGAGAAACCTGATAATTCTACCTTTCCCCTTTGATTTCTGAAACTATGTTATTTTAGCTTCAGATTCTCAATAAAGATGAGTAGTTAGGTACTTTTGGATGCCGTACTCCATTATTCTCCCCATGTTTTCTGCTACGGAGGTGTCTTCCTCGTGATTTTGCTGGAACTGAGTGTGCAAAAACCGCCTCAGCAGTTGCTATTGCTTCTAAAACTTCTGGGCACTGAGTTCGTTTGCTCCTTCTGAGATCAATTGCCTTAAAGCTCCGGTTACCCCTCAAATTGGAAATCACAGCACTTTGTCCAAAGGCGTACTCGGTGTAGAATTGGCCATTTAAATGGGAGCACACGATTGAAGACAGTACATTTAAGTACGGAAGATTATTAACAGTGTCTGGGTTGTCTGGTCCTTTTGTTGAGTTTGGAAAACCCCGGAATCTTGTTAACTTGTCTGTTGGAGGAAACACTGGGGATTTCTCAAGCGTTGGCCCATGCACACTATCTAATTATCTGTGTCCTGTGGAGAAGGGAATGAGAATGGGAGGTGGGTAATGGCTGGGAGAAAGCCACGTCAGCCCATGCTGAGTCGTTACCACCAGAAGGCCCTTCAGAATCTGCGTTGTTTTTGCGAAATGAACTTTTTACCAAATTGGAGTCCTGAGATGCCTGTGTCCTTTTCAGCTGTCTCTGTACCTGTCTCCCTCGAGGGCTGATGGGCAGGCTGGCTTTCCCCAGCCACAGTGTCATTTTATCGAGTTCATTCTTAAGTCTCCTTGCCTCCTTTCAGGAAAAAGAGCGGGACTTGGCATTATAACACACCCCCTTAAAAACTTATGGGAGAAAAAAGATCACAAAAACATAACGAGTTACTTCTAAATAAGTAACAATGATTCTTTCTCCGAAATGTTAACCTTCCAACTATTAAAATGTTAAGTGTAAACAAGTTAGACATGTAGGTTGCCTTGGATAAGTCTGTTCTTTTGAATAAAAGTTCTCTCTCGGATAAAGGTTTCCAGCTAGTTTCATGACTTCTGTCATTTCAATGGTTGTCCAAGTTCATTCCTTCCTAAATGCTCACACTGGGAGTAGTGTGGAGCATGGGAGAGAAAAAAATAAGGTATAAAGGAATTCTGTTTGCTGGATGCCTTACTGTTGAGAGCTTATAGGTGAAGAGGATCTCTCTCTCTCTCTCTCTCTCTCTCTCTCTCTCTCTCACACACACACACACACACACACACACATGAGAACCAGTGTTTGCCTTCCACCACAATTAAAAATTTCCCTACAAACCTTCTCCACATCTCCTTTTTACAAAACCCTGAAATTCTTAAAAATGGAAAACCCTTGAGAATTAACAGGAGCGAAGATCTCTTCGCCTCTTCCACCCCGTCTACGATGGCAGGACCCCGATCGTTACTGTCACCACTCTTTTCCCTCAACTTTCTGTCCTTCATCAAAACGTTTAATTAACAACGTCTATGCTCATTTCAACAATGACTAATTGAACTTATTGCAAAACAAATAATACTAATCCCTACACCAAGAGGATGGGCTTGAAACCTTACAGTGGAATCTGCTATTATGTTTATTGGATCAACAAGCCTTCTAAGCCTTCTCCCTCACACTTTTGCACCTACTACTGAACTTCCTATAGATGAAGTTATTGCAATCCCACTATAAACAGGAACTGTAGTTCTAGGGTTCTGCCACAAACGGAAACGGAAACATTCTTTAGCCCATTTTCCCCCTCAGGGTACCCCTATCCCAATACTAATGATTATAGAAACAATTGGTGTGTTTCCTCAGCCTGCAGCTCTCACAGTGACCTGATGAGCAGCTTCCACATGGCTCCTCAAGAAAAGCCCAAGGGCCAGGACTGGGGAAGGATTTTCCTTTGGCCTTCCTCTACCTGATAATCAGGTGATTTCATTTGGAAACTCAGTTCCTCCTAGAGCTGCAGTTTAGAAGCTGGGGCTGTACCTAGAGGGGCTGTATCCTTTTACTCTAGGAGTTCATTTTGTCAGTTCTAAGAACTTCAGTGATAAACGGATATTGACCTAGAGGATTTCTGTGTTATGCAGTGTCCCGGTACTGTCACAAATACCTAAGACAATCAACTTAAAGAGAGGAAAGGTTAATTTTGACTCATTGGCAGTTTCAGTTCACTGTCCATTGGGCTGCTGCTTGGGACCTATAGGAATGCAGTATATCATGTGGGAGCATGTGGCAGAAGAAGTGTCTTACCTCTGTGGCATGACATGAGATGGGAGAGAGAGAGAGAGAGAGAGAGAGAGAGAGAGAGAGAGAGAGAGAGAGAGAGAGAGAGAGAGAGAGAGACAGAGAGAGAGAGAGGGAGAGAGAGAGAGAAGAGAGCGCAAGAGAGCAAAGGCTCTACATTTTATTTTGAAGACCCACCCTAAACCTAAATACCTTCCTATAGGCACCACTTCCTAAAGGTCCACAACTTCCAAATAGAGCCACACAGCTGTGGACCAAAGCTTTAACATCTGGACCTTTGGATGACTTTTGGCATCTAGTCTGTAGCAACTTCCTAACCAAGGCCCAATACCCAATAGCCTGGTGGACGTTGACAACATTGGCATGATCAGTATGACAGGTCCACAACCTTCTTGAGCCTTCTGTGAGAGAGATACTACAAGTGCAACTTGGTCCCCATGTGGATCCCTTAACAACTGGAGTGAAGTCTATCTGTGACTGTGCTGCCTGCCATTGAATCCCCTTCCCCTAACTACACTGCATGGTTGGGCCTCAGTGGGAGAAGATGTGCATATTCCTACTTCAACTGGATGTCCCAGGGTGGGGTTTATCCAAAGGAGGCCTCCCTTTCTCTGAGGAGAAGGGGAGAGGGTTATTGGAGGAGGGATTCATAAGGGTGGGACTGGGAGAAGAGAAGGGATGGGGGTGTGGTTAGGATTTAAAATGAATAAATAAATTAATAATGAGAGAGAGAGAGAGAGAGAGAGAGAGAGAGAGAGAGGGAGACTATTACAACCAAAAAGACTCTGTGTATTGCCTGGTGGCCAACAAGAGGTTCTCAGTTCAATATAATTCACTAACTCTTGGGTTAAATTTGTTTGAAACTTTTGGCTGACTTAACAATAATTAAATAAAAACATACAGGTGAGTCATCTCCTGTTGTATATATCTTTGCCCTTGGAATTACACAGCAGGTGTAAAGGGAATTAGTTTTATTAACTATATACTTTTGAACTGTTTAGTTCAGTAAAATCATATCAGAATCAATTGACAAATATATAATGAATATAGTATATGTTAGTATTTATTGCCTTATATATTAATGAAATTTTATATTTATATACCAATCATAGGTCTTCTGTAGACATAATCATTTTTAGTTCAAGTAGTTTTCTTATATGTTTTTGTTTCCATACAACCTGCTACTAAAACCAAAATGTGGATGCCCTGATTCAGGTCATGTTAGGAAATGCCTGACTTCTGGTCCCTTTTTGTCTTTTGGTTGTGATATTTTTTCATAGTATAACTGACCTATGAAGGCTGTTATGCACCATCATACTTCTGTGGGAGGTTCCCTCTGAGTGCTGGTCGGTTTTGTCAATTTAACACAAACCTTTATGTATCTGAGAAGAGGGAATCTCAAATGAGAAAAATGCTTGCATAAAATTAGCCTACAGAAGTCTGTGGGAAAGTTTCTTGATTAGTGATTGATGTGGGAGGGTCCAGCTCACAGTGGACCGTGCAACACCTGGGCACATGGTTCTGGGTTAAGAAAGCAGTCTCTGAGTGAAAGCTAGTAAGCAGCACTTGGCTTTAGTTCCTGCCTTGAGTTCCTGCCCTGAATTTTCTCAGTGACTTGGGAGATGAAATAGCCCAGTGAGATGCATTTAACTAGTAAAAGACAGTGATGATGGTATGGTGGTGTGAGTGAAGAGGGGGGAGGGAAATAGAGAGGGGAAGGTTAAGGAGAAGGAGAAGGGGAAAGAAGGGAGGGAGAGAGGCCAGAGTACTCTTCCTCTGTACCACAGCTAATCTCTTAGAGTATCTGAATGTATTCCGTGCTCAGCCTTGTAGGATTATTGACTTGCCTATGCTTTGCAGTTTCAGTTCTTCCTCCTAATGTGGTATTGGCTTCCTGTTGTTAGTAATATCTGAGTTACTACATCACATGAACCTGGTTGTCAACCTCTCTATGACCTGTTTAAATAATTCTGTACACTAGGATCCTCTGTTACAGATATTTGTACTGGCACACCCTTGCCATGTTCATTTCATATGGCAGGAATCCAAAGTCCGTATGCTTCCTAAAGTTATCTAGAAGAAAAATTTCTTAGATTTCAATCACTGACAATGCAGTTAAGAGTTCACAATAAAACTATATTGTTAATATGAGTAGCCATAAATAGTCTTTGTACCAATACTATTGAAACAGACCTTTTGAACAGACCATAATCCAGTTTGCTATTTCTGTTCTGTTAGGCAATTAGTCAAGTTGCTGTCATTATTAAATTCTCCAGTGAAGCCAATGTTTCTATTTGACTGGTGACCACCTTACTCCTGTGATGTTACTTCATTAAACAGAACTTTCTCAGACTAGCACAATGAATGCACCTCTCCAGATATCCGGTTTACTATTAACCAGGGACTTACCAATGGAAGGAATCTGGGCCAGCAATTCACAGATGTACAGTGAACTGAAACTTCAATATAAAGGACTACATCGATTAGGGATTTATTTTTTCTCATGTTATGAAAGTCTAGAGGAGTTGTGTTTGTAGGAGGATGTGGGATATTGCTGACAGTAATTCTTGCTCTAAGATATCTGAATTGAGACCTTCACTGGGGTAGAAGCCATGGTTATCGAGTTGCTATGGCTCCAGTCTCCTATCAATGAATAATTTGTCATTCTGAGAATCACAAAATTCATTATCTTTTGAATATGACTCAACTTTGGAACAAAGGCTACAACTTTTCTGGGATATGCCAGGGAGTATTAGCATATGGAAGGAGACACTTGGTTAGCTCATATCTCCTCAGTGTAGGCTAATAGACAGTATTTGCTCAGAAAGTTCCCTGTGGGTTTGGTGAAATATGGTGTGTTAGACATATTTCAGCTTAATGCACCTACTGTGAAATGTTGCTTTCTTGTATTTTTTCTTTCATAGGTAGTTGTGGGGGTTTGAAAGACCTATAGGTTCATATATTTGAATACTTAGTCTCTAGCTGATGGAAGTGTTTGGGAAGGTATTGAAGGTATGGTTTGTTGAAGAAGGTGTATCACTTAGCGTTTGAGGTAGGGTTCTAAAATCCACACCATTCCCAGTTAGTTCTCTGTCTTGTGTGTAGTATAGATGTGAGCTCTCAGCTACTCAGCTAGTGTCAGGCTCACCTGACTGCAGCCATGCTATCTACCATGATGGCCATGGACTCTAACCATCTAAAATCATAAGCCTCAAATTATAGATTTTTATGATTCTTTGGGCATGGTATTTTGTCATAACTATAGAAAGTAACTAAATCAGGTACCAAATCACCATTAGTATCTGAAGCCCTTTTCTTTTTCCATCCAGCCCCTCACCCACATTCTTAATTATGGATTTGAGAGTTCCTTCAGGAAACTCTGCTTCCTAAAGTTCCACCTGGAAGATAGACTATTATCCTTTTCTTATGGGTCTACTTGAGGTTAGAGAATGTCTGTCTTCCAGTATCTTAGCACTGTACTTGAATTTCTGCAGTTTATATCATGAACAGCTCATTCTACTTTAGATAATGGTCCTAATTTTGTTTCTTATGCTCTGTTATGTGGAATACCATCCACTGGGGCTGGGGGAATACTTTTGGTTTACTGGGACATTTCTCGGTCCCAATAAATTGAGTACTGTCATTAGGGAAGAAGTCAGGATTAGGTACTCAATTAGGCAACCTGAAATTTCTGTCTATTTTACGTATTTTCATATCTGGAAGATCTTTAATTCATGGAAACAGTGTGCTTACTGATTGATGGCAATCAGCTTATGGAAGGGGCAGTAAAACCTGTTCTTGGTATATTTTGGATTCCTGCTACTGCAAAGGTTGGAAAGGAAAAAAAAGCAGAAGCTTTGTTAATCTATTCACACAACAAGAAACTCCTAGCCTAAACTAGTGCTTATAAATTTGTATCAGATAGTTGGCAAAAGGGATTGTGCATTCTTACAAGTATTTTCCTTCTTTTTTTAAAAAAGTACTACTTTGGGATTTCCTCTCAAATCACTCAGAATGGTCAAGATAAATAAAATAAATGACAGCTCATGCAATCATGCATGTTATGCATGTCATGAGGATGTGAAGTAAGGGGACACCCACTCATTGCTACTGGGAATACAAACTTGTATAGCCATTATAGAAATCAATGTGGTGGTTCCTCAGGAAGTTAGGAATCAATCAACTTCAAGACCAGCTATACCACTCTTGGACATGTACCCAAAGGACAGTAAATTCTACTACATGTTCAACCATGTTTACTGCTGCTTTACTCATAATATCCAGAATATTACAGGAAACAACCTAGTTGTGCCTCAACAGAAGAATGGATAAAGAAAATGTGTTATACCTACACAATGGTCTAACTCAGCAATTAAAAAGTAAAATCCTAAAATTTACAGGTAAATGGAAGGAGCTAGAAAAAAATCATTCTCAGTGAGGTAACCCAGACCCAAAATGACAAATATGATATGTATTCCCTTACAATTGGATATTAGCTGTTAAGTCATTGATAAGCAAGCAATAATCCATATAACCATGAAAGTTAGTGTAATGGAGTAGTGGGAAGTGTGGATCTCCCTAGAAAGGAGAAATAGAATTGATACTTATGAATGGCTGTGGGAAGGCTAGAACAGGACGATCAAATGGGGAGAGGAAGGGAAGAAGGAAGCAAAAACAGGAAGAGGTAGCCAAAACTAAGGGTCATTTAAGATGTGTGGAAACCTAATATAATAGAAACTGCACAAATTATATAATACTTGAATCCATTTAAATAAAATTGTCAAATAACAGGGAGACAGAGCTCTAAGAGGGCATGTCTTGTCACCAAGCATTATGTTACATCTAATTGAGTGACTGGCCAAAGGGGTTCCACAGGAACCTCCAAACAACACAGGCCATAGCTAGAGCTATTAGTTATATTCCACAAATTGATAGTACGACTCTGTTCTAAAGACAACATCTACACAATTCAATTGAACATGGAGAAGTTGATCTGGTGCCTACCTAGAGCCTTCACTCCTACGTGCTACCAAAAAAAAAAAAAAAAAAAAAAAAAGGGAACATGAACAACAGCCCAGATGCAAACTTTCTAATCTTCAGTAGTGTCTTGCCTGCAAGATATTCTGAAGTAATAGTGGTACAGAGCTTGTGGCAACAACCAACCAATATCTGGTTAGATTTAATGTTCATTATATGAGATGAAACCCATGTCTAGTACTGCTCAGGTGGCCAAGAATATGAGACCAGATTGACCAGGAACCCACAAGGAAACCAAATACCGCTGTTTTGCTAAAGGAATGTAGCAGTAAAATGTCTCCTGAGGATATTCTTCTTTACTCCAATCAGTGTCTTGCTCAGTCATCATGAAAGAACATTTCTCTTGCAGAGGGGAATATATATACAGACACCCACAGCCAGACATATAGAGAATGAAAGACCTTGGAACACTCAGTCCTAAATAGGATATTCTCATCAAATCCTCCCCCTCAAGGCTCAGGGAACTGTGTGGAAGAGGATGGCAGAGGGGTTGGAGCACACAGAGAAAACTGGGCCTTCTAAACACTGCATGGCCAATGAATGTATGAATGCCACAGACTTCTGTGGAGGCATGTTCAGGGCCTGCATGGGTTTGTACCAGACAGGATCCTAGAGATGAGAAAAGAGGATACATGCTCCATCCCTAACCCAGAAGCTCTTTTCAATTGATAACCCCTTGCAAATGAAAAATCAGTTTTCTCCAACTGAGTCTCACTGGGGGAAATAAACCACTCCTGAGGGGATGCTTCCATACCCAGCAGTAGATGGTCAACTCACAAACGTCTTTGTAGGTTCTTTGTCTCATAAAGTTGGATAGAGGAATTTTTTTAACTTTACAAGTCATTTGAGTATATATCATGGCTTCCACTTGTGTTTTTATGGGACTTCTATGTATGTGAATGTGTGTATATGTCTCTGCCTCTGTATATATTCCTTGTGCCTTTTCTTTTTATTATTTTTCTTTTGTTTGTTTTGTCCAATTCCAACTTGTTTGTTTTTGTTTTACTCATTTAAATTTATTACTACTAGATGTCTATTTGTTTTCTAAGAAAAGACAAATAATATAGATTCAGTGTGTGTGGGGGGGTGTGGGGTGGGGGTGGGGTGTGGGAGGGTTGGGAGGGGAATCTGCAATCATGGTGTATTAGATGGAAACATACCTCCTATTTCAATAAAATAAAAAAAAAATAGAAAAGGTAGTATGTTAGATTAAAATAAATGGGTGCGGGGTTCTATACTAGATAATGGGCAACCCACTGCTCTTTCCCCCCCCCCCACAGCAGCCCTTACTTACCATTGGCTCCTCAACTAGGGGTGGGGCCTCATGTACCCCTCCTACACCGATGCTGGAATGTTCATGGGCTCTGTCCTGTACATGTTTATGTAGCTAATGTCAACTACCTGTGAGTTCCTTTCCGTGAGTCCAGACAGCAGCATTTCATAGTGTTCTTCCACATCCTTAGCTCATATATTTTTTTCTTCCTCTTCTGTGATTTTTTTCTAAGCCGTGTGTATGTGTGTGTGTGTTCAGGGAAGTGATAGAGATGTCCCATTTAAGGTTAAACATTCAACAACCACTTACATTCAACACTTAGACTAGTTAGGAATTACTTTGCTAAGTGCTGCCCCCAGGAAAAGCTTCTTTGAGTATGTCTCAAGAAGACCATTAACTTTGGCCTCCTATGGGCCTATAAGCCTGGTTCATATAAGGTACAAAGTATCAATAAAATACATATTTCAAGAGTTTGGAATTCATAGGGAACAGTTAAACTTTCTACTTTCTGGGGCTTAAATCTCCACTCATTGAAGGACTAGACAGCCTGGATGGGTGTCCATGTCTTAGATGCCCACTTCTGAATTGCTCAGGACTAAAGGAATGTAAAGTCTATAGTGACTGGGAATTAGATACTAACCCCAGAAATCTCTGAATACCCCAGAAACAACTCGCAGGCCATATGAAGTTTAAGAATAACAAAGACCAAATAGTGAAAGCCTCAGTCCTTCTTAGGAAAAAAAATAAGTGTATAGCACCCTCTCAGAGTCTGGGACACCTAGACCTTAAATCATTAGTAATCCAAGAGCTAGGAATATAGCCTTGTGGCAAATTTTGGTATTCAAAGATCATTATGTTTAATCTATACACACCAAGAAAACTCTTGACTGTTTCATGTTACGTTCTGTTCTACATGTACATTATGCTTATGGTAACAAGTGGGATTTCAATGTATACTATCAAACCTCTAAAAGAATTGCCAAAATGCTTTTAAATATCTGTACATGTATCTCTCTTCTTTAAATAAAGTTATAAGAAAAAAAATATGATTGTAGTTCATGTTGACTGTAAGATTTCAGAAGTTTAGGCCATTATCATCATAGTAAGAAGCATAGCAGTGGGCAGCCAGACATGGTTCTGGAGAAGGAGCTGAGAGTTCTACATCCTGATCTGAAAACAGCAGGAGGAAGCTGTACTACACCAGGTGTAGCTTTAGCATATATGACCTCAAAGGTGGCCTCCACAGTGACACACTTCTTGCAACAAGGCCACATTTTCTAGTAGTGCCACTCCCTATGAGCCAAGCATTCAAAAACATACGAGTCTATGGGGGCCATTCCTACACAAACCACTACAGAGAGGGACATAGATATCTTCCACTCTTGAGTTTCTTTCAGCTCCATCAATCCTTATACTACAGCTGCATACTTTGGGGTATCTGTTAGGCACACATCACTTTTCCAATGGACTGGGAATTTGTTGGAGTTATAATAAAAACTGAATAAGACATAATTATTGTTTATTTAAAATGTATTTCAATGTTTGAATAGATTCTCAAGGGTATCATGCAGATGTTGTATTTGACCTATTACCTCAAGACATTTGTTGTAGCTATCAAAGACGATATATATATATATGTAATGTCAAATGGCTTGAACATTCTCAAGTGTTGAATGATGATGTTGAAACTATGAAATGAAAGAAAAACAGTGTCAGCCATGGTAGCTTGTTTTCCCTTATAGATAACTGGTATGTGTCTTGCCTCCCTGAAGTCCTCACTCTCTTCTAGTTTTGCTACTGGGTGGAAGTGTTTCCAATCCCTGCCCTGTATCACAGAGTCCTTCTCTTCTATGACATCTGTTTTGATCTTCTCTAGTTGTCAGACATTTTTCTGTCTCTAGATTTTTGGTTATGTATCTGTCTTATGACAACCGTTTTCTGCCTGGTTTATAATATTTGCATTCTATGTATATGAATACACTGTTTCCTCAGACATTGGATCCTGTTACGGATGGTTTTGAACCACTATGTGGTTGCTGGGAATCGAACTCAGGCCCTCTGAAAGAACATTCAGTGCTCTAAACTGCTGAGTCATCTCCAGCTAACCATTGTACTAGGCATGGGGACCCCACTGGAGGAACTAGAGAAAGAACTGAAGGTGCTGAAGGGGATTGCAACTCCGTAGAAAGAACAACAATATCAACCAATCAATCTCCCCAGAGCTTCCAGGGTCTAACGTGCCAACAAATTAGTACACATGGAGGGACCCATGGCTCCAGCCACATACTTAACAGAGGATGGCCTTGTCTAGCATCAACAGGAGGAGAAGTCCTTGGTCCTGTGAAGGCTCATTTTCCCAGTGTAGGGCGATACCAGGGTATTGAAGTGGGAGTGGATGGGTGGGAGTGGGAGCATCTTCATAGAAGCAGGGGGACAGGTATGGGGCAATGGGAGAGGGGGAAAAGGGGATAACATTTGATATGTAAATACATAAAATATCTAATAAAAATAATAACACAAAAGAAAATATAATTAAATTGGAAAAATTGTATTTTTGCCAAGACTATTTTGTAAATTCCCACCCATGCTGAACTTAGCCAGCATGCAGACAGTATATAATATTATGCTATTGCATTAACTAATAAAAAAATCTTAATCTATCTACTTCTTTTAAGTATCTTCATATAAACTGCAATTACTAAAGACAAAAGAATCTGTTCGCTTCTTTTTTGCTTGGCTTTAACATTGATGTTCTCATCAACTATCTCTTACCACAGGAAGACTTTAAAGTATGGCCATCATTCCATCATTGTGCCTCTAAAAGGAAACAATTAACTAACAAAATATTACTAGTATATTTATTGTACAATCTATGTTTGAGTGTGGTTATTTTGGAGTGTTTAAATTGTGGCATCTGTCTGACTTAAGCAAATAAACAAAAGCTAAGGATGCCGTGAAATAAGACCATTTACAAGGTCCATTACCTTTTGACTTTGAGTAATTGCCTAATTACCTCATGTTCCAAACTAATTCATGGAATTACATCTAATAATGCCTTGCATTTGTCTAGTGCTCGGAGGTTTACAAGGTGCTTTCATTTGCAGGACTTGTTCAATCAATCAATCAACCAGTCAATTAACAAATCAGTCCTTTAATAGAAATTGCTTTAAAACCATAGCAGGCCAAACATCAGCACGTTTTATTTGGTAAACACCACAAATACCTTGTCTTCAAAGCTTCAAGTCTTGTTAAAGAAGAAGGAAATATCAAAAAATAAGTGGGCTTAAATGTTGGCTTAACATATTTTGTGTGGGCCCAAAGTGGAAATCAGGGGCAGTTGTCACTGAGGTTGGGGGTGCAAATGGTTAGAAAAACAGTAATTGAGGGGAGGGAACTGAGTGAAGTCTTACTTGATTCTTGCTAGGATTTTGGTTGTCCAGGCTGATGGTATAGAGGGGCCTGATTCACATGGCTTGCAAATCTTCTTGGAGGTAATTCCTAGGGCTTCAAAGGTACTCTCTTCCTCCACAGTATTTCCTCCCCACCCCATACAGTTCCTGGGATGGGAGTCATGTTCTAGCTGAGCTGAGAATGAGAAAGGAAAGTCTGAAATGGAGAATTTTGTTTACAGAATGAGCCTGATTCTCAGAGTAACAAGAGAAACAACTTGATTCGTCCATAAGTGAGGAGAGAACCCCAAAGCAAGGAACAATTGCTTTGCTAAAATTCATAGGCTTGTAGGATTTCTTATTTGCATAAGATATTAAGTCAAGTTTTTCAAAGGTATTCAAATTACCTCAGCATCACTTCCTCTGGGACAGTGGTTCTCAACCTTCCTAGTGCTGTGGTCCTTTAATACAGTTCCTCATGTTGTGGTGACCCCCAACCATACAACTATTTTGTTGCTACTTTATATTGGCAATTTTGCTACTGTGATGAATAGCAGTATAAATATCTGATATAAGACTGTAGTCCTTGAGGAAAGCCCCAACAGGAGCTGTCAAAGCAGCTTCACTTGTCAAAATGGTGGCACCTATCAAAACAGCTACACATCCTTTCCCACTTCATCCCGCATCTGTCATGAAGTACCACCGCAGGAGTTATTCACAGTGGTTGCACCTCTTCTCCAACCTTCCCAAGCAGCTCAGCTGTGATGAGATGGCACCTTAGCCAAAGCCTCCTGCAGCTGAAAAGCTCCACCCCTGTTCAGTTCTTTGCTGTCTGCTCCTCCCAGCCTAAACTTCTCCAGCCCAGTGGCTGGGCTGCCTTCCCTTTATAACCCAGCCATTTTGATTGCCTTTTTATATTCCCTTTACTTTCCTGGTTGTCCCCCTTCTCTTCTCCACTGTCCTCACATGGCTCAGCTTAGGATCATGTCCTAGATGTCACTGTCTCTGGCTATGTTCTCCTACAATTCTACAGTAAACTTCCTCCTCCACTTTACCTAGGAGCTGTCATGTCCTTTATTTTTTATTTCCTTTTTTTCATTTAGGTGGGAGTGTTTCTAATACTTTCTCAAGAAACTTCTTTACTCAGATCATAAGTGCTTAGAGTTTGAAAGGGCCATAGCAATGGTAATTACACATATTTTTAGCTTCTGATTTTTCTGGCCTATGAACCTTAGTAACCCCCCAAGGGTTGTCTAAAATGTGCTTTCCAGTTCTACCAAACACCTCCTAGTTCATGATGTATTTTTTTCAGTTCTCCTGAATCAAACCCCACAGTGTCACGCTAGCTACCCTCAGAAGGTATACCGCCTTTACTTTCAGCTGGTAGGCAGCAGCTGGAGCCTCCCTGGCTACCATGTCTGTCTCTGACTCATATATTCTTCTTTGGGTTTTTGATGTGAGGCAGGCTTATGCAGGTTTCCAGCATATTTTTTTTCTTTATTTTTAGATCACACAGGTGTTCCTCTTTTTAGTACCAATATCTGAGCCTGTGAGAGTAGATAAGGCATGAAAAGGCTGGGAAAAGTAGTAAATGCTGTGTACCCTCTGATTTCCTTTGGTCTCATGCAAATCAAATTTAGTCATGTTTCTCTAACGGGTTGCTGGAGGAACCCATTGGAAACAAGGTCATATCAATACTCTGTGTTTAACTTAGGACTGATATATTCTCCTCATCTGTTCTCTATTCTGCGTTTGCATTCTTGACTCCTGAATCTTTTGTTAATTGAGTTTCTTTTATTCTTAGCTCAGAAAGTGAAAATTGCTTTGTAAAACAGAACTCCTTAGGTCAGATCTGTCGCTGAGAGTAGAAGGAAGAAAATGATAGAAACAGACTGGAACAGCTATGTCTTTCCAGTCAGAAGAGGGATAATCTATTTCCTTTTGTTAGTAATTGACATCAGCTAGAAAGGGGTGCCCATTTCCTGAGGCTAAGAAGTCAAGAATCTGGACCTCAGTTACCTTATACACACACAACAAAATAAACTAAAGGGAGCTATGAAAAGAAATACTTAAAATTAGCCAAGGGGACTCTCTCTTTCCCAGACCTAACTCTAGAGCAATAACAGAACACTGGCTGCAGCTTCCCCTCCTCCCTGTCCACATTTTTCTGTGGATCCCACAGACCATTGCTATCCTCGCCTTCCCTTCCTGGCATATCACTGTATCTAAGCTCTTAACTTGGAAATATATGCCCTACTCAATCACAGATTATACCTATCAGATGACTAGGTAGGCAGGCCAAAGACCCCCTTTCATTTCTGTTCCTCAAAACCCAATTATCAGGGTCATGAATAGTACTGAAACAAATCATCTCCCACTGGCCTTGCTCTTCTCCAGCCTCTAACACCAGCAAGAATTCCCCATGAATATACTATCCTGAGAGGAAATGGAAACCAAGAAATGTCACACTTGGTAAAGACAAACCCAGAAACCAGACCCTGCATCTATAATCCTCCCAAACCTGATGCCCAGATGCCAGCATAAGAAGACAGCCTAGCATTCAGTTTCCATGAGTATGCAGGCTTTCTGTTTTTTTTTTTTTTGTTATTGATGTCCAGTCTTAGCTCATCATTAGCTCATAAAATACATGGGGTTATTTAAATATATTTTATCTGTTGAGAATTGTTTTGTGTCCAATTATATCATCAATTTTGGAGAAGTTTCCATGAGGTGCTGAGAAGAAAGTATATTCATTTATTTTGGGGTGAAATGTTCTGTAGATATCTGTCAAATCTATTTGGTTTATAACTTCTGTTGGTTTCACTGTGTCTTTGTTTAGTTTCTGGACTATATATTTGTTGGGGTCTCTCACTATTATTGTATGGACTTCCATGTGCATTTTGAGCTATATTAAAGTTTTATTTTTTGAATGTGGGTGCCCTTGTATTTGGGGGAAAAAAGGAGACAGTCCAGAGCATACAGGGGAATATGTCTTTCTCCAAGGTCGGCTCTTCTATCACACCAGGCCCTGGATATTCCAATGTAGCTGAAGCACAGGAAAAAGATCTTGTAACTAGCTATATAGAAATGGAAGAGATCCTTAAAGAGGAAATGAATAAATACCCCAAATAAAATCAGGAAAATACAAACAATTGCAGGTAATGAATAAATCCTTTAAAGAAAGACAAGAACAAACAAAGAAACAATGGAAGGAAACAGATAAAACTGTTCAAGACCAGAAAATGAAAATCGAAACAACAAATGAAAGAGGGGATTCTGAAAATGAAAACTTTAGTACTCTGAACAGAAACTGCAGGGGCATTCTTTACACCAAAATATGAATGCTGGAAGTGAGAATCTCAGTTACTGAAGATATGATAGAAGAAATGAATACATCTATCAACAAAAATGTTAATTCTACAAAAAGTTACTGACACAAAACATCCCAAAAATCTGAGACACTATGAAAGGACCAAATCTCCAAATAATAGGAATAGGGGAAGAATAGAAAGAAGAGGAGGAGGAGAAAGTAGAAGAAGAGGGAAAAGAAGGAGGAGGCAGTCATTTATTTTGCCCTACTCTTGCTTATTACAGTGTTCTATCTTCTTTTGCAGAATATTACTTTTAACTGCAAGGGGTGAATATGCTGTGTGTATATTCCCAGAATAAAGAAAGGTTCAGACTTTTTAAAAAAAGAAGAAGGAGTAGGAGAAGAGGAATATGAAGGAAAAGAAGAAGAGGAAGAGGAAGGGAGAGGAGGAGGAAGAAGAGGAGGGGAAGGGGAAGAAGAAGAAGAAGAAGAAGAAGAAGAAGAAGAAGAAGAAGAAGAAGAGGAAGAAGAAGAAGAAGAAGAAGAAGAAGAAGAAGAAGAAGAAGAAGAAGAAGAAGAAGAAGAAGAAGAAGAAGAAGAAGAAGAAGAAGAAGAAGAATAAGAATCTCAGCTCAAAGACCTAGAAAATACTTTTTTTTAAACGACTTTATTTTACAAAACAAAGATAAATGTACAGATTTTAAACATTTTTTGCTTAAAATTATACATTTTTGTCAGTACTGTTTTTTCAGACATTAAAATAATTTTTACATAAAACCATGTGAATATATTTTTTTAGTCAGTACTTGATTTTTTTCAAGGGCTTGACAGTATGCATTGAAAACCTAATAGTTACAATAAGCGTAAAGTACATGCAAAACAAAACGCAACATGGAAATAGTCAAAGTCTTCTTGTTTTGTAAATATATGTATATTTTTTGTTTTCTTTATTTCTTGGACTTCATACAGTCTGTGAGTTGTTTCTGGGGGAGTGCAAGCCTCTGGGGTTAGCATCCCACTATCAGTGACTGCATATTATGTCTGTTCTTTTGTGACTGGGTTATCTCACTCAGGATGATATTCTCTAGATGCAGCCATTTTCTTAAGAATTTGGTTAAGTCATTGTTTCTGGTGGCTAAGTAGTATTCCATTGTGTATATGTACCACAATTTTTGTATCCATTCATCTTCTGACGGACATCTGGGTTCCTTCCAGCTTCTGGCAATTATAAATAGAGCCGCTATGAACATTGTGGTACATATATCTTTGTTGTGTATTAAAGTGTCTCTGGGGTATATGCCCAGAAGTGGAATAGCTGGGTCTTCAGGTAGTACTATATCCAATTTTCTGAGGTATCGCCAGACAGATTTCCAGAGTGGTTGTATTAGCTTGCAACCCCACCAACAGTGGAGAAGTGTTCCTCTTTCTCCGCAGCCTCACCAGCATCTGCTGTCATCTTGACATGAGTTTTGGATCTTGGCCAATCTGACTGGTGTGAGGTGGAATCTCAGGGTTGTTTTGATTTGCATTTCCCTGATGGCTAAGGATGTCGAGCACTTCCTCAGGTGTTTCTCGGACATTCGGTGTTCCTCAACTGAAAACATTTTGTTTAGCTCTGTACCCCATTTTTAATAGGGTTATTTGATTCTCTGGTGACTAGCTTTTTGAGTTCCTTGTACACCTTGGATATTAGGCCTCTATCTGATGTGGTGTTGGTAAAGATCTTTTCCCATTCTGTAGGTTGCAGTTTTGTTTTCTTGACGATGTCTTTAGCCTTACAGAAACTTTGCAATCTCATTAAGTCCCATTTGTTAATCTTTGACCTTAGAGCTTGAGCCATTGCTGTTTTGTTTAGCAAATTTTCTCCTGTACCTATGTGTTCTAAGGTTTTCCCTACTTTTTCAACTAATACTTTCAGTGTATCTGGTTTAATGTGGAGATCTTTGATCCACTTACACTTGAGCTTTGTACAAGGAGATAAGAAAGGGTCTATTTTCATTCTTTTGCATGCTGAGTGCCAGTTGAACCAGCACCATTTGTTGAGTAGGCTGTCCTTTTTCCATTGAATGTTTACTGCTCCTTTGTCAAAAATCAGGTGACCATATACATGAGGGCTCATTTCTGGATCTTCTATTCTATTCCATTGATCCACATGCCTATTTCTGTACCAGTACCATGCAGTTTTCAGCACAATTGCCTTGTAATATAGTTTGAGGTCAGGGATAGTGATTCCCGCAGATTTTTTTTGTTGTTGAGGATGGATTTCGCTATTCTAGGTCTTTTGTTATTCCATATGAAATTGCACATTGATCTTTTCAATTCCATGAAGAACTGGGTTGGAATTTTGATGGGGATTGCATTGAATCTGTAGATTGCTTTTGGTAGGATGGCCATTTTTAAGATGTTGATTTTTCCAATCCATGAGCATGGGAGATCTTTCCATTTTCTGAGATCCTCCTCAATTTCTTTCTTTAGAGGTTTGAAGTTCTTGTCATACAGGTCCTTCACTTGCTTAGTTAGAGTCACACCAAGGTATTTCAAAGTTTTTGTAAGGATTGTGAAGGGTACGTTTTCCCTAATTTGTTTCTCCACGTTTGTCCTTTGAGTACAGGAAGGCTACTGATTTGTTTGAGTTAATTTTGTATCCGGCCACTTTGCTGAACTTGTTTATCAGCTGTAGGAGTTCTCTGGTGGAATTTTTGGGGTCACTCAAGTACACTATCATGTCATCGGCAAAGAGTGATGTTTTTATCTCTTCCTTTCTGATTTGTATCCCCTTGATCTCCTTTTGCTGTCTAATTGCTCCAGCCAGGACTTCCAGTACTATGTTGAATTGGTAGGGGGAGAGTGGGCAGCCTTGTTGAGTCCCTGATTTTAGTGGGATTGCTTCAAGTTTCTCGCCATTAAGTTTGATGTTGGCTGTTGGTTTGCTGTATATTGCTTTTATTATGTTTAAGTATAGGCCTTGGATTCCTGTTCTTTCCAGGACTTTTAACATGAAGGGGTGTTGGATTATGTTGAATGCTTTCTCAGCATCTAGTGAGATGACCATGTGATTTTGGTCTTTGAGTTTGTTTATATGGTGGATTACATTGATGGATTTCCTTATGTTAAACCATCCCTGCATTCCAGGGATGAAGCCTACTTGGTCATGATGAATGATCGTTTTGATGTGTTCTTGGATTCGGTTTGCAAGGATTTTGTTGAGTATTTTTACATCAATGTTCATAAGTGAGATTGGTCTGAAGTTCTCTTTCCTTGTAGGGTCTTTGTGTGGTTTAGGTACGAGGGTTATTGTAGCCCCAAACAATGAGTTGGGTAATATTCCATCTGATTCTATCTTTTGAAATAGTTTGGCGAGTATTGGTGTTATATCCTCAATAAAAGTCTGATAAAATTCTGCACTGAACCCGTCTGGACCTGGGCTTTTTTTGGTTGGGAGGCTTTTGATGACTTCTTCTATTTCTTTAGGTGTTATAGGGTTATTTAAATGGTTTACTTTGTCTTGGTTTAACTTTGGGACCTTGTATCTGTCTAGGAATTCATCCATTTCCTCCATATTTTTCAATTTTGTGAAATATAAGTTTTTGTAGTAGAATCTGATGATTTCTTGAATTTCCTCAGTTTCAGTTGTTATGTCACCACTTTCCTTTCTGATTTTGTTAATTTGGATACTCTCTCTTTTCCCTCTAGTTAGTCTGGCTAGGGGTTTATCAATCTTGTTGATTTTCTCAAAGAACCAACTCTTGGTTTTGTTGATTTTTTCAATGGTTCTTTTTGTTTCTATTTGGTCTATTTCTGACCTAATTTTGATTATTTCTTGCCGTCTACTTTTTTTGGGTATATCTGCTTCCTTTTGTTCTAGGGCTTTTAGCTGTGCTGTCAGGTTGCTGATGTGAGCTCTCTCCAGTTTCTTTTTGGAAGCACTTAGGGCTATGAGTTTTCCTCTCAATACTGCTTTCATTGCATCCCATAGGTTTGGGTATGTTGTGTTATCATTTTCGTTGAATTCTAGAAAATCCTTAATTGCTTTCTTTATTTCTTCTTTGACCCTGCTATCCTTTGACAGAGCATTGTTTAGTTTCCATGTGTATGTGGGCTTTTTGTTGTCTTTGTTGTTGTTAAAGACCAGCCGTAGACCATGGTGATCTGAGAGGATGCATGGGAGTATTTCAATCTTCTTATATCAATAGAGGCTTGTTCTGTGTCCAATTATGTGGTCAATTTTCGAGAAGGTGCCATGGGGTGGTGAGAAGAAGGTGTATTCTTTTACTTTGGGATAGAATGTTCTGTATATATCTATTAATTCTAGTTGGTTCAAAGTCTCTGCTAGTTTTGCAGTGTCCTTGTTCAGTTTCTGTTTCCCTGATCTGTCCATTGGTGAGAGTGGGGTATTAAAGTCTCCCACTATTATTGTGTGGGGTAAAATGTATTTTTTGAGCTTTAGTAGGGTTTCTTTTATGGATGTGGGTGATTTTTTATTTGGAGCATATATGTTAAGTATTGAGAGTTCCTCCTGACAGATTTCCTCGGTAATGAGTAAAAAGTGTCCTTCCTTATCTTTTTTAATAACTTTTGGTTGGAAATTTACTTTATTCGATATTAGAATAGCCACTCCAGCTTGCTTCTTGGAGCTGTTTGCTTGGAAGTTTTTTTCCCACCCTTTTACTCTGAGATAGTGTCTGTCTTTGTCTCTGAGATGAGTTTCCTGTACGCAGCAAAAGGCTGGATTTTGTTTATGTATCCAGTCTGATAGTCTATGTCTCTTTATTGGGGAGTTGAGACCATTTATGTTAATAGATATCAAGGAATAGTTGTTTCTGTTTCCTGCCATTATTGCTTTTTTGGGTTGAGTTGTGTCTGTGTTTTTTTCTTCTTTTAGTTTTCTTGTTTACGCGTTTTCTTGTTCTTACTAGGCTGTATTTTCCCTCATTTTATTGGGTTTTCCACCTATAATTCGTTGTAGTGCTGGGTTTGTGGTCAGATATTGTGTGAATTTTGATTTGTCTTGAAATATCTTCGTATCTCCATCGATGGTGATTGATCGTTTTGCTGGGTATAGCAGCTTGGGCTGGCACTTGTGCTCTCTTAAGGAGTGCATGATGTCTGTCCAGACTCTTCTAGCTTTCATAGTCTCTGTTGAGAAATCGGGTGTGAATCTGATTGGCCTGCCTTTATATGTTACCTGACCTTTTTTTCTTACTGCTTTTAGTATTCTTTATTTACTTTGGGCACTTGATGTTTTTACTATTATGTGTCGGGAGGTATTTCTTTTCTGGTCCAACCTATTTGGAGTTCTGAAGGCTTCTGTTATGCTCGTGGTCATCTCATTCTTGAGGGTAGGGAAGTTTTTTTCTATGATTTTGTTGAAGATATTTACTGTGCCCCTTAGTTGATACTCTTCTCCCTCTTCTATTCCTATTATCCTTAGGTTCGGTCTTTTCATTGTGTCTTGGATTTCCTGGACATTTTGGGTTAGGAGCTTTTTGTTTTTTGCATCTTCTCTGGCTGTTTTGTCTATGTTTGCAATGTTGTCTTCTGCTCCCGAGATTCTCTCTTCGATCTCTTGTAATCTTTTGGAAATGCTTGCTTCTGTGACTCCTGATTTCTTTTTTTGGTGTTCTGACTCTAGGGTTATCTCTATTAGTGTGTTTTTTATTCTGTCAATCTCTGTTTTAATTTTCATCTTCCATTCCTTTATTTCTTTGGTTCTGTTTTCCTCTAGTTCTTTGAGTTCTTTGAGTGTTTTTCTTGTTTCTTCTTTAAAATCTTCTGAATCTTTTTGCTTTTCCTTTCTTTCTTGTTTAAGTAACTCTATCAGTGTCTTGAGGCATGATTTCAGGTCTGTGTCTTCTTTTTCTGGAGTGTTTGAAGTTCCGATGTTTGCTGTTATGGGAGAGCTGGGCTCTGGTGTTGCTAGATTGTCTTGGTTCCCTTGGGATATACTCTTTCTCTTTCCTCTTGCCATTTTGTTGTCAGTGATATGTTCTTACCTTTCCCTTGTATCTGGTCTGTGTCCCTGGTTCTCCACTGGTTGAGGTGTCAGATGGGTTGAGCCCTGTTTTATGCCTCAGAGTTGTCGGGTGTGAGCAGAAGTTCCAACCTTCTGTTTCTGTTTGCTGGATCAGGCAAGGCAGGGCAGGGCAAGGCAGGGGGTGCACTTTCCTTGTGTACTCCACAGAGATCTTTCTGCTCCCCTGCAGCCCAGGTCTCCCACCCACCAGTTGCTCAGCCTCTATGAGCCGCAGATCCGGGTGGCAGGTAGGCCAGGCTCTGCTCTGCGTTAGGAAGTCGCCTCCGGGTCGAAACAGAAGTTCTAATTTTCTGTTCCCAATCGCTATTGGGCAAGGCGGGGCAGGGCAAGTTATGGTGTGCACTTTCAGTGTGCACTCCGAAGAGATCTCTCTGCTCCCCTGCAGTCTTGTTCTCCCACTCACCAGTTGCTCAGCCTCTATGAGCCGCCTGGCAGGTAGGCCAGGCTCCGCTCTGCGTCCACTAGAAAATACTTTTAAGAACACATTATAGAGGAAAATCTTTCTAACCTAGAGAAGGTGATGCCTACAAAGGTACAAGAAACATACAGAACACCAGATATATTGGATCAAAAAATGTTTCCTCTCACGTATTAGTCAAAATATTAAACATAAAAACAATGAAAATATTAGCAGCTGCAAGGGAAAAAGACTTATAAAGTCAGACCTAATACACCACACTTCTTAATGAAGACTCTCAAAGCCAGAGGGCGTTTAGATTCTACGACACCATAGATGCCAGCTCAGAATACTTTATGCAGCAAGACTTTCAGTCATGATAGATGGAGAAAATACGATATTATATGATAAAGTCAAATTCAAACAAAATACATCTACAGAGCCATCTCTACAGCAGGTAGGTACTGGAAGGGAAACTGTAACCCAAGGTTAACTAACTACATCCATGAAAATACAGGAAATAAATAGTCTTATGCCATCAAAAGCAAAAGAAAGGAAGCATATGCACAAAAATATATACTGATTAATGGATTCAAGGCATAAATTCATCTTTTTTTTTTTTTTTTTTTTTGTTTAGAGACAACTTCTGATCTTAACACACTATGGTCAACAATTAACAAATGGAACTGTATGTAACTGAAAAGCTTCTGTAAGCCAGAAGACATCATCAATCAGACAGAGAGCTAATGGAATGGGAAAATATTTTTACCAACTCCATTTCTGATAGAGATACAATATCTAAAATATATAAAGAATTCAATTAACCAGATATCAAAAAACCAAATAATTCAATTTTATAAATGAGGTACAGATCTAAACAGAGAACTTTCAACAGAGGAATGACAAATGAATGAGAAACACTTAAAAGAAATGTTCAACATTCTTAGCCACCAGGAAATACAAATCAAAACTACTTTGTAACGCCATCTTACACCCGTCAGAATGGTTAAGATCATTAAGGCAAGTGATAACTCATGCTGGCAAGGATGTGGAGCAAAGGCAACATTCCTCCATTGGTGGTTGGAGTCCATAGTTGTACAGTAACTATGGAAATCAATATGAGTGTTGCCCAGAAAAATGGGATTTGATCTACCTCCAGACCCAACTACACCACTCTTGGGGATATACTCAAAGGGTGTTCTATCTTACTTAAAAGACACTTGCTTGATTATGTTCTTGTGACTTTATTCATAAGAGCCAGAAATTGGAAACAGCTTAGATATACCGCAACAGAAGAATGAATAAAGAAAATGTGGTATATTTATACAACGGAGTATTACTCAGTTGTCAAAAAAACGACATTATGAAATTTGAGTCAAGTGGATGCAACTATAAAAAACCACCTTGAGTGCATTTACTTAGAACCAAAAAGATAAATATGGTGTATTAAATAAATGTTAACCAGACTATAATCTCCAGACCCCAAGAGGTTAGGTAAAGAGGTGGGCTCTAGGGTTGGGGAGCACATGGGGATCTCCCTGAGAATATGGGATTAGAATAAGTTTTTCAGGGGAACTGGGGGTTGGTGAGGATGAAAGAATCAGGTGTGTATGGGGAGAATAGATGGAGGTAGGGACTATGAAGAGATGGAATTTGGAACAATGAGGGGATGGTGTGGAAACTTCCTGGAATCTATGTGTGTGACTCTATTGAGGACTCCTAGTGATGAAGGATAAGGAATCTGAATTGGCCATTTTTGTGACTGGGTGACATTTGGTTAACTTAATGGTCAAGGGGTTGTCATGGAGATCCCTTAACAGCACAAGGTGATGCTAGGACAGGCCACCCTCTGAAAACTGACTGTGGGGCTCCATTGTTGAGGACAGTTTTCACACAGCTCACTGAACATAGAGAGGTTGAACTGGTTTCTGCATGGAGCCTTCACCTCTATGTTCTAGTCTCTTTCTGGCACAGGAAGGCACTCTGCGGACTACAGAAAGAGAAAATTGGATACCATCCCAGGCACAGAACCCTCCACCTACAATTTGTTCTGATTGTAAAATGGGCTGGGGCTATGGTGGCACAGATTTTGTGGGAGTGGGCAACCGATGTTTGGTTTAACTTGAGTTCTGTGTCATGAGAGCGGATCTATGCCCTACACTTCCTGGATGGGCAGGAACACTGGATAGCCCAGAGGCCTAAGGTAGAACCGAATATGACTGGGAAAAGAATCAGCTAAATGATTCCTAATGATATTCTGTTACAGTCATCGCCACCACCAGAAAGGCTTCCTCTGGCAGCAGATGGTAGTGGGTGTAGAGGCACTCAGCCAGACATGTGGAGAGGGAAAGAGAGTCTAAATTGGAGGCCTTCATCAGGTCCCTTTATTTGGAGCTCAGGGAACCCTTTGTAATCAGAGTTGGCCAGTGGGGAGTGGAAAGAAGATTATAGGGGTCAGAGAGCCTGAGGAGAGCAGAACATGGCCTACCTAATCAATTCAGCCAGGCAGGATGGGCTCACAGAGGCTGACGTAGCAAGCATGGGGCCTGCACGGGTCTACCTAGGTCCTCTACAGATATGTTATGGTCATTGGTTTTGTGTTTTTGTGGGTCTCCTAACATCAGGGGCAGGTGTGTATCTTTCTCTTTTGCTTGCTATTGGGACTCTTTATCGTTCTGGTGGTATCCTTGTCCTCCATATAAGGCCTTTTGCCTTGTCTTATTGTATATTTATTTGTTTATTTTCTTTCTGTTAGGCTATGCTCTCTTGGAGGCCTGCTTTTTTCTGAAGAGGAAAAGGGAGGTTATCTGGAGAAGAGGGGATGTGTGCGCGTGTATGTGTGTGTGTGTGTGTGTGTGTGTGTGTGTGTGTGTCTGGGAGGAGTGGAGGTGAGATTGGGATGTATAATATCAGAAAACAACCTATTTTCAATTAAATTAATTAGCCAAGGGAGTCAGAGATTGCTTAACTTAAATCAGAAAGCCACACTGCTTCTGTTTTTAGAGGGAGATGAACCAGCTCTCAGTCTGAACAGGGACTTCCAGAGCTAGGAAGATTTGTTGGGGGCAGGCATCCCGTCCATTCAGCCTATCACCTCTGCCAACTACCCTGAGCCCACAGGCACTGCAAACAAGAGCAGATGCATGGCAACAGTATGCAGACAGTTTGTAGGAAGGTGATTATTAAAAACAAAACAAAACAAAAACTGGGGCAAAAATGCAGTGGTCAGTTGTCAGACAGCAGGGATTTCTATGTATTAACTGCTTTAACTTTTTGGGGAAACCACTCCCTCTACCTGTCTGATTGACTATGGAAAGAAATTTGCTCTACATGATCTGTCCTTTAGAATCCCAACTCCATGTTTGTATAATAGAATACATTATTGCATCCTATACTTTTCTTGGATGCCAGTGGAAAGTTTCTGTGTGTGAGCAGAGATGTTTCCCCTACACTATTGATTATATCTTATGACACTATGAAAGGCACCCTTTACCTGTGTCATTAAATACATGATGCTGATGATGACAAATCCTTATGGAACAGTCAACCCAATTACTTCTTGTCACTTTGTATCTACTCATTACTCACCACAAACTGAGGGAAATTGATGTAGTTGCCATTTTGGAGGTGACTGTCTGAGCCTTGAAGAAACAAAACAAGTTTCCCAAGTCACACAACTGACCTCAGCATTCAGAGGCAATTGTCTTCTCCTTTCAGATGAAGAAACCCAGGTTAGCCTGTGATGCCTGCAAGTCAAGTTGAGACCTACCTTCTTCCTTCTGCTCCACAGCTGTGCCTCCACAGAGGCTGTATTGTTTTTCTTAAACTCTAGAGCATGACACTTTTAATGAAAGGAAAGTTTACGAAATGAAAAGCAGACTAATGAGATATTTGGGATGCTTTTCAGTAAATAAATCTTTTTCAGAATTCTCATCTTCTCCCACTCAAGTTGCTAAAGCCATAATGGTTAACAATTACCTCAGTCTGTCTGAAGCAGTGTGGGAGTGGACTGTCTTAATTTTACTGCTCAGGGTGTACACTGGAGACTAACAAAATTTTCCTCTAGCTTACTGAAGCATAGCCTAGAAATTGAATATATCAGATGCTGCCTTTCCCCATCAGTTTTGTCTGACCCTTCCTGTTATTACTGTGTCATGGAATACCATTACTTAAGGGGGAGAAATAGAGCTTCAAATTGGGTCAACATTAAAAATATAAGAAATGTCAATGCCAACCTATTTTCCAAATAGATTAGACCTGGTGCATCAATTCTGTGTGCCTGTCTGGACCTGAGGAGGGCAATTGTGTTTCCCTCGTCTGTAACAGGTAATCTTAGATACGCATGAACTGGAAGTTTCAGAGAGGCCAGAATGGAAATCTGATTCTTTCTAAATGATACACAATCATGTTTGAAGCTAGATGTTCATGTTGGTATTCAAGTAAAGTGTTGGTATCTTCTCAAGCCAGAAGGTGGGAAGACATGAAGTCTGAAGACAAGCAAGTGTAAGTCTCTCTCTCTCTCTCTCTCTCTCTCTCTCTCTCTCTCTCTCTCTCTCTCTCTCTCTCTCTCTCTCCCCCCTGAGGTGAGGTATAAGCTGGAGTGATCTGGGAGTGTTGGAGAATATGCCACTCTTTAGCTCCCTTCTGGCTATTGACAGGCATGGCATCAGAGCCCTTGTAGATGGACACTGCGAGGATGAGAACATATCTTTATTTGTGGGTAGGAAACTGAGGTACCTTGAGATGACTGCTATTCATCATTGTGGCTGTGATTCATTTCCAGATTATTCTAATGACAGGCGCGAATATCTTCCTTACATTTTACCTCTAACCAGAAAGACACACTTGACAGTTGTTCAGCACATCAGATATTCTTTTATGGGGAGAAAAAGCTTGTATACTTAACTTGCTAAGTTGCGTACTAGTTTAAGGTCACCATTTTTGATCTGGAGATCTTTTAAAGAATCTAGAGTAAATAAGGTGGTGTAAAATTTTTTAATGTGAAAATAAATTACAGTGAATGCTAGCAAGGACAAGAGAGAAAAAGGGACCTCATTCATGCTTTCTAAAATGAAAAACTGATATAACCACTAGGAAACAAGTGTTCCTCAAAAAGCTAGAAATAGGTCTAACTTATAGCCTAGATATACTATTGCTCTCATATACTCATAGAACTCATACACTATAGAGATACTTGCATATCTATGTTCATTGCTGTTCTGTTTCACAAGAGCCAGAAAATGGAATCATTCTAGATTCCCCCCAGCTGATGAATGGATAACGAGAATGTTGCACCTATATACAATGGATTTAACCCAGCTTTAAATAAATAAGTAAAAGTAAAATTTTCAGGTAAAAGATAAGTGGGTAGAACTGGAGAAAATTATACCAGTTGATATACCCAATGTTTACAAAGACAAATGCCACATGTTATCTCATATATTTCTAGCTTCAAATATGTAGATTTGTGGATTTAATTCAGAAACCTGTAGAAGCCGGGAAGATAGGAAGATGCTACTGCAGGGGGGCAGAGTGTAGGATGACCCTAAGGAAGCATGTGGTGGGACACAGTTGGTATGAAGGTAGAAATGTTAAATTATTGGGAGAGGAGAGAGGGTTAAGGGAGGAAGGCACAGGAGGTAGTGAAGGGGGGTAAAGTTGGGGGACAGATAACACTAGCATGTTTGCAAAAGTATAACAATGATAAGAAAAACAGGGTTTGATAAGTGTATCCTACATGGAAGTTGAGTCATCAACACTTTTTCTCATCTGGGAACTACGATAAAAACTCATCTGACAAGCCCACTGATCTAATAGTGACATGATTGTCATGGGGTTCAAAGACCGGATTTAAGTCTGCCCCAGGACTACTCATTCCTAGTACTGTCAATCTGCTCAAGAACGTGAGCCTGAGCTGTGTGTGGTTATGGCCCCTGCAAGAGAACCTACTACTATTTTTATCTTAAATAAATAAGCTTTCAGACTGCCTTCTAAATACGAATCTTTACATGGATCAATGCATTTCTCAACCTTCATCAGAGAGGCTTCTTTTTGTAGTGGATGATGATTAATGCAGTCTTACAGCTGTCACAGTTAAGATAGTGATTGACTGTGGCATGCTCAGCCCTAAAAGGGACATCTATGTCACACTATATCAAACTGTCCACCCACCAAAGCTCAGGAAACATTGAGGAAGGAGGGGCAGAAATATTTTAGGGCCAAAGGTGGGAGAAAACTGCTGCTAAATAGTTTTTTTTGGACACAACATGCTGATACATGTATGAAGTATCAAACCTTCGACTACCTGCACAAGACTGTGCTCATCTGCTTTTCAACATGAAAGGAGAGAAGACTCATGTGCTACCTCCAGGGACTGTTGACAGTTAATGGTGGCTGGGAGAAGGGTGCTACTTTCATTAGTGGTGTAACCACTGGTAAGTTACCCACACACCAGTAAATAGCGCATGCTCAGTGGACACATCCATAAAAATGGCATGCGAGACTTGTTGGAAGAGAGGCTTTGGTAGGAGGAAAGGAGATGAGGTAAACTATTAGAGGTCGAGAGGATATGCGTGATATACATGTATGGTAGCATCAAAGACTAAACAAATTAAAACAGCAATAATAAGACAGAATTGTGTGTGTGTGTGTGTGTGTGTGTGTTGTGTGTGTGTGTGTGTGTGTGTGCATGAGTGCTTCTTCTATGTTCCAGCAGGCACTGAGTGAGGGATAGGCAATGTTCAGATTTTGGTTTGACTATTATTTGGTGATAAATAGCCTGGCCTCACTTTCTATTCTTTCTCTGCTTTCTAACTGTTGATGCCATGTGAACAGTCAGCCTAATTTTGTTTCCACAACTTCCTCACTGTGATGTACTGTATACCCCAGATACTACATTAAAAAAACCCTTTTCTCCCTTTAAAAAAAAAGTTTTGAATTTATTTCAGAAGAAATCAAACAGCTTTACACTGATTTAATTACACAAACAGTCTTAAGTAAACATATCTATGTTAGAGAGAGAACTGTGTTCTTTGGTCTGGTCAGGTCTGAGTTACAATTCAATTCCAGAACTTACCTTAAAATAAACATAACCACCAGGACCCACTGAGGAGAAATTGGGTGACAAAAGGGAAAGCAAATGAGATTTGAGCATGTGAAGACACTATTTTATAGTTCCTAAAAAAGCTTTAAAGGTTGAGATAATTGCCTTTAAATATTATAAGGGCTGTTTAACAGAAGAAGATTCTAGATAATTCTATATGGCTCCAAAGATAAACTAGTGTATTGAACAACATTCTCCAGAGGAATGGAACTGGTAGACTGAGTCTATATCCATTGAACAGAAATCTATTAGAATTGCTTACAGGTTGTGGTCTGGCTACTCTTACATTGGCTCTCTTGAAACAGAAAGGCCAAGAATCAGGTAGTTGTTCAGCCCATGAGGCTGTATGTCTTTGGTCTACGTTAGAATCTTGAAGAAGTAGGTTCTTTTTTGTTTTTGTCTTTTAATGTTTATTGTAGAATTATTATCAAGTATCAGCCAATTAAAACTATTTGATTATAAAAGCTGATCAGCCAGTGCCTCATCAGAAGAGAGAACAGGGCTGGACTTCCACAAACTGGGGGAAGGGTAAAGAGGAAATATCATGCAAAAATGTATGAAACAGAGAGAGCCAGATCATTAGTAAAATATAAGTATCTAGGGGATTTTGGCTATGAGGTAGCTAGATTAGCTTAGAGGATTCAAATAAATCAATAAAGACTGCCCAGTTATTGTGCCAAAAGGCTTATCAAATGATTTTTATAGTTTCTGCCTTATTTATATGGGAGTTAGCCAGGATAGAGAAAGATTATCACTTTAAAATTGGTTTTACAATCATCTTTATGAATTCCAGGAAGTTTCTACTACAGTGTTTTCAGACCCTCCCCCAGATCCTCCCCAATTACACTGTCTCTCCTTGCACTTTTTCCTTTCACCCATTCTACCCTTCTCTCGAGGTAACCTCTCCCCCATTCCACCCGCCCCTAGTCCACATATAAAATCTATTCTAAGTCCCTCTTCAAGAGAGATGCAGGTGTCTCCTCTAGACTTCTCTTCTTTAACCTCTCTGAACCTATGGATTGTAGCTTGGTTATTATTACTTCACAACTACTTTTATTAACATGCATTAACATATGTTATGTAGCATAACTTAAGTTAATAGTGACTATGAATTAATTTGTATCATCTTTCTTGTTCTGTGTTTGGGTTATCTCATTTGGGATGATGCTTTCTAGTTTTATCTACTTGCCTGCAAATTACATGATCTCATTTAATTCATTAATTCAGATGAGTATTACTATATTGTATAACTATACTACAGTTTCTTTATATATTTTTCTGTTGGGGAACATCTGGGTTGTTTACAGTTTCTGGCTATTCCAAATGAAACTGCTATGACCATGAAAAACAAAATATTTGATTCTCACAAATTGATGTTTGGATAAAGAAAACATGGTACATATACAAATAAATACTTTCAATGATAAAAAATGGGATCCATTCAATAGTGACCACTTGATGCAACTGGAGATCCTTTTGTAAAAAGAAGCAGACTGGGCAGTACATAATAATTACCAGGGTTAAAAATCTATATTCCTCTCCCCCTCTTGCTCCTTCATTTTGTCTGAAAAAGTAGGTTTTAATAGTAGCAAAATAATGCCTCTGCCAAAGAGTACATGTAAGTGACAGCGTGAGGCAAACAGGCAGAAAACAAAAGCTTCCTTCTTACCAGTATGGCCCAAGTACATGTTGGTTCCTTTCACCTCAAATGATCCAGATTTATGGTGGGTCTTCACATCTTAAATTATCCAATTAAAAAAAATCATTCACATGTGTATCCAACTGTCCTTATTAAATGTATATAATTCCCTGTTTGAGTTTGCTCAGGGTTATCTCCCTCCTGAAGTGGGACAACCCCAATGTGCTGGAACAATAATGCTCCTCCTGCTTTTGCATCTATCACTGCCTCCATGAGACTGGTCCACCAGGTCCTCGTAGAAGTCCAATTCTAACCTCATAGGTCCTGCAGACCTGGAGCAGCGGGTATATTTAATAATCTTCCACTTAGCATACTAACTCATCCAGCTAAACTGTTTTTCAAAAAAAATGTGTGTGGGTGTTTTGCCTACATGTATGTCCATGTGCCATGTGTGTTCAGTGCCCACCGAGGCCAGAAAAGGGTGTTGGATTCCCTAGGACTGGAGTTCCAGATAGTTGATGATTGACATGTCAGTACCTGGATTCTCTGCAAGAGCAGTCAGTTCTCTTAGCTGTTGAGCAATCTTTCCGGTGCACCCCCACCCCAACTGAGATTTTATAAATGGTAGCAGACATGAAATATTGTCAGGTTCCAGAAAATTTACAGTCATAGACTTTCTCTGGGAGAAGATTGGATTTGACTTATTTACAACATTTCTAAGATATGGAAATCTTAGGGCACTCAAGAGAAAACCAGTTAAGGCTTCCATACACATATGTTAAAGTATTTTCAAGCAAGAATACTGCTTCCTACTGTATGCCCGGTCAAAATTTCCAGTTGCTAAGACAGTCTCAGGACTCTGACCCCCCTTTACCTTCTCAAGCACAGACTGTGAAAGATAGGATGTTTTTGCTCACAGCCTACAACAGAATTCCTGTAGTGACAAGCAGTAAATATTTTGGAAAGGGAAGTACAAGATTGACCATTTTAATGCTTTCCTGAGGACAGAGAAGACAGTTCTCTGTTCTCCTAGCATCAGGCCAATGATTGCACTGGTACACATAGGGACACATTTTCTTTTGATCTTTCATAGGACTATAAATATCAGGAAGACAACATTTATGGATCAAGAGATGTTTATAGAGTGTGGGATTTTCCAGTGGGTCAGGTTGTTTCCTCATTGTGGATATACTGCTTATCTTGTTGAGACACCAAGACACTGGCCAGTGGGAAGCAATACTCTTCACATCTGGGAGCTGATGTCCAGGGCATATGGTCCATGGAGGAAAATTCTGAAACCGTACAAAGTGTGATTTTAAAGGACGATGTGGCTCAGCTGGGATGAATCTTCTGGGTTAGGGTTCTTCTGGAATCCTGCAGTGCTCTCACTTTCTTTCTAGGGCTTGTTTTTCTTGCTTATAATTTACATATATACCATAAGAGCCTGACGAGAATATTCCTTTCACACTTCTAAAGCTTACCTTAATTTTAGAACCCCTTTATAATTACACACTGATTATTACAATGTGGCTATTGGAGGGCTGAGTCTCAGTTCACTTTTAACATTATCAATGACTATGGATATATGTATTATGTATATATGTATATTTATATACTGTTATTAGTACATCATCTCACTCAGGGGTATCCTCTCAGAAAGACTGGTCTATAGATAATTCATAAGGAAGTTGAATATTTTAAAAATTTTGGTACTTTCTCAACACCCTCTTACACTATTTATTCTTTGTTCTTTATCTACATGTCTTATTCAAAATTAGCCTGATTTTCTGTATGTCCTCCCCTAGTCCTTGCTTAAGTATATGCTAATAGTGATTTTAAAGTCTCAGTTTTCATAAATATATTTATATCTAAAGAAAACAATTTAAGGCTCAACACTCAAAATGCTAAATTGTTATAGTTAAACTTCTGTTAGTCAAGTTTGTGGCAGAAATGGAGAGTCAAACCAGTTACTCAGGACAGGTAGGACTTGCATGTTCTCACTTTGGATCTGATAGCTGGCAAGGTGACAGAGGAAATGGTAGGTTTCCAGATAAATGCAGATATAACGTGTTGTTGGGGATGAAAGAACAGGTTAGGAGCCTGTTTGGGCAAGGAAGAAGCGAGATGCAATGCTTATACTACTAGGTGGGGTGTGGCATATAAGAGGTTGGGAGTAGCAAGATGGAAGGGTTTCATTAGGTGTTTTGTTTGAGGGAGTTTGTATAGGGAATTTTAGTGTAGAGGACTGAGAGAATTCAAGAAGAAACACACCCTGTTCTCTCTAAAGATTCATCTGTGTTGTAGAACTGACTCTTAACAGAGCTGTCACAGAAACCACTAATGTCCTTTTTAAACTGGGGAAGTGGGGATCCTCCTTAAGGGGAACTTGAAAAGACTCTTTAAAAAATGACCTTTCAGAATACATTTGGAAAATCTATACAAGTCAAACAGCAGGACCTGAGTGAATGAAGGCTTGAGCTCTGCTTGAGGTGGGAAGTTTAGCTACCTTAGGAGAAAGGTACAGACAAAGTGACTGTTGGGTTGTAGGCTTGAAAATGTCACAGTGCTTTGAAGGTTTGGTTGGGTGTCTCATGCTGCATTCCTCTCATCCTTAGTAAGCCATTTATGACCTGAGCAGAAGGGACAATGTGCTCTAGAGTGTAACGCTGAGCAGTAGCGATTAAAGGATGGGAATGGCATCATCATTTCCTCACGATTTGGGAAGGCGTGGAAGACTGCCTCTAAGTTATCAGGTGCGTATGGGATGTGTAGGAATAGAGTAAGCAGCTTACTGTAATGAATAAATCCCTCTTCCACGGCTGTGTTCCTTTTCATCACGGAGAAAATATTTGGCAGCCAGGTTATCTTTAAAATAATAACAGAAAAACTGTTTGGCATAAACGTCTCTGAGGCAGTTGTCACTTTGCACAGGCCTAGGAGCAAATAGGAGAGCACCACGCATTTACCATTAGTCGCATGTGACTGGCAGAGGCTGCGGTGGGATTGCAGACACTTTTATTTCAGCTAAAGCCGTTGCGGCTGCAGCCAGAGCTATTATTCACAGACGGAGAGTGTCAACAAGATAATCGAAATAGCAAAGTGGGAATCAAGAGTTTTTCAGCCATTTCTTGAAGTCTTAGAAACATTGTTTCATATGTATTTTTGCCATAAAAGATACACAGATAGCTAATCTTTACCAGCTCCATCCTTTCTGAAGGAAGGAAGTGAAATTAGGTTCCTAGTTCTTTTTCTGTTTAAGGCCTTCCGGAATTTATTATGAAGACAGCAAAACAAACAAGAGCACTATCTAACAAATAATTATATTTTTAGTGGATAATTTTAGATCTAGTTTTGTAAATGTGCATCCTGGTCAATTGTATTTCTTGGTTACTGATTTTTGAGTGGTTGTGACAGCTATCCCTTCTAGGTCAAAGCATTTAATGCCCGTATGGGACCTTCCAGCACTGTCTTTTCTTCTACAATGGTGTCACTTTTCCAGATGGCGGTGGCTTTGTCAACCCAGGTCTAGAAGTAAGGATGATGAAAAGCAGGATCCTGACTACCAGTGGTTGGAACATTGCAGGGTTGAAGAAACTCATTTTAAGCCACTGAGATTTGGGGAAAATCTCTCTCTCTCTCTCTCTCTCTCTCTCTCTCTCTCTCTCTTTCTCTCTCTCTCTCTCTCTCTCTCTCTCTCTCTCTCTCTTCTCTCTCTCTCTCTCTCTCTCTCTCTCTCTCTCTCTCTCTCTCTAGTATCTCTACTTTGACTGCATGCATATTTGATCATCATGTGCATTCCTGGTGTCCATAAAGGCCAGGAAAAGATCTTGGAACTGGAGTTATGATTGTGAGCGACTGCGTGGCTGCTGGAAACAAAACCAAGGTTCTCTGCAGAAGCAAGTGTTCTTAACTATGGAAGCATCCTACTAGCCCCTAAATAAAAATTTCAGAGACCTTTATTTGGCCACTTTCTTTTCCACCCTGTGCCTTTCTTAATCATTGGTAGCCACTAGCCAATTTTTTTTTATAATTTGTCATTTCAGTAGTGTTTATAAATAGAATGACACAGCATATAAGCTTTCTGGATAATCTTTTTCCTACTGCCCTCTGCCCAGTTCTCTGAAGGTTCATCCTAGATCAGTTTTTAATTTTTGAACAGCATTTCATGGTATGAACACATTTTGGTTTAACCACATGCCCATTATAGGGTCCCAGTTTTTGGCTATTACAAAATACTAGTTATAAATATTTTTAAAATAAGATTGCTTTTGTGAATATATAGGCTTTTCTTTTTATTGGGATAAATCCCCAAGAAGGTAATTGCTGGGTCACTTGTTAGTTACATTAATTTTAAAAATAGTTACTTCTTCTGAAGTTATTATTTTGTATTCTTATCAGCAAGGCACAGGAGACCCAGCCTCTCTATTCTTGTAAACACATGCCATTGCCACTAGGGTGCCTTTGGTTGTTCTGATAATTTTATAATGACAGTTCACCATGGTTGAAATGTACATTTTCCCAGTGGCCAATGATGTTGAATACCATTTTGTGTAATTACATGCTCTGTGCATCTCAGCCCTAGTAACTTGTCTCTTTATGCTCTTTGTCCATTTTCTAACTTAGTTAGTTTCAATGCTGGGCTTTGAAACTTTAGATAATATAGATATTAATTCTTTGTTGGATATATAGTTTACAAATACTTTATCAGAATTAGTAGATCTCTTTTTACATTATTAGTGTGATCCTTTTTCTAGTAATTGTTTCTAATTTGATACAGCCTAATTTGTCTATCTTTTTATGTGACTCATGATTCAGTTTCACGTTTAAGGAAATTTACATGGAAGCATGCACTCCTGTGTGTTACTTCTGTCTATGATTCTGAGGATTCCTTTCTCAATTTATTCCTTAAAAGTCAGATAGTTTTATTCTGAGTTCATGATCATTACTTGGCTGCTGTATGCAATTCCACAGAGTTAACTTTTGTATAAAGTGTGAGGTTTAAATGGCCATTCATTTCTTTCTCGTATGGGTGTCCAATTGCTTCAGCACCATTTATTGAAACAGCTATCCTTTCCCTGTTAAATTGCTTTTGCAGTTTTGTCAAAAATAACTTGGTATATTTGTGGAAGTTTATCTGTGAAATCTCTATTCTGTTCAATTGATTTATGTGTTCCTACCTTAGCCAACATCACACATGCTTGATTATTGTAGAAAATCATGCCTTAAAATAGGGTCATTTCTATTCCTTTTCAAAATTGTTTTACTTACTCTAGTTCCTTTACATATAAATAAAAATCTACATCTGTAACTATGGAAGTTATTCTGGTCTTTGGATGAATCACTCTCTCTCTCTCTCTCTCTCTCTCTCTCTCTCTCTCTATATATATATATATATATATGTAGGGAATCTCATTTACTATGTTGAGTCATAGCTCTTTGTTTATAGTTTTTCAGTCATGTATATTACTTGTTAATTTTATAACTGCTTTTCTATTTGAGCTGTTAGACATGGCATTGTCTTGGTTTGGTGTTCGCCTGTTCGTTGACGATATATAGAAGTACAAGTTAATGCTCTATACTTGTGAGTTGCACAAAGATGGGTTATCAGTTCTGTACATGTAACTGGTGATGACCTTTGCCTGTCACAACAACTATTTCCACTTCATTAACAGCACATGAGGTATAGCAAGCTGTCTAAAGAGGACTGCAGGAGCCTATGAATAAAATGGACATTTTCCATCATCTTGTTTGAGAGTCTTGAACATTTATATACATTTTAATCTGCAAGAAGTCAAAGAATTAGTTCCTTCCCCATGGATATTGACTGGCCACTGGAATAAGTTTATCTTCTTCTCTGTGATCTTGATTAGTTTTCTCAGCTATGTTTAGGAGTTCCTTCTCCCTCCACAGCTGTCTTTCTTCCTCCCTTGCTTTCTGCCTCTGAAGTATCTTTTCCTGTCTTGTCTTATTTCCCTGCAGGTTTTTAATCCAATGATATTATCTGCAAATGGGAATCATTCTATTTCCCCATCTCATCTGTGCAGAACTCTTCTTCTTTTCTTGTCCGATTTGACTGGCCACACCTTCTCTCTTTATTCTAAGAGCATTATCAAGAACAGTGTGAGGAGACAAACTTGCTGTGCTTGCATTCTTAAGGGGTAAAATGTGCAGCAGTTTACTAATAAGTATAGTACAATCTTAGCAGTAGAGTTTATATAGATCTCTTTATTGAGCCTGAAAATTTCCTTCTACTCATTTGTATGGGATTTATGAAGTCACAATAGGTATTTTCAAATGATTTTGTTGTACCAGTTGCAATGAATGATAGACAGATTGCATTGGTACCACACAACATATAATCAAGTGTTAATGATATAGTTTTATTTTAGTGATCTAAAGTCTAGGATAAAGGTATCTTAATTGAGCCTCCATTGAAGGTCTAACAGAAAACAGTCCTGCCACAGTAGTAGTGCAAATGATAGAAAGGATCATATCTCAACCAGGAAGCATAGAACCTGGTGTCCGGCTTGTCCCGCTTCTGACAGCTACCATAAAGTACTATGAAAGCTACTTGATTCTCTTCTGAGGGTATTTTCCAGTGATTTAAGGCCCTTCTCTACTAGGTTTAGGTCCTTAAAAGGTCTGTCTTCCCTAGTACCACTACTCTGAGATAATGCCTTTAATATATCAATCTTTGTGTGACTCAAATAACATCCAAACTATAGCATTAAGATGTTACCTTTCCTCATCTAGCTAATATAATGAATTATACTAAGTTACTTTCAAATATTAGATCAGCCTCAGAAAACTGTTTATAGCGTATAATTTCTTTTATATATTGTTGAATTATATAAAAAATATTGGTATAAAGTTATTTTTGTGTTTGAATTATCTTGGCTTGTTTTGGTTAGTGTATTGCTGCTTAAGAAAATGAATGGAGAAGTCTACTGTTTTCCTCTAAAAGCTGATATATAATTGACATTAATTCTTCTCAAAATGTGTCATAAAATTCTCCAGTTCAAATAGGTGATCTTGGAGATTTCATTTGAAAGTTTAGCAATCATACATTTGACTTCCTTTATAGTTACAAGGCTAAACAATTCATTTCATGTTGTATGAGTTGCAGTTGGTTATGTTTGTGAGTAGTTGTTCTACCCCTGTCTATCTATGAATTTTTTATTGTCTTAACTTCTTTTGTGTCCATAGGATATGTGGTGGCTTCTTTTGAATGTTTTACAATGCCAATTTTCTGGGTGTGGAAGTATATTGGTCTGGTTTCAATATGTGTGCATTTTCAAACAAGTGACACCTTGGTGTATGTATAATCCATACGAAGAGTGGTGTCTTCTTTCTGTCCTTTCTCCGTGTTTCTCATCTCTCACTTCTAGACCCATAATGCTGAGTGTTTGTACTTTAAAGTCTATTTATAGGTTGGAGGCTCTGATTAGCATTTAGATGCCTGGTCTAGGTTTTTCCCAGATTCTTCAAAGATTGTGGAGCAATTGGTAGTCAGGTAGGAAGTCAGAGTGAGGTAGAGAAGAAGGAGAGGTCATCCTTGTCTTAGAGGTGACAGATAATGTAAAACAGCATTAAATGTTGATTCTGGTATCATGCTTGCTATTTGAAGGGAAGCTGGTGCCACAGACATGTCTTTTTTCTCTCCTATTGGAAAGTATTTTCTCTGTGCTTTTCCCTTTTGCATCTTAGCTTTGGCATCTCTGCACTTAGTAACAGAGGTTTTTGTTTTCTTTATAGCTATATCAGACTGTATTATCCAATGCAAAAATCACTTTAGGATTCTTTAAAACGTACAAATAGTGTGATTTTAAGGATGGGTAGTGATCTCACTACATCTGCATCGTATGTAGGCTCCTCAATCCACGGTGTGACCACTTTCCTCCAAGGCTGCTCCCTAAGGTCGATTTAGAGCGGCCTCACTTGGTGGGAGTTAGATGCAGGAGTCTAGCAGCTTTACCCCTGGAGAATATCTGCAAGAAATAGTGTGTAATTTCCCCAATCACAATCCCATTTAACTGTCAATTTAAGCTTTGGACCTGTTCATGCTTTCTGCACATTTCTATCCATCTCTCTTTGGAAGTCATGCAGCACTGTGGCTTTGACGGTGGCCAGCAGAGTTCCCAGCTGCCCTGGTTCCTGTATGTTAAGTAGGGCAGGCTGGCCTGGTTGTTATTTGAACAACACAGCAGTCTCCTTTTGGTATTTTTTTGTATCTATCTCCCAGCCCCAGAACAAGGCCCACTGTTCCCAGTGTTTACATAGACCTCTGATCTAATTGGTATTTTCATACCTTCAGTAGAATAAGAGGAGCGTAAATGTATAATCTAAGAAAAAAAAATCTACCTGTGTTATATTTCTGGTCCAGTGTTCTGTTTTCTGAAAAGTTTGGGGCTTTAGAGGCAATTTATTAACAGTTTTAGTCCTATCAGTTCATCTGCTCTGAAACAATGAATGCGAAGCTTGCTACCTGTTTAAGGGCAGAAAGGAAAGGGTGAAATAAAAGGAGAAAGGAAAAAAATGAAATAGAAACATGTTAACATCTAAAAATATTCTGCTACAGTTAAGAGACAAGCATTGAATTCCTTAGAGAGGTTCCACTGGGGGAAAGGAATTGTTCTTGCAAATAGGGTTTCTGAAGCCTCAGAGGCTTTGTCAGACTGAGGTCCATAGAATGCTCTGATGTCATCACTGAGAATCTCCAGTAGGCCCGGTGACCTTTGACCCTTAACAGCCATGCAGCCTGGTGAACACTGGGCAGGGCTGTTGTTTGATTAAATAATCTGAGTACTTCAGCCAGTTAAGGGACTTAATTATTTTTAGTTTGCGTTGAATTATCTCAACGGATTTTCTGAAGGCCAAAAACGGGTCAGCTAACCTGTAGGGAAAAGGTGACTTTGGACTTTAAGTATTCTCTAAGGGACTATTCTAGCTGACACCATGAAACGGCGACAAAAGAGGAAACATCTGGAAATTGAAGAGTCAAAGGAAGCTGGTGAGAACTCAGGAGGTATATGGTGGGCAGTGTGTCTTGGGGCACGAGGGATGCTGGCAAGCTTGAGCTTCCGCTAGGAAGGGGTAATTGGGGAGGATTCAGATGAAGCAGAGAGGCGGAGATCGTCTATCAGCTAATGCTGCCTGACCTATCACCGGGGTTTTCTGGTGATTTGAGTCAGTGCAGAGTCCCGATGCCCATGGCAGAAACAGTTGTGTTGTCTTATGAACTTCCTTTCTGGCATTTCCTGGGCACTGGCATTTGAAACTAGGGACTTCAGGCTTGCCGAGGTCCCAGCGACATGACTCAGAGGTACAGATTTTCTGAGATCCCTTTCTGCGTGCGTATCACATTCGTCTCGTTTTCCCCCCAGGAATAATGGGTTGAAGCTATGATGGGAGTTGATTAAAAATATTACTGAGTCTTTTAGGAAAGAGTAAAAAGTAACCCAATGAGCTAAAGTGCCTTATTGATGAATATTTGAGAAATAAAATGCTTATTATTGAAAAGAGTAAGAGTTTGTCAGGGTGCTTGTCATATTGAAACCTCGAAAATTTTACTTCTTGAGTAGAACAAATTTATAAGTGGTCCTTTAGATTTTGTGGATGTACATGTTTAGACTTTTCAGAGAAAATGGAAGGGAAGAGCTCATAAGAGACCAAGGTTATATGGGATGGGTGAAACTCACTAGGACCTTTGGGAAAGCAGAAGTCACTGGTAGTTGCTGGTTTGTGTCCTAGATGCATGACAGCTACAATTGCTAAATGCAAAACAAACAAACAAGCAAAAGAACAAAACAAAACAAAATCGTGTGGGCTGGAGAGAAGGCTCGGTGGCTAAGAGGACTTCTGGATCCTGTAAGGGTACCTGGCTTCTATTCCCAGAACCTGCATGGTGGCTCACAACCATTGATAACTCAGGTTTCAGGGAACTGAACACCTTTTTAAAAAACCACCTTAGAAGTTACATGGTGGACATATATAAATTCAGGCAAAACACTCATACACATAAAATAAAAATGAACAGATAAACAGATTTATAAAAGAACCAGCTTGCTATGTAAGGGTAGTCACATGTAGGGAATAGAACAGAATGGTACCCTACCATTCTGATGCTTGGATGGAGGCTTTTGCCCAAAGTAGGGCCCAGCAACTTCTATGAGCCCTAGGGCCTGAAGACCATGGGCTAAGCCCATGAACAGTGGTTCAAAGTGCTGTCAAATTCTCACTGTCATCTACAGAAAAATGAAGGTGATGGGTTTAACCCTCCCATTTTACCTTCATATTTTAGAATATTTTGTCTAGACACTCTTATTTGGGGGAATAATAGTAGATGTAAAGGCAGGAGAGTGTCACTAACTGTGAAGTATGTAAGGTCCAGCTTCTGCATCTATTTAGACCTGGCTAACACTCAGTGTATGCGATAATATATACAAAGCTCTCATAAGGGCCTGCTATGAGAAAACCACACATGTCCTATATGTGCCCTGATGCAGAATGATGTCCTTCTATACTCTGAGAACACATGGCTATACAAACACCATCCCTTTACCATATGCACACACCGCTCATGTGTGTGACAATTTTCTCTAACATGAATATGCACGTGTGTGTGTGTGTGTGTGTGTGTGTGTGTGTGTGCGTGTGTGTGTGTGTGTTTCCTAAATACCCTATAAGGACTAGAGTATCCCTTAGGGCCAGGTTCCAAACCATGTGTATTCATTGTAACAGTTTTGCATTAGACACCAGCATGTATTTGTTGGATAGGTAAGTGATGTACAAACATGACCAAACACTGTATCTTTGTGCCTTTTATACTTTTCTCAGGAATTTCAAAGTCACAAAAGGATACCTCTCAGCCTGAATCTGCTGGAGTGGCCAAAGCCCAGAGCCCAGGGGTAGGGGAGGTTTCCTCTGCCTCCGAATACTTCTCCTGTGTTTCTTCTCCACACAAGCTCATCCATCGTAGTAAGGGTGCGAGGCCCCTTGGTTGTGACACACTTTGGGTATGGGGCTTTTTGGGTGAAAGTCTTGGGTTGTGGGGCTCAGGATGCAATGCAGAAGGCATATAGACTCAAGGATAAGGCTGAGAGGAGGCCTAGGGAAGTTGGGGGTGGTCAGGGTTCTGAAGAGGAGCCTACATGAAATCCATATCTACTAAGGGAGTTGGAGTTTGGTTTGGGAGGTCCTGATCTGTGACATCATCATAGTGAGAAGTCATGGAACAGCGGATGGAAGGGTCTAGGCTCAGGGCAGCAAGCTAAGGGACCAGAGAAGCACCTTTAGAAGGTGGCTTCTACCTTTGGTTTTGTCTTCAGAGTTCTGCATAGTTCCTCAGCATAGACATCAGTTTAATGAACACAGACGTAGTTCATCCAGCACGGAGTCATAGGCTTTACACATAGCCATAGTCCACGCAGATTAGTACATTTGCAGTACATGTCCATTATGAAAATGCATGACCCAGAATGGCATTCTCAGACATCATAGTCTCTGCTCTACAAAAACCACACCAATGAGGTCACAGGATCCCATCTTCACTGCATTCATAACACCTCCACTTCATTCAGTCTTTATTCTCCCTGCCATATATACTCCACGCTCCTTAGTACACACTGTTTGCTGATATCCTTATACACAAAGGACCACAGCACATATAGCACCATATAAGGCAAATACCAAGCTCATCATTCAATCATATCACCCCAAGTTATCTTTTCCTGTGTCACACTAATGTCACTCATGGTCCCTCCCCTTTCTCTCTGCCGATGCTCTGCTCTTATGTTTCTAATTTCAATTCTCAGGAACCCGGAAATTGCTACAAGACAGTTCCAAGCCTAGATCATCACTAGACCAGGTCCCAGAAGGAGAGGTGACTATTGCCCCCTCACAACAGGCCTCCTCATCCTGTCTATCTTATAAGACTTGTGTGTCCTTTCTGTGTACAAACAAAGAGGAGAGGGGGATGAAAATATACTACATGCAGGTACAAATGAAAAAAGGTGTGGCCATCTCCTGGGACACAAAGGAAACTTCAGAGTCCCTAGAAAAGCAGCCAAGGATGGAAGAAGCCACCCTTCCTGAGGGGGTGTGGGTAGGTACTCCACCTTCAGATGTGTCCACCAGAAACCTTCTGTCGGACAGTGAACCCATTGGGGAAGAGAAGGAACATGAGGAAAAACCAGAGTCAGACAGCCCACCAGGGTCTCCCATGGTTGAAGAGAGACCCAGGGCTAAGACACCTGATTGGCTGGTAACCATGGAGAATGGTTTCAGGTGCATGGCCTGCTGCAGGGTCTTTGCCAACATGGAGAGTCTCCAAGAGCACGTGCAGTATGGGATCAGGGAAGGCTTCAGCTGCCACGTCTTTCATCTCACCATGGCTCAGCTGATTGGCAATGTGGAATCAGAGAGCACCCAGGAGGAGGAAGAGGACCACAACGAGAAGAAAGAGAAACCCGAGAAAAAGAAGGCCGAGGAACAGCAGCCCGCAGAGGAAGATGTTGGTGTGAAGAAACCTTGGAGCCAATGTCCAGGCTGTGTGTTTGATTCTCCAAAGGACAGAAGTGAGCATGGGTTGGGTTTGTTGAGCAATCTGTCCTTCCGGTGTAGGCTTGCACCTCCATCAGGAAGAGAAGGGGGTTTGCCAGCTCCGGGAATGATGGTTGGGGGAGTAGCCGGGCCCCCTGGTTCTCTCTCAGGAATCTTACAGGACTGTAGGTTGGGATTTGTCCCGAGCTTTCCAGCTCCTGCAGGAAGTTCAGATCATTTCTAAGGGCTGACAGAGCACTTTTCCCCATTAAGAAGTGTCCTTATTTTGGTTTCCACACAGCAACTGAGATTCCTGGGTCAGAAGAACATGCAAGATGGGGTGGCCTTTTCTCGGGAGAGGTAAGGCCACAGGCACAGAAAGTTTATAGATTAGGGAGCATATATAACGGAGCGCAGGGCTGTGCTGGGCTGTTTGGAGGCACACTCAGTTCTAGGGAAATTGACCTGTATTTATTTACAGGAGAAACTGCAGAGCTGTGACTAGGAACTTTTTCTTTTCCTATGTGATTGTCCTCTCCTTTAAGAGGAAATGCTGTTGTCCCTCTACGCAGATAGCTCAGCACAACCTCACAGACAAGGGATGGCCCAGAGAGAGGATATGGAGCCAGCAGGATCAGAGGTTTGGCTCTGAAAGTATATATCCTTGTGTTGAGAGCTTAGTGGCCCGTGGACATAGTAGGGAGGATGGAACTGTAGACAGGAGAAAGGGAGCCACAGGGAAGTGAGGTCTCAGGAAACCGGGGCATGTTCTAGAATTTTATTTTGCCGCAGTGGATCTGGAAATGAACTCACTGTGGCAAGTGCATAACTGCGGATTTAAGTAATGGTGAAGAGCAATGGACAGGCAGCAGGTGCAGTGTTTCTCACCTCTTCTTGTTCTGCCATATTTTCTCCGTCTCAGGAAGAAGGAAGGACCATCAAGACAACGGTGGCAGCAGACAGAATGCCAGTAGTGTGGAAGTAGAAGACAAAAAGAACAACACTCCGTCGTACACATAAAACATCCGATGCAATAAAGTTTGTTTTCCAAACTGTGCCTGGCCGCTTTCTTAGCAAAAGACTCTAGCTGCCCAGCTCCCCATCTCTACTCGTGGGTCAAGGAGGTTGCAATCCAGCATTAATCCATGTCTGCTTTAGACTGTGGGCCCTCACACTGAGGCTTCAACTGTGCACTTTTGAAACCTTCCACTTTGCACCTTGTCTCATCTGTATGAGTTAAAAATGTATTTTCCCTTGTTTTCATTCTTTCTACATTCTTATACTTTTGAAATCTGACTCCGGCACCTTCCAGCCCACCACGGGAACAACAAAGAGATGGGAGGCGCCGAAGACCGCTTCTGATGCCCATTGTGAGGTTGTCCACGGTCTTTGAAAGCTGAGGGGCTGCAACATGTCTGTGAATCTGAACAGAGCAAGAAAGGGGCTTAGAGGACAGGCAGGGTTAGAAATAAACCATGTGAAGTCTAGAGTTTGTTAGTTCAAATACAATAACATCTAACTCCAACTTACGAGTTGTTCAAGGCCTGCTCAGTAGGAGAGAATTCATACCTGAGCATGGGAGGTGTTAGATAGGGGAAAAGAGTAGGGTAAAAAGTTATGTAAGTTCAAGCCCATGCTCAGAGATCCACCCAGATGCACTCCACAGCGGCTTGTGATTCTGAGTGCTCTCCTCTCGGCATCCCTTCCTTACTGCGTGAGAGGTAAAGTTACCAGCCACAGGCTTTTGGTTGTAAGGCTTTTGCTTGACTGTTTTTATTGGGAAGAACTCTAGATGCATGCAGCAGTTTTTGATGATAGACACCAGTGGTGCCACCTGGTAGCTGCAGTAACTTTATCATGGTGTCTCTCTTACTGCCGAGGGCTTGAAGTCAAAGATTTCAGATAAAAGAGCATTCCACTGTCTCACTGTCTTGTGCCTAATTTGTGGGTTATCAGTTTTATTCAAGTATTTTCCATATAGTATTTTTTAGCGTTATTTCATGATTCAACTAATATGCTACTTTTAAATTTATTTATATAATTAGCCTTTTATTTTTTATTTAAAAATACATATATATTTTGATAACATTCCTTCCCCTTTTGTTTTTCTCAGATCCTACCCACCTTTCTAGCCCCTACTTCTTTCATTCACTCACTACCTCTCAAAAAAAGGAAGCTCCCCACAAAAACTAAACTATGAAAATCAGCAGCTATCAATAGAGAATGGCTTCTCGGTTAGGAATAGGACCTGCTTCCTCTTCTCTCTGTTGGGATTTTGTCTGGTTTGAACCTGTGATTTTTGAATGGGAGGTTAATAGTTTGTGTATTTCCTCTATTTAAAACAAGTTGAGCCCAAGCCTCTCTAGGATGTGTGCCCAAGCACATAATAAACTCACAATTATTGATATAGTATATTTCCCTTTTTCCTGTTCTAGTTGTTTCTCTTGTTTTCCATAATGATTGTGTGAAGTGGCACTATTTGGAGGTATGGCCTTGTTGGAGTAGGTGTGGCCTTCTTAGAGGAAGTGTGTCACTGTGGGCGTGGGCTTCAAGACTCATTATAGCTGCCTGGAAGCCAGTCTTCTCCTAGCTACCTTTAAGTGAAGATATAAAACTTTCAGCTCCTCTTGCACCATTCCTGCCTGGGGAATGGCATGCTCCAACCTTGGATAATGGACTGAATCTCTGAACCTGTAAGCCAGGCCCAATCAAATGTTGCCCTTATAAGAGTTTCCTTGGTCATGGTGTCTTCTCACAGCAGTAAAACCCTAACTAAAACAGATTAATATATTTCTTTACAACAGTTTTTCACCTCTGTGGTTTAATTTTTTTATGATATAGTCTTTTGTTTTTGTTCCCTTTTAGAATTTTTCCTGCAATATGTTTTATTATTAATGCAAATTTATAGTATTTATAGTATTGATCACACAGGTAGCAGGCTGGTTGAAGTATCCTCCTTGTAAAAGAATGCTATTATATCTGAATAGTCTTAAATATCCAATTGTTTTAAACATTAAGTAAATATTAGGTTTATTCAAGTATTTGTATTAAGTTTACTTCTCTTAAGTTTCCTTGCCCTTCTGAATATAATGGGACCTTTGATTCAATATAAAATTATAATGATTACAAGGATAATATTTTTAAATGAGTATTATCTTTTATAAATTTTTTAATTATTTTGCTGTTTCTTTTCATAACATCATGTTTGACTATTGAACACTCACAGCTCCCTAAAGCAAGCTGCTTTTCACTCATTGCTGTTTTCTCTCTCCCCATTTCTTTGATTAAAAACAGATTCTTCTTTCATACAATAATATATCCTGATTATAGTTTCCCTTCCCTCTGCTCCTTCCAGATTCTCCCAACCTGCCATTCCCCTGTATCCACTCAATTTCTGCCTCTCAAATCCCCCATAGCTAGGATTCCTCATTAGGATCACTTTTATAGATTCCAGGACGTTTCCACTGTTACTGGGTTTCTATACCACCATAAATGTGCCCCCCCCCAATTTCATTAGTCTCTCCCTACACTCTTTCTTTCTTCCCCATCTTTATATCCCTGTTACCTGATCCCCTTTCCCACACCTGCTCCAGATCCAAACACTCACTTACGAATCCACCCACAGTCTTCCCTTAAAAATCTATTCTATTTTTCTCTATCGGGAGATCCATGCATCCTCCTTACACACCTCCTCTTAACTTCTCTAGGTATATGGATTATAGCTTGTTCATCATTTACTTAATGGATAATCTCCTCTAATAAGAGAATACACATATTTATCTTTCTGGATCTGGGCTACCTCACTGAGGATGAATTTTTTTCTAGTTCCTTTTATTTGCTTGCAAATTTCATGATGCCAATTTTTAAAAAAATAAATCAACTGAGTAGTATTAGACTGTGTGAATGTACCACATTTTCTTTAATTATTCTTCGGTTTGAGGACATCTAGATTGTTTCCAGTTTCTGGCTATTTTTTCTTTTTATGTATTTACATCTCAAATGTTGTCTCATTCTGGCTATTATAAATAAAGGCACAATGAATATGAGCAAGTGCTCTTGTAGGAAGATGGAGTGTCCTTTGGGTATATACCCAAGAGTGGCATCCTGTAGGCCTTGAGGTAGATCAATGCCCAATTTTCTGAGGAACCACCATATTGATTACAATGTGGCTACAAAAGTCTGCATTCTCACTAGCAATGAAGGAGCGTCCCCCTTGCTTCACATCCCTATCAACATGAGCTGTCACTTTTGTTATTGATTTTAGCCATTTTGACAGGTGTAAGATGGAATCTCTATTTGGTTTGACTTGCATTTCCTCGATGGCTAATTAGACACTTCTTTAAGTGTTTCACAGCCATTTGAGGTTGCTCTAGTGACAATTCTTTGCTAAGATCTGACCCTCATTTTTGAATTGGATTATTTGACTTTTTTTGATATCTGATTTCTTTATTTTGGATACTAGCTCTCTATTAGATGTTGAGTTAGTAAAATTTGCTCGCCATTTTGTAGGTGTTGCATTGTCCTATTGATGTATCCTTTACCTTACAGAAAACTTCCAGTTTCAAGAGGTCTCTCCTTATTAATTGTTCATCTTCGTGTCTCTGTTATTTGCATCTGTTCAGGAAGTCATCTCCTGTGCCAATGCATTCAAGGCCGTTCCCCACTTTTCTCTCTCTCTCTTTTTTTTTCAGGGACCATAAAGATTGACAGGGGAAATATTTTATTTTTTAAAGGGCATTACATTTTTATTTTTATTTATTTATTTTATTTATTTTATTTTTTAATATATTGTTTGAATAATTATGCTATCACTAATATAAAGAAACATTTTCATACTTATATGTTAAAATATAAGAAACTCTTTTCCTAGATTAGGTCCACAAAACATGAAAAGGTGTCAAGCCTTAGCTCCTGACAAAATTTAAATGAAAATTTCTAAGGAATACCCTTAATATATAGACAAAAGGTATATAATATCATCAAAATCGAAAATACTAATTCTTATAGAACATCTTAAAATAATGTCAGTAATAATCATTAAAGTCACATATGAACAATCTTAACTTAATGAAAATACTCAATATAAATAGAAATGAAACTGAGTGAACACAAAACTGTTGTTACCAAAATTGAAATTCTTTTTTTTTTTAATAGTCACTGAGGTGTTAAATTATACATCACATTGTCAAGCACATGGCACCATTTCTTCATTCACAGAAGTAAAATCTTTGTGTGTTACTATAGTTCTTCTTTTCTTTTTTTTTCTTGAACTTCACACAGTCTGTGACTTGTTTCTGGGTTGTTCAGAGCTTTCTGGAGTTAGTATCCCATTATCAGTGACTGCATATTGCCCACTTTTCTCTTAATAAAGGTTTCCATTCCTTTTCTATTAAGAAATTCAGCATTTTTATGACTATGCAAACGTTAAGCAAGGATATAATGTTTGTTCTTTGAATTTTTTTTGTACTTACCTTCTCTCCTGATAGCACACATTTCCCATCTCTTTTCTGCTTGAATTATAATCTTAGGTAATCTTTTACCTTTATTTATTTACATAAGATATTTATTCTTGCAGGGTAGCAGGAATCCCACGTCATCATGTGACTCCTCAGATTCTTCCTTCCTCTTGACTTCTTTACTTTTGTAGCAGGAGGAAGCTCAGCTGTAGGAGCTGCAGTGGCAGAAGACCCAGAGAGGAACTTAGCCCACCCCTTCCCATACTAGTTAGCTGCCCTACACCCTGGAAAATGACATTTTTAATGCCATTAATGGCATTTTAATGTTTTTCTGTGTTCATTAGTGATCTTGTTGATCATTCAAACTGTTTAGTATCCTTTTGACATCACTGGGTCTGTGTATTGTGTGTAAGAAGCAATGTAGCATAAGTTTGATATGGTAGATCATACGTATCAGGTAGAGATAGTAGGTTTTAAACATTTTTAAAAAATAATTATTTTATTGTGTGATGTCTGTGGGTGCCAGTGTTACAGAGCATTTGTGGAGGTCAGAGAAAAACTCCGTGCAGTGGGTCTTCTTCTTTTGTGGGTTTTGGGATTAAACTCAAGTCCTCAGGTTTCTGTAGCAAAAATCTTCCCCTTCTGAGCTCTCTCACTCATTCATTGCTAACCTTATAAAATCTTAAACTTTATTATGAAAGTTTGCAAATAAAAACCCAAATCACATACTGAAATTAAGAAGACTCAGAGACTATCGAGTCGGTTAACTTATATACAGTTAGAACAGGCATTCAGGACAGAAGCTGGGAAGCTCCACACAGGATGTTTTGCTTTCACTAACAAATGTATATTATGCACTTCACCACCTAATCTCTCTTTTTCCTGTGAAAATTCAATCTCTAGCTGCAGAGCTTGCTGCAGCGCTCCACATGTTGGGGAGCAGAGCGTGAAAAGGCAGGGCGTTCTTTGTCTTGGAGCTCAATGCCAACTTTGTTGTGGCTCCAGGACTTGGGAGAAATGGGAAGTCCAGTACAAAGGCCAGGGCCACAGAAGATTTAGAATGACAATGTCACCAGGTTGGCAGGACACCCTGAAGATTTAGTTTCCATTCTTTCCTGGCTTGGAGTGGACCTGGAGCCACTTGCCTTTCTCAGATCACTGTAAAAGTCCAGCATGCACATTTCACAATACAGAAGGAAGGAAAACAGCCAATGGGACGGAATATCAAGCAAAACTGCTATTTAGAAATGAAAAAGTAAATACATTGCCATATAAAGAAAAGCTAAAAGAAATTCTTCAAGCTAAAAGACAAACACTAATTGAATAAGAGAAAAATAAGCATGGGAAGCTGTAAAACTCACCAGGAAAAGCAATTAGCCAAACTACTCTGCAATGTTCTAGCACCGTATGTGTGGAGAGTAAGCCACGCAGATTTCTAGTAGACGAAGGAGGTCAGCAGTTCTGAAGCAGTAACTCTGCTATTTGGAATGAGATAGGCAACCTAGAGCCTTATGACACAGGAAATCTACAACTCAAGATGGGAGAAGGGAGAGATTGCATTTTCTTTTCAGAAAAATTTCTCTCATTCATTTCTTTGTTCTTATTCTTATATTTATGGTAATTTTAAGTTGCTAGAATTTCAAAATACTTTTATAATCTAAAGATTTTGTTTTCTGGAAATTTCATAGCAAAATATACACTAGAGAAATAAAAAAGAACAAGATAGGAATCAAAACACATTAATACACTCAATCATTTCAACACCATGGAAGATTATAAGAGAAAGAAAAAAAAAAACAAGGAACAACAGTAACAGTAACAAAACATTAAAGTAATAATGATAATGATAATAATAATAATAATAATAATAATAATAATAATAAACAAACAAACAAAACCACAAACTGCTCTAACATAGCAAGTAGAACCTTTCCCTTAATTTTTAGGCTTGAATGAGAACTTTCTAGTTGTATCTTATAAACAAAAGACCTGGAAAATTATTCCTTCCAAATATACAAGAAAAACCTGGACAAAGTGAAGCCAGACTTTTCCTGGATTCAAAGAACCTGAATTTTAGAGTAAGTCTTCTCTGGGCAATTTGGAGAGGGAAGTGCATTAATGAGGCACAGGTAAGATCTTTGGACTGTGAGTAAGAGCCTCTGACACCCTCATTTGTTTTATAAATGCCTATGTGACAACTTTAATAAATTAGTAAGGCTCAGTGTGGACTAGCCTTAGAGCAAGAAATTCCTGGGGAACACATTCCCAAGAACTTCCTACAATTTTAGGGAACTTAGCTCTAAAAATTCTAAGCCAATTCCAACACTAAAGATTCTAGAAAGACCTCACTGGGGCTGTTAGGGAAGAGGAAATATAGCCCCTGTGAATCTTCTTAGAGCTTACTCCATAGCCAAGGCTTGCCATCCAGGTGAAAAGTCATCACCATTGTCATATCTTTATATATAGTTAGAAGACCATTCCTAATATTTTACCTCTCTGTTTTTTATTCTCTTTTAAAGATTCAAAGTCAACAAAGTTTTTTTTTTTTTTTTTTTTAAATTCCCACTTTTGGACACCAAGTTTGAACCCTGTTATTCTCCTCCTATTAGCTCTTTTTGCTTTTTACACGTCTCAATATTTATGTGTAAACTTTCAAAGTGCATAGCAAAATCTGCAATTTCTTTTTTTTATTTTTTAATTTTTTTTAAACAACTTTATTTTACAAAACAAAGATAAATGTACAGATTTTAAGCATTTTTTTGCATAAAATTATACAATACATTTTTGTCAGTACTTTTGTTTCAGATTTTAAAATAATTTTTACATAAAACTATATGAATATATTTTTTAGTCAGTACTTATTTTTTTTAAAGGTTTGATAGTATGCATTGAAAACTTAATAGTTACAATGAGCATAAAGTACATGTAAAACAAAATGTAACATGGAAATAGTCAAAGTTTTCTTGTTGTGTAAATATTTTTTTGTTTTGTTTTGTTTTCCTTATTTCTTGGACTTCATACAGTCTGTGAGTTGTTTCTGGGGCAGTGCGAGCCTCTGGGGTTAGCATCTCACTATCAGTGACTGCATATTATGTCTGTCCTTTTGTGACTGGGTTCTCTCACTCAGAATGATATTCTCTAGATGCAGCCATTTTCTTAAGAATTTGGTCAAGTCATTGTTTCTGGTGGCTGAGTAGTAGCAAGTGAAGGACCTGTACGACAAGAACTTCAAACTGCTAAAGAAGGAAATTGAGGAGGATCTCAGAAAATGGAAAGATCTCCCATGCTCATGGATTGGAAAGATCAACATTTTAAAAATGGCCATCCTACCAAAAGCAATCTACAGATTCAACACAATCCCCATCAAAATTCCAACACAGTTCTTCATGGAATTGGAAAGATCAATGTGCAATTTCATATGAAACAACTAAAGACCTAGAATAGCGAAATCCATCCTCAACAACAAAAAAACATCTGCGGGAATCACTATCCCTGACCTCAAGCTATATTACAAGGCAATTGTGCTGAAAACTGCATGGTACTGGTACAGAAATAGGCATGTGGATCAATGGAATAGAATAGAAGATCCAGAAATGAACCCTCATGTATATGGTCACCTGATTTTTGACAAAGGAGCCGAGCTGTAAACATTCAATAGAAAAAGGACAGCCTATTCAACAAATGGTGCTGGTCCAACTGGCACTCAGCATGCAAAAGAATGAAAATAGACCCTTTCTTATCTCCTTGTACAAAGCTCAAGTGTAAGTGGATCAAAGATCTCCACATTAAACCAGACACACTGAAACTATTAGATGAGGAAGTAGGGAAAACTTTAGAACATATAGGCACAGGAGAAAATTTTCTGAACAAAACACCAATGGCTAATCTCTAAGGTCAAAGATTAACAAATGGGACATAATGAGATTGCAAAGTTTCTGTAAGGCTAAGGACATTGTCAAGAAAACAAAATGGCAACCAACAGAATGGGAAAAGATCTTTACCAACTCCACATCAGATAGAGGCCTAATATGTAAGGTATACAAAGAACTCAAAAAGCTAGACACCAGAGAATCAAATAACCCTATAAAAATGGGGTACAGAGCTAAACAAAATGTTCTCAGTTGAGGAATATCGAATGGCTGAGAAATATCTGAGGAAGTGCTCGACATCCTTAGCCATCAGGGAAATGCAAATCAAAACAACCCTGAGATTCCATCTCACACCAGTCAGATTGGCCAAGATCCAAAACTCAGATGACAGCAGATGCTGGCGAACATCTTCTCCACTGTTGGTGGGGTTGCAAACTAATACAACCACTCTGGAAATCAATCTGGCGATACCTCAGAAAATTGAATATAGTACTACCTGAAGACCCAGCTATTCCACTTCTGGGCATATACCCCAGAGACACCTTAGTACACAACAAAGATATATGCACCACAATGTTCATAGCAGCTCTATTTATAATAGCCAGAAGCTGGAAAGAACCCAGATGTCCTTCAGAAGATGAATGGATACAAAAATTGTGGTACATTTACAGAATGGAAAGTCAACAAAGTTTAGGGAACAAATAATATACTAGAAATTCACTGTAAGAGATAGGAGCAAGGGGAAGGAGAAAAATTCACCCTTTTCACTGATGGAAAAACCATGATCACAAATTCGAAGCATAGAAGCAAAGACAGACATACTAAAGAGTGAAGTTAATAAGTTTAAATAACAAAAAATGGTCTTTTCCCAATAACTTTGTACAGCAAAGAGCTTCAGTATGTGATAGTATATAAAACCTTAGAGAGCTGCACAGCATGGATTTTTTTCTGGAGAAAGTACTTTGGAGAACCAAATATTAAGAGAATAAGAAACACATATGTGCGTGTGTGTGCGCACACACACATACACACACACACACACACACACACACACTCACACAGACATAGTGAGTATACAAACACACACACACACACACACACACACACACACACATCTTGAGATTTGGGCCTTGTCACATATGAAACCATGAGATGAAGCTTCACTGGATGAAGTCTGTCAATAGTAGTTTTTTAATAGCTAGATCCCTTCCTATGATTCTCTGCTTCTTGGCTGTAGTGTAATGTGTAAGCCACTGGCCACTTCCTCCTATTATTATATCTTCTCTTTGTAGCGATGGAGTGATCATCTTGAGTGGTAAAGGTGAGCAAAAAAAATAAACCTTTACATTGTTTCTTGTCAGGTATTTTGGCTATAGCAATAAGGAAAGTTAGCTAATGCAGAAAATTGTGGAGAGTGGGGTTATTGCGATAAATGTAACTATAAATGTAAATGTGGTTTATAGGGTTTGGAACTAGTTTGCAAGAGCAATGTAGAAGAATTTGCAGTTGTGAGCTACAGAAGCCACAAATTTCTATAAGCAGAACTAAATGGACTATTGTAGTGGAACAGTGGATAAACTAAGGGAAATGTGGACTATAGAGGCCTGGTCATGAGATATTTCATGAAGGGTATAGATTCTATTATAAACACGCCTAAAAGCCATTTCAGTTTAAGTGTGACAAAGAACTGGGCTGCTTTCTGCCATGTCCTGAGGACTTGTGTATGGCTCTATTAAATCATAATAGATTTTCTTTAGTATGGAAAAATTTACATCAAGCATGTGTGTGAAAATATAAAAGCATGAAATCTGAAGCAAGTTTAAAGTTGTAGACAACAGGCATGCCAGGCTACACCTTATGAAAATATGATGCATTGGAAAGTAGAGCCTCTGAGAACAGATAGAAGGGGTTTCCTGCTCTGCCAAACAACCATCTAGAAAGAGTTTTCTAGGGTTATCCTTAAAGACATGTGGATGCTCCGAGACTGTAGTTCATGGTGGGCAGGGAACTTTTCAAGCTGCCCATCAAACATGGCAATGCCGTCCGAGTCATACTGGTTTTACATGCATGAGTGAGTCTACATTGAGGGGTTATGTAGTCTTACTTCACAGTTTCTGAGAGCCAGGTGTAATGGTTTGAATAAGAATGGCTCCCCATAGTCTCATACATTTGAATGCTTGGTCCCAGTTGTGGGAACTCTGGGGAGAATTAGGAGATGCAGCCTTGTTGGAGGAGGTGTGCCACTGAGATTTGAGGTTTAAAAAAAAGGATGCTGTTTCCAGTTATCTTTCTGCCTAGTGCTTGTGGATCACATATAAGCTCTCAGCTACTGCTTAAGCACCATGCATGCCTGCCTGATGCTATACTTCCTGCGTTTTGTTCACAGGTTATCTTTGCAACTGTAAGCCCCAATAAACATTCTCGTCTAAAACTTGTCTTAGTCATGGCTTCTTAAGGCAACAATAGAAGAGTAAGACACCAGCAATGTGTGACAAATCAGACTCATGAAAGGTCACTGTGTAAAAGTATGAAGTAAAAAGTATGTTGTAAGAGAGACTGGGAGATGCTTTCCATGCAAGGGCCCTGGATCATTGGCAAGGAGAGAACTGCAGGCCTGGAGTAGAGAGAGTCTGAGAGAGACTATGTGTGCTGCAGGCCCAGAGGATTCTATCAGGAACACAGGCACTGGGCATGGAGCTGAAGGATTTGATGCTTACATTGTAAAGTTTGATTAAGAAGGGATGTTTGCTTTCTGACACTGAGTTGTTGGAAGCATAGGAATTGATTTTTGATTATACAAGTGATCACAGTTAGTAGACAAGGTTGAGCCTCAAGAAACTTTTAAATACTGTCGGGACTCATGGTAGTTTAAATAAGAATGACCTCCCCAGGCTCATATATTTGAATGCCTGGTTATCAGAGAATGGTGTTACCTAGAAGAATTAGGAGTATGATTTTGTTGGGGGGTAGGCATGGCCTTGTTGGAGGAAGTGTGTCACTGAGGGTGAGCTTTGAGGTTTCAGAGGCTCAGGCTATGCTCAGTATCTCTTTCAAGTCCTGCTGTCTGAAGATCCAGATGTAGAGCATCTGCTACCTTAGCATCATGTCTGCCTGGGTCCTGCCATGCTTCTCACCAGGATGACAATGGACTTAGACCTCTGAAACTGTAAGCAATACTCAGTTAAATGCTTTTCTTTGTAAGAGTTGTTTTGGCTATGTTGTCTCCCCACAGCAATAGGACACCAAGACAGAACTGTTAAACTATGGAGACCTTCAAATTTGCAAAAAGTGCGTTTTACATCATGATCTGGCCAGGAACCCATAGGAGAAAGAGATGGAATGTTGTGGTTTGACTGTGAAATGTCCCCCATAGGTTTAAGTCATTTCAACAATTAGTCCCAAACTAATTGGGTATGTTCTAGGAGGTTACAGAATGTTTAGGAGATGGAGCATGTTGAAGGAGTGAGCCTCAAGGATCTGTAGTTTATTCTTCCTGTTTACTCCCTGATTTCTGTCTGTGGATGCAAGATGACCAGCCAAACTCCTGCCTCTCCTGCCATGCAGGTCCTGCTTGCTGCCACGATTTTCCTGGCCTGGTGGAATGACCCTTGAGCTGCAAGTCACAATAAGTCATATTAGTTTATTTGCATAATATGCAAAATTCAAGCTGTCCAGTCAGATTGTTAAAGATGGAAGTTCACATGTAGCTGCTATACATCACCTGGCAAAGCACCTAGCTTCTTTTTGTCTCACATTGCTCATCCAAAATAGGAGCAATAATAATACTTACTTTATGGAGCTCCCTTAGTAACTAAGTTAAATAATCTATTAAAGTGCTCCAATAAGTATCTGGAGTCTCTGTGTGTGTGGGTATATGTGTGTGTGCGTATGTGTGTATGTGTATGTATATGTGTGTGTATGTACATATGTGTATATGTGTGTATGCATGTATATACGTGTATATATGTGTTTGTGTATGTCTGTGTGCATGTGTGTATGTGTGTATTCCTCTGTGCTTTTATGCATTGTTGTTGCTGTTATTCTAATCATCAGATGAAGGTACTGCTTTCCTTTCAAAACAAGAAAGAAGAAGAAATATAAGAAAAGAAAACTGAGCTCAGGAAATGACACATGCACCACAATGTTCATAGCAGCCCTATTTATAGAAGCCAGAAGGTGGAAAGACCCCAGATGTCCTTCAGTAGATGAATGGATACAAAAATTGTGGTACATTTACTCAATGGAGTACTACTCAGCTATCAGAAACAATGACTATGAAATTCTTAAGAAAATGGCTGCATCTAGAGAATATCATCCTGAGTGAGATAATCCAGTCACAAAAGAACAGACATAATATGCAGTGACTGAAAATTGGATACTAACCCCAGAAAGCTCTGAACATCCCAGAAACAAGTCACAGACTATATGAAGTTCAAGAAAAAACAAAGGTTAAAAAAAAAAAAGGAAAATGAAAAACCATTATGCTTAATCTTTACACACCAAGAGAACTTTGACTATTTCCAGGTTACATCTTGTTTTACATGTACTTTATGCTCATTGTAACTAGTAAGGTTTTAATGCATACTATCCAACCTTTAAAAAATCAAGTACTGACAAAAATGTATTCATATACTTTTATGCAAAAATGCTTAAAATATGTACATTTATCTGTTTCTTTTAAATAAAGTTGTTAAATTTATTTTTTAAAAAAGAAATGACAGTATCAACTGTCAGGTAAATTAAGATGCTCAGAGCTGTCCCAGCACTCACAGTGAGGGCATGATGTTCTTCAGCTAAAACGAATCACACAGAGCATGGAGGTCAGACACGATCACTCTAGAAATATAGTAAGTGGACACAAAAAAATTAAGTGATGACCTCATTAGAACACAGACAAAAACAAGATTACAGCATGAAGCAAAGATTACAAAATGTCCTTTTTCTCCAAAAACATGAATAATGATAGCTACCTGGCCAAGTATAGGTGCTACTTCACATTCTTTGTTCCCCTTAATTGATAATATCTGATAACCTATGCAGGTACACAGTCAGTTTTGTTTTTTATATTATTCAATCTGAAGCAAACTCCATTTTCCAGAACTCTCCTGAAAACTCACCTGACAGGATTATAGATCCTTCTGTACATCTATTATGTATGTTTTCTTTCTCATTAACTAATCAGTAATTCCAACATTATCTGACTCTACATATTTTTCAGAGTGGTTGGAGATCCTTGATACTTGTTCTCCCTGTGGTTCATGTGGACCGAGGATTTCACAAGAGGCTTTTCTGATGGCTAAATTAACTCAGGATACAATCCAGTTCTAAATATTTCCCTGTGTTTAATGGATGAAATTGTGTTTATGTTTATAGTCTAAAAATAATTGATAAAAAACAGATACTGCTTTTAAGCTTTGCCATATAATAGCTGTAGTATTGACAATTAATTGTAGTAATGAAGAATAGTAAATTCAGTTTCTGGCTAAAACTTTAAAATCCCAAACCAGTACAGGTTAGGAGAAAGATGTCATTACAATTTGGAACTGTCATCATTTTGTATGCATTGTATAGAAAGAACCATGTGAAGGGAGAGGCTCCAGGGCTAGAAACATGGCTCAGTTGCTAAGAACAATTACTACTCTTGCAGAAGACTAGAGTTTGGTTCCCAGCACCCAAGCCTGGTGGCTCACATCTACCTGTAACTCTATATGTGGATCCAATGTTTCTGGTCTCCACAAGGCCTTGTACACATGTGCATATGCCCACATACAAGAACACATGTAAAAACAAGGAGAAAAATCTTTAACAGTGTATTCCCTGGTTATCATAGTACTTTTGGAAGTGAAGGCCTGAACCACTCTGGTATTGGTTCAAGGTCAGTTTTCAGTCTGGGATATAGCTGTAAGTAGGGAAGGAAAAATTTATAGAATGCTTGAGAACTCCAAAACATTTTTTGTTACTAATAATATAAGATACTCAATTGGGAGCTTCTCCACTAATGCTATTGTGTTCAAATAAAGCTTCTTCGAGAGCTAACCCTGGACTATGATGAGCTTAGTCTCGTTCCTGTCCTAATCCATCCAAACCCCATAATGAACTGACCCCTGCTGTAACATGGCTGATGGGCCAGCTCTCAGTTTTATAGATAAGGAATTGTACTTATATTTCAAATCATAGATTATGGGGACATCTTATATGCCTTCAGAAGGAAACAAGTTCTTTTTTGTCTGGATTTTAAATGAATTAGTACAAATGAAGAAATAATAGGAAACCCTATCACAAGAAGGTACTTTATTAAAAGCTGCAAGGCCCGGGAAAAATAGATTACTCAGTTATTACATAGAACAACGGTGACATTTATAATAAACTAAACATTACAAATGAGGTTTCTGTATTTACGATAAGAAATTCCATCTCTGACACAACAAAAGCAGCCAATGGACCCAAATTTACTTTTTCCCAGATGTTTGTTCAATTAATGCGGATAAAATTCCAATTTATTCAGATAAAAATGTCAGATTAAAAAAGTCCTCTAGTCTCACAGAACATTTATAATTAGAAATTACATTATGAAATATTTAGCCATTTGAAATTAAGTTAGAAGAAATGTTTTTGATCAAGTTTCTAGACCATAAACCACCATGCATTCTGGTGGGAAACAGAAATGACTATATAAGTTGAATATAAAATTCATGAACATCTGGAAGCCTGTTAATTGCAGACAGAATGTCACATTAAACAAGAAATCAAAGTGCTTCTTTCTGGCTCATATGTCTTTAGGAGGCAGAAATCACTTTCCTTGGCACAAGCACATGGCCTTAATTGACAAATGTCGAGATGGCAGATTTTGCCATATGCCCTTCCAGGATCCAGTCAAGTCGTGTGAACACTGGCATCATAAACTCTGCATTTGTCTGGGATTGCAAATGATAAATTCTTAAATTGGTGGCAATAAAAGAGGTATACTAGAAGTTTAAATACAGCAAACAGGAGTCTGAGCTGCCTTGGCCCATTGGGATAAACTCCCATTCACTACTGATAGTTCAGGGGAAACAGGGAATCCACTTTCTTTAGATGTGCTCCATTGATGACACCATCAGTTTTCAATGGACACTTGCAATCCAACACTCACACAGATGGCCTTGATTAAACTAAATAGCTCACTGAGCAAAACCAGAGGTCATTAATCTGGGGATAGGATGGGTAGGAATTGGGGGTTGGGTTGATAGGGATAGGAAAGGGACAAGGGGAAGGAATCATCAAAATATATTATCTACATTCCTAAAATTGTTCTAAGACAAGGATTAATAAAAACAAAATCCAAGTTTAAAGGTATTGGGTGGCAGCTCTCCAGAGACCTGAGAAACATCCATCCCATTGTGCTATTGCAAAGGTCAAATTCTGCCTCCATGACAGTGTTAACTGGCTAAAAGGGGTTTCCTCCTAAATCTAAGCTCATATTTTAAAATGGAAGAATATTCCAGAAAAAGCTCTGGTATTTTATTTAAAAAATGTCTATTTGTCTATGGCCATATTACCATGAACATACCTGATCATGTCTAAAAAATTATTTATTTAGTATTTTTTTTAAAAGACATGGTTTCTCTGTGTAGCCCTGCCTGTCCTGGGACTCATTCTATAGATCAGACTGGCCTCAAATTTACAGATGTCTGCCTTCTAAGTGCTGGGGTTACAGGTGTGCACCATTTACCACCCTCTGGCTAATTTATTTTATTTTTAATTACTTGTATGCTTGTGTTGTTATGCCTAGACCACAGAGACCACCAGGAGTCTAACTCATATACAAAGAGTCTTTATTCAAGCTCGAGCTAGGACCCTCCAACCTCTCTAGCACAGTGGAAGGTATGAAAGGTCCTAAGAGAGTACATGCCTTGCCTATTTATCATGAGGGACTTTTCATCTTGGCAGTTACATTAGTTAATAATTGCTTGGCACACTTCTATTGGCTAGCAATGATTTCAACTTGGTAGGAACAATGGTTGCTAGCTTAATCAATCTACTTTAGGCAATAGGTACTTTCCCCTTAAGAACTGATTGGTTGTTGCTAGGGGTAGAGTGGCTGTTTGCTCAGGGGATTGTGATTGTTACTAGGGTGACATGGCTCTTCTGCTTTCTGTTCAACATAAGAAGATCTGATAATTTTCTCCTAGCTACAGCCTGCTAGTCTCATGCATTGCAACTTCAACTGTCAAGAGGCCTGTGCCGTTCAGTTAACATGATGTTCAACATCTCTAGTTATCAGAGATGTTTGCAGTGAGTACACACCCAAATTTGAGTACTTTTCATGCACTCACCTGGCTTTTATGCTTGGAATTTGAGGCCATATTTGCTTCTTATGAAGGTGGTTCTATGCCACATGTCCCTAGTTTTATTTTGCTTCTAATGATCCAGTTTTCTCCTTTGTCTCCAAATATCTGATGGCTTCTAAAGACTTTTCCTAGATGACTGACCTGGTATTGCTCTGACCTTTCTTTTATCCCTTGGTGCTTCTCTATGTCTGTTAGAGTTTTAGGGGTGTGACTCTTACTTCTATGCCTTTAATAATGTTGTGAGGTTGAAGCATAAACTAATGAGCCCAGATTCTGAATATGAACACTCAAATCTTACTCCTAATGCTGAGTTGAAGAACACCCTGGGGATAATTGCCAGATGGGTCTCCTAATAAGTTTCATCTGTGAGTTCAATTCCATCACTAGAATCAGACCTCTTTGCTGTTGGGACCGAGATTATCCGGAAACAAAAATGAGAGTACTTGAGCCTCTCTCCAGATTTATTGATCTTGCAAGCTATTACATGTACCTTGGATAGGAGGAAGAGAAGTAGAAGAAAAGCTATAAATGTTTCTACATTTCCCTTTATTGAAATTGGAATACTTATTTCCAATGTAAAATTTTAGATGGAACAATCTTTTCCACACAAAGCCTCATTTCCCCTTTCTTCTTCCTTACTTGGATTAGCAACCAAGGAAATGATCAGAGAGGGATTTCTCATCCCTTGGGCACAAATCCATCTTCCCTGTTCACAAGGCTCCTCCACAAACATCACCCACCCACTTTACTGTACCAAGCCAGCTCTTTCCATGCAGATATAAATTGAGAAAGAAAACATTAGGTAAATTTATTCCAAAGTTGTCTCATAATGAAGACTGGAAATGAATTTCCTATTCTAATTTGTTCATCATATGTCATTAGAACTCACACACTGAAATCCAGCAGAATCATAATTGTCTCCCAGATGCAGCTACCAGAGCATAAAGACACCCAAACTTAGATACAAGTATTCTCCTTGTAAAGTTCTCAAGAAGAAATTAAAACCCCAGTGAAAGGTAACCCTGTTTTAAAAATTAAACACTACACACACAAACATACACACACATACATTTAATATAGTATTTGAAGTTTTAGCTAGATCAATAAGACAACAAAAGGAGAAGAAGGGCATACAAATTGGCAATGAAGAAGTCAAGATATCACTATTTGCAGATGATATGATAGTATATACATAAGAAACCTTAAAAGTTCTACCATAGGACTTCTACAGCTGATAAACAACTTCAGCAAAGTGGCTGGATACAAAATTAACTCAAACAAGTCAGTAGCCTTCCTTTATACAAATGATAAATGAGCTGAGAAGGAAAATAGAGAAACAACACCTTTCACAATAGGCACAAATAATATAAAATATCTTGTGATAACTATAATCAAACAAGTGAAATATCTATGACAAGAATGTCAAGACTCTCAAGAAAGAAATTGAAGAAGACCTCAGAAAATGTAGAGATCTCCCAAGCTCATAGATTGGTAGGATTAACATAGTAAAAACGTACTGATACAGATGCAGATGCTTGCAGCCCACAATTGGGCTGAGCACAGAGACCCCAATGGAGGAATTAGGCAAAGGTCAGAAGGGGTTGTCAACCCCATAGGAAGAACAACAATATCAACCAACCAGATCCCCAGAGCTCCCAGAGTCTAAACTACCAATCAAAGAATCCATATGGAGGGACCCATGGCTTCAGGTGCATATGTAGCAGAGGATGGCCTTTTCTGGCATCAATGGGAAAGGAGGCCTTTGGTTCTATGAAGGCTCGATGCCCCAGCATAGGGGAATGCTGGGGCGATGAGTTGTGAGTGGGTGAGTTGGTGGAGGAGCACTCTCATAGAAACAGAAGGAGGGGAGGAAAGGGAAAACCGGGAAGGAAGATAGCATTTGAAATATAAATACATAAAATAACCAATAACAATTTTAAAAAGGCCATCCTACCAGAAACAATCTTCAGATCTAATACAATCACCATAAATAATCTGACACAATTTTTCAAAGACATGAAAAGAGCAATTCTCAATTTTATATGGAAAAGCAAATACCCAGGATAGCAAAAACATTTTTTAATAATAAAAAAACTTCTGGAGGAATCACCATCCCTGACCTCAAGCTGTTCTACAAAGCAATAGTGTTAAAATCTGCATGGCATTGGTATAGGTTGATCAATGGAATAGAACTGAAGACCCAGAAATAAAACCACACATTTATGGACACTTGATCTTTGACAAAGAAACCAAAAGTATACAATGGATAAAAGAAGGCATCTTCAATAAATAGTGCTGGTATAAGTGGCAGTCAGTTTGTAGAAAAATGAAAATAGATCTATATTTGTCACATTACACAAAGCTCAAGTCTAATTTGATCAAGGACTTCAACACAAAACCTGATACACTGAATTTAGCAGAAGAGAATGTGGGAAAGAGACCCAAACTCATTGGCACTGGCAGTGGGGGGTGGGTGTGAGGAGGATGGCTGGGCAGATATCCAAAACACGACTCCAAGAGCTCAAGCTTTAAGATTAAGAATTGATATATGGGACCTCATGAAACTGAAAAGCTTCTGTAAAACGAAGGATATAGTCAATAGGACAACCTACAGATTGGGAAAGAAAACTTCACTTACTCCACATAAGATAGAGGGCCAATATCCAAAATATATAAATAACTCAAAAAGCTAACCTCCAAAAAAGTCAAACAACCCAATCAAAAAATGAGGTATAGAGCTAAACAGAGAATTAACAACAGAGGAATCTAGAATTGCCAAGAAACACTTACAGAAATGTTCAGAGTCCTTAGTCATCAGGGAAATGCAAATCAAAATGACCCTGAGATTCCCACCTTACACCAATCAGAATGGCTAAGATAAAAAACTCAGGTGATAGCCCATGTTGTTGAAGATTAAAGAAATGTTCAAAGTCCTTAGTGATCAGGGAAATGCAAATCAAAATGACTTTGAGATTCCACCTTACACCAGTCAGAATGGCTAAGATCAAAAACTCAGGTGACAGCCCATGTTGATGAGGATGTGGAGAAAGAGTAACACTCCTCCATTGCTGGTGGGATTGCAAATTGGCACAACAGCTCTGAAAATCAATTTGGAGGTTTTTCAGAAAATTTATCTGAAGACCCAGCTATAACACTCTTAGACATATACCCAAGAGATGCCCCATCATGCCAAAGGGCATGTATTCCACTATGTTCATATCAGCCTTATTTGCGATAGCCAGAAGCTGGAAACCATCCAGATATGTCACAATGGAAGAATGGATACAGAAAATGTGGTTCATTTATATAATGGGATACTACTCAGCTATTAAGAACTAAATCATGAGTTTTGCAGACAAATGGATGGAATTAGAAAATATCATTCTGCATGTGGTAACTCAGACCCAAAAGGATAAACATGGTATGTACTCACTAATAAGTGGATATTAGCCAAAAAATGTACACAATATTCAGGAAACAATCCAAAGAACTCAAGAAGGTTAACAGTTCAAAGGGCCCAAATGAGGATAGTTCAATTCCAGATGGAAGGGAAAAGATAGCAATCATGGGAGGCAGAGGAAGGAAGGGATCTGAGTAGCAGATGGGGGTTGGGGTAAAAAGGGGGACATGATCAGGTATGGGGAGGGAGACAGGAGAATGGATTAAAATATGCAATCTCAGGGGGTTGAAGATGGGGGACCCTCTAAAATGTACCAGAGACCTGGAAGGTGAGAGACTCTCAGGACTCAAAGGGAGGGATCTTAGATGAAATGTCCAACAGTGGGGAGAGGGAACTTTTAGAGTCTACCTCCAGAAAGACAGGGCATCAAGTGGAGGAATGGAGTTGTTGCCAACCCACAGTCAAATATTCTGACCCAGAATTGTCCCTGTCTAAAAGAACTGCAGGGACAATTGGAGAAGAGACTGAGGGGAACTGGTCCAGTGACTGGCCCAAATTGGGATCCATCTCAAGGGGAGGCTCCAATGCCTGACACCATCACTGATGCTATGGTGTTCTTACAGACAGCAGCCTAGCATGGCTGCCCTCTGAGATGCCCAATAAGCAGCTGACTGAGACAGATGCAAATACTTACATCTAACCATTGGACTTAAGTTGGGATTCCTTGAATTAGGGAAAGGCTGGAAGAAACAGAGGATTAGGGTTAGGGTTAGGGTCTGAGGCCCTGACATATATAGCAAAGGACTGTCTAATTTGGCCTCAGTGAAAGAAGAGAAGCCTAGCTGTAGACTTCAGGACCCAGGAACTAGGGAGGGGGTAGGAAAAGGGGGATGGAAACATCTTCTTGGAGACAGGGGGAAGAGGAATAGGACGAGGAACTGTGAGAGGATGGACCGGAGAGAAATACCTACTAGACTGTAAAAAAAAATAATAAAAAAATTATGGGCAAAACAAGTTTAAAATCAAAGAACAAAACCAAACCAAACAGAAAAGACCAAAAACCTAAAACCTATATAAAGACTGACACCTATTTTGTTTAAATGTTTTCTGTAGACTTCCTAGAAGATCTAATTTGTGTTGTGTGCTGGGCTATGATCCATTGTAATGACTAATAACACTAAGTTAAGTAGTTAAGTTGAAGCTTTATCCTTTTTCTAAAACTTGTCCCATCTAGTTGGACTTCTATGATTTCAATCATTTTCCAAAGAAATTACCTCTTTTCTCCTTAATATGCTGGAAGGTTAGTTTTCTTTTCTCCTGGTTTTCACTACTAAAAAATGTAGAGTTGAGAAAACATAAAAAAAAATCACTGTAGTTGTAGTTTAATACCACCCAATCCCAGCTCCAAAGTTATTATTTTCAGTTATGAATATCATCAGAACCAGGACCCGACATGATTTGTCCCCAGAGATCAAGGCAGTAGCTTGGCACTGTTCCAGGAAAAGAGAATGTGCAGCACTCAGTTTGCTTTGCATTTGACTCCCAGGTTTTCATTAATATCTGCAGTCCACAATCAGTGAATTGTATAATCTGCCCTAAGTTGATTAATTATAGTTAAAAAGTATGAAATCCACTTTTGCATTTTCTGCCCATTACAGAAAAGCAAGAACAAACCCTTGGCAAAGTTTTGAAAGTTACAACAGTCATGGCCTTTGGTTAATAGTTAATTTAGTTTTTTCTCATGAGGGGTAGGAATGGGGAAAAATAGTACATTAAATAAATTAACTTTACAAGATCTTATTGAAATTCCTGTGTCTATCAAAGCCCTTTAATTTCATGTGCTCTTGAGACCTCGATTTTATTCCTGGGCCTTTGCTTGCAGACTGGAGCCTATTTTCAGAGATTACTGCTGATTTTTAAACGTCTGAGTCCATAAGACTTGCATATCTAAAGGTTGTGCTCCTTTCCCACCTTGGTTTCTGCGCTTTAGTCCTGTCTTTCCTTATTGTTTAAGTGATTGGAACTTACCATGACAGCTCTTCCTGCAGCACATGTTTTTCTTTCATGCTGTTTTTCTGTCCAATGGTCAATGTTTAGAAGGCTCAAATTACTCATGTCCTTAGCTGCTTTTCTTCTCTACCACATAACTAGCTTTTCATAAGACCTAAGCGACTACTCAGCTCTTTCTTCCTTTTTGCTTTTAAGCTCACTTTTTTTTTTTTTTGCTTTTATGATATAATTTTCTTCAAGTTCTGTCTCTGAAGATGGCTTCCTATGAGATCAGTATAGTCAGTTCTCATTCTGACCAAAATTTAGTGTGCAACTAAATCTTGTCCAAACCCCTCCCTTGTGGGCAGAATCATCCCATGACTGTCCTTGTTTCTATTTGCAATGACTGTATCAACTTAGTAGTTAGACTTTTGATCTAAGCTGATTTTAAAATAATTTTTATGAATGGTTGTGCAAATATTTTTATACCTACACCCTTAATTTCCACTAACAACTACCTACATTTCAAAGAGGACTTGTGAAAATTTAGTAGGTAAATCTGGGATTCCTTGGTGTGGTAATTGTAATATGCTTTGTAACCTGCTATGATGTTACAATTATGTTTAACTATGCCCTACTTATCCTTTTTAATCCTATAATAACTAGAACAATTGCCACCTTTACAGTCCAGCTTCTAAGAGCAGTTAAGTTGAAGCTTTATTCTTCTCTAAAACTTGTCACTCCTATGTAGTTGGACACCTAAGATTTCAATCACTTTCCCAAGAAAATGCCTCTTCCCTAATTGAAAGTTTCCGATCTATTTCAGCTTTCTCTCATTCTTCCTAAAATTCTTGTTCTAATAATAAAACCAAAGCATATTTTTAAACTGAGACATTCTTTATGAATTCTGAATAAAGGCATTCTACGGAGTAGATGAACCAGTATTTTAATTCCCATTTTAAAGTTTGGATTCACAGTAATTTGTCTGCTTTTGGCATTAACCACTATATGCTACAAGAGTTTAGTCTTTTTAATTTAAACTGAATTGTTATGGATCCATCAGAATCTGAAGTAAAAAGTCACTTCCAGGCTTTATGCGGCTCTCATTTGCAGGGCTCCTGTGAGTCTATTAGGTGGTTGGGAACTGAAAACTTTTAGAGTGTAATTTATGTGGTTGTAGGCAGTGAGCAGACATCTCCTTCATTGCTGCCAATTGCAGTGGAGAATATCATAAATAGGAATGTAATCTGGGGCAGCTGATTAAGCATTGCCTCGGTGTGCCAGGCATGAAACTCATGCTAGGTATTTGCAGCCCACATAGACTTAGCTGTCTTTACAAACCATCACCGAGCCAGCTAAGGAAGGTGGTGAATGTAGCATAATTATTCAACCCACCAATGCTCATGAAGCATGTATGCTGAAGCCCTGTTTTGATGTGAGCATAAGCATGAAGCAAAAGAACATTTTTCTTTGGACAGGCATCAGAAATGAGCCTGAGATGTCTAGAGTGTTAGCCTTCCATTCAGTTAGCTCAGCAGTAAACAGGAGAATCTTTTGACTTTCAAATGTTTAAGATGCTAAAACTTAAAATCAACCAAAACAAAATAATACATTGTTTAGGTACATATATGTTTATGTGCCTAACACAAATATTCATGTTTAATCGAGGCTTCTGCCACATATATAGCAAAGTAGGAGATGGGTCTGAGAGACTTGAAGCCCTAGGGAGTGGGGAAGCCTGGCATGGGGGTGGGGACATCCTCTTGGAGACAGAGGGAGAGGAGGAATGGGTTAAGGAACTGTGGGAGGGGGATCAGAATGGGGACAATATCTGGTCTGTAAAACTGTCAAAGTAATTAAAAACTCAACCAGTCCTGGAGGAGAATCAAGTCTCCTTTCCCCAGTCCCAATACATGGCAGGGTCTTGTCTTCTTTTCATAGAACCACTATCTTCCAAGTACAGCACAGTACTGAAGAGTTTGCTGTCTCTGTGGATGTTACCAAATGTCACACATGGACATACACTGAAACCAAAAGGGTTAGTAGTTAAGACACCTGCAGGCAAGTCTGAATTTCTGAGTTGAAACCTTGGATATATTAATTTTGAAAAACCAAAAGAGGTTTGGTGTTAGGGTGTCTCTTTGAGAATGGGTCATCGCTAGTCTTTAACAGAAATTGGCGATCTACTCCTTGAGAGAATGAGCACAAAGACTTTGAAGGAGTGCCATCACTGATAATGGGATACTTACCCCAGAAACAACTCACAGACTATATGAGAAACAACTCACAGACTCTATGAAGTTCAAGAAAAGAAAAAAAAAAAAGGAAAAGAAAAAACCATTAGGCTTAATCCTTACACACCAAGAAAACTTTGACCAATTCCAGGTTACATCCTGTTTTACATGTACTTTATGCTCATTGTAACTAGTAAGATCTTAATGCACACTATCAAACCTTTTAAAAAAAACCAAACACTGACAAAAATGTATTGGTATACTTTTATGCAAAATGCAAAAATGCTTAAAATCTGTACATTTATCTTTGTTTTTTAAAATAAAGTTGTTCAAAAATAGTCTTCCACACAGAAGACACTCACCATCACACAGGTCAGAAGATGGCCTCCTATTGAATGTCTGACTGCAAGCCTCCATTGACCATTATAGGGGGCCAATTAAGGAGAGACAACTAGGAAATGAGGGAGGGAGGAGGAAGGTGGAGCAAAAGGGAGAGAGGGAGAGAAAGAGGAAGGGAGAAAAAAGAGGAAGGGCCAGTGGCTTCACTAGGGGGCAGTTGGAGGATGTCTAAGAGTTTTCACTTCTGTGAAGAAAAAACATAGCCAAAGCAACTCTTATAAAGGACATGCGATTGGGGGTTAGCTTACAGTTTCAGAGCTTCAGTCCATTATCATCATTGTTGGAAGCATGACAGAGCTCAGGCAGAAGAGTTGCTAGAGAAGAACCTGAGAGTTCTGCATCTTGATCCAATTACATCCAAGAGAGGATGGCATTTCTGCACTGGGTGGAGCCTGTGTACAGGAGGAGACCTCCAAAGCACATACCCACAGTGACACACGTCCTCCAACAAGCCTCAGACGGCTACTCCCTATGGGCTGAATGTATCCAAACCAACACGGAGGAACATGTCCAGAAAGTGCTTGGACAATTGCCCATACCAGGACCCAATAATGTGGACAGTCTATTGGGACTAGGGAAAGGACAGTGGTCTCAGACAATATGTAAAAGTGACAATGGACAGGGCTGGCAGAGAAAGGTTGAGTAGGAGAAAGTATAGAAAAATTACTAATTATATTCTTAATTTTTTTTACTTGCTCACTTTGCATCTTGCTCACTGTCTCTTCCCAGTCATACCTCCACAATCCTTCCTCCATTCTCCCTCCTCCACAATGCTTTATCCATTCTCCCTCCTCCACAATCCTTCCTCCATTCTCCCTTCTCTTCTGAGAGAGTGGAGACCCCTGGGTATCCCCTGACACTTTAAGTCTCTGTAAAGCTAGGTACATCCTCTCCCACTGAGGCCAGACAAGCAGTCCAGCTAGAAGAACACATACCACATAAATCAACAGCTTTTGGGTTAGCCCCTGTTTTAACCTGAAGGGAAATGGAACTTCACAGGAAGACCAACAGAGTCAAATAACCTGTACCACTGGGGCTTTCAAGAGTCTGAACCACCAGCCAAAGAACATACATGGGCTGGACCTAGGCCTCCGAAATCATATGCAGCAGATGCACGGGATAAACTTTTAAATGATTTTTACACACACACACACACACACACACACACACACACACACACACACACAAATGTTTGTATTTCACACATATATGTAAACATATATATATGTATATGTGTAAATATATGTATATATGGAAACATATATGGAAACACACATATACATGCAAACTTATATGCAAACACATATGTATATAAACATATGTGTATGCATATTTAAACATATATATGTATATATGTAAACACACACATATGTGTTAACACACATATATTTTTTGGAGGGGAGAGTTTCTGTAGCAGTAGTTTATGTGACTTTTTGAGAAGGTCTTTAGAGTTAGTTTTTTCTCTTTATATTCTTTCCTCCAAATTAGCATCTCTCCTTCACCCCATTTAATCCTTCATGTTTCATTAATTTTCTTTTTTATGACCTAGATAACTGTTTAATTGTGTCATTTATGTTTTCTTCCCCTTACACCTTTTTTTTTCTTTTACAACTTTATTTTAAAAAAAGAGGGATACATGTACAGATTTTTAAAGGCATTTTGGCATAACACTATATGAATATATTTTTGTCACTACAAAATTTTTGCACTTGAGCTTTGTACAAGGAGATAAGAAAGGGTCGATTTTCATTCTTCTGTATGTTGAGCGCCAGTTGAGCCAACACCATTTAATGAAGAGGCTGTCCTTTTCCATTGAATGTTTTCATCTCCTTTGTCAAAAAAAGTGACCATATGTGTGAGGGTTCATTTCTGGATCTTCTATTCTGTTCCATTGATCAATGTGCCTATCTCTGTACTAGTACCATGCGGTTTTTAACACAATTGCCTTGCAATATAGCTTGAGGTCAGGGATGGTGATTTCCACAGATGTTTTCTTGTTGTTGAGGATGGATTTCGATATTCTAAGTTTTTTGTTATTCTAGGTTTCATTAATTTTCATTCCTCCTTTATGTTCCTTCCTTCTGTTCCCATTACTGAGATACTTGCTCATCAGTGTTCATTGCTATTCTACCCATAGTAATCACAGGATGGTAACAGCCTAGATGTCTTCAAGGGATGAATGAACAATGAAAATGTGGTCTATAGGGCCGGATAAGATGGCTCAGTGGATTCTTAGCATCTACATGGTAGCTCACAACTCTATATAACTTCAGTTTCAGGGTATACAACATTGTCTTCTGGCCTCTGTGGGTATAGACATATAAATTACATCCATATGCAAAAAAGTGTTAGACGTTTACACATGGAAAATTATTAAGCCATTAAAAATCAATTTCTCAGATAAATGGATCAGACTAAAAACAGTTATTCAGAGTGTGGTAATCATGATCAGAAAGAAGTCACCTGTTGTCTCTCATTTGTGGATTAGTTTTGAATCTTTAGACTGTGTGTTTTATTTGAAATATCCACATATGTCAGAAAATTACTAAAGGGCATGGGAGTACATTTCAGGAGAGGGAAGATAGAACAGTGCTTTTGAAATACAAGTTCTCACTATGTAGCTTAGGTTGGGACTTGCTATGGTGATCATCTTGATTCAGCCTCACGAGTGCCTGGTGTATAGGTATATAACAACATTCCCCTCCATTTTCATAGTATGGATTATGAACATCTATTTAGACTGTTAAACTTCCTTTACACATGATAATCTTTATCTCTTTATGTACATCAAAGCCTATTGAGGATCTACGTAGGTTTCTTGTAAAAAAAAATCTTGCATTCTTTTCTTTCTCTTCGTCCCACAGGAGTGATGTAAATAGCATTCAGAACACTATGCAGAGTTGACATTTCGGATGAAGATCAGTGATGCTAACAGTTGGGAAAGAGTCACAGGAGAGGAGTGATAACCCAAGTTCTTTAAGCCAACAATATCTTGAAAATAACACTGAAGTACATCAGGGAGCCAGCTCCTTGTCATACTTCCTCATCTGCTGAATAAGTTCCTTAATCCTCTCAGATTCAAATATTCTACATTATGTACTTTAAAGCAAGACATATGTAATCTATATTGTAGAATGTCATCTTCCTTCAGACTCCTTTCAGGCCTATATCTATCAACACTAATAATATACTCAGGCTAGATAATAAGCAGATGCCAAAGATAGTCGCTTGCCATTGTCCTAGTCTACAATTATGATGTTCCAACACGGGCTCTTGAGCACATAAATAATATGTGGTTGTTTATTGGTACTTCCTTTTAAATTTCTATGGGTTTAAACATTTATGCTTCCAAAGATAGTAATTGTCTTTTAAAAAGTTTTCTCTTTAAATCTTTGTTAGCATGTTTTCAAAGGGATATATTTATTTTGTTTATTTTCTAAGAATCCATGTCGTTTTTATCTCTAAGATTTTTACCAAAATTTGCTATCCTTGATATGAGAATCAGACACATTCTTTTCCATAAGTATCTTGGCAAGTGTCATAGATAAGTTAACCAAAACCTCAACAGAGAGGCATGGGAAACACTCTTTTGAGTTGCTGTCTAAGAGACTCCCCAAACATGGAGGCTGTTGTTACTGTTCTTGGTTACCTCACAGACATGGAAGATAATTTTCTATGGCTGAAGACACCATGTACTTCAGACACCAGGCTTAGACACCCCTCAATGTAAACTAGTCTGAAAGCCTTATCCCTGAGAACTAGCCTTCATGATATCAGAAGAAAGCTCACAAAGAAGGGGAAACAACCATTGTCCTACCCAGATTTTCTGCCTGTGAACCACAGCAACGACTACCATGGCATGATAGTCTTTAGGGGGCAGTTGTTGAGGTAAACATTTAAAAGGCGGTGGCTACCTATTCCTGCACATTCTCACTCCATGTGGAGCGGCATGGCCCACGAGCTGCTCCAGTGCCAGCCGTTATCACACAGTCCCCTTGGCGGGTTGTTATCACATCTGACACACACATCACATTCTACAGGCTGCTCCTGTGAGGCACCATGCCACGCTAGCCCCAGGTATTCTATAGCCGCCCTCTCTCAGCTGTCTCTCTGACAGCCAGAAACTCTGCTCACATTACCCGCAGCCTAGTAAAGTTAAAGCTCCAGAAACTTGTAATTTATCAATCAGATTTATATTTTAAATTCTCAATCTACAGTACATTTACTCAATAAACTCATAGCCAATTAATAAAGATAGAAACTGCCCACCAGGTAGGAAAAATTGTCCTATAGAGATCCATCCCTTAAAAATAACATAACTACCTATGGTTCAATTAAGACCGCCTGGATCTGGATTATCCTGCTCCATCTCCATCTTGATTCTTTCTCCTCCTTCCTCTTCTCTCCCTTCTTACAAAAACTTTGTCCCAACCACACTCTCTCCTGTCCAAAGACAGGCTTTGTACCAGCTCTCTTAATTTTAACCACAGGCAGTAATGACACACACACCTTGGTAGTAAACAGCAGCTTGCTAATTAGACTTAGCTAATCACCTAACTAACTTAACCACTTAACTAACCACTCAACAAGAGGGAAATCATTCCTGGTTATGGAAATTTAGCCAAATACTCAAGATTACTAAATGCATGGACCTTAGAGGAGAAACTACAACTGCTACTTCACTAAAACAGCATAATCCCCACATACATTCTAAAAATTTGTCCTCCTCAAGTCTTTTATGTGACTGTATTACCACTTTGTTACTTTATTATATGATAAAAAATAGTTCTATTGATACACTTTCTGATCTCTAACACTACTTGAACTGCATATACATTAAGTTTGAATTTTTGTAAATTTCACATATCCTGAGAAAAACAGAAATATCATTTTGAAAGATTTTCCTGAAAGAGACATTCTTTTATGTAACAGTTTCAGTATGTTTCCTTGACAACATTCCTGCTAAATCAGTCTCCTTGAGGCAATAAAGAATCTGTGGTAAGTGATTGATGTCTCTGTTAAATATGGAAAATGTGAGTGTGCGTGTGTAGTTAAGCATGTCATTATCATGCAACAACATACTAGTTAGAATTATATTAAATGCTTGTTTTAAAAGATTAAACACACCAAACAGGAAGCTTTGGAGACTAAAATAATGAAGCAATTTACAGAATAAATTGATGTGTTAACTTTGACTGGCACCTCAAATAGAATTGATACAGACCTCACTCCAGCCTTTTCCAAATAGGACATAAATATCATTAATTGGAGCATTTATTTAGTGTTGGCTGTGAACTGGATTGGGTGCTGTTTTACTAGTAGTAATTTTGGAAGTAATAATTGAATGGAGAAAGCAGTATGAGTCTGTGTGCTGACTATCTTCAACATTCTACCAACACCTCACACTTTATAGATGAAGACATGAGACATTTCAAAAGCTAGCTTCTCTTGCTGTGGGTGAGACTAAAAGTCATCTGTTATCTAGCTGCTTCTCAAGTAGTGTTTTACTATTATTACAACCTAATATTTTTTATAATGTGTGTGACTGATGCTCCATTTACCCTTCTAGCACAAGGACTAAAAGCTGCTCCAACAATTACACTGTGGTAGATAACCCTTTCATCTGGGGAGCCAAACTATGGATGTGTGTGTATGGAACAGGAGAAGATGGCACTGGCAGTTTTAAAATGATGTCAAGGTGAAACTAGCTTGAAATGAGACAAAAGTACAATGGTAAATAGGAGTGAAGGCAGATTTTTGTGTTGTAAACCTTGAAGCTGCAATAGACACTGAAAGCAAGAAGAATTAAAAAATCTTCTGCTAAAGAAATTAGCATGCTATGTCTTTATCTGTACTTCTATTCAATGGTAATTGAGTGATGTCAAATCATATCCAGTGATATTCACAGGCTTCTGTGGCTGAAGCAAATGCTTTCCTAGCTTCTGAAGTCACAACTAAATCGCTTGGTTCACAGCAGAATCCAAAGAGTTGTTTCAGGCAGATGTGAATCTTCCAAACAGGAAGATGGAATCCAAGAAGGCGACTCATTCACATCCCTGAGACTGTCAGGTTAGCTGGTTGACCTGAGGTTGAACTATAATCCAAAAGAAAATACTTATTGGATGGTAGCTTATGTTCACCACTGTACCACCAATAATAGACCATGGCATAGGTCATGGCAATAATCTACTTAAACTCTACAATTTTGGTTCATTCTTAACTAAACTGTTGATTAATTGCAAGCACCCTTTGCCAATACATTAATATGTCCAAACATATTTTTGTAGTTTCTTAGAAATCTCAAAGTATCACTAGGAACCAATCTTCAAAAGCAATATAATTTTTAATTATATGTTTTATTTTGGGGGGATTCTAATATACTTACATATTTCCCCTTCCTATTTCATTCTCCAAACCTTCTCATATACTTCTATTCCTGCTTTCTTTCAAACCCATGGCATCTCCTTTCATTAATTATATATGCATACATAGGCATCAATAGATATACATAACCAGCTCAGTCTGTATAATGTTATTCATTTAATAGTACTTAGTACTTTGTTACTTAATAAAAATTTTCAAAATATTTTCCCAGTTAAGTATAAAAGATCTTAAAGAAAAATTAAGTAGTAAAATGTAGGTATGTGAGTAAACCAGAGCAGAATACATATTTTAGAATCCAAGGTATTAAAAATTCTCATTTCTAGTGGTTTGGTCATGTCCCACACAAACTACTAGGTGATGGTCAAAAACATCTATAACTACCAAAACAAGACACTGAAACTTGCATCTAGAGAATATCATCCTGAGTGAGGTAACCCAGTCACAAAAGAACAGACATAATATGCAGTCACTGATAATTGGATACTAACCCCAGAAAGCTCTGAACACCCCAGAAACAACTCACAGACTGTGTGAAGTCCAAGAAAAAAAAGAAAAGAAAAAACCATTATGTTTATTCCTTACACATGAAGAAAACTTTGACTAATTCCAGGTTACATCCTTTTTTACATGTACTTTATGCTCATTGTAACTAGTAAGATCTTAATGCACACTATCAAACCTAAAAAAAAAGCCAAGCACTGACAAAAATGTATTCGTATACTTTCATGCAAAAATGCTTAAAATTTGTACATTTATTTTTGTTTTTTAAAATCAAGTTCTTCTATAAAAAATAAACTCATACTTTCAAGTGTATTGAACTAAATGTAATTTTCAATTATTGCCTCAATTACTCTTAGAAATCAAAAAAAATTGGTAAATTTCTAAGTTCAGGGATGCCTTTAAGGATTTTGATACATAGATATGAGTACATGAGTAGCTAGACCTATGTGAATATAAATAGAAAATACAGATTTTATGTTTAAAATGTTATATATCAATTAGTAGATTTGAATTAATTTTGTTCATGATGTTTACAGAAAAACATATAACATGTCACTTTACAAAAGACTGATGAACTTAGGAATAGTTTTGTCTGCTTTGGCTTATGTTACATAATTTGCTTCTTTTAATATAGCAAAATATTCCTAGAGCACACTAAAAAGCTTTGTGTACCACCATGTAAAAATGTGTATTTTTTCCATAAGTGACACTGTCTTTTGCATTCCTAAATCATATTATATGCTCTTAGAACATGAAGTACTGTGTTTCATAAAGAATAAAACTGCCATATTGTGTTATACATTTCATAGAAAAATTATTAGGAATTAATTTATGTAGTAGTTTCCCTTATATTATAATGTAAAGAACTAATAGCTCTTTGTAAATATATCTGTGTCATAAAGCAATAAATTATTATTCATACCATCTTAAAATATTTTTCTTGGTATTAATAAAATGTATTTCTATTTAGTTTAGTAATCATAAATTAATAATATTTTCATGTCCTTTTTCTTCATTCTCTTGGCTGACATAATTAGAAAAAGTCTATATTTTCTGCACAGTATATTCCCTTATTATGAGCATGTTCTAAGCACACTCAGTAATTGTCTTTATGATACATGCTGTCTACCAAGTAATAATGTCAAGATTATGCTCTTTCGGACTGGAGAGATGGTTCAGAGGTTAAGAGCACTGACTGCTCTTCCAGAGGTCCTGAGTTCAGTTTCCAGCAATCACATAGTGGCTCATGATCATCTGTAATGGGATCTGATTCCTCTTCTGGTGTGTCTGGAGACAACTACAGTGTATGCATATAGAAAAAATAAATATTTAAAACAGATCAAAACAAAAGACTATGCTATTTCTTTCTTCGATTTAAAAAAAAAATGTTATCGTTAATGTGTGTGTGTGAACGTGTGTGTGTGATGAATGCATGTGCAGGTTAGAGAACAACTATATGGGGTTGGTTCTTTCCTTCTATGATGGGTTCTAGAAATGAAACTTAGGTCATTAATTAGTCTTTTATGGCAAACACCTTTATCTGCTCTGTCATCTTGCCAGTTTCAGTACATCATTTCTTGTCGCTTACTTATCTAACCATGTCTGTTTTTTTATTGTGTAGTATGTCTGTTTGTTGATTGTACAGTATGTACCATGTCACGCCATGTCATACAGGAGTACTGATGAACAGGCAGTCACTGTTTCTTCATTCATAGAGTTTGCATTCTAGCTGTTAGGCAGAAATATGATACTAGATACATCTGAGATTGATTTCCTTAAATTAGCCTAGTTCATCAATCAGCTTAAATCATTACTTTCATCACAATAATATTCCATTTTAAAAACAAAGGAACAGAATTATTAATCTGCAATGTCCTCAGAGTATAGAACAAAAGAAAGAAAATAATGTTATAAAATTTTGTTATATTCTAAGAGGCAATCTTAGCACACATACAAAAAAAATTGAGTTCCATGAGAACTCAAACAAAAATGATCATGGTTTTGAAACCTTTTCATTAAAATGTATCGAAGGTTATCAAAAATCAAGAAATCATTGTCAAAATCTCCTGAGATAAAAATCATTAATGACATGTTAAAAGAACTTATCATCATTTGACCAAACTTAAAATAGCTTCAAGATTTTTTTCACTACATGCTCTTATCTAAAAGTAGTTTTTTTTCCTTGATATCATAAATTATATTCCTTGAAGTTACAAGTAGAAAATGAGGCAAAATAGTAGTACATTAGTTTCACAGTATGTAATGGACACTTGCAACTCAACAAAAGAAGCTCCTCATAGACAAAGGGCCCAATTCTCATCTCCACCTGGATGCTTACGCAGAGAACAGAAACTCTGGGGAGCTGCACATTCTAATGCAAGGAGCGTGGTTACTGCAATGTACTAAAACTGCTACTCTTGGAACAGAAGTCGAATAGGAGGACAGAAAAGAAAACAAATGTCAACTCTTATAGATTGTTATTGTCTTTTCAATATAAATTTACTGAGTGAATACCCAGGTCAACTTCCCCTCAAATGCTTCTCTTCCTCTTATCTTCACCCACAGTGTCAAATTCCTCCAAAGTCTTTGTTTCAACAGCTTATCTAATATTTCCTCTTAAACACTGTTCATAGCCCCATTAGTGTGAGTAATGCCAAAGCAGATGGTATCTCCTCCTATGAAGTACATATTTGGCCAAATATCAAGACAGCAATTTTCCTAAAGTCTGATAGGCCACCCTTCAGTCTGGTTGTGCCTCATTTAATTTCTTAGGAACATGACATGCTTGAGATTATTTTTGTCAGATCTGATGACACCCCCCCATCTGAACAGTACTATACCATAGATACAGCAATATATTTTAGGAGTTCAGCTACTAAAATAGTCATATTTCCTAGTTGCATGACATAGGTTTAGCATCCAAACTAGTATAATTTAAAGCTGGAAAGATTACTCAGTGGTTACGAGCACATACTGCTATTACAGAATACTCAAGTTCCAGCACCCACACCAGGAGGCTCACAACCACCTTCATTCCAGTCTCTTTTGACATTTGAGGGTGCTGCACTCACTCAAACACACATACCTAGACACACACACACATACCTAGTCTCTCTCTCTCACACACACATGCACAAGAACAGAAAGAGATAGAAATAATACAATTCAATAGAAGCCAAAAGGTATTTCTGAAATTCAGAGAAATGGAAATGAACCTATATACATTTCTTTTATCTTACAAGGCTTTATTCCCCAAGAGTATATGGTATAATAATTTTCACCCTTACTCTCTTCTACATTACATTGAGCTACTTTTCAATGCAAAACATTATCCTCCCTGGTGATGCTGTTTGAGGTGATCTCTAAAAGTGTTAGCCACAGTCACCACACATACTACAGAAAAAGTTAAAAACTATTTGACGTACTTTTATATTTATAATTTGGCAAGTGAGATAATTGAATGTAGGCACGATACAATACAGCATAACAAGTCGTATATATTGAACAATAGAATTCTGTAATGGAATTAAATTTCTACCTTGTAAAGTCAATCCCTGAGCTAAATTGGGAGATATGAGTGTTTAGAAACCATAAATAATCCTTTTAAACCATGACAGGCAATTTCACTTGCACACAAATAGATGATTTTTTTTAAATGAACAGAAATTCACTTTTTGCCAAGCACCTTCAAAAGTTCTAGTTCATACTACTAGAAGCAATTGAACATAGAAAAGGCTTTTTCATATCTCTAACTTAGGACAATATTTTCTATTAATGAGAATATGTTTTATCAAAGTCATGATTTTCCACTTAAAATTACCATTAACCACTTCCTGCAAGAGCACTCTCACACTCAGACGTGAGCTCATGACAAGAAGCACACAATGACAAATAGAAACATTTGAGGAAGCAGTGGCATCTACAGCTGATGAGTGCATTCTCACTGTATCTCCAATTTCAGTTCAGTGGACAGAGAAGCCATGCATGTTCTCTGGGACCCAGCTCTCAATGATGACTATGACAGAATCCTTTGCGTTTTCAAAGCTCATTGCCTTCCTACTGCTCTTCAATCTGCATCTTTGTTACATTTTCCTGTTGTTCATTTTATTGAAAAATTATATATAGAGCTTCTAGAATCTGTCCAAGAGTTCCCTCAAAAGGTCAAAGCCTAAGAATCAGAAATAAACAAGGTCTGAGCACACCTCATGGAATATACAGTTCTGCTTACCTTCATTACTAGCACAAAACACCTAAAAGGATCAACTTAAAAGGGCAAAACCACCATGATGGCTCATCGATTCATCCCACAGTCATATGCCTGTATTGACTTGGGCTTGTCACAAGGTCTAGACATCCTAGCAAACAAAACACATGGAGGAGAAGACTCACTTACCAATCCTGGTTGTTGTTGGGTCTCATTCTGGCCGTAGTTTGGGCATTGAGGGCAAGAGGCCCCGTGCTTGGCCTAAGTCTATTCGGCCTTGTGGGAAAGCATAAGCCTGGCTGTATTTTTGAGACCTATCATTCGCTTTTGCTTGAGAATGACTCAGCAGAGACCTGCTGACCAGAGTGAGATTGCTTCTGCCTAGCTACTGCTGACATATAAATTTCTTATAGGCTGGCCATCTCACCCAATACCTCTGTTCCCACCTCCTTTCCCCTGCCTATATAAACAAATTGCTGCCATATGAAAACGAGTTCCTGCTTCGGCAAGACTCCCAGCTCTGTGTGTTTTCTTTTGTGCGGTCGACACTCATCATTTCCGCTCAGTTCCTGAAAGACCCCGCCGGACCGGGTTTTTCTCTTCCTTTGCCTGAACCTGTTGGCCAGAGGCAAAGAGCTGACAGGTTGTGATGCAACAATATAGAAAACGTCTGAGGGATCAGTATTTCCTTCAAGGACACACCTCCAATGACCTAATATTTTTCTAGTAGGAACCATCTTCTAAAGAGAGTCCTCCCAATTCCCAATAATTCCAAAAGCTTCTAACCAAGCTTTTATAATATGGTCTTTGGAGGCAGACTATTCCAGATCCAATTAAACTATGGAACACCACCAGAGGTGAACTGTTACCCTTATTCAGTACTATAAAGAAACATATAAGGCATTATGTTAGATTACTATTAAAGGGTTTACTATATTCGGAGGGAGGGAGGGAGGGAAGGAGAGAGAGACAGAAAGACAGACAGAGACAGAGAGAACTAAATCTCTGTAGGAATGCCATTCACTAGATATACAGGATTGTCAGGTGGGGAGCGATGGGAGGAGAGATGAAGCATCTAAGCCATAAGCTATATCATATATATGATCATAACATTTATAACACACCACAGAGCAATGACTGAAAAGTGGGATGGAAAGTAGAGAAGGTTGAAGTCTCACGGGAAAGGAGGTCTCATTATCAATCATGCAGAACTTCACATTGAATCTTTATTCCCAAATCAGTCAGAACCCTGAAGGATTTTGAAACATGATTTGACATGTTAGTATTTGAAACAAACATTCTATGTGTACTATATGAACAGAAGAACAGTAAAAGGATGTTGAAATGAAGAATAAAAGTGAGTATGTAGAAATTGCTGCAGTGGATTAGTATAAAAGATGAGATAGTAGCTTGAAGAGGGAAAGGGCAGTAATAATGCAAAGACAGAAAGATAACCGAGAAATATATAATTATAGCACTTATAAAGCCTGAAGGCTGATTAGATATAGGATATAAAGAACTCCTAGGTACTAAAATAAAATAGTTTTAGGTTTTGGCTCTGTGGCTTAGTTAGGGTTTCTATTGCTGTAATGAAGCGCCAGAACCAAGAAGCAAGTTGGATAAGACAGGGTTTATTTGGTTTACACTTGCATAGCATTACTCATCTTTCAAGGAAATCATGACTGTAACTCAACACTACATGAACCTGTAGGCAGGAGCTCACGCAGAAGGCATAAAGGGGTGCTTCTTACTGACTTGCTTTTCATTGCTTTCTAAGCCTGCTTTCTTATAGAACCCAGAACCACCAACTTAGGGAAAACACCACCCATAATGGACTACGACCAATAGCTAATTAAGCAAAAGTTCTACATATAGATCTTATGATGCCATTTTCTTAATTGAGGTTCTCTCCTTTCAGATGACTCTAGTTTGTGTCAAGTAGAAATAAAATTTGCAAGTTTTATGGGAATATGTGGAGTATGGTACCGTTTATCAAAATACAAAATAAGAAATAAAAATATTTTAGAAGGAAATCAGAGAGCAGGAAAGACAGAGCAGGAAAATCAAATGCTGGCTTGACATCTAGTTGAAGGTGCTAAAGATACAATCAGGCAGATAGGTCTGGATTCTAGAGAAGGTGTATGACTCTGTCTACTTATGTGTGAGTCTTTGAATACAGGAGAGAATTGGGCCCGGCATGCAGAATGAGTTTGGAGGTATAAAGACAGGTAAGCGATTTAGCTTGAAGAAATCCAGCTCTGGGTGGATTCACCGCAAGGATCAGTTTATATGGACTATTTCTAGTCAGTGGTTGCTATCAGAAGTTCATATGTCTCAAGGGACCAACCAATAAGATAGGGTGGGTATCTTCCATCACTAAGATGAAAAGGAGTATATATGGAATGGCAACAGGGAAAATATACATGAAAAGCCAGGTAATGATCAAGTAAGATGAGTATTAATATTTTCAAACATTTGCTGAGAGAGCAATATGGAGCAAGAGGAAGCTATATTAGAGAACATGGACTAAGAAATGGGAGATGAAAAGCAGACTCTCAAAAAGTCTGAGAATTGTCTCCTGCACTTGTTTCTTCCTCTCACAGCCTACGAATGCTGATGATGCGCAGGATTCATATTCTTCCTTGACTTTAGCAAGTGATGTGATTATCCCTTGAGAGCACACTTAGGAACCATAGCAAACTTGCTTCAGACCTGCCTGCAGAACAAATGTGGCCTTGGTTGAGCCGTTATTAGAATTTGAAGTCTGTCTGTGTAACCCAGGATGCCCAAGGTTTAGTCCTTCAGTTTGCAACTGTTCCTGCTCTTTCCACTCACACGTACCTGCCATATCCCAATGCCATACATAGAGGGGGAAATATCACTTTTCATAAATGTACACTTACTAAAAATTAGTAAAATTAGTGGAAAAAATTAATAAATTTTAGTAGGATTCTTTAATGGTTTGAAGATGGTACATACTCATTTGTTTTAGAACAAACAAGCAAAATGTGAGAGATACTGGCTAGCCAGGCAGAAACTAAAATCATAGTCATTCCTAAGGAAAGATGAATTTTTACACTGGATGAAATGATTATTTCTTACACAGTTTATGAAATTTTTCTCCATATTTTTAAATATGTATTTTCTCTCCATACATTCTAAAGTATAAAATAGCAAGTTTTTCCATCTTTCTTAGCTTGAGTCAAGTTATAAGGAGTTTACCTTTCAGCCGCCATGACACCTTCTTAAAGCTTCCTATCTATGAGAGTATCCACTGAATTCATATTTGTCGCAGACCTGCAGTTACGTTTCATGAGATGTTCTTAAAAAATTTTGTGTTACAAGTGTCAATTCTTCTGAGAAACATTTAGTGATGCTGTTTCAATTTCATATGCTGAAGCTTAGACACGAATACAGCAAAGTCTCTGCAAGCAAGGAGTTTATCATCAAGAAAATTGATCATGCAGATAGACCATAATTCAGAGTCAAGTGCTCAACAGAAAAATTCATGGAAAGAATCGCTACCCATTTAATTAACCATAGTACGTGGGGTGAGCAGAACATCAGGAAAGTCATCCAGAAAAAATATCTGTGCATCCCCAAGATAATTTTGACTGTGCAACAAGGAGTTTGGCATGTTCACCTGCTTACAGCCACTGGACATAGTTTTCATTGAAATCTTTTCTCACTAATTATTCATATGGGGTTTGCCTTATCCAGGTTAAAGGACTGTTCACACTTTTTAGTAGGTGTGTTTATCTCCTGGGGAGGTAGGACTTTCAGTCGCTGAAGAAGTGTGATCTGGCTGGGGAGTGCATTGCTGGGCACTTATGTACTCTCCTTTTCATCCATGTGACCTTGGAGAGAAGTGTGTGGAATCACAATATTTTTGAACTACAATTGCGTTTTTTGTTTTTGTTATAAATAAAATAATGATTTAAAAAAGCTGAAATGTTTTCATTAGTTCCAAAATAGCCCAGAAGTTCTACTTTTGTGTAAAACCATTCCATATGGAACAATGCTTATAAGAAATAATTTAATTAAAGTAAGTAGATTCTAAATAACAAAGTGATTATCATATAATTAGGAGGTGAGACTAGGCATATGATAATCCAAAATAGTTATATAGAGGAGAAACATTCAACCCAAATTCATTCTAGCTAATTTCAAGAAGATGCTTATAATGATTAGAGATTAAAAATTTGTTACTTCTTCGTCATTTCTTAAAGTATGCTACATAAATAATACACAAGTATAGGCCTACTTGTTACAAAAGAAAACAGACATCTATAATTACATTTGATTTAAATACCATTGGGAAAATTCCACTAAATTATACACCAGACTAGGCTGGGGAGATAGAACGGGCAAAGTATTTGCTGTCCAAGCATAAGGACTTGAGTTCAGTCCCCAGGATCTGTGTAAAGAAGCTGAGTGAGTACAGTGGTTGAGGTAGAGATATACAGATTCACTATTCACTGTCCAGCCAGCTTAACCTAATTGGTCAACTCTAAGCCAGTGGGGCAATGAATATATCTCAAAAAACAATGTGGCAATAACTGAGAGGAGAGGATGCAGAGAACCACAGCCACACATTAGGCAGAACTTGGGGAACCCCACGGAAGAGATTTAGGTAGGACTAACAAAGCAAGTGAAGGATCTGTATGACAAGAACTTCAATTCTCTGAAGAGAAAAAATTGAAGAAGATCTAGAAGATAGAAAGACCTCCCATGCTCATGGATTGTCAGGATTAATACAGTAAAAATGGCCATCTTGCCAAAAGCAATCTACAGTTTCAATGCAATCACCATCAACATTCCAACTCAATTCTTGATAGATTTGGAAAGAGCAATTTGCACATTCATTTGGAATAACAAAAAAATCCAGCATAGCAAAAACTATTTTTAACAATAAAAGAACTTCTGGAGCAATTGCCATCACAATCTCCAACCTCAAGCTGTGTTATAAAGCAATAGTGATAAAAAGTGTATGCTATTGGTACAGAGACAGGTAGGGAAATCAATGGAATAGAACTGAAGACCCAGAAATGAACCCACACACCTATGGTAACTTGATTTTTGACAAAGGAGCTAAAACCATTCAATGGAGAAAAGACAGCATTTTCAACAAATGTTGCTGGTTCAACTGGCAGTCAGCAAAGCTTCTGTAAGGCAAAGGACACTGTCTAAAGGACAAAACGGCAACCAACAAATTGGGAAAAGATATTTACTAATCCTATACCTTATAGAGGGATAGTATTTAATATATACAAAAACTCAAAGAGTTAGACTCCAGAGAAAGTGTTTGACAAAATTTAACACCCCTTCATGTTAAAAGTTTTGGAAAGATCATAGCAGCCTTATTTATAATATACAGAAGCTGGAAAGAACCAAGATATCCTTCAACAGAGGAATGGATATAGAAAATGTAGTATATTTACACAAAATAGTACTACTCAGCTATTAAAAACAATGACTACAGGAAATCTTAGGCAAATTAATGAAACCAGAAAATATCATCTTGGGTGAGGTAACCTAATCACAAAAGAACATACATGATATGCACTCATGGATAAATGAATAGTAGCCCATAATCTCAGAATTCCTAAGAAATAATTCAGAGACCAGATTAAGCTCAAGAAGAAGGAAGATCAAAATGTGGATTCTTCAGTCCTTCTTAGAAGGGGGAACAAAATATGGGAAGAAATACAGGAATAAAGATTGGAGCAGGAACTGAAGGAAAGGTCATCTAGAGACTGCCTGATCTGGGGATCCAGCCCATAAGCAGCCACCAAATCCAGTCACTATTTCTGATGCCAAGAAATGCTTATTGACAGGAGCCTGACATGGATGTCTATTGAGAGGCTCTGCCAGAGCCCTACTGATACACATGAGGATGCTTGCAGGTAACCATCAGACTGAGCATGGGAACCACAATGGAGGAGTTAGAGAAAAGAATGAAGGAGCTGAAGGGGTTTGCAATCCCTTAGGAAGAACAACAATATCAACCAACCAGACCCTCACAAAACTTCCAGGGACTAAACTACTAACCAGTGAGTACACACTGAGGAATCCATGGCTCTTGATGCATATGTTGCAGAGGATGCCATTGTCTGACATCAATAGGAGAAGCTGTGAAGGCTCATTTCCCTGGTGTAGGGAAATTTCAGGGCATTGAGGTGGGAGTGGGTGGGTGGGAGTGTGAGCATTTTCATAGTATTAGGAGGAGGGGGATGGGAGAGGGGGAAAGGGAATAACTTTTGAAATGTAGATACATAAAATATCCAATTAAAAATTCATGGCTACTTTTTAAACACATATATAATGTATATATGTATATATGTTTCTAAATATAGTCTACTCAGTCTGCATAATATTAATAGTATGTATGTTTTAAAGGTTGACCATTTGATACTGGATAATTAATTTCTGTGTTCTTTCTTAAGGAAGACTTTCTTCTGCTCTCAGATTGATTCCTTGGTTGCCTGTAGGTCTTTTTACTGGCTGGTATTGTTTCAACTTGACACAAGCTGGAGTTATCAAAGAGAAAGGAGCCTTAGTTGAGGGAATACCTCCATGAGATCCAGCTGTAAGGCATTTTCTCAACTAGTGATCAAGGGGGGAGGGCACAGCTCATTGTGGGTAGTGCCATCCCTGGGCTAGTAGACCTGGGTTCTATAAGAAAGCAGACTGAGCAAGTCATGGGAAGCAAGCCAGTAAGCAACACCCCTCCATGGCCTCTGCATCAGCTCCTGCTTCCTGACCTGCTTCGGTTCCAAGCTTTGGTGATGAAAAGCGATATGAAAGTGTAAGCTGAATAAAACCCTTTTCTCCCCAACTTGCTTCTTGCTCATGATGTTTTGTGCTGGAATAGAAACCCTGACTAAGACAGTTTTAGTGTATGCTTGTGGCCTTGGCCTTTTCTCCATCTACATTAGCATCCCTATTTTTGTTGTCCATGTTCAGATCATGTTTAATCATTGTTGGTGAAACTTTACATGTCTAGCTTCTAGCATTATCAGGAGACCATCACACAAAAGTCTTACTCCCTGATACTCTGACTCTTAGAACATTTTTTGTCCCCTCTTCTCAATGTGCCCTCAGCCTTAGGAACAGGAGTTATTTTGTACCAGTATTTATTGGGACTGCAGTTTGATTGATTGTGGTTTTCTGTAATGGTTTCCACTAGTTGTAAAGAGAAGTTTCCATGATGAGAAGCCAGATCTACACTTACCTGTTGGCAAAAGGACCTTTTCTTAAAGGACACAAAATTGGGAGAAAATGAACTTACTACATTGTATGAAATTTCAAACTAATGCAAATAAAAATAAAAAGGTGAAACAATCGGTTACCTCTGTTGGGTAGGGATGGGCATGGGGGAGTGAAGGCCAAATAAACAAAGCAACGTAAGACAAAACAATCCCCCAACTCGAAGCATAGCAAATGATCTTTTATTTATTTTTAACAGAACCCACTTCTCTGATAGACTAGAACATAATCACTTTCAAAAAGAAAGTTTTAAAATAAAATTTAAAACCTTTAATGCTGAAAGAATCTTTTCATGAGAAACCCATTGGATATGCTTTTAAATAGGCTCCATTCATCCAAGCTCACAGCATAGAACTCCACCAGAGAAGGTGATGCCCCTGGGTAGTTGGTCTTTTCACCAGAACTTCAAACACCCAAAGAAGATAAAATAAACTTGACACGTCCCTTGGCACAGTGTGTTCACTACTGAGAAAAAAGAAGCTATCTACAAAGCAGAGAGAGAAGTTGTTTCACAGTGAACATACTTCTCAACAAAGACCATTAAGAGAAAAAGATCAACACAAGATTTTACCTCTCATGATGAACAAAATTTAAGAAGCAGACATGAAACCTGGACACCTGGAGTATAGAATTCTATTGTGCATTGTGCTACAAATGAAGTTGATATTTAGGTACCAAGGATGGGATCATGGACCAGCAAGATACCTCAGCAGGTTAAGTCATGTGTATCCAGGTCTGGAGGTCAGAATTCATCCCTGACCTCAAGCTATATTACAAAGCAATTGTGTTAAAACCATATGATATTGGTATAGAGATAGGTGGGTAGATCACTGGAACAGAATTGAAGACACAGAAATGAACCCTCATGCCTATGGTCACTTGATCCTTGACAAAGGAGCTAAAAACATTTAATGGAAAAAGGAGAGCCTCTTCAACAAATGGTGTTGGTTCAACTGGCAACATGCAGAAGAATGCAAATTGATTTTTTCTTATATCCTTGTATAAAGCTCAAGTGCAAGTGGATTAAAGACCTCCATATAAAACCAGGTACACTGAAACTATTAGAAGACAAAGTGGGAAAGAACTTATAACACAGAAGCACAGGGGAAATATCCTGAACATAATACCAATGGCTTATGCTCTAAGATCAAGAATCAATAAATGGCACCTCATGAAAGGTAGTTTCTGTAAGGGACACTGTCAAGAAAACAAAATGGCAGCCAACAGACTGGGAAAGGATCTTTACCAATGCCAGATCCGATACAGTTCTAATATGCAATATATACAAAGAACTCAAGAAGCTAGACTACAGAGTATCAAAAATTCTATTAAAAATAGAGTACAGAGCTAAACAAAGAATTATTAACTGAGGAGTACTGAATGGCCGAGAAGCACCTAAGGAAATTCTTAACATCCCTAGTCATCAAGGAAATTCAAATCAAAGCAACCCTGAGATTCTACCTCACACCAGTCAGAATGGCTAAGATCAAAAACTCAGATGACAGCAGATGCTGGCAAGGATGTGGAGAAAGAGGAACACTCTTCCTCTGTTGGTGGGGTTGTAAACTGGTACAACATCTCTGGAAATCAGTCTGGCAGTACCTCAGGAAATTGGACATAGTACTACCTGAAGACCCAGTTATTCTACTTCTGGGCATACACCTCAAAGATGCTTCAACATATAATAAGGACACATGCTCCACCATGTTCACAGCAGCCTTATTTATAATAGCCAGGAGCTAGAAAGAACCCAGATGTCCTTCAACAAAAGAATGGATACAGAATATGTGGTACACAATGGAGTACTACTCAGCTATTAGAAACAATGATTTTACAAAATTCCTAGGCCAATGGATGGAACTAGAGACTATCATCCTGAGTGAGGTAACCCAGTCACAATAGAACAGACATAATATGGAGTCACTGATAATTGGATACTAGCCCCAGAAAGCTCTGAACACCAAGAAACAACTCACAGACTATATGAAGTTGAAAAAGAAGGAAGGCCAAAATGTGGAAGCCTTAGTCCTTCTTAGAAAAAAATTCGTGTATTCATCATATATTATTATGTAACAAATTTTATGAGCTATAATAATATTTTATAAAATAAATAAATTAATAAATAAAAGAAACTCATGTAAGGGTGGATAGAGGAAACCAACTCAGCTTAGTGGTCTTGTGAGTTTCATAAACATGTCATGGCACTGCTTGCGCCCCCTCTCTCCCTCCCTCCCTCCCTCCCTCCCTCCCTCCCTCCATCCTCCTCCTCCTCCTCCTCCTTCTCTCTCTCTCTCTCTCTCTCTCTCTCTCTCTCTCTCTCTCTCTCTCTCTCCTCTCTCTGTCTCTCTCTATCTTTGTCTCTCTCTCACACACACAGAAACACACATGCATACGCACTCACTAATAAATAACAAGAAGTATGGGCACATATTGTAACTCAGAAGCAGAGTGTTTGTTCAACATGAGTTCTGATTTTGAGTCCAAATCTTGTTTTTTTTTTTTTTTTTTTTTTTTTTGGTGTGTTGGGATATTTGGGATATTCACTACTTGCTGCGGTATGAGAGCTGGGTTTTGATGTTGTCATGGTTTCTGTTGCCTAGGTTCTTGTGCTTGCATCTTGACATCTTGCTATCTTTGATGCTAGTTGATCTTGTTGTCTCTGATTGGAGCTTGTCTCTCCCATGCGTCTGTGGGCCGATGGGCTCTGGAGGAAGATCTGTCCTGGGTGCTCATCTCTCTACAGGCAGGCTGTGAATTCTGCAGGTGATGAGCAGGCTTTATCTTTGGCACAGATACAGTCTGGAGAGTTCCAGACCCAAGCAGTACTGTGATACCTGCACCCTGAGAGTTCCTAGTGTCCTCTCCCAAGATAATGGAGAGAAAATGGGGGCTTTATTGTGGGCTCAGGAGGGAGAGCACTCCTGAGTCTCCTCTGGTTGCTCAGCTCTGTGCACACAGGCTGTGAATCCTGGTGGTGGTGGGCCAGCTATAGCTGGACAGAAATGGAGGGGAGAACTACAGTCTTTTGTTAGGGACTTTGGTCTCTGCATTCACTATGGGGATTTGTGTTTTGTTTTTTAATTATTCCATGGTGATCTGTTTGTTATTAGGACAATTCTGGCTTCATGAAATGTATTGGTAAGAATTTCTTCTATTCTTGTGAGTAAATTAATTTATATTCTCTCATGTTTTATATCATGATCTCAATTTTCCCTCATTCCACTTATCATCTTTCTTTACCTTCTCTCTCCCTGATATCCACTTCCACTTTTTTCTCCCTTCAGAAAAGAGCAGACCTTCCAGTGACATCAACCTAACATGGCATAACAATATACAATAATTCCAGATACACACTATCGCATCAAGGCTGGACATGGCAGCCCAGTAGGAGGAAAAGTGTCACACAGGTACGGAAAAGAGTCTGTGACAGGCCCCACTTTCACTCTTAGAATTTTCACGAGAACATCAAACTAGGCTGCCATATATGCAGATGACCTAAGTCAGACCTACAGGATTGATTTCTGTGAGTTTCCTGGAGTACAAGTCAGTTGATTCTGTGGGTTGTGTTTTCACATGCCCCTGACTCCTCTGGCTCCTCTCATCCTCCTCACAGGATTCCCTCGCTCTGCCTAACACTTGGATTTGATACATAGTATCTCCTCCCATCAGCTGCTGAATGAAGTTTCGTCTCTATTGACAATTTTGCTGGGCTTAGAGATTAGAGAAATTTATATCGAAAGGACTCTGATATTCTTCTATTTGTAACAGCATAGTTAGTTTGCCTAGTAGATAAGCACATCATTTTCATAGGGAAGCAAACTGCTGCTTTCCAGACAACACAAATGGGGGTTGCTCCAGAAAACTTTCTAAACAGGTCCACTTCCCCCATATTCTCTCTTTCCCACTACCTGTGGTGGGTGGTGGGCTAAAATGGAGGTTAAAGAATTTAAGACCCATCACTAAAAACAGAATTTCAAAAAAAAAAAAAAAAAAAATTAAAGGGAGCCTCCAAAGATGTGTTGTCTGGAAGTCAGTAGTTTACTTCACAGGTTAGTAAGCAGTGGCAGCTCAATTCATTCACAATTTTCAGTGACTTCAGTCAGCAGTAGGGACCAGAAGGAACACCAGGAGAAATTTTCAGCTGTGTTTCTCTCCAGGAAGCAAAGATCAGTGAAGAAAAGGGACCCAAAACTTTGCTATACCAGCAAGCCAAGCTCTGTCTCTCATTCAGTTGAGTTCCTCCAAATATCAGGAGTCCTCCTCATGTCTTCCCTCAGGGTGGGTCTTACCTCAGCAGTGCATCCAACCAGCCTGAGTCCTAGGAGTCCCGACAATTGCAGCTCAACTACAAAATGTAAGGCCGATCAGTACATGGATGTTGCTAGCAAGGCATTCTTTATCCTGTGTCCTTTCATGTGTTTGCTTTAACAGAACATCCTCTCTTCAGTGTCTGCTTCAGTGAAACATTCCTCCAGCTTAGTGTTTTTACGGGATTTGTGAATGTGTGATATGTTGGGTCTCTGTGTTTTTATCTGTTTCTTGGCTCTTTTCCTGGCCTGTTTTCCTTCTCTTTGTTTGGTTTTATTCTGATATGATGTGCTAGTTTTTGTTTTATCTTATTAATTTTACTTTATTTTCTTATCTCACAGAAGCTTGTTTGTTTTCTGACAAGAGAAAGAAATGGGCAGACATGGATGGGAGAGGGTGAAGGGCACTGGTGGAGTAGAGAGGGGAAAACTTAATCAGGATATATTATATGAGGAAAAAAATCCATTTTCAATAAAAGTAAATAAAAAAATGAAGAAAAAATAAACTACAGTTTTTAGAATGGTGTTTCAGCCACAATACTTTCTTACTGTATCAATTGTATCTAGGCTCCAGAATAAGGTTTTTAATGACATTTCAAAGAAGAATTATAGTTCAGGAAAGCACACTTGGTTTCTGTTTGCTTTTTGCACGTGTGGGTAGAAGGTTGTCCCAGTTTGTGCAAGTGACAAAGAATAGAGTTTGTCATTAGGATAGGGTGTTTTCTGTATACGTTGCAGATTTAGTTTTATGTGTCATTTTGTGCTATGAGGAACACATAAAAAGTGATGACAGATTACTCCACTAAGTTCCTTTGTGACTCTCAGGCTTCTGTGTGTGCTCTTCAGCTTTTTAAAAAATGCATCTTTTGCAAAAGTATGCATTATTTTGTAAAAAAAAAAGCTTATAAAGGACATTTTTAGCAGAAGCATGCTTCCTCAATAACAGGAGACTATTTACCTCATATCCCAAAAGCTAATTTCTTGCCCCCAAAGGGATATTCCTATTGCCTGGTATTAAATTAAAGATTTGTGGCATGAAAGACAGAGGCGGAGTGAAACAAAAGAAAATTACCAGTGATAATTCCAATGGACTAATTCCCCCTCCCCCAATTAATTGAAAATGTCTCTTTCCCTCATACACTATATCCTGATTATGGTTTCCCATCCCTCTACTACTCCCAATTCTTCTCCACCTCCTCTTCCATCTAGATAGACCCTCATTTCTGCCTCTTGAAAACAAACATTATTCTATGGAATATATAATAAGAGAACAAAAACGAACATATTGGAATTGGGCAAAACAAGCAAACAGAAGGAAAAGAGCCCAAGAGAAGGCAGAAGAAACAGACACCCCTCATTTGCAACTTAGGAATCCCATAAAAACACTAAACTGGAAGTCATAATTAATACATAAAGGACTTGTGGGGTAAAACAAGAGAAGAAAATAATAACAATAATAAAAGATAGCCAACTACTCTTTAAGGGTAGTCTGCATGCCCAGAAGAAGATGGTCAACACATAAATGCACTCAGTGTCATCTTTGGAGGTTTCTGTTCCTTGTCTAATGTTGTCAATGTCAGAGTTTTTCCATTTAAAAAATCATTTTATCTTATTTTTTTATTTCCTCCATTTAAACATTCAGTAGGAAAGGAAAAATAAAATCAAAGCTGGTTTTCTACCTTTTAAAAACGGGCCTTGGGAAGGCTCAAGTTACATGCTTCCCTTCATTTCCCCCTCTCCCCTCCCCCAGTAAATAAGACAATTCAGCAAGGTACTCTTGTGGATACTTATTTTAATGAAAATCTATAATGTCTTATGGAGCTACCTAAAGAAGCTATTTTGACCATGGCACTATCAGAAAGTTGAGTACTTCATAACAGTACAGGAAATGTCATCTACATTTGAAAGGGACGATCTCTGAGATAGCAATGGAAATGCTGTGTGACTATAGGTTCCTGGAATGTGGTATTGGAGGCTCTTCAAGGACCTTCAGTCTTCTCCAACCTTCTATCAATATTTATGCCACAGCTAACTTCAGGCCGATGCAAGACCATCTTCCCGATCCAGCCACTCTGCTTGATTAATCCTCATTCCACCAGTTTCAGTTTATGAAACAGAATTTCCCAGAGGCTTCTTTTCCAAATAGGAATACTTTGGTGGATACACATAGATACTGCTCTACATTAGGATTCAGAAGTTGTACTTCAGCTCTTTTACATCAGATTCTATCATTTTTTACCCACATTCTAGATCAAACAAGGAGGTCATGCCTTTTAGTTAAAGGAATGTTTTAAGAAACTTTAACCCACTTGTTTTGTTTAGTAAGACCCCATTAACAAGTAACCATGAACATGCTGGATTACTTTGTCATTTTTACACACATTCTGGATTATCAAGGAGGTCATGCATTTTAGTTAAGGAAATCTTTCAAGGAATTACGAATCACTTATTTTGTTTAACAAGAGCCTATTAACAAGTAACCTCAAACCTGATAAATTATTTGACCAATAATGACCTATTGAACAATATAGTTAGCAATGTCTTTGGTGGGTACTGAACATTTTATCAAAAAAGATTCTACATAAGCTGATGACCTAAAAATATTCCTACTTAACAGTTCATGTGGGAATACTGCAAAACTTATTAGCTAGACAACAAACATGTTAAATTACTAAATTGAGTTTCCTGAAGTAATCAAGAGAAACATATGTTGTTTAGATGTACACTTTGTGTAGGTTTTCCTGAAGCTATTAGTATTTTAATGTTAATCCTACTTCCCCAAGAAGGGCAGCCTAGTCATATGACTCCAAATGACTCTTCCCATTTTAATTAGTAAAATAAAGGAAAGCCAGTGACTGAGCAGGTTGAGGGAAGTAGATAGGACAAAGGAGGTCCTTGGAGGTCAGACGATGAAAGGGGAAGAGTTTGCCAACACGGAGCTTCTCAAGGACCAGCCAGACCCAGGTGATATTCATTGGTGTTAAAAAGTTAAGAACATAAATGATTTTATAGGTCTATCATCTTATATGAAGGGCAGTTTGTACCTTTGTCTATTGATGTAATCTTGTTGTGTAGAGAGTTTGTGGATTGAGAGTTGAATATAGAAACCTATATGAAAAGCTATTGGGCTGTAGAGTTGTGTTTGTGTAGGATTTTGGGGTACAGATATACCCCAGGACAGAGGTGGAGAACAGGCGGTAGTAAACTGCCAAGGGAAGGGAGTTGCACTGACAAATTGGGCAGTTTGGACGAATCTGGGACCTGGTGCCAGAGGAGTGTGCAGCTCTGAATTAAAACTGGGCTTGAGGAGTGAAACCTCAGGGCTGGTAAAGATATAAATCTATTTGATTTTAAATATTTACAGCAGCAACTTTGCTGTAACTGGCTGTTTTTAGGTAATGGAAATATTTTGATTTTATGTATGATCAATCTATAGTAAATTCCCTATATTGGATTTACTCACCAGATTATACAGGACGTTCTTCAGGTATCTTTAACTTTGCTTTCAAGATACAACAGTATTTTTCTTGATATTTACTCTCTACTAATTCAGCTATTGTTTTTTAAGCTATGGACAAATTATACTGTCCCTGAGCAGCTGCAATCTGTTTCTCATTTGCCCATCCATAGCAGCCTAGACTTTTCCATCTTCAGTGTAGCCAGGGGCTGAGGTTTCTTAGATTTCTTAAGACTCAACTGTTTACTTTGAAGATAAGACCCTTTGTGACCTAGCTGCTATGTCGACTTTTCTGTACCAATCACAACTTCATTCTCTCCTGCTCCCCATCTTGCCTTCAATTACAGCAATTTTCTTGCAAATCCTCATATTTACCAAGAGCTGTCCAACTCCCATGTCTTTGAAAATGTTATCTGCTCTGCCTAAAATACTTCCTATCCTCTCTCACTTATATACCTAATCAGCAAATGTCTAGTAATCCTGAAAATCTCTGGTCAAGTACTACTTCATTAGAAAACTCTCCAGTGACCTTTCAAAGTGGGTCACTCATCTCTAATACATGCTTTCATCATGCCACCCCTCTTCTCTGGCACAATAGTCACTTTTGAAATGTTACATTTACTTCTGTAATAAGTTAATGAATATCTATCTCTCTGATTAGACTAAAAACACTGTATATCCAGGATCACTATTTTATCTGAATGATAAAGCACACAGTTACTGACACATTTTAAGTCTTTCATGAATGTGTATGAAATGAAACAAATAGCATAATGTTTGATATCTACTATTATTAAATTTTGATATAATATTTTACTCTATACATAGTGAAAATCTATCCCTCATGACTAGTATGGTTCAGATATAATGTTTTCTCCTCAAAGTCATGTATAGACAGCTTGGTGTCAATGCAGTGCTCAGAACAAGGCTTTGGGAAAGGAGTGGGATCATAAAGGTTGTAATCTATTCGGTAGATTAATCCATTTATGAACTCAGATCTATTATTATTATTATTATTGTTGTTGTTGTTGCTGTTGTTGTTGTTGTTGTTATTGGTAGCCAAGAGGTGGGACCTATTGGAGACTTTGGTCTCTGGGTATATTTTGAAGTCTGTATTTTTGGCATCTTCTTCATTTTTTGTTCCCTGGCCATCATAAGTAGCTTTGTCCTACCATGCATGTGTGCCTTTTATGTTCTGATTCATTGTCACTTAAAGGCAAAGGGGCCAGTCCACTATTTGCTGTTTGTTTTGCTTTGTGTTTTGGTGTGTTTATTGGAGAAGGGGACGGGGAGGGGGAGGGGGAGAGAGAGTATATAAAGTTGGATAGGGATGGGGAGAATTTGGGAGTTGAGGGGGAAATAAATAAAAACAGAGATGTAAAAGAAAGTATGATGCAGCCTTTTATTTTTAGAGTTGAATGAATAAATGTGCAGAACAAAGATGGAATTCTCTAAGGGCACTGTGTCAGGTATCTGATGTACAGACATTACAAGAGATTCAGCTCTGATTCTTCCTTTCATCACAACTGTCCCTGTCATTGATTTTGACAAGCTTCATCCACATACAAATTGTTTGCACCTCACTTCAGCCAACACTGGATACATCCAAACTTCCTGTCACAAGGCATTCACTTCTAGACTCATGCTCCATGGCCTTCCTCCAGGATCTCACAGGTCAAAGGGCAATCTAGAGACTCACTCTTGTGCTCTTAAAAGTTTTGAGTTATTATCTTTTTAAAAATTATTCATATTTGTATTTTATAAAAGTGTGGAGAACCTATAGTACCACATACATCACAAATCCAATATAGGGGTGTGAATAAATAAAATATCTGGCTAGGTAGATGGGAACATGAGATGAGAGACTATGGAGCTGCTTGGAATGTAGGAAAGTACAGGGACAGAAGACTGGCAAGGATCGGGTGACAGTGTTAAACTCTAGACACACTGGCTTTGAACCATCTGCATGGGGACAGTGCTGAAGCAGTCTGAAGGTCACCCCTCTTCTCACCAGCCTTACACAGAAGAGACCAACCACTTCACTCATGGAAAGGATCCTCATTCACCCAAACATCTGTTTGTAAAGACTAAATAAAGCCTGAATTTAAAGCAATAGGTAAAGTTCCTCATTGGATTAGAAGATGAAAGTTTAGAAATGAAAGCCTCAGTTTAGTCTACTTTAAAGATTCTGGTTGTAGGGTAGTAGGTTCACAGTTCTTGGGTAGCACTGTCATTTAACGTAGGGTCTGAGACTATTAGAAATTATGTGGCATAATTGTGGCAATGGGGTTTGAGGAGCTGCAAGAGGACCACTCAGTTTGATGTTCACACAGCAGACTCCTTTACTCTGCTCTCCAGATGTTAGCATCCTCTGTGTGTCATGCCACCAAAGTTTGACAATCACTGGGTCTAAGTCCTGATTCAAATGATTTATTTTTTAAAGAACTCTCTCAGGATGTTTACACTTGAATTTCTCTGGAGAGCTTATAAAAAGTGCTTTCAGGTACAAACAAACAAACAAACAAACAAACAAACAAACAAAAAAACCCCTGAAATATGGAGTCTTTTCTCACTAACTATTCTTGGTGGACTCATTGTTTTGTAGATTATGAATATTTGGTTTTCATTAGAACCATGCTGCAGATAGTATATAAATGTCCCCTCTGCCAGCTTTTCCATTATCAAGTCTCATTGCAGGCTGAACTAAAATTGTTTCCTCCTTCAGCTCCTCAATACCACATAGCATCAGTTGCCAAAATAACATTTCTCAGCATGAAAATTCATGTTGACATGCCTAAATGCTTGGTATGTGTTATACATGTGAGGAAAAACACAGTGTTTCTGAAACGATGGAAAGAGCCAAGTGTGTCTTTAGTTATTCCTTCTCTCCAACCAAGTGATTCTGGAAACCTCCCCTAAGATACCCAGTGATCGAGAAAGTAGTCTTTTTTTTTTTTACTTCATCAATGTAGGTTCCCAGAACATTATCTGATAAACTAATTTAAAATAACTTACAAATGTGTGATGCTTTTGATATACTATACAGCTAAAGTGCATTTGTGGTACTCCAAGAAAAATACACACACACACACACACACACACACACACATGTTAGCTATGTACCTCAAATGGCTAAGCAGTCTGTCTACATGGAAGAGAATGATTTTCAAATCCTTATTTTCACACTAGTTAGGTGGCTATCTGATTTAGCTAATATTTCTATAACTGTGTAGATATAACTTTTGATTTATAGAATTAAATATGACTAAATCCATTACAAGTTTTCTTCAAGGGGAAGATGAATTTGTGCATACCTAGATGTACAGTGTAGAGTGACTAGTGTTTTATCCTTTATTGTCCTCAGTCCTGATTCTAATGTCACTAGTCTCACTGAGAACCAGACACTGGACATTTGAAGCATAAATACCAAACAGTGCCTATGAGCATGATTCATCAGAATCACAATAATGCTGAACCAGTACATGTCATAATCTCAACAGTTTGACCAGGGCTGTTTTCCCAAACTTTCTAAGGACTATAAATACCACATTACAGTTGCCAGTTGTGCAAACCAGGACAATATTTAGTGGTATTTTTTTTTAAAAAAAACTGATCACTCTTTAAATAGATTCTGTCCTTCAGGAGTGAAACACACAAACAAATTTATGGTCCCTTGTACAGAGGGCGTCAAGGAACAAGGAGATGCCTTTGATACTGAGACTGTTTAAGGTGATTTTCAAGGATGAGCAAGGAATAAGAGAACAACAGAACTTATTGTTTCAAATCCCTGTTGTGTTAACCTTTTCATCCCGGAATACACCCGTTCAATGAAAACACAACTCAGTTAATATGAATACAAGCTGTGTGCCTAGAATGGGCAGATTTACAACTAGACTACTGTATTCTCCAGCTATGAGACCCCTTATAACTTGTGGTTTCTCCAGAACATGTGTCTCAGCTCTATCTTCTCCCTTCTTTTCCTTCTCCCCAGATCCTCTCTCTCCACCTTCCCTTCCCCTGCCCAATCACCAGCTTCTGATGAAATCACCTGAGGACTGACTAGGCAGCCCTTCTTGGAGAAGTGGAATTAGTATCAAAATATAAACAGCTGCAGGACAATCCACAACAAATCCTGACTAAGTTTACCTGGTCAGTTTAATTTTCCAGGAGAAAGGTTATAACCCCACAAACCCAGAGCTTAGAAATGTGAGTTCTGCATCCTCCACTGGTGTTCTGCTTCCAACAGCCTCTGGGAAGGAGGCACCGAACTTCCCACTGCTAAGATGACAGGGTGTCTCACTCTTCCATCTCCAGTTCTCTTGGAGAAACAGAAAGTGGGCACAGCTAGTGAACAGTACCCAGTCCATCTCTCTGCATGGAATGGAAATAGCATTCTATATAAACTCACAAAACCTAGATAGACATGGAAAAAAGAGGAAGGGAGAGGCAAGTATTCCTTTTCTCTACATTAAAGCCCATGCTTTATCCCAACACTAACACAATCGCACAACCAAAGGTGCTGCTGCTCTTCTTTGATTATCACGTGGCCAAAAAAGAACTCATTAGACTCTCCAGCATGTTTCTAAATGAGATGAAATAGGTAAATTCATATTATCCATCTTATGCTTTCAATTCACAAGCCCACTGCATTTTTAGAAAGGTAACAGTCAAAGGCCTGTAAGCACAAACTGCGGTTTCCCAGTTCTCTGAACTGATCTATTCAAGGTGTAATAATATCTGCAAGCTAGGGTGCTAACTGATGCTGAGCTTTGCAATGATGCAATAAAATAAAATCAAATAAAATAAAAAAGAATCTTCCCATTACTAATGTCACTGTGAAACAGAACTGCTGGGTGCCTTCAGAGAATACTGCCTCTGGAAAGCCATGGAAGTCACATATATCCAGAACTGGAGCAGAAGATGAAACTGTTTATTCCAAACAAATGTTTTCACTTCCTTCACAGCGACAGTTTCTGTGAGATAAGACTCTGAATTAAAAGAGCTCAGGCCAAGGTTACTGGCCATGTATTAAAATGTCAGGCTGAAAAAGGGGAGAGAGAATCATTGGGGAGCTTCATTTGAACTTTGAATCTATAAATCAGTCACTAAACTTAATGACCTCCTTACATCTTAGAACAAGCAAAAAGCAGAGAATCTCCTACAACTGAAATATGAAATGACACTACAAAGAAAATCGTATCTTATGTCCCCAACAACACTTTCTTCTGCCCAGTGCCCTCGAATCACTAAATTGAAATTTCTACTTCTCGTATCCAGCCCCAACCTCCTACCAAACACCTAAAGGGTTTATCCACACAATTTACTCTTTATGCACCCCTCCCTCTCTCCCTCCTTTTCTTTCTTTTCAGATCATTTAGTTGATCAAAACTCATAGCTGATAGGGACATTTGGAAACTCCTAATAGGGCAAAATACTGATAGCTCTTCTGATTATGGTTATCAATCACACATTTCTAAAATGGAGCTGACTTAATTTAGCAAATGGCCTGCCTACTAAATGAATTAATGAGCAATTCTCTCTAGATTGAAATAGTCAAGTGTTTCTCCAAGGTTCTTGAAAAAAAAAGGAAGAAAGAAAGAAAAAGTGTTAGCTGAAAGGCTATCTGGAGTTTTCTCAATTCTTCTTGGAAATTTTAAAACCAGCAAAGCCTTAATTTTAATCATTGGGTATTGAGCAGGTAGTTAACAATTTGAACTGCATCAACTAACTCATCTGCACACCAGGATTAACAATGCTCAGGTGATGAATGGTACCAGTATGTGTAAGAACAAATGCAAATTTAAAGAAGATGTTAAATGTTTTCTGTTCCACACAGGGAAAAGTGTTTCTTCTCTCTCTTTTTCTGTAGAGTATATTAGAAAACTGCAAGCATGAAAGCTTCATTTTATTAAAAAGTACACATTTGTAGGTGAAAACTAGAGAGGCCTTGTGCCAGCTCTCCCACCTAGGGTTGTCCTCAGCAGGGACTCTAGAATCATCTCTTTGTACAATGAACATCAAAAGGTTCTCATTCCTAACTTCTGAGGGTACCTTGTTCCAGTTTCAATATTATTTCTGTCTACATAAAAGCATGAGAATTTTTTTTTCTCCTGGATAAAACCAATTTGCTAATATAAATGGCCGACCTAGTTACGTGGGAAGTTAGGATGAACCACATGGGGCAAATAGTATTGCCTATTCAGTCCTCTTACTAGAGGAGTGCTTAGAATTTACCTTGAGATGCATATATAATGGCTGTACCTTCTTGTAGGATGGTATCATTATGCAGAAAGCTGGGTCCAGGATAAGATGAGAAAAAAAGTGTAGGCAGGGAAGTTTAGGAAGGAGGGAGGAAGAGAAGAGGGAGAATCAAGATGGAGCCAGAGAAGGAAGATTAGACCCAGGTGGTCTTAACTGGGGATAGGTAGATATGAATATTTTCAAGGATTTCTATAGGTCAATTTGTCTTATCTAGGTGGGCAGTTTATATCTTTGTCAACTGGTTGTAAGCTTATTGTGTGGATGCATTGTGGATTGAGAATTTAACATATAAATCTGATTGATAAATTAGTGATTATTAAGTCATGATTTTACCAAGCTGTGGGGAATGTGAGAAAAGTTCCTGGCGGGCAGAGAGACAGCTGGGAGAGGGCAGTGGGAGAGGGTGACTCACTGACCACATGGCAGAGAAGCAGGGATCTGGCTCAGTGGCCTGCAGCTCCTTGTGGACCTGCATGGAGGGAGAACTGGTGGCCACTGATCCTTTTTAATATTTACCACTACACCTTCTTGGCTATAGAAAGGTATTCTGTGTGTGTGTATTGTTGTTGTTGTTAATGATGATATGTAATCTTTTAGCAAACTTATCCTGATGCCTACTACATTCTATTTAATGCTTTCTCAATAAACAAACAATGTTCTTTAATACTTTTATGGTATTAAGAAGGAAACAAATTTTGCTTTTAATTTCATTCCCCTAAATACATAGATCAGTGGATGAATCCTCTAAGAAATACACAGCTGTGGCCAGTTTGCGACTTCATACCCAAAGCAATAACACACTCAAGCTACTAAACGAATTGTTGTTCCTTTTGACTAATTTATAATGAACTCCTCAAAATGATAGGCATATATTAAATACCTACTAATGTCCACTGATAGACATTCCACTTTTCCTAAATTTGAAGACTTTTGTTTTAGTTTGGTGTAATTGAATAGTTATGATTCTCTATTAATTCTTAATGGAGGTGATAAAATAGCTCATAAAATGGACACAGAAGTGTTTGGCTTATGTTTTAGGTTGTTTCCCACAGCTGTAGCTGAACACTGTCTAATTTATAAAGAACATGGATTTATTTCTGACAGTTCTGAAAACTTTAACTGCCAATGACCAGGAGCACCTGGCAAGGGCTTTCTTGCTGGATAATCCAGGGAGAGATGGATGAAGCTCCCCCTTCCAACAGATGCTTGTCCTGTAGTAGAACCATTATGATCCAATTACCTCAAAGGTCCTTAAGCCTCTCAGTATGGCTGGACTTGGGATTATGTTTCTATCGCATGAACTTTGGAGGATACTTTCAAACACAGAAATTCAGTTTTATTGGACTTTGAGGGCATTTGAACGTGAATACCTTTAGGTTTACAGCATCTGCTTTGAAAAACAAGTGCCATGTCCTGTCTGTAGTCAAGGCATCATGAAACATTGCAGATTTGATTTGTATAAGGTACTCAGCATTTTATTTTATTTTTATTATATTTGGTTTTTCTAAGCAGGGTTTCTTTGTGTAGCCCTGGCTCTGTAGACCAGGCTGGCCTCAAATTCAGAGATCTGCTTGCCTCTGCTCCCCTGAATGTCAGCATTCACCACCAGCTAGGTAGGTACTCAGCACCTCTAAAGCATCAACTTACCTAATATTCTTGCCCACTGAGGTCAGTTCATATAATTTCAGTTTTATAGATGATCTGTAGAAGTAGATAGGTTTTACTGACTAAGGTCATAGGATATGTCAGTAAACTATTAGGTGAGAATTCCTAGGTAGGCATTTCTCCTGAAACAATCAAAGACTAACAATTCCATAAGAACTGTTATAAATAAAATCCCTAAGTTTGCTATACCACTAGGAAATACATTATTATTCTTAAATTATCTCCTTTTTTTCCTACGTCATATGATGTTTCTACTAAGGAAATCAACTTAGAATTCTTTTGCAGAATGCGCTCATATTCTGGAACTATTAACATAGATATTAAATCTTAAGGTGTTAATTCATTATCTCTGCACTTGCTCTTCTTCTCATGCCAGCACTGAAGAGGGACAGATGAAGCCAAAGAAACAACTAGGCCTTGTACATAGATGAAATGCTACCTCTATATACATTTTTTTACATAGCCTTCGGGGGTCCCACATTGATTTAGATCAACCAGGTGATCACTTGTCTAATATGGTTAAAATCTGTTATTTTATTCATAACATTCCATAGAGCAAAATAATATATCCATATGTTGAAAGTGGGTACTTTCATCAATCTTCTACCAAAAAACTTACACAAATACTCCATTCTCAGATTGATTAGGTAGAGAGAAAAGAAGAATGGAAAGATGAGAATGTGCTGAATGTTGATGTTAATTATCCCTACAGTAAACCAACACACACTGAGAACTGTGACCACAGTGACTAGGAACAGTGGAAAAACGCTTACAAAGGATGCAAAGGGGTAATGATCTTTTCTCTGAGGAAGATAAAGAAAAATTCAGGTGGGAACTTTAAAGCTCAGCTCTGCAGCACACATGAGTTTAGAGAGCAAATGTATGGTTCCTGAGAGGTACAGAAAATCCAACGTTGAAAACATTGCAAAACTAGTGCATTCCCTGGGGCTTCTCGCTCAGCAAGATCATTTTGGAGTAGAGCTCACAAACTGGGCTATGGGAGTTTTCACAAGAAGAACAAGGCACACTAAAGATAACTCACATTTGAAAATAATGAAGCTATGGAGAAACAATTCTCCAAACACAGGATCCTCAGGATGAAGACACATAAACAGACGAAGAAAGATAATGCTCTTTTCAGGTTTATTGTAGGAATACATGACTCTATTACCGGCTATACCATATACAACTCTATACCTAGTTACACCATAGCAACATTGAGGAATGCTGGGTAGAGACTAAAGAAAGTTTTTAAAGTGGTCTTTGTTGCTCTGCCATGTTATTCTTACTTTAAAAATATGATCAACTTTTGGGTAATCTGAGCTTTTGGGCTAATATCCTCTTATCAGTGAGTGCATACTGTGTGTGTGTGTGTGTGTGTGTGTGTGTGTGTGTGTGTGTGTGTTTGTGATTGGGTTACCTCACTCAGGATGATGTTTTCTAGTTCCATCCATTTGCCTAAGAATTTCATGAAGCTGTTTTTAATAGCTGAGTTGTACTCAGTTGTATAAATGTACCTCATTTTCCATATCCGTTCCTCTGTTGAAGGACATCTGGGTTCTTTCCAGCTTCTGGGTATTATAAATAAGGCTGCTATAAACATAGTGGAACATGTGTCCTTGCTATATGTTATAGCATCATTTGGGTATATGCCAAGGAGTGCTATAGTTGGGTTCTCAGGTAGCACTATGTCCAATTTCTGAGGAACCTCCAGACTGATTTCCAGAGTGGTTGTACCAGCTTGCAATCCCACCAACAATGGAGGAGTGTTCCTCTTTCTCCCTATGCTTGCCAGCATCTGCTGTCACTTGAGTTTTCCACCATCCAAAGAGTACACTTGGATGGACGCATGGTTCCAGCTGCGTATGTAGCAAAGTATAACCTTGTCTGACATCAGTGGAAGGAGAAGCCCTTAGTCCTCTCAAGGCTAGATGCCCCAGTATAGGGAAATGTCAGGGTGGGGAGGCAGGCGGGGCTGAGTGGGTGGGTGGGGAACATCTTCATAGAAGTAGGGGGGTGATGGGATGGGGGTTTCTGAAGGGGAAACCTGGAAAGGTAATAACATTTGAAATGTAAGTAAAAAAATAACCAATAAAAGAAAAAATATCCAAAAAATACTATCAGCATTACATTTTTGAAGTCAATATCACTATATAAAAATTGTCCCTAAAAATCTTTATTTCAATGCAGGATTAAAGAATGTCCTATAAAAATGGAAGTTCTTTTTTCTCTCTTATTTTTATCTATTTATGAAACTAAAATTGAATTAGAAGATTTTGTTGTTTAGAAATACTTGTCTCAAATTCAACACCCCTTCATGTTAAAAGTCTTGGAAAAAACAGGAATCTAAGGCCCATACCTAAACATAATAAAAGCAATATACAGCAAACCAACAGCCAACATCAAACTTAACAGTGAGAAACTTGAAGCAATCCCAATAAAATAAGGGACTTGACAAGGCTGCCAACTCTTCCCCTACCTATGCAACATAGTACTGGAACTCCTGGCCAGAACAATTAGACAGCAAAAGGAAATCAAAGGGATACAAATTAGAAAGGAAGAAGTAAAAATATAAGTATTTGCAGATGACATGATAGTGTACGTAAGTGACCCCAAAAATTCCACCAGAGAACTTCTACAGCTGATAAACAAGTTCAGCAAAGTGGCTGGATATAAAATTAACTCAAACAAATCAGTAGCCTTCCTCTACTCAAAGGACAAGCATGCGGAGAAAGAAATTAGGGAAAAGATACCCTTCACAACACTCACAAATAATATGAAATACCTTGTTGTGACTCTAACTAAGCAAGGGAAGGACCTGTATGACAAGAACTTCAAATCTCTAAAGAAGGAAATCAAGGAAGATCTCAGAAAATGGAAAGATCTCCCATGCTCATGGATTGGAAGGATCAACATTGTAAAAATGTCCATCTTACCAAAATCAATCTACAGATCCAATGCAATCCTCATCAAAATTACAACCCAATTCTTTATTGAGTTGGAAAGAGCAATGTGCAATTTCATCTGGAATAACAAAAGACCTAGAATAGCAAAATCTATCCCCAACAACAAGAAAACATCTTTGGGAATCAGATGACAACAGATGCTGGCGAGGATGAGGAAAAAGAGGAACACTTCTCCACTGTTGGTACAACTACTCTGAAAATCAGTCTCATGTTTCCTCAGAAAATTAAACATAGTACTACCTGAAGATCCAGATATTCCACTTCTGGGCATATACTTCAGAGAAGCTCCAACATACAACAAAGACACATGTACCACAATGTTCATTGCAGCTCTATTTATAATAGCTAGAAGTTGGAAAGAACCCAGATGTCCTTCAGTAGATGAATGGATAAAAAAAAATTGTGGTACATTTACACAATGGAGTACTACTCAGCTATCAGAAACAATGACTTAACCAAATTCTTAAGAAAATGGATGCATCTAGAGAATATCATCCTGAGTGAGATAACCCAGTTACAAAACAACAGACATAATATGCAGTCACTGACAATGGGATACTAACCCCAGAAAGCTCTGAACACCCCAGAACAAACTCACAGGGTATATGAAGCTCAAGAAAAATGAAGGTTAAAAAAAAGACAAGAAAAAGAAAACGAAAAACCATTATGCTTAATCTTTACATACCAAGAAAACTTTGACTATTTCCAGGTTACTTCTTGTATTACATGTACTTTATTCTCATTGTAACTAGCGAGATTTTAAGGCACACTCTCAAACCTTTGAAAAAAACCAAGTACTGACAAAAATTTATTCATATCCTGTTATGTAAGAATGCTTTTAAAATCTGTATATTTATCTCTGTTTTTTAAAATAAAGTTGTTCAACTAAAAAAAAAAAAAAAAAAAAAAGAAATCTGTGTCTCTAATCAAAACAGGTGCTACACATCAGCTTGTCCCTTAGGTCATGAAAAGTTGTAAATGCTAGGAGAAAAAAATACTTCCATCTCTGTCAATAGTGGCAGAAAAAAAATTCAAATTAGACATTGCTAGTTTACATCCAAGATTAGACAATTAAAATTCTGTTCCCACACATTTATGTGGCTTTCATGTGGTGTGTTCCTGAGAACATTTATACAGTGGTAATTGTAGTAGATCCTGAAGCTTCTGGAAGAGGGCAGGACTGAAGGCGGTCAGATTTAACACAGCCTGGTTAACTCCTTGAGCCTAGTCCATTCATAATTCCACAGTGAGTGAGTACATGGCAGAGATCAACAGTGTTATGAGGAATATGAGAATCATTGACGTTCAGAAGTATTAGGCTAATCTCAGTCCAGGAGGAGAAGCCATATTTGAAAAGGAAGCATGATTCCCAGAGTGTTTCCAAAAGCATTGGGCTGACTGTCACAATAATGAGAAGCCAGAGCTATTGAATTTGGTGACTAGAAAGAGTTGTGGAAGATAATCACTTGACATCAGTTAAAACACAAATACTATTAATGATACTCTGCTATGCTTGCAGACAAGAACATAGCATAGCTGTCTCCTATGGGGCTTCATTCAGAAGCATATGGAAACAGATGTAGGGAGCCACAGCCACGCATCAGGTAGAAGTCCAGGAGTCTTGTCAAGGGGATAGAACTGAGGGTACTGGAATAGTCGAGGACACCCCAAGGAGACTTGCAGACTGAACCGTCAAAGAAGATGCAGGGGCAGGACCTAGGACCCCTACACATTTTTGAGCTTATGTGCAGCTTAGTCTTCAAATGGGTTCCCTAACAACTGGACTGTGTGGCTGTCTCTGTTTCTTTTGCCTGCCATTGGATCCCTATCCCCTGCCTGAAGCGCCTGGTTAGGTTTCAGTGGGAGAGAATATGATAGGTCCTGCTGGGACTAGATGTCCTGGATTGGGAGTATACAAGATGGGTTTCCCCTTTTCTCGAAAAAGGGAATGTGGTAAGTGGAATTTGTAAGGTCAGGACCGAGACAAGTAGAGGGAATGAGCTTAAATCAGGATGTAAAGTGAATAAAAAATAATACATGGGAAAAAGAAATGAAAAGCTATTTTTGAATACAGAGAGTACTCAATAAATTAATTAAAAAATGGAGACAACTGTGCTAATAAAAACTGAAGACACAAATTCAGAATGAGGCATGTAAGGAACTTTCTGGATTTTAGAATACAAGAAGGAAGTAGTGGGTAAGCACCAAGGAACTAAAATGGCACTTTGTTGGTAAGACTCCTACAGGTGTTGAAGTATTTGAGGGAAAGCCAGACGCTCCTGTGAGGGGCTTCCGGAGTGTTGGTGTGCATCTGTGGAACACGAGGGGCACTGAAGTTCAGCAGTCAGCAAGGCCTTACTGAGAAGAGACAATATTCACGACAGGCTCACACTTAGCGTATATCCACATCTACACATACACACTAAAACACCGTGGAGCAAAGGGAATGAGTAAGGTCATTAGGTTGGCTAGGAGTCTAAAAACAAGCAATTTTTATTGTGTTGTTTGAAAAAAAAAAGTTACTTGGAACTTCTCACGTAAACAAACCAAGCAAATAAACTCAGAAAAACATTTCAAAAATGATTTTATACAGCATGCTAACAAGCATATTATTTCTTTATGTATACATGTTTTTGAAAGTGTTAGCTTCTATTTTCTTTTGCCTACATTTAAAAGTCTACATTTGAAACATGTCTATGAAGCTCCAAAGCAAGGAGCAGGACAAGGAAAGAGCAACATGGAAGCTAGTCATGGAACACAGAAACTCAGCCTATGAGAATGCGAAGCACAGGAAAAATGCCCTCTGCCTGGCCTCTGGAGGGCATCCCACACGTGGGATGAGAGCAAAGACTGGGAGTCTCTTGGCCCTGAAGAGGCAGGCACACTACAAACATAGGGATCAATTATAAAATAATGATTTTTTTGCAGGACAAAAGTAATAATGTTATTTGTTTTTAATCTGATTATTATAATATATATTTGTATAACATATAAAACTAAAGTACATTAACTGATACTGCTTGTCTAAAATTTTTTACCATCTTGGAAGAAGTATGTGTGACTGATAGAGTAAGCAATAGTATTTTATGCCAGGCTACATGTGTTTAAGCTTGTTTGTTTGTTGTTGTTACTTATGCAGAGAGAGAGAGAGAGCAAGAGAGAGAGAGAGAGAGAGAGAGAGAGAGAGAGAGAGAGAGAGAGAGAGAGAGAGAGAAGAATGGGGAGAGAGAGACAGAGAGGGAGGGAGGGAGGGAGGGAGGGAGAGAGAGAATGTATATATGTGTGCATTCATGTGTATAGGCCAGACATCAACTTCAAATGTCAGGAGCTAGCCACCTTGCTTGTTAAGACAATGTCTCCTCATTGTCCTGGAGTTTGTCAGATGGCTAGGCTTGCTGACAAATAAGCCCTGCACCAAAGATCTGCTTGTCTCTGCTCGCAAACACTGATGCTGTTAACCTGAGTGCTGGGGTTCAAGTGTAGTTCATCTAGCTTGTACAACAAACACTTTACTGACTGAGCGATCTCTCAAGTGTCAGCCCCTATAGCCTGCTGATTTCCAGTGGATGATTTGAAATGCAAGAACAAATACTTCTAGGAAAAGTCACAAGAATAAACTAGTGCTTTTTAAAACGATAGAAACATGGACTCTCACATAAAGACAGATATTTTGCCCGAATTTTCCAGCTTGCTGATGAATATATATATAAAAGATTCACCAATAGCTTATGTATTGAGATTAAGACATAAATATGTAATTGGACAATCTCTCACAAACTCTGTAAACTTTCAGCTTTGTTTGGCATTTTCTAAAAAGTCTTTGATTGTTAGTACAGCACAACCATAGATTTCACTGTATCCAGATTGTTAAAATAATAATCTTATTATTTACACATTCATTGGTTTGCTTTTTTTTTTACTGTTTTTTTCTCTCTTACAACTTTATTTAAGAAAAAGAGGGATACATATACAGATTTTTAAAGGCATTTTTGCATAACACTATATGAATATTTTTGTCAGTACTTAATTCTTTTAGAGGTTTGATAGCATGCATTGAAATTCCACTAGTTACCATAAGCATAAAGTACATGTAGGACAGAATATAACATGGAAACCATCAGTTTTCTTGGTGAGTATAGATTAAGCAATATGTCATTCCTGAATCTTTGAAGTCCAAACAAAGATAAGTCCATGTGTATGTTTGCATGCACACATTTACATATACATACATACATACATACATATACTAACATACTTCTACACATACACACATACACACACGTGTACATGTACACAAACACACATTTACATATACATGTATGCATATACCCACATATACCTACTCATACATACATACACACATGTATACATGTGTTGCGGTAAATATTAAAAGGTGGAAACCTTTTACCCCATGCTAGTGCTGGTACCTGGGCTCTTTCTCTACCACACAGTCCCTACTGGTTACCAGTTCCTGAGGGGGGCATCTGGCACTACGGGGATTTCTAACTTGGTGCTCTACACTGCCTCCAAGAACTCAGGCGTGGTTCACTCCACTGCCTGTGCTGCTTCTGTTTAGGGTGGATATGACCTGGCGTGTTGTTTTCACTCACTTCCCCTTGGTGTGTTGTTGCCAAGCCTTAGACACACACATCTCAACTCTGTGCGTTCTTCCACTACACCCTTTTAACACAATTAAATAGTCACATCAAAGAACACATTAAACTACTCTAATCCAATAGGTAAAATATAATTTGCCCACCTAGATAAGTCAAATGATCTTGTATAATTCTATTCTTTATAAAATATTCATAACAACCTTATTTATGAAGAAATGCACCAAGAGAAACATACACATCTGCCTCCATCTTGATTCTTCCCGGAATCTTCTCTAGTCTCTGCCTTCTGCCTCCTCTTCTGCTCCTAGACCTATCCCTACATATCTCTCTCCTGTCTAATCATGTATCTCCTTAACATAAGCCTACATACATGTATAGACACAGACATGTACACACATTTACATATACATACATAAGTACATGTACACACAAATCATGTACACAATTTACATATATACTTTTACCTACATACATCTGCACAGATACATACACGCATAGATATATGCATATGCACACATACATATACACATGTGTACATATAACAGACAACATGCACACATACAAACATACAAGGAGTTCATGGTAAAAGATTAAAAACAAGAAATAATTACAATAACATCCAAAGAAAGCCAACAGGATGAAAACATATACATCATAATACCTTTGCTTCTTGATAGGCTTTACATAAGAAGTTAGATTTTGGTCTGTGTTATTGCTGCTATCTTTAAAAGACATTCCAAAACTTCTTTCCTGGGAAGCCTGTTTGAATAACACCTTAACAGAGCTGACAACCAATAGTCATGACTCCCAAAATTGTTTTTGGTTATGTTGTTTCATCAAAGCAGTAGTTACCCCAATTAGAACAATGTGTTTATGTGCATGCAGCATGTGAGTGTGCTGTATGGATGTGAGTGCTCCTGGAAGTCAGCAGAGACAGATGCTCTGAAGCTGGGGTTCTGAGTCATTAGACATGGGTGTTTGGAACCAAGTTCAGTAACAGCAGTATTTTCTGTATTCTAATCACCAATCATCTGTACTGGCTGGTTTTGTGTGTCAACTTGACACAACCTGGAGTTATCACAGAGAAAGGGGCCTCAGTTGGGGAAATGCCTCCATGAGATCCAGCTGTAAGGCATTTTCTCAACTAGTGATCAAAAGGGGAGGATCCAGCCCATTGTGGGTGTTGACATCTCTGAGCTGGTAGACCTGGGTTCTATAAGAAACCAAGCTGAGAAAGCCAGGGAGGGGAAACAAGCCAGTAAGTAACATCCATTCATGGCCTCTGCATCAGCTTCTGCTTCCTGACCTGCTTGAGTTACAGTCCTGACTTTCTTTGGTGATGAACAGCAATGTGGAAATTGTAATCTGAATAAACCCTTTCTTCCCCAACTTGCTTCTAGGTCATGATGTTTTGTGCAGGAATAGAAACCCTGGCTAAGGCATCATCTTTTTGGCTTCCACATGTATTTATAAAATTTTAATTTATATAAATTTTAATTTGAAATATAGAAAATTGATTTCTTTTATTTTTGAGATTATAATTTATTCACAATATTTATATTTTTATTTTTTTCTTCAAACATTCTTGATATACCCTTTCTTGCTCTCCTTCTTATTCATGGCTTATTTTCTTTTTTCTTTAGGTTTTTACTAAATATTATCACATGCATACAAGTATATGTATACACATATGTATCATATCAGTCATACATTATTATTTAAAATTTATTTTTAAAAATTATTATTATTTTAATTATTTACTTTATATCCTGCTCACTACCTGCCTCCTGGTCATGCCTTTCCATGATCCTTTCTCTATCCATTCTCCCTATTTCCTCTGAGGGGGGCCCAAAAGGACATGCATGGTATGTACTCACTTACACGTGGATATTAGCCAAAAAATATAGGATACCCATGCTACATCCCACAGACCCAAAGAAGCTATAAACAAGAATGATAGCACAAATTATTCTTAATCATAGTTTACTGAATAAGTTCAGCAATTTCAAAAATCATTAAACAACACTTTAATTTGTGAACAATTTGAATCAGACACTGCTATTACTCACCTTCTTAACATTAAGAGCAAAGGTCAAATTCTCCCTTCAGTTACCAATCTAAAGCCTGGTTGACCTTGCAGTGTGACATTACAGGACTGCAATGGGGGGGGGGGTTATAATCTTCCCTCTAAAATGGAAGAAGAGCAATCAGAGGATTAGGGACCACTTCTCTATCTAACCCTTGCCCTACCCAAGTTTTATGATTCTGATCTTATCACTCCAGCTTAGACCTATCAAAGGAAGAACTACAAACTGTGACGTGCAAGTGAATTGCTAGAGAATAACCCCGGCATCTCAGCATCTCTTGGGAAATCTTCATAGAAGAAGCAAATTCACTCTTGTCTTTGGAAATAGCCTCCCTATGTTTTTCCTTTATTCTTTCTTGCTCAGCATATTACACTGTGGAGAGTTTTAAATTGTATTTTGTTCCCTTCAACTGTGACGTATTTCAGGCAGGAACTTTGTCTCATTTCTACTAAATCTCTAGGAGCTTGCATGGTATTTGACAGGTAATTGTATGAAAATGTGCTTCTGGTATGATGTGAACACAATTCAATGTCATCAATTGTGATTGGGTTAAAAAAAACAAACAAACCCTGAATTGTGCTGTGATCCCATGTTGATAAAAGGAGACATGTGTGCACATGCATGTGCATGCGTGTGCAAACACATAAACACATATATGTAAAACATATAAAAAGAAAACCTTAAAAATATATCAGTAGATATTACTAAGATGAGTCCATATTCCTTCTTGCCAATCTATTTTTTTGTTTCTGTCTACATTTCTTAGTCAAGTTTCATAATGTAGTACAAAGTGTTCAAATGAACAAAACAACTAAACAGAAGAGACAGCACAGCTGGTTAAAGGGAAGAACTTCAGGCTTGCCTCAGCCTCAATAGGAGAAAGTGCTGGCACCAAAGATATGCCTTAACTATCACACAATCACCAGACCCTCAACAGTGGCCTTGGCAACTATTCCAGTGGCTCATATGCAAACACCTATATACAGGAGGAATTTACAGAAGACTTGTTGGAATATGACGGTGCTGAAAATACCCCATACTTGGGACACAAGACTTGGAAGAATCAAGTTGCAAGTGATCTGAGAGCCTTCTCACTGAGGACTAGGTCTCATGGTACTAGAAACTATTCAAGCTGCCAAGGGAGAAGAGCAACTGGTGATCCTATCCAGTAGTGATGCATGCAAATGCTATGACCAGCATTACAAAGTATATTCAAAGGCACAATAGTATGACTTATACCTTACAAGCAAGCAATAGCTGTCTGATGAGACTGAAGGCCCATGCCATAGGAGGGAATTAATGCCTTGTACTGTAAAAATAGCTACTATCTATGGTTGGTGAGGTCCTGGGATCTAGAGGAAACCTATTAATACCACTTCCCTAAACTAGTACAGTTCTTAATTGTTTTCTGAATATTTAACCTATACCCATATATAATTGTAGCTTTCACCCTCATCAAACAAACTAGTTTTATAGATGGAGATCAGTATAGAAAGCCACAATTGCTCAAAATAAAAAAAAATGACCATGGGATACCCATCTCCAGTTGATTCGCACTGCTTATAGTGCTGTAAACAGAGTCATTTGAGACTGAGCCAAGAGTCCCGTGCCATCTATTACTAAAGGAATAATTAATTAGCTTACAAATCCCACATTCTTTGCAGTTCTTGACAACATTCACAAAAATTTAGGAAGTGTGGTAAGGAGAAAATAACAAAGTATGTTCTCAAATTATTATAATTACATGGCCATGAAGGGTGATTCAACCTATATTCATTACTTAATTATAGCAAAATAGATTTGACTACTATTTTATAAATGTTCAGAAAATCAGTGCTTGTATAAAAATAGAATATATCTATGAAATCAGTAGTTATAGAATAAATGTTATGGGTGTATGAATATGTGTAAATAGCCAGGGGAAGGAAAGAAAGTCAGCAAGAAACATAAAAACCAGAAATGATTAAAGTTAAAAATGGACAAAATAGCATGCACCCAACAAATTTCTACAGATATACTATTTTTATAACATATTTTAATTTCATTAAAATTCAAAATGTTACTTGTAGAGCAAACTTAAAGTTATTCACAGAGGTTAAGCAGAAGTAGTTGAGGCATTTCTGAAAAACAGCTTTTTAATTAGTATCCAGAGTTTCAAAGTACATGATTGCTTTGTCTATTGCAAAAATGAGTTTGCCTTCAAAACAAGAAAAACCTTATAAACCAATTGACTAATAGGCAGTGTTTTAAAATTCTATTTCATGGCATTTGGAGTGTAACCGTTTAATATTAATGGAAAACTACTTAAAAGCTATAAGACACAAAAAAGTTCATGCATAGGTGATGGATTGAAGGACCAGAGTGGAAATGTGAGAGGTTGAGTTTGGTCAAAGCCCCGAGGATAGGTAACTGTCAACTGGCAGGTGCTTTCTGAACTCCTGATTGCAAATCCACTTTGCCTGGATGCACCACAATGGGGCAGATGTACAAGGCTCTAGGCAAGCCCCAAACCCCACCTCTACAGGAGAGAGTGCCGCAGACTCTAGCCAAATCAGCTACTCCCTAAGTCCCTGTCCTGCACACACACACACACACACACACACACACACACACAGGTAGCATTACAAAAATTATGGCCAATCCTAGAGGCAAACATATGGGAATATGGTGGTTGGATTCCGGGCTGTTTAAAAAGAACAGAACAAAAGAGAGAGGCGCGTGAAAATAAAGATACACGTTGAAACCTTCTCCTCTGTCCTGGCTCCTTTGTGGTCCTGACTTTCGTCCTCGGTGAACGCTTCCTTATCGCAGACTCTGTACTTTTCTAGCAGTTAGGCAGGGGTTTATGGCCCTGGCCAGCAGGGCTATAATCTGAGCTCCGGGCTGTGTTTGGTCTTCCAGAGTTCAGAGGCCTGGCGGCACCCTGCTGGGATTCATTCCCAAGCCTCCCCACCTGAAATCCACCAGAGGGTGTGCATCAGAAGCAGCTTTCCCGGGGATCTGCAGTGTGAGGAGCTACCTTGCCCCGGAGGAGCAGAGTATCCCACCCCCCCAGACTGTTAAGTACAACACACAGGAATTAGGGAAGGATTACGAAATGCAAGTCCTGCTTATTACTGACTTGAGTTCAGGATGCTGCTTATGCCCTTCTAGCCCATCAATGCTTTAAAACATTTCACAAAACTGGAAATACACTTTATAATCTTAGCTTATGTTAGCAAATACTATGTGGATTACATTTAGTGATGAATCCATAGCTTATAGATTTTATTTCTATTTATATAAATATACAATAGGGGGCTTGAAAGATGGCTCATTGGTTAAGGACACTTGCTGTTCTTGCAAAGGACACAAGTTTGGTTCCTAGCACCCACACCATGAGAATCACAATTACTTGTAATTCCAGCTTGATGTTATCTGATGCTCCTTTGTGGTTTTTTTTTTTTTTTTTTTTTTTTTTTTTTTTGGTCTCTACAGGCCACATGCACGTGCACACAAACATACACATGTGCATGAAATAAATATATAAATATCTTTAAAGGGCAATTAAGTAATGCTAAGAGCAAGAGAAATAGTATTCCTCAAGGTTATACAATATGAGTTGGTTTGCCCTAAACACATACATATGAGTAACATATAGACTGAGCAGGTTATATTTAGAAATATATGTGTATATATATTGTAATGGCTGTTCCTAGTCTTCAACTTGACTATATCTAGAATGAACTACAATCCAGAGTTACAGGACTCACCTTGTGATCCAGATCTTGAGGCTAAAAAACACACGTTTCTGAGCTGGATCTTGGCATGGAGATCTTGAGGCATCGTGGTGGCCATCAAATGCTTAGGCCCAGGTAAAGTAGCACACACTTTAATTTCAGGAGACTAAGGCAAGGAGATCTTTAAGTTCAAGGCCAGCCTGGGACAAAATAAGTCCCAGATCCAGGCTTGGTGGTGCATACCTTTATCTGGGCCACACCTTATGCTGAAGACCTACATAAGGACACTGTAGGACTCTTCTTCACGTGCTTGCACTTACTTGCCGGCACATCTGTTGGAACCTACTTCTACAGAAGTAGAAACAGAAACAACTCTCGTGGGACTGAGCAACTACTAGATTCTTGGACTTCCCATCCACAGCTGACTATTGTTGGGTAGTTGGACTACAGCCTTTAATAAGTTATCACAATAAATTCCCTCAATACAGAGAGACATCCACTCCCCTAATTTAATTTAATATCCTAAAACACAGGATTCAGCTCCATTTTACTTCCTTATGCCCCTTTAATACTTTATATATTTTATATATTTTCTTTCTAAGCTTGCAATACTTATTCTAAATGCTCTTCATGAGAGAAAACCAGAGAGCAAACCAGAGAACAAAGTCTATGATGGGCATTTCTGAGACTTCCTTTGTCAATGCAATTAATCTGAGTCTCTTCACCTTAGCCTCCGGCAAACTCTTCACACAAGGGCAAAAAACAGCCATGCTATTTACTAAAATACTACAAAAACAGTCTCTAGGCCACATACTGAAATTCTTCTCCACTGAAACCTCTTGGGCCAGGTCTACACAGTTCAAATCACTCACAGCAACAAAGTCTTCTATATTTCTACTAGTATAGCTCATTAAGCTCCACTTAAAGCATTCCATAGCAGTCCAACTCCAAAGTTCCCGAATTTGCATTCTCCCAAACAGAAACATGGTGGTGCCTATCACAGCAATACCCCAGTTGCTGGTACCAACTTCTGTCTTCATCAGAATTTTACTGCTATGAACAGACACCATGGACAAAGCAAGACTTATAAAGATCAGTGTTTAATTGGGGCTGGCTTACAAGTTTAGGGGTTCAGTGCATTATCCTCGAGGTAGGAGTATGGCAGCATCTAGGCAGGCATGGTACAGGAGTAGCTGAGAGTTCTACATTGTCATCTGAAGGCTGCTAGTAGAGTACTGGCTTTCAGGCAGCTGGGTTGAGGGTATTTAAGCCCATCACCATTGTGATACACCCACTTCAACAAGGCCACACCTCTTAATAGTGTCTCTCCCTGGGCAGAGCATATACAAATCATCACATACAAATACACATATACATGTAACAATAATTAATGGAAAAGGGGCCATGAATTTGATAGAGAGCAAGAAGGAGCATATGGGAGGGCCTGCAGGGAGAAAAGGGAAGGGGAAATGATGTAATGATTCTCCTAATGTTCCTCATAAGACATCTTTAATACACTTTTCCTCCTATAATTACAAGTGGAGGTACATATGTATTTAATATTTTTAATATGTAATAATAAGTATTTCATGATTTTTATATTTAATCTGTGACTTTGAAAATTGTGTCTGAGTTGTAATTCATCTCAAAAGATGTTAGGAGGTTTGGTTGACCAGACTCCTGTGACTGACAAGGATGACATCAACCTATCAATATAATTAGTTTGGGATAAATTACAGAATTCTCTTTCTATATAAAGAATTTTTCCTCAACCTTGTCCATTATTAATTTTCATACTGTTCTCATTTTCCCTTCACTTGATGTCAAATTACCAGGTTTCCCAATAAATAATAAGCCACAATAAACTAAGATCTTGTTTAAGTCTTCTCAAGGCATTAAACAAAACAAAACAAAGAACAAAGCAGCCATAGCTTTGAAAATAAATGTAAAAGAGGGTCATACTACTGCCACATAATTATGTTTATATACTGTTTTCCCCTTCTCTTTTTTAGTCAATTAAAATAATGTCCCCATCTGTCCACTAGCCATCCTCGTCGTAATAGCATCTCCTTTATTTATTCCCCTGAATACAGCGAGTACAAGTGAGAACAAGCCAACCTTTTGGATTTAGTATTTAAGTCCAGTGAGAATAGATGTATGTGAAGAAAAAAATAGAAAATTGTTAACCCAGAATGATGGAAAAAAACACTAAGCATAAAAATACAACAGAGCTTAAATCAGAAGGCAGATTTTTCCACATTTGATTCCCATTACATGGACCAGACCTTATTTATGGTAGTTTGAATGAGAATGGCCCTCACAGGCTCATATGTTGAGTGTTTGGTCCAGAGTTGCTGGAAATGTTTGGGGAAGATTAGGAGCTATGTCTTGTTAAACAAGGTGAGTCAACGGAGTTAGGGTTTAAAGTTTCTCAAGCCCATGCCATTCCTGGTGACTCTTTGTCTCCAACTTGCGGATCAATAAGCTCTTAGCTACTGCTTGAGGGAGCTCCCATGTTTGCCACCATGATGGACTCACCCTTTGGCCCTAAATTTAACCTCCAATTAAATCCTTTCTTTTTAAGTTGCTTTGGTCATGGTACTTCTCACTACAGTAGAAAAGTAACTAAGATACTATTGGAATTAAAAAAAAATTGTGTTACCACTGGAATGGGTCTGTTTTTTATAAAGAACAAGCCAACTTTTCGGGGATTCAGTATATAAGTCCTGTAGATACTGCAGTTAAAGTATGTCACAAAGTTCCCAAGCAGACAAAGAACTTTGCTTTGGATGTGGCCTTTGAATCCTAAGGTAGGCTTTCCACAGGTGACCACATAAGCCAGCATCATTTTCTCAATAGCAAAGGGTTAGGATGTTCAAGCTCAACTAAAGGAACCACAACACCTTACTTCTCAATAGGCAGCCAGAAACCTAATGACTTAATAATACCTATTTTCTGATTGGCACCTTCTTTCTAAGTCAACATTCAGGTGTATTAATTAATTTTGTTCTTCTCTCATACTTTACATCCTGACTGTGTAAAACCTGGTAGAAACATCCCAAACTTCTGCTCATTGTTTATTCACTTTGTTTTCTTTACATTATTGTGTGATATCAATTATGAGATACATGTATTAGGGATAATTCTTTCAATTTTATAGCTTGCTTTACACTTTACTTTTTTCTTGAATAATAATGAATATAATGTGTTAATTTTAATAAGGTTTATGTTGTTACTTTTTCTTTTACGTGTGATAGTTGTATGTATTTACTATTTCAAGCAATCTCATATGATATGGTTATTATCAGGTTCTTAAAATATGATTGTAGTTAATGTTGACTTTATACTATATAAATTTATTTATTTGCTGAATCATTCACTTTTTATTTATTTTTTTGCAGTGATGTAAATTGTTTCAAACTTTTCACCAATATATAAACAATACCATGAGGTATTCTTTACTAGATTTCTCTGCATGTATCTTGAATCATTTGGTTTTGAGCAGAATGTTATAGCTGATTAATTCAATCCAAGAGATCTGTAACAACACTGGCCTTTAACAATTTTACTTGCAGTATGTGAGATGGCTAACTTTTATGTTTATTGAATTCATATTTCTTCTTTCACGAATGAACTTTGTCTCTTTTTATGAATCAATCTTTTGTATAACTTTGAGTGAGATTCACTGGGTATTAACTCTTTGCTTACTCTCATGTTATTATTTCTCCCTCAGATTCATCACTGATATTGACTTGGAGAATTAAAATTTTTATTACTAAGAGCTGCGAGAAGTTTTTTTTTTTTTTTTGCTTTCTACACTAGATTCCATGTATATACATGTATAGACTAGATGTTAACCGAGTGTATTGTATGCAAACATGTTCCATTCCATACTGCCTTCCACTACCAATACTAAACAATGTCTCCAATGTAATGTACAGGTAGAGATGTCAGAGAAGTGAGTGTTTTCTGAAACATATTTTATACAGCTTAGTTGGTAGCTCCAAGGATATTCTTAACCTTAGGAAATTCCTGGCTTCCCAGATTGAAGGTGGGCTGTACTCTTTGCTAATACCTGGCCTATACCTGGGTCTTAGAGTCTTATGTATCTCCATCTTAGCCTCCTATAAAACGTACCCAAACTAGCAGTGCTTTAAGTTTTCCACTCACTTAGCTTGAGACAAGCAGAAACACTGAACTCTAGGACTCACTCCAATACCATCTGATAGTCACATTACTTTGATTGAACTCTTGATGTTAGCAATAAAGTCATTAGATTTTTGTTCATAATGCCAAGAGTTCCACACACATGCATGTTTCATTATAATGTGTGGTTTCAGACCACCCAGTCCTCAGATTTGGCAGCTGAATTACAATGATGAAACCAGTGAAACTTAGTATTTAATATTCTGCTGCATTTTGATTTGTTTTCTAAGATGAACCAAAGTTCTCCATGTACTGAGAAGGACCAACCTTTCCTAAAGCACTTGGCTACAACAAACAAACAAACAGACAAACAACAACAACAATAAAGCCTCCAACCACAACAACAATAACAACAACAAAAACCACCGCTACCACCACCTCCCACTGAGAATGTTCAGCTAAATTATTAAATATGAATAGCATCTAGGTAGTTTATCTTTTGTACAGATGCAAAATAAAATATATTCTATGTATCTCTTACTATCTTTTTTGTATTTTTCTCTTTGAATTATATTAAAACTACACAGTTTAAGGTATAGAAAAAAAGAGCAAAAGAAAAATAGATAAAGAAATTTTGGCAAGCTGATAATGCCTTTGAACTATTCATTAATGCCAATTAAAGACCATAAAAGGCAAGAAGAAGCCAGTATCTAGAAAGTTCTGACCAGTGCAAAGGAGCTTGTCCTTAACAGCAAGCAAACAAGGATACAGAGGAGAATCGAAATCTTAGAAGTTAACTATGGTGGGTATGTCATTTTGCTTCCAGACATGGCTTGCACCATTCTCTATCTTTTCCTCTCAGATAACTTCTACTAATTCCCTGTCTTTCACATCGTTTCCAGATGGTTGGCAATGGTAAGAGATGAATAGTAGGGAAAACCTCCCCCCTTCCCTGTCACTTGCCTGTGCCTTCTCCCTCTTCTCCCTATTGTTCAGAAGCTTGGTTGTGTTTTCTCTCCAACTCTTTTGTATAGATCTTTTCTCCCAGTGCAATAGTTTCCTCCTTGTTATGTGTGTCACTTCCCTTTGTTCCTTCAGGCCGAAGAGTATCATGGCTTTCTGCTTAATTACTCTTAACAGGTTCCCTTATCCTTACCAACATTCTGATCAGAATTTTAAAGCATATATTAAATGCCAAATCAAGTTACCAAGACACTAAAGGTCCATGTTACTTGGTTCAAGGTCTAGTTAAATAGAGAAATTGTTTATACTTCTAAGAAAACAGAAGCCATTGAGAGATATTAGAGAGTAAATAGTTATGATAGATAGAAACATCATGTAGACAAGAATTACAAGGTCAGAAAAAAAGTGCAGAAATCTGAACTTCAGTACTTCTGTGGAGTCTCCTAGACACTAGCCTCAGGCTTTCTTTCTTTGTCTAAATTCATCCATTTTTCCTCAAGGCTCCAGTTATCCTCTTGGGACAGGACAATGCAAAATCCTTTCTCTCCTCTCCCACTGACATAAGTACAGAACCAGCTAGTCTATACTATTCACCCACTAAAATTCTGTGTCGAGTGTTTATCTTGTCCTGGCCACTGATGCTTCTCTTTTTTCCCCATCTCTGTTACTGATAGCAGCTATTTCCCATTGTACCACATTCACCACTTCAGCTGCAACATCCCCAGCTTCTACTCAAGAATGTCTCCACGCCTCCCGAAATCTAGGCTGGAACACATGTGTATCTTCTCATGGGAATCAGTCAACTCTCTAGACTCATTTCCTACCTGCCTGTTTTTATAACAAAATATACATCTCACTGGCCTATCTTGATTGTTCCAGTAGAAAATCACTGGCCAGGTAATTTGATGCACAAAGGGAAAATATTCATTTTCAGTGTGTGGGTTCTTTTTATTCTTGAGTACTTTCTTCTCCTCCCTCATGGCTGTGGTACCTCTCTTTCTAGCAGTTCTGTCAGCTGACTCATGGAAATACCATGGTGTGCTATGCTCATGCATCAATTCATGTCTGTAAAGTACAACCAATTTTTTTCCCCGTTAGATTGACAAGTTACTTGGAGCAGTCATTGATTTTTGGCCAGGTTTATAGTGCCTGGTATGAATTCTGTCCAATTTGGTGGGCCCACACCCAGTGTGAGAGCAGTTGTTTACTTCCATAACAGCTGAACTACTATTGCACCGGTGTGCACATCCTGCCTGGCTGGTTGGCATGTGGTTCAGAGGGATTCATGGCTGGGTAAAACACCGATGCTTTCACTCACTCAACAGCCTGCACAACATTTCCTGGCTTCCAAGGATGGAGAATGCTGCTCCTCGATTCATTTTTTTCATCAAATAAAAATTTCAGTGGCATGTTTGAGATGCATTTTTATGGGTTGTGGGCTCTTTCAGGGGCTCCTCAAACAATAAAGGCTATCGGCATTCCTCTTAATGATAACAGAACTAGATGATAGGGTCTTGTAGAAGGTACCACACATCTTGGATGCAAGATACAGAGAAAATAAGCTGGAATGGAGCTGTAAGCTTCCTCCCTTATAGCAAAACCCAATTTTTAGCATTGAGTAATAATGAAAGAAAATGAGAGTAATTTCACAAACATCTTTTAACTTTGAAATTAATCAGTTAAAATGGTAGGTTGTATGTATAATTAAAATTAAGAAGAACTAATAACAATACATTTTCTTCTCTCCATGACTAACTAAGTTATTCTGGACAAACATATAGCATTTTGTAAGCAAAATGAAGCAACTTGTGTCTGTATTAAAAGTTGGATGATTGGCATGTGAATGAAGAAAAGACTGAAAAACAAATGTTGTTTTGCAAGAATGTTTTCTGTTTTTTACAAATACACCCACTCCTCTTGCTAAGAATGAATAATTTGGACTGAAGTTTCCCCTCAAAGACTTTGAAAATCCTTTAGCTTGCTCAGGCTTCCAACATATTTTTCTAATTATTTGGTACATCTGCATGAAAATATGTTCTTTGATTTAACTATTCATTTTCTTAATAACCATCAACTGAGAATTAGCACTATCATTTCTTGGATAACTTTTCATTACATTTTCCTGGTAAGATACTCAAACCTGTTTTATATACACTGCTGCTGCCCTATCCCCAAGCTCTTACTTTTCTAACGATCATTCCCCAACTGGATTTTATTTGTAATCAGATGCAGTGGATCTCCTAATTTGTTTTTAAGTATTGTTTAGTTTGCTTCTCCTATCCATAGCCCATTTCTCCTCTCAGCTCTCGGTTTTTCCTTTGGGACCTCTCCCTTCCACACTTCCCCAGACTTTGTCGTCTCCATGGGTGGTGTCAACTCTGTTGTTAATTGGAAGACAGGCATATGACTGTGTGGTCATATTACTGCATTCTTGGACTACGAGTCTGCTCAAAGTAGGGGTTAATTAATCTAATTAAATTCACAAATATTGTCCCAGAGAACTGGTGGAAGTCTCAGAAAATACATTTTTTCCCCTTTAGAATGTCCAACCAGAATCAATGTAGCTCAGAAGCTATTTGGAAGAGCCCAGTGAAAGATGCTGCTGACTCAACATGGGAAAATGGAACCAGGAGGTAGAGTAAGACCTTTCTGATGCAGCAGCTACATGCACATCTGGGTTTAGAGGTGCTTCTCTTGGATTTTCAATTATGAAAGTCAGTGGTTACTTATTAGGTATTTACTTTAATGTTAAACCAGTTTATACAATAGTAAATTCTTTGTTCAAATCAGTGAGATAGGATAAGTTTGATGTTTGGTCTTTGCCAAAAGAAATACTTCTCAGCTGTCTTCCTTTCTATTCAAACACCAGTCTCCTTGGCTTTATCTTACCATTCTGTAGCTCCCAGAATCCTGTCCATTGTCCCAGTCCCAAATAAAATCTTTACCCACACATTTCCTTTTTGCAGATCATAATTGGTTTTATTTTGAAGTTCAAGAAAATGAACCACTTCACTATAAGAAGTTCTACTTATAGCTAAAAAAAGCCATGGTTCATAAAATAGAAACGAGGAACATAGATGGTTCAATGTGTTGTGTCAGAACTGTGCCTTGCCTGAACACAGTTCAAATAGTTGGCTACTTGTGATTGGTATGACTCATTTGCTTCTTATAAGAAAACAAACAAACAATTTCTCAACCCTCATCTGAGAAATTTCTAATGGTAGGAGATGGTGATTAGCACAATGATCCACAACTGGCCAAAGTGTAGAAAGCAAAGATTGCAAAAATGCCTTGCCCTTAAGGGAATCTCAATCTCAAGCCCTCTCCCAAGGTTCAGGGATCATTATGGAAGAAGGGGCAGGAAAATGCCAGAGCCAGAGGTGGTGGTTAACTATAAGGAAACATTCTCTGAATAAAGCAGAGAGGCAGCACATATAAACTCATATTGGTTGTGTCTGAGTGGTTGTGTCTACATGCATAAAACCTGTGCAAGGTCAAGCCAGAACAAATCCCCCCCCAAAAAGAGGAGGGTAAACGCAGAAAACCTCACCCTTAGCTGTAGGGTGATAGGCAACTATTAGCTACTGGGAAAGAAAGGGCTGGTTTTCTCTAAGGATGAATCCCTTAGTACATGGACCATGGTCTAGTGGACAATTATCCAATCAAGACTATTTTGTACAGCAAACATTTGTCTTGATTTTTTTGAGGCCATAAACTTGGGTGGATGAGGAAGAAGGGTGGGGGGGGGTCGATCTGGGAAGAGGTAGGAGTATGTGTTGAGTTAAACTCTCAAAGAACTAATAAAAAAGCAAAGACTGCCATGTATTTACAAAAATATGTTAAATTGCAGATGACTATGTAGGGAGAAATCTTTAAACTAAATAGAAAATATGCATAGAGTCAGTTTTAGTTTAAGCAATTTAGTTTTACTGCATCCAGTAGCAGATATGTTGACCATGTTTTTTACACTGATATTTGAGAGACAATAGCTGGTATACATCATCATCTTCAAAGGACAAACATAAGGGAAGAGCTGAAAGTGTGAGATTCTAAGAAAACCTGATCTTCACCAAAATACCCTCATCAGCTCCAGGTTGCTCACAAATAAACTTTTATTATTCGTAAACTATTACTATATCTTCACAAGAGACTGATTTTTTTTTAGTATAAGTTATAAATTGTAAAGAAAAAAAGTGTATTCTTTTCAAGCATCTTGTTATCAACCTTGTTGACAAGCAATTTTGTGGTATTTCTGACACTGTCTTGCTATTCAAAAAGGATGCTGGAAGTGGCCTTAATAATAGATAAATAAAATAATAATAAAATAAATTAATAAATAAAATAAATAGTAATGAACAAAGCACTGTACTATTATAATTTACATAAGCTACATTGTGCAAAGTAATTAGCCACATTGAATTTATTGAAGGAGGCTGTCAAATACAGAAGTATTGGGAGACTTAGACGTGGGACCAGATGGAAGGTCATGCATGATGTTGAATGGAAAGCCAAGTAGTTCTCCAAAGAAAAAAGAAAACCAAAAGAAAAGGTTGGGAGTATTAAACATACCCAGTCATTTTGTAATGTGTAATTGGACAGGAAAATTGAATGCCAAAACCCAGTGAATAAAAGAAGAGATTTTGAGCCAGGCATAATCATGCATAGTTATAACCCTGCAACTTGAGAGATTCAGAAAGGAGGATCAGAAGTTAGCTTAGGATATTCTTCCACTATACAATGAGTTAAAGGCTAACCTTGGCTCAACTCGTTGTATAGTCATAGAATAACCCGCAAGCAAACAAACCATCAAGCCAACAAGTATTAAAAAGCAAAGCGGGACATTTGGTTAATCTCATGATGATTTATTTTGATTGTCAACTAGATTAGGTTGAGAAACAACTTGAAAACTAAGGAGATGCACATTTGGGTGTGTATGTGAAGGTGTTGTTTCCCAGACTAGTTAAAATGGAAAATAGTCAAGTACCAATATTTGTATAACATTGATGAAATCCGTCTCTGCTTCCCTCGTGCAAAGACAACGTGAGCAGTTCTATTAGGTGCTCGGTTCTGAATTCCCCACCATGGTGAGCTGGAGATCTAAAGTATAGGAGCTCCCCAGGTCCAATTTGACTCTTAAAATACCTCTATTCTAATACTGTGTTCCTAAGAGACAGCATGTGGTAAAGATTGGAAGAGAATCTTCATAGTCCTCCTTTCATTTTGTTATTGAAAAGTGGTAATTGATGTCCTTCAGAGGACAGTCCACTTAAGATACTGTCAATCTGTCTGAATCTGTTCACTTATAATGTAAAGGAAAGTTAAAAGGGTGGTCTCATCTTGGAGGCTGGAAATTGAAATATTGGTCAGATCAGGTCTATATAAATTGGTATACATTGGGGAACACTCAGATAGCATACTGAGATAGTCTAAGAACATGGCTGACTCTCCACACCAATAAGTAGAGAAAATATTTGTAACTAACCCAAATAGTGTTTCATAAAAGACTTTCTCTTCCAGCAGTCTGAAGTCTTCCCAGTTGTTTACCTATCCAAGTTTCACAACAGTGTGATCTTTGCTGAGAAAAGTAGTCTATACCACCCTCATTTCTTTCTATTTTTCTCTAAACCAACTATATTTAGGGTTCTTATATGCTTCAACCTCCCTTCTAGACCACCAAGTAGAGGTAGGGGGAGAGAGAAGGTTAATAGGAAAACAGGTTGTGGACCTTAGTTTAGTAGCAGTTCTTTGGTGCAATCCCACACTTCCTTGTCACTATACCCTGCAGTCAAGTTCTATAGCACACATCAAAGATGAATCAGTAGCAGTGGCATGATCCAGCAGATACCACAGGGCTATTCTAAAGTGGCACAGGTCAGTGGAATCAGCCAGAACCAGGTGGAATACCACAAGAAATTCTTGAGTGCATTTCTCTCTATGAAGTGAAGACCAGTGAGGACCAGCAAAGTAGTGAGACCAACGAAGTGTTGCACCGTCAGCAAAGACCGGTATAAACCAATAAGATGTTGCAAGGCCAGCAAAGACCAGCAAAGGGTTGCACAGCCTCACTATGCAAAAGCCGCCTCTCACTGTTTATGGGGCTTCACAAACACGGCCCCTCTCAAGTATCTCCTCCAGCAAAACATCACATGCTCTCTCACATGTCTGTTTCAGCAAAATAGCTTCCAGAAAAACCATCATGTGACACCACCGAGTACCCAAAGAAACCAGAAATTTCCACTTCCGTTTCTCAAAAGTGCTTTTTTACAACTGCTGTGGATCTTTATTAATAGATGAAGTTATTTATAAAGTCAACTTTAAAAAAATCTGAAATAGTTAACAACTAGTCACAAAGACAAGACACAGACACAAGGAGAACATTCTTATAGCAATGGCAGATTGTGGGGGAAAGTGGGGGAGGATGGGAAAACAGGGGCCTGATCGCCGGAAGTGGGAGGAGTTAATGGGGGAGGAGGCACCAAACTTGCTTTGTAGAAAGGGATCTCCAGATAGATGTGAAGAAAGAGTTCTGACATAAAAAATAAGACAGAGAAACAGAAATGAACATTGGATGATGACTTGGCAGGTGTCCTCCGCGTCGGTCGCCGTGGGAAGCTCATCTGTCCTCATTGAGAGATTTGTCAGTTACAATGCTATAGTAACTGCACCTCGCTCAGTGTCTCTAACTTAAGAGTAAAGCATATAATACCAAGTGATTATAAATAATTCCCTTCAGGTAGCAGTGGAGAGACAGAGAAAAGACGCCAAATCACTGGTCACACTGACTGGAATCTATTTCTACTGCTTCTCAGCCTTCATCAGACATCTCCTTCCTCAGAATCTTCAGCGGCCTTAGCTGAAGCTCTCAGACATCTGCCTGTTCACCTTCACTGTGTGAAAACCGATTCACCAACAACCCAGAAGAGATAAACTTTCAGATTTTTTTTTTTTTTTGGTCCCAGGGATCGATGACTGACACAATTCACTGAACCAATAGTAAAATAGCCAGAAAAGAGCACCAGGCAACCTTTGGGGGAAAGGTGGCAAAGGAAAACAATGGAACCAAGAAATGGATAAATGAAATATGTTTTAGAATTGGAGTGTAATAAAATTTACAGCATGAACAGGGCCCCACATTTAACATGCTAAGTATATGTGTTAGTCAGCAAAATAACCCAATACCCACTAGCTTTTAATCCTTATGAGGGGCCCCTATACTTCTTCAGAACTTATTAAACTTGTTTCATGTTACAATTTTATGGAGAAAACACTGCTGATTAAAAATGAAGAAATCAAACATTTTGTCTAATATAACCTAGTTAGGGACAGAACTAAATTTTCCAATCCTAACTGCCTCAAAGCAGTTTCGTTCAGTTATAACAATCCTCTGTAGCCCAGGCTCAGCCTACTGCCTGCTCAAAGTTGGGGGAGGGGAGATTTGAGTTCTCTTAAATGACTTTGCAGTCAACTTAGTTCGAATTTAGGGCAAAAAAAAAAAAAAAAATCACATAACATTCCATTTGTCTGAAACTGTAGACAAATTTCTGACTTACTGGGTGGGCCTTTTGAATGTTCCTGCTACCACTTTGGGTCTATTCTTCTTATGTGCAGCTCACATTAGTGGACCTACTTTGCCAACATTTTCCAATGCTTCTGGAACAGAAAAGCCTGAAACTTGAATTTTTGGAGCCAATTCTTTCCATAATACTAGTTTAAAAAACATTGTTCCGTATTCAATAAAGCTGGGTACTGGTAACGAGCCAGCATACCTAAACACCAACACAGATCTCAAGGTGAAGAATACTTCAAAGGTTTTTTTTTTTTTTTTTTTTTTTGTAATTTCTTCAGTGTGTTTTTGAAAATGTTTCTAGGCACTAGGAAAGCTCTGTAAATGACTGATTGCATTCTGTTTATACAGTGGAGGACTGAGGGACACTTTCCAAGTTATCTCATCCAAGAAGGGACAAAGCTGAAGATAAAAACAACTCCCTGTGGATAATACCAGGTCTTCATCCCAAGAGTAATCTGCTTTTTAATTTAAAGCCTGGCTCACTCTACTTTTCCATTCAAATACTAAGAGAAAACAGGTTGGGCAATTTGTGTTTGGAGGGTAGAGCTGAAAGCTCCCATGGAGGTTGGGGTGGACCCAGCCCCACACCAAAGACAGGTCTTTCAATCATTCTCCTTAGATTTCCTGTTTGTTGCTTTTATCGGATTTCTGCCTGCTCATTGTAATTTATTCCAACTGTTTCTCCTGAAAACATGGGATCCGAAATTTGATGTGAGCCTTACAAATTACAAAGAAATGGTAAGTGACAGAATGATCGTTAGCAAGTCAACAAAAACAGGTACCGCTTTTACTAAAGGGTGATTTAGGAGTGATTACTAGGTATCTGTCATGCTAAGTAATAGAGGAAGCTTTCCTTGTTCTTAATAAACCCCCAACAATATCATGATTATGTACTCAAAATGTCCTACATATCCAAGTATTAAAATGTGAAGAACATGTTACAAGAAAATGCTTTTTGAATTTGTTAACCTTAATTGGTAGAAAATTTGCATTTCATATGATTTTAAATCTAAATGTGGGCATATTTTATATGAATCCAGCATCACCACCAATTTTATTTTATTTTGATATCCTCATTATTGATTTAAAAAAAACCCAGAAATCTTTACTTTGTAATCATAATTTTTAAAGGCCTTGATCGGGTTTCTCATCTTCCATGTTTAGTTTTAGACAAGCATGCCAGGAATATTGAGTTAAAGTACAGTTAAAATTGGACAAGTTTATATTTTTCATTGAAATTGTATTTTTAATATACACATAGATTAATTCATTTCTACATTTTAAAAGGGAATAGGAGGAAGAAGGTAAGAAGGGATGGATGGAGGAAGAGAGGGAGAGAGAGAGAGAGAGAGAGAGAGAGAGAGAGAGAGAGAGACAGAGAGAGAGACAGAGAGAGAGAGAGAGACAGACAGGGAGAGAGAGAGAAATGGAGAGAGTGACAGAGAGGAAGAGAGAGCATCTAAATAGTAATGTGTCAATAGGTTAGTTCTGCTCTTAGCCTTGGCCAGAGTAGCTCCTGTTGGGTAAGGCAGAGCTTCATAGGTGGTCTATGTGCTAAAAATTAGTGTTTAAACTCAAATTACACAACTATATCATGCCCCTAAGGATCAAGGGTTATCATAGGTGATGGGCAGAAAGAATGCAAGCACTAGAGGATGGGAGGAGGGTTGTGAAACTGGGTCTTCGGAACATGGCTGTTCTATCCATGATCTTACAGAAGCAGCAGCTATCTGCACAAGACCTGCAAATGACTGGACTCATTACTGCTGCACCATAGTTGAGAGATGGCTCACAAGCCTCTACCTTTTCTGGAGGACCTACTGGTAGCCAGAGGTCACTGAGGGCGAAGTTATATTTTACCGGTACATTGCCATCTCTCAAGTAAAAAAAATTCCATGCCAATGTTTGTGCAGGAAACCCTAATTAATTGCAGCAAGATTCCCCCCTCCCCACACGAAAGGAAAGAAGACTTAAGAAGAAGGGATTTTATGTGTGTGGGGATGAGAATTAAGAGAATTTAACAGGGAAGAGAACTTATGTAAAAGAACATTATACATATCGGTCAAACTGTAAAAGAATAATTACATTAAAAACCAAAAAAGGAATGCTTCACACACATGTGTATGTGTAGCTTCTGGCTCAGAACAGAGAGGAGATAGCGTATATTTTTGATACTAAGTTTATAGATATAGTCTGTTTTTTAAATAGAGAAATTTTTGTCAATCACATGTTTAAAATCATAAAATTATTGATTCATCTTCTTTAAAAGAAAAACATTAATTAGGGCCTTTAACAATGTGATTGTACTGAGAGTAATGAAAACTGATAATATATTTCACTCTGACATTAAGAAAAGACATTCTTTATAAGAGACTGAATAATACGTTGCTTAATAGACATCTACTCTGTGAAAGTTCTTAAAGGACAGAGTATCTGATACATTATATTAAAGGTTGTCTTTCCTCATATTAAATCTGGCAATTTTTAAGAAGTTCAGTTTTCTTCTCTTCATAATCTCCACTTATCTTTGGAGGTGAGATCAGTGAATAAGTACATAAACAAAACCTGCTCAACCTTTGTAATGTTACTTCTATGCATAAATCTTCAGTGCTGATGATTTGGTATTTAATAACCAACTGGTGTGTTGTTTCCTGGGCAAAATTATTCTCCCTCTCAGCATTCTTTAGTGCCCTATATTCCTTTACGTAGAGTTGAGGGCATGGTTTTCCCCAATCCCCTTTGGCATGTCTATTGTTATACTTGTTCAGAAGTTTCATGAGTACTGCTTCTGATAATTTTAGGAGACACAATCTTATAGCAAACTCCCTATTCCTCTGGCTCTGACAGTCTTTCTGCAGTATTTCTCAGTATCTTGTGTATGGGAATTGTGTTGTAGATGTATAACTTAGAGCTGAGCAGTATAACTGCATTTTGATTGGTTGTGGGTTTTATAATGGTTTCCATTTGTTGCAAAGAGACGTTTTCTTGATGAAGGTGAAAACTACATTTATCTGTACGTATAAGGACAATATTCAAAATGTAATTAGGGATTACCTTGGTTTAGTAAAGTGGTGGTTGTAGCCACTACTCCAATATAAATTACTTCACCAGCTTGCTAGTGAGCTGGGTTTCCAGGGCTAGCCATGATTTCCCTTCTGTTGGGTGGGTATGAAGTCCAAATAGAAAGCTATTGGTTACCACCAAGGCATGCAACTACTGCACCTTTGGAGTTATTGTGGCATGCTGGTTATTGTTATATTCACCCTGCATAGTTCCAAAGCAAGCAACAGTCTTCCCAAGCTGTAATTGTATTTTTAGATATATCTTTTTATATGCCTATTTTTTACAAGCCTATTTTTCATCAGTCTATCAAAAGTCTACTAGAAACAAAATATTTTGGCAATGTCATTGTTTAGATGGCCTTTTGTTGGGACAGAGTAACTTCTGTTGGGAGAGGGTTTCAGGAAAGGGTAAAGGACACACTGAAACCCTTATATAGTGATTCAGGTTGGCCCAACTATAGCCATCTGAGCCAATTGTCAAAATGTCCCTATGTATCTCTGGCCAGTTTTCTAGACAATGTTTCTGTGGTGGCTTGAATATGCTTGACCCAGGGAGTGGCACTACTAGGAGGTGTGGCCTTTTTGCTCGGAATAAGAGTGACCTTGATGGAAGAAGTGTGTAACTGTGGGGAGGGGCACTGAGATCCTCCTTTTATCTGTCTGGAAGGCAGTCTTCTCCTGGAGCAAGATGTGCTTTCCTGGATGCTGCCATGCTCCCTGCCTTGATGACAAAGGACTGAACCTCTGAAGCTATATGCCAGCCCCAGTTAAGTGCTTTCCTTTGTAAGAGTTGTCTTCATCATGGTGTCACTTCACAGCCACAGAAATGCTGAATAAGATAGTCTCTGATAATATAGTGTTTAAACAAAGCCATCACAAGATCACAGCAAATCTCACTCCAGGAGTCTGGTGCTTCCAGCTGGCTGATGTTTAAGCTGTTGCTAAGCCCCCCCCCCCCCCCCCACTGAATAGTTTAATTATAATGAAAATCTCACAAGGAAGGCAGGGTACTGTATTTCTATCATATAGTCGACCAAAACTCACTTTAAAAATCAGAATTACCATTTTTTATACCACTGTATTTATTAAAATATTCTGAATGATTCCAAACTACTTGTAGTAAGATCTTTGTAGTAAGGATGCCAAGACCACCCATCAATTTCCAATGTGTGAACTGTTTTGAAAGCAGTGCTCCAGACTCATCCAAATCCTCAGATATACATATACACCTATACCCTCATAAATAGCTTTTGCCAACAGCTTGAATAATCCTGCATAATAACCCTTAGCAACAAATACACACACAACCTATCTGACTCAGAATGATGATCTATACAACATGAAATAGTTGTTCTAAGCTGATAAGTTGTGTGGTTTGTTACCTCATAGCACATAATGCACATACCAGCAGTCTTACCTTACTTATTCTTGCCCATTACCTGTGTACCCTGGTGACAGAGTGTTTACATATGGGGGAGGGGTGTAGCTATTACAACTGTAGTTCTCAAATTTGGCTGCATATTAAAATTAACTAGGGCAACTTTTAAAATACTTATGCTTAGCTTCTACCCATGTAGTCTCTGACTTAATAGCAGAATTGAATCCAGTTTCACAGTTATGGTGTTCAGAGGTATATCAATTTCTGGTGAAAATATATAGAAAAGTGACCCCCACATTTTTTTTTTAAATTTCTTTCTAAAGTGAGAGATAAGGGAAGTTTTTCTGTGAATCAAAAGTTCTAGATGTAGACTCTGTAAGATGTTTCTGCTGGGAAGGTACATTTTCCAGTGTTTGCTGTTGACCTTGTTAAAGTAAATTAAAACGCAGTCGAGGACTGGAGAGTCTCTGAGAAAATCACACAGGCCTTATAAGTGACTCTAACTTTGCTTGATGTGCAAACAAGGAAAACTTAGCTTGCCCTAATACTTGCAAATGCCAACACTAAAATCAGGAGTTAAGGGGGAAACCATCAGAAGCAGCTAACAAGCTTCTTCTTTTTTAAAAAATAACTTATTTAATGTATATGAGAACACTCTAGCTGTCTTCAGACACACCAGAAGAGGGCATCAGATCCCATTATAGATGGTTGTGAGCCATCATGTGGTGACTGGGAATTGAACTCAGGACCTCTAGTAGAACCTGAGATAGCCTACTGTCTGTACTTCCATTTCCTCAGTGAATTATTTTGTTTGGAGCTAGTGAATTCATAAATTATTTGTTGCTCAAACAAACTTATTAATATGTAACACTTTACTTTTTTAGCTGTCTGTGCAGTACAAATAAAGCCAGGGGTACAGAGGATATGCTGTCACTCTCTGAGTGACCTGGGCTTACATATCACTTGACACACGCTGCCCTGGGTTTGGTTTCATGAGGCATCATGACCTGACCTATTTTCTTTGTTGTGCTGGAACTTCTACTGCATTCAGTCTTCCTTGAGACGTCATATACAGACAAGCCACACCCACAAGAGTTAATAAATGAAACACCAGCCACATAGTTCAAAAATAGAAAAATGTGCTCTCTCACGCAATTCACAGTTCTGAGATAGGGCAACAACTCAGCAGTGCTTAGGTAAATACTCCACTGACATTATATACCCATGTTTACTCTGTCTCCACCATAGTTGCCTGAATCATTGGAGCAATTTTTTAAATACATGCAGAAAGCTTCCTCAGTTTAGGGATGCAGAAGAAAGAACAACAACAACAACAAAATAGAGCATCATTTCCATATATCTTCTTTCATCAGGAAGCAGAAACACACACACACACACACACACACACACACACAAACCCCTCATCAGTAGGAAAAAGTAAGCTGTGTGCTCATGCTAATGATCAATATGAAAGAGAAGAAAGAGGAAACATGATTGCTAAAACCAGATAGGACTTACTTCATTGTGCTAAAGATAGGATCACGTAAACACACAAGTAAACACATCTTCACATTATCGACATCAGTTGGAATGCTTTCATTCGCACGAACTGTACTTGCAATTGCCATAGCAACGCTGCAGCAAAGCACACAAATACACAATCTCAGTGGCACAAAGTATTTGTTGGCGATCTACAAGTTGTGATGAAAGGTTTATTTCTGAGCATCTCTGCTCAACCCACACATTCTTTAGTGGAGGGCCAACTAAGCTGAGTGTGGCTATGTGATACTGCTTTAAGCTGTGAACCCAGCAAGACTTCACTCTGTACCAAAGCTGGGCAATGGCTTATTCTCATATGCATTCATTCTGAGGTGCAGCCAAGGGAGCAGAAGTTGCCCAACAGAAACTTTTCAAGCTAATCACAAAAGCATGAGAAAGCATGCAGAAATACAGCATCTTATAAGTTCTAGACACCCTGCCAAGTCTACCCGCCTTCCATTGGACAAAGAAAGTCTGTAGTGGTTAGAATGAGAATTGCTCTCACAAACTCATGTATTTGAATGGTTGGTTCCCACTTGATGGACTACTTAGGAAGCATTAGGAGGTATGGGTTAGTGGAGAAGGGATACTGCTCTAGGTAGGTTTGAAATTCAGAAGCCCACACCAGGCCCTGTCTCATTCTCTCTCTTTCTCTCAGATGTGTGCTCTGAAGTACTGCTGTAGCACATGCCTAACCCTCTGAAACAGTAAGTAAACCTCCATTTAAGTGCTTGCTTTTATAAGTTGTCTTGATCATGGTATCTCTTCACAGCAATAGAACAGTAATTTAAAAAGTCTATGGTCAATGCATAGGAAAGAATTCCTTACTTTTAGTGGGAAGGGTTGTCATGTCACAAGATGAAAGATTTTTTTCAAAGACAATGAGGCTAGGAATTAAGGCCAATATTTCTATCTACTACAGTTTCTATTTTGGCTCTATTTATAAAACTTAAGGTCACTGAAACACATTAAAGTCAAAGATAACTGAAATAAACTCAAGAATTAGAAAAAGAAAGATATATGTAATAAACACCATATTTTACACATCCTTTTCTTTAATTGTTGTAATTGATAATTTTTTTAGGTCAGGATACAGCCACACACCAAGATGTAAAAAGCTGTTTTTATTATATTCAATGAATATTTAAAATCCTGTCACCAACATGATCCACTCATGTGTCATAGGTAACTTTAATTGTCCATTTGATATCAAATTGGCTTGCAGACATGTCTGTAGTGTAGGAGGGACTAGCCCACTGTAGGCTATACCTGGAAGATAGGTTTAGAGCAACAGTTCTCAACCTCTTTGGGAGTCACATATCAGATATACTGATTATTAGATATTTATATTATAATTTATAACAGTAACGAAGTGACATTTAGGAGGCAGCAAGGGCATCATTTTATGGTTGGGTCAATCATATGAGGAACTGTATTAAAGGTGCGCAGCACTGGTTGAAATCCACTGATCTGGACAGTATAGTAAGGATGCCTGGGAAAGCCAAGGGAAGCAAGTCAAGGAGTCACATTCTTCTGTAGTCTCTGCTTTAGTTTGTGCTCCGAGTTTCTGCCCCTTGTACCTGTCCTGGTGTCTCTCAATGGAATAACCATTTTCTTCTGAAAATTGCTTTTGGTCATAGTGTTTATCACAACAGCAAGAAGCAACGTAGAACAACATGTATTAACAGTTTGGTCAAGGCCAAGAAAGACTGTACCTTGTCTTTTTCGAGTTGGGAGGTGGGTAGCAATGTCATTGTAACTACACTTAGCTAAGGATTCTCCAGTCATCTTGAAAGGTTGCAGATGCTAAAGGGAAAAGGACACAGTGTCAAGTGGCTGTACTGAAATTGAATATGCTAGTCTGTAAGTGAGCATTTCCTACTGTAGTATCATGACCTCTTTAGAGGGGAGGTACTTCCCTCTTAGTGGCAGGATCAAAATTTAAATCCTCGATACCATCAAATCATTTGATACCATCATGCACTAGCAGTACTAGCAATATGCCTTTGAACTAAGGTTTCTTTTGGATCATGAAGGAAATAGCTTAGTTAGCCTCCAAACATGAAAAAAAAATGTTTAGTGCAGCTGAATAAACTGAAGGAAATTAAATGTGTTCCTGATGTTACACTCAGCATTTAACCAATCTAATGCACATGCAAAAGATATATGATTACCTTATGTTCAAACAGGCTCCAGGAAAACCACTGGGCATTGAAATCACTGACTCTAATGGCTCTTTTATGTTGTGATATCTACATTAATATGATAGGCCTTCAATCCTACTTAGAGCTTCAGGAGGTCTATAAATTCAAATCATTATTATTATGTTTAAATTTGATAATTGTGCACAAGGGACACAGACTGAATTATCAGATTTGGTCATGAGATTGGACTTGCAGAGTTTCATTTTTTTTCCCTCTCTAATTCACTTTTGGTTATTATATCCAAGACACATGCAGTAAAGTGAGTTGGTTTAGTAATCAGCCAATTTTGCTAAATATTTAGAGTAAATCAAGTTTGTAGGACCAAATAGATGCTTAGTTATTGAATCAAAGTAGGGAGAGTAAGCAGGAAAAAAAGCTAGCAGAGGGAAGGGAGGGAGAATAGGAAGATAGCAGAAAGGAGGAAAGACCAGAAGGTACTAGCCTCTCCAAGCCTTATTCATTCTTTTTCTAGGACTATACAACTATGTAATACAGGCAAAAAGCCAAATGCATCTTGTAGGCAGTGTCCCCAAACCAATGTGGACCATTTGCATAGGTGAAACCTTAGTACTTCAGTTTCCCTTAGATGTTGATTGTGTTTCTGTGAAGTTAAGCACAACCCCTCCCTTAACTTGGAAAACTGAAGCATGTATAACCTTGGCTAGACTATGAACACAAACAAACTAATATGATTGGAGAGAAAGACTGAAAAGAAAGAAGGTATCCCTTAGGTGACAAATTCTTATCTAGGGCCTCCCAGGCAGTTGTGGCTGAATTATTGGCCATAGTCCTCCCCCGCCCCCATCCCCCTCAGGCCCTTCAGCATTGCCCGTTTCCTTGCTACCCTCTTTTGTGACACAGAGTAGTAAGCCACTGGTTTCACCACTGATGATGAAAATAAACACTGGCATTTTAAGGTCTGTCACAGAGGAACTTGCCAAGCAATGCCTAAAAAGGTCACCTCATAGTGGAAGAAAAGTGAATAAAAGAAATTGAGCTGCTAAAGTCATGGCAGGGCTTAGAGTGCTCATCAGTGAGATAAATAGTTTCCTAATTTAGGCTATTTTTAAAGTTCTTCATTAAATATAAGCATTTTTGCATACATACATTTAAATAGGCCATCTAATTCTAATTAGATCTAAGAGGAGTATTAGAGAAATTGCTGAAATGTCCACAGTTTATGCTCAATAAACTACAGTAATTTAATTGTCTGAGTAGGTCCTTATTTAGAAGAAAACTTTCTATAAAACTATGCTTTCTGTCTTTACTTACAGCCTTATAGCCATCCACCTGCTCCACGTAACTAATACAATGGCCATTTGTTTTTTTAAACAAACAAACAAACAAACAAACAAACCAAAAAAACCCATTTTGACAAAAGCTGGGGCTATGGGGTTCGAAATGAATTTCATTCAGGCTTGGACAACTCAGCTACAAATGAGAGATTCACCGGCCATCACCAATGAAACATTTTGGCTCTCAATGTGCTCTTTCTGGAGTCCCGCTTTAGAGGCAGCAGAAGAAGGGAACACACACACACACACACACACACACACACACACACACACACACACACACACACAGAGAGAGAGAGAGAGAGAGAGAGAGAGAGAGAGAGAGAGAGAGAGAGCGAGAGAGCACCTGCATCCCAGAGAACCGCTGGTAGAAACCTCCCCCTTCTTGTCTTGTACTCAGAGCCAGCATCTTTGTCATCTCGCAGTCTCTAATTTATTCCAATAAATGTTCCTACAAGATTCAAATTCATCTGTGTTTTAATGCTTTACCTCGACTATTCATATTATTGCCAAATTCCAAATTAATTCTATTCAGCATTATTGTCGATAGCAAACAATAATGAAAGAACATTGTCTAAATGCTAATCCGCTGTTTATTCATTTTCCTCATACAGCTCCAGTCCCCTGGCGTTTGACATTTCAATAAACCCTTAAAAGGGATTAGGATGCTGCCTTGCTACATTTTGTCTTCCCTATGAAAATAAATTAAGAACCTATCTCACCTGTAACCCTTTCAAAAATGAAGAAGGGACCTATCTTTCTTCCTTCAGAAAACAGGCCTTAAATATGGGAGTAATCATAAACAACTGGAATAAAAAGAAGTTCCCAAGTAACAAAAGATGACTTCAATAGATTCTGGCAAAAGCTTTCCTATAATTTGGTTCCTTCAGAACAATCTGGTCAGCCCCATTCTCATAGGATGCTAAAACACAGAATCCCATATGTGCTTATGCAATATTCAAAGGGCCTTTAGATTGTTTTTCTGCAGCTCTATCTCTGGCCTTTGGGTTTCCCTGTCATTGAAGGCAATCTGTGTATAGCTGATTGAAAAGGCAGTCTGTCACGTGATCCTTCTAAATGTAACAAATCGAGAAGAAAGATTAAGCTCTGAGTCATGATTGTGGGAAATAAAATTCCGTATGCAGAAAGTAGTTAGTATGAAAAGTGACTAATTGAATTAGTTATACAAAGTATGTGAGGCTAATTGCTGAAGCAGAACAGATTGTGTAGAAGAGTCTACTTTAGCTACTCCATTCTCCTGGTTTCTTCCTTACTGAGCATATTAAACAAGAGCAGAATGAGGGCTGGTGTAGCCAGTGGCTGTGCTTTAAATATTTTACCTTCAAGTAGTTTACAGCCAGGGCATAAGTCAGCTTTGCAACCACTGCAATGTTCACATACCTTCACAAAGCATAGTCACTCTTAGCTAATAAACCGCTTTGGCCAAGTTGTTTCTATGTTGTGACATCAGTCCATTCACTTGTTGAGTATTGTACCACATTATGTGAATTTAACATGTAATCTTAAAAATCAAAAACATAGAAACATTAAGAACATGATTTACAGAAAAACAAGAGTCCCTTCAGAGAGCAAGCAGGCTAAGCAGTGAATACTTGACTTAAATCAAACTTCGAGAATCAAGTTACTCTTTCTACATCCACATCACTTAAGTCAGCTATTCAAAATCCAGAACTCTTTCCAAAGTGTGGAACTCACTTTCCTTCCCTGGCATGAGGCTTGTTTACTGAGTGTCTTGTACATGACATTAGCTAGCACCAATTCCAGGTTTGACAGGCTGTGTCAATGGGATAATGTGAGGAAGTCAGAAAAAGAGCAAAAGTAAGAATCCTCCAACAAGTGCAGTTAGAGTGAAAGAAGTTAGGCTCCAGGAGGTTGATGAGCTCACATCAATTTGGATCAGAACAAGGAGAACAGTTCTTTCTACAGCCCCAGGGACACAGCAACACTTGAGAGGCTTCTCGAGGGAACAGAAAAGGACTGTGAGTATCCTGTTCTGTCTACAAACATTTTTTATGACTCCAACTAACTGTAAGAAAGGATCAGAACTTAAACCAGCTATGCACACAGGGTAGAGAATTGGCATCGTAATAGTTGGCTTTTATGAGTACACGGCAAGCTTGGACACATCAGGCTAGAAATGAAATCACCCATCAGTGAGGTCTCTCTGAAACCCAGCCCTCTTACAAGAGGCTTTTATTCCACCCCACTCTGAGAAAAATTGCTGCAGCTTCAGAACACAAACTCCTCACTTCTTTGCTGAACAATTCCATATTGTGACATCTATTTTTATTCTATTATTCCTTAGCCATTATGCTATTTATAATGGTTTAGGAGCAGAACTTCTGGCTCCTCCAAACAGATTACAACCACTTATAGGTAGAAGGCTAAATGTATTACATGTCTAGTTTAGGTGGACATTCATACACACACACACACACACACACACACACACACACACACAGGTATGGTATGTCTTCTGCTCTCCAAATACGCAGTCTCTAGTTCTTACTCAGATTTCAGATTAGATATTTTGTAGACATATAACAGGTGGATATTGTGTCAATGAAATCAACTTTTGGACTTGGAATGCACCGGCCAGAATTTGGGCAACTAGAGACTGAGTGTGTGTCAGTTATAGTGAATCTCTTTAGTGAACTTTGAGGAGAATGAAAACATGCACAAAGCAATTTGCTCTTTTATACCAAATAAAAGTTACTCCCAAAACGGTCATGTGATTACATAGGCTTATTCTTGAAAGAGATAGATGACATATAAAAAGACATGAAATATGATAAACCCTAATGAAAAAGAAAAAGGATGATGGCAGGCAGAATATTTTCAGAGACTTTTTTGTGACAGAATGTGGCTGGAGAAGCAGTAAGCAGCACGATGTGAGAATAAAGAAGGTTTAGGGAAGGAGAAGGTCCTGCAGTCTGGGAGACCTGGAGCACTGGAAAGCTCTCAGGAGCTGGAACCACTGGGTCCTTGGAGGTTGAGACAAGGGTGAGGCAGTTCTCATGGGATACTACTATAGGTGCCTCTTTCCCTTGTGCCAGAAGAGTGCTTCTCATTCTTTAAGAAAGGATATGTAGACGCTCCACCCAGCAGCTGACTGTAAAAGATGCAGATACCCACATACAAACATTGGACAGAGGTTGGGAACTTTGCTGGAAGAGTTGGGGTGAAGGGCTGAACTACAAAGGGGCTAAGAATTCCAGTGGAAGACTAACAGAGTCAACTAACCTGGATCTTCGAGAACTCTCAGAGACTGAGACATCAACCAAAGGACATCCACAGGCTGGACCTAGGCCCCTGGCTCATATGCAGCAGATAATACTGATCAGTCTTTATTTGGGTCATCTAACAACTGGAGCAGGGGCTTTCCTTAAAGCTGTCTGTGCGATCTGTTCCCCATCAGGGCTGCCTCATCAGGCCTCAGTGGGAGAGGTTGGGGAATAACCAGGGGGCACTCACTATCTTAGAAGTGGAGAGGGGGCATGGCTTGAGGAATTTTGTGTTGGGAGACCTGGAAGTGTCAGCAATTGGAATGTCAAACAAACAAACAAACAAACAAACAAAACAAAAACCAAAAAAGCGTAAGCAAGTAAGCAAGCAAACCAAAAAGAAAGGATATGTGTTCTCTAGGTCAGTTAGGTGTACAATGGCTTGGGACACTGGTGTTGTCTTGAGCACAGAAGACAAAGGATATATTTATAGACAGTAATGCCTGGTGATGATGGCACATGGGACAAATGTCAGGGCCTGGTACAGGATGACACTATATTTCTAAGAAGTATTGTAAATGATTGATGGTAAGGCAGGAAACATAAGACTTTCCATCTGGAAGTCTGCATTCAGCTACCTTCAGTTGTGAAGGTAGACTCAAATAATTTTTATAGTAAAAGTCATTGCCTATATATATTTTAGGAACATATTCTCCAAGTAAATTTATAACTTCCTCCATTCATATGAGAGAGAAAAAGAGAGAGGGGGGAGGAGCATGAGAGCGCACTGCCTCCAGGTGACGTTGAAAGTTTCCAAAGTTTTAATGAAAGTTTTACTATAGGAATTTATTTTACAAATGGTCTTGGGGTAATAATTGAAAAACAAAGGTGACAGAAAGTCTTTTTGCTGAGGAAAGATAAAACTAGTACAAAAATTATTGAACATATTTTGCATCAATGCTCAGTGAAAGTGTAAACTCCTGATTTGTTTCCGAGGCACTATACTCTGATAATGTAAATTTTCTTTTATATGTTGTATTTTTTTTTTCATGTATACACTAAATGGCCTTCAATGAGGATTCAGCCATCCCATTAGATAACTGCTTTTGCACAGGAGACATCTCATTCCCACTATCTGACAAGTACATTTGTTGGATCACATAGATTAAAAATTATATTTGTTTGATCTTTTTATCCTGAAACTTAATGCCATATATATCAGGCCCTTCCCTTCTTTCTGCCCCATTTCCTGATGTAATGGCTTATTCTTAGGCTGCACAAGACAGTGAGACAACCACTCCATGCCTGCTTTCCACGCTCAAGTTCAGAAGAAAATGGACCACATCTATTCTGTTGTCTTATGACTCACATTCACCCTGACTGGCCCACTTATCTCTAGTGACTTTTCTGGAAGCAAACATGATGACATCTCTGGAAAGGAGGGTCACATTGTTCAGTTTAGAGACTTGGTTGGACACTGGGTCAGAGAATAGGGAATCTGTGGCCAAAGGAAATTTATTTTATTAGTAGAGGGAGGCCAAGTGAAACTAGTATCTTTTTATTACATTCAAAAATTTGTCTCTAAGGAGAATTTTCTTAAAAGATGCTGTCTTCAAGACAAGATAAAGGGTGTTCTCTTTCTCTTCCTCCTTCCCTCACCCCTCTCCTCCCCTTTCTTTCTCTCCCCCCCCCCCCGTGTGTTTCTGTCTAATGCAAACTTTCATTTAAAAACCATGATCAAATAATATGCCAGTGTGCATCTAAAGTTTCTATAATCACATGGGTCTTAATGGAGTCTTGGCAAAGTTTTGATAGGGGCTTGTAATCGTGACAGCAACTATAACCAAGCAGATGATAGTTTGATTTCTCTCTCCAAGGACAAGCACTTTTCACCTCATTTAACCTGCAGCTCTTCCTTGAACACAATCACGCCCCATTCTCAGCTTTGAAGATAAAATATAATGGTTTCCCTTCACATCAATGTTCGTCAGGCTACTGGCCACAATCAGCCCCCACAGGAAGATGAGTATTTTGGAGAGTTTCATAGTATATCTCTGAAACCAGACAGGGTTGGCTTTATAGAAGTCTCCTGGATGTACTGGTAAAGGGATGAAGTGATGTACTTTTCTTTTTTTCCCATTTTTCCCCCTGTTTTTACATTTGCCACAGATAAGTCACTCTTGCCCTATTTGTCTTTATGCCTGATTCTAGAGCATGTATGGGCCAAAGTATCCCTGACATTGGCTTTCATGTCATCATGGTGAGGACTTTGGGGTTTCATAACTAGGAACAATCCATTCTTTGCCATCTCATTGGAAATTCAGAGAAACCAGCTTTCCTCATCTACTTTCAAACCTCACATTTAATTTTCTGATAAAAATTTATCACATTTATTTATGGAGTATGTGCTACAATTAAGGTATTCCTGTTCTCAAGAACATTTTATAGTTTTGTAGGAACCTGATATGTACTACAATAACCAAGAAGGTGTGGCCTGGAATCATAGTCATTTTCTGCTGTGCATAGCTAACCTCTTATATTGAAAAAAAAAAGCTGCCTTGAATAATAAATAATGAACAGAAATCATTAGCTTTTGTATTCATGGCTTTACCATGACAATAGATTCTCATGGAAAGACATAAATATATGTGCATAGATATTAACATAATAAAGAACCTCATGTGGAACTTTTATCACATCAAACACACCTCTGTTCATTAACAATTCTAATATTTTAAAGACGTAAAAATAAAAATCAATTTCAGACGTTGGTTGTATAGTTGGATTACTTTTTATGCTTTTTTTTTCTTTACATGATTTCACCAAAGGCTCTTGGTTCTTCACAGCAGAAGAGATCATCACCTACTTGGAAGAAGATTCTGTTCAGTTAGGTTCAATCCCTTTGAGGTTTGATGAAGGAAGCAATCTATTTCTTTCACTGGCATCCATTTAAAAAGCAAATGTGTGTAAGGGGTTAATTGTCTGTATATACACATCAGACAGGCCTTGTAGAATATCAAAACTGAAAAGGACCATAAAAGCCACCGAATCATCTAAGTCTTGCCATCAGGAACTGCTCACCTCATGCTTCCAGCTCCCAAGTGCCTGCTCAGCCTGTAGGGAGCATCTCCAGGGATTTGATGTCTCCTTTCTGAGGCGTCCTGTTTTATATTGTTATCCACAACAATGCTTTCATTTGTTGTCCTTTACACTCTAGGTTCCCCAAATAGTGTTTTATTTCCTTGTTTAAATTGCTTTCAAAAAAGGTGTCGATAAGATTGAAGACAGAAGAGCTGCTTGGCTTGTAGCTTCGGATTACTAAAGACCTAAAGTCAGGAGTTTAAATCTGGGTAACTTAGCAACAGCAGCTGGAAGACAGGCTCCAAACCGCACTGCCTCTCATTTCTGCAAGTTTTTGGTCACAGACACAGTCCTCATCTCTCTTCTGGCTGAAAGGAAATGAGAGGACAGTGGAGTTCTTGTGTCACATGGTGGAGAGCGGCCTTTAAAGTACTTAGTCTCCCTATTAACCTTTTTTATCTTCTTATGGTAAACTCCAAAATCAGTACATCTTTCTGCCCCTGATATATTGTTTGGTTTACATTTAGATATGTATCAACCCAAGAAGGAAAAAGTACCTGGAGAAAAGGGTTTGTAAGCCCAGGCTGTAACCACATGTCATGGAGAATATAAGGAGGCTTGAGAATCTACTTGGATACAGACTTAAACTCTTTCACTGTGTCTTAAAGGTCCAGAAATCCCTTCTCAGGGACACAGTGGTGAATGAGGAGAGGGATATGGTTGAATGTCTATCTGACATTTTTATGGGTGGCAGTGGGCAGGTGATGTGCAAATAGAGTACAAAAACAGATACCAATAAGTCTAAGAAAATTTAAAAAGCCAAAGTAGCTGAACTCCAAAGTGAGAGTGTGTTTGAGTTCAAGAGGGATTGTAATGCTTTTTCCTCAGCTTTCTCCATGGCAAGGGCCTTGAAACCCAGAGGTAATTATACCCAGGAGCAGTGAGTGTACCTGGTCCTGGGTCTCAAAATACCATTTCTTATGAAAATCACTCACAGGTGGTTTGAAAACAGGCAGGTGCCTGTCCCCAGGCAGAGAAGGTGCAGGTGAACCTGAAACACTTTGTGCCAGAAAGGAAGAAACTGCTGGAAACAAACAAGACTAATGGAGACCTGTCAAAGGATTCAGGGATTCAACTTGGAGATTTTCTTACTAATAAAACAAAACACAAACAAACAAGCAAAAAGAGAGAAAGAAAATAAATGTAAACCATCGAATAAACAAGAATCAATGAACCCACATTGTTAAGAAATTGATGATAGACAGAGAGTTGAAACAGGATTCATTAAGGATCAATGAATAGCTTTGGGATAGGCTTTCAGCAAGTTGAGTGAAATGGGACCTTCTGACAGGAAATGGAATAATACAGTATGGGCAATCTAACTCTGAAAGCTGGGGAACCAGACACACAAAGAGAGTGCCTCTCAGTCTGAGGCCAAAGGAAGGCTTCCTAGCTCTGGGAGTCTGCTGATGCAAGTTTCTAAACTCCAAGGCTGACAAACTGGGATTTCTGATAGCCTAGAGCAGGAGAAATGTGCCTCATTCAGGAAGCAAGAGGGAATTTATCCTTTTGCCTTTGTTTTCCATTCCGGCCTCCAGCCAGTTGGCATACATGCTGAGGATGTATCTTCTCCACTCATTGTGACAACCCAGATCTTTGAAATCAGCCTCACAGACACATCTGGAAACAATACCAGGCTGCTTTGTCATTCTGTTAATGCAATCTTAAACCAACACATAAAGTTATCCATCACAGAAAGACAACTCTCTGGTTCTAGAGTGCTGGCAAGTCAGTCTATAAAGATGCAATTAGAAAATGACTAGAAAATCATGTGCTGTTATCAATTATGGTTAAAATGTATGCAGGCAGGGTGATCAATGCATATAAAATCTGGGGAAAGTTTGGAGCATGATGAAATGAAAAACTAATCATACAATGAAGATATGTTCAGTTTGATCATGAAAAAATAGTTGGACGAAGTCAAATTGAGAAGTATTTCCTGAGAAGTGTTCCAAGAACCCACATGGTGGGTCACAAATGTATGTAACTCCAGTTCCAGGGAATTGAAAATCCTCTTCTGGACTTTGCAGGCACAAGACAGTCATAATTATGCATAGATACATCTGTCTGTTTGTGTGTCTGTCTCTCTGTGTAGACAAAATACTCATGCACATCAAATAGAAATACATTTTAAAAGGTTGAGAGAAGATTCAGGTCTACTTTAATTCCCTGATTGCCATGATACAGATAGACTCAGTCCAGCCCAGTCCAGTTCAGAGCTGCTGGTGTCGGATAAGAGACCGCACGATGACGTAGAAAGTGCTCCAACGTAGGACCCAAGAGATCAAACTAGGCCACTAGTGAGGTGTGGGAAAGAGGGCAAGCGAAACCACTCTCCATTCCACTGTTTGCTCACAGAGTTTAGGACAGCAGGATAATTTTAGTAGGGACTAGTGTGTTGCTTACGTCAGCTGAGAGTGAGTACCTTTGTGAGTGTGATTCTGGAGGGAGTCTGTGCAGTCACTCTCTAGATGTGCAAATTTAGGGCAAATCCATGCTTGAATACCACCTATGATTTCACTTTCAATTCTGAGGTTACACAGACTTAAATTTCCTAAGACAGTTTGTCCAGGTATCCAGGATGACTTGGCAGACTTACTAACAAATAGCTTTCATGTTACAAAACAAAGCTAGTAATTTTACCATGATTCCTTTGGATAATTTATTTATAACAGATAAAAGCCTATTCAAGTTCTTATTTTATGATCATAATGCAGAAAGTGATTAGTATCATTTTAAGATACAAACAAACCAAGTACATTGGGATGTGTTTTAAAATTTCAGAGGAAGCACAGGATTCTTCAAATGAAGATTTTTCTCTTTCAATGGATTCCAAGGCTTACACGTGATTTATTGGCTTTATCGTTTTTTTTTTTTTTCTGTCAGGTTTCTCAAAAAATTTAAATCCCTGCTAGTTAAGCCCTTACAAACCCTACTGTAAAATACAAACAATTATATTTATTTATGTGTGTTTGTGTGTATGTGTGTGTCTTGTTTCTGAATATAGGTGCCTATGAAGGCTAGAAGAGGGTCTCTGATGCCTTAGAACTGTAGTGTCAGGGGTTGTGAGCTGCCCAACATAGAACTCAGATGCTTCAAAAGAACAGTAAATACTCTTAACCACTGAGGCTGCCCCCTGACCTGACTACTTGTATGTTTCAAAGTATTTATTACTATAATATCATACTTCTCAGGACCAAAATCTTTATTAGATCAGGGTGACTAAGAGGCAGAGTCACCTGGAGATGGACACAATGAGGGATTCCTAGATAGATGGGTATATGGTTGAATAATGAACAGAGAGATGGGAGCTAGGTAAAAATAGATACTAATGAGTTGGTTTTTACAATTTGTAAATATATCTAATATTTACAGGGGATGCTATTTGGAAGAAAAATAATAGGTAGGCTGGAACTCATAGGCAGATATCCCAACTAATCCCACCAGCTATGTTCTCTCTCCTCTGCCTCTATGGACCAAATCTTTCTGTTTGTCTCTCAGTCTGTCCCAACCATGCCTCCAGCCCTACAAAGCTCTTTATCTGTTTGAAATAGGCCCTAGGTTACCCAGAATCATCTTCTAGTTCTCTATATAAAGACAATTATTAAAAGATTCAAATTATGTTTACAAATTTTCTTTCCAGAAAACGTGCAGATTAGTGTTTGATTGAAACAACAGAGATATACCTCAGCCTTGTTGACAAAGAAGAGGAAAAAAATCATCTATCACAATATAATGTCTTAGATGCTTGTGAACAAGAAAGTTCAATATAACTCAAATTTAGAAACTGTAGACTTTTATTCCATATTGTTGTCTTTGTGAAAAAAAGTTTAAAGATAAAAATTTAAATGAACCTTAGGATTTTCCATAAAAGAAGAAAGATGTTTCTGTAAGCACAGAGGAGTCATTTCTGATGAATGTAATTTTTTTCCTGGAAACACCAGTAAGAAGTTATAGAAAAAAGAAACCAATAGTCAAACTCATAGCTATTTGCAATATATTGCTCCTGCTGTTGGAAGAAAGGCATTAGCTTCTGCTTGTATGCTCATAAGTCAGGTTCACCATGATAAAGGACCAGAGAGTGGAAAATATGGGGCATCATAAATGGCGCAGTGGCTGAGAAAGTAGACGTTGTCATATTTTATCATGATTCAAAACAAAACAATTCTCAGTCCTATGCCTCAGAGGGGACAGAGGTTAGAAAAACATTAGTGGTTGTTTTATGATCTCTTTAGAAGTGCATCCCCTAAGGACAAACAGAGCTTCTGTTTTTCTCCGATTTGAGGACTAGCAGTGTTTCATCATGGTGGGAGGTGGGGGATTCTCAAGTTTTAATAGCACATATTTTTTTCCACTGAGGGAAATGAGGACAGTGCTTTACCAGTGACCTCTTCCTCTATTACTGGAGCCTACAGTAGCCAGGGACCCTTTGCTAAACAACCATTTTCTAGAAGCTAAAAATCATCTTTTCTCTTTAAGATGGGAAAAGGAGACTGCAGAATACTTTATTGTGTATTTATTTCTCTATCAAGGAACAAAAGGACTGAGAATATGCACCAATAATCTTTCCTATGGAAAAACAGAATTTCAGCTGGCAATTCCTTATGCATGGAGAAAATTTGACGTGGCTCTACAAGACTGGATCCTTCCCCAGTTGATTGTTGGAGTGGATACCCTTCTCCTTGTTATGGATGATGCTTACTACAGTGTTAAATGATAAGCTATGCTCTCAGATCATCTTCACATGGTCTTTATATTTACTCCTTAGAAATCTAAAATAAGAAACACATGAACTCTAAGGAGATAGATTTGGGAATTGTCCAGTAGTTGCTCACTAGAATCTCCATACCACCCACTGGTTTTCCTGGGAAGTAGACTATATCCAATTTCAAGGAAGGTATGCTGAAAGGGAAGCGAGTCTCATGTAGAAATGTAGGTTCAAATTTCCAAACAACCCTCTTTCTGGGAAAGCAAGCAGACCTCCAGCAAAGATATGACTAAGGAATAAGATTCCTGCTGAAGATTCTTACCACCACCAAAAATAAACAGCAGGGTACAGTAAAAGCAAGGCTTTTCCTAGTTTCTTAAGAAGTAAGCACTTGGGCTTCTTTCATAAGAAAAGAGCAATGGGTTTGTGGTGTTGAATTTGTAGAGAAGAGTCCACAGAGAACTTGAGAGGTCAAGAATCAGTCAGTGTCTCTAGATGGGGAGGAAGTAGAAGCTTATGAATATCATGCCAGTGCAGATGACAGTGACTCACATATCATGCAGAGTTCAGGAGAGATGAAAGGCTCAGTGGGTAGAGCAGAGAGAAGGCATAAATGGGGCAGGGGCTAAATACTAAGGAAAAAGTCTTCTACCCAAGAGCCCTAAAACACAGGAAAGGCTTTTGACATTTGTCAGGTAATGAATACTGATGAACCAGTCTTAAAAGTCAACCACAAAGAGAACTCTGTTTCTTGAGATACTTTTGGTTGAAGGCATCAGGGAATTATTTTTGATTAATTAAAAATGGATTACTAGCATACTCTGAGTCTGTAGGCAGAGATGAACTCCAGTATCTCTGGTTCAGGACTCTAACAGTGTGAAGAGGGCTCATCTGTGTCTATCTCTTACATTTGTCTACTATTGCCTATCAGAAATCTTAGCTATGAAGACAGAAAATTTTGTAGCAGAAACTCTCAGATCTATATTATGAACCTCAAATCTAAAGGGAAAATCAGGGATATGTTGTCCAAAGATTCATTCATCTGCTGCCTTTAACTAGTTCATATGCTCCTTTCTGGGACAATAACATAGGAACATGATCAATATTCTTATCAACGAAGACCCATGGTCTTTTGGTGAGCTCTATGAAATGTCTATAGATTAAAATAGGGAAAAGGAATCAAGGTCTAGTTGTTAGGATAAAGGTTAATGTGCTTGTTACTCTTGCTATCTTACTATGTTGTGTAATTGTGACTTGGGAAACTTTATATGTGTGAACATATAAATCTATTTTCTATGGAAGAATTTGTCTTTAGATTCCACATTGCTCCTTGGCCATGCAAACAACTGTGACTTCTTCAAGTGACAATTCCTTCACTCAAAATTTAGCCAAGTCAGCTCTCATTTCCTTAGTCATCAGTCACAGTTCATGTTCAGAGGTCACAGTTCATGTTCAGAGATTTCTTTTATCCCCTTCCCCACCTCACTATCCTACTTCTAATCTCTCAAAATCCTCCCAACTTTTCCTGACAGCAGCAAGCAGGAGGTTCATGTATCCTGTATGTGACTATCTACATATGATATGCAGGGCAGACACATAACCTATTCTCTCATCCAATATTGACACTGAATACATATGCAGAATTTTTCTTTTTCTTTTTCTTTTTCAGAAGAGTAAATTGGCATTCAATATTTGCTTAGTCTAACCAACTGTCAAGTCTCCATAGTTTTCTTAGCAAGTACGGAGCAGATTTGTACTTTCAGCTCTAACACAGTAGGCCAGTAAAAATTGCTAGTTGCAAAACCATAACTCGTTGGTTGTATAGAATCAACTATGTCTCATATTAACAACAAAGTGCTTGATGTCATCCTTATATTATATGTATATAAATCCATTATGATACCAAAGAAAACAATTTGTAATAATTGCCATGAAGGATTTGTAAGTATGATGAAGTCTATTTTCTCAGTTTTCCAATTCCAAGAGGACTGACTTTGTAAAGTGTCCCTTAGCTATGGGCACTTTCAATACAAATTAAGCTTACTTCTTGACATATGTTGGTTTCTTCTGTTGGCTAGGATAGCATTTAAATATCAATTTAAATGCAGTTTTGTGTTGCAGGGGTACTTGGGTTTAAAAGCCAGAACTATAAAAGGGAGTTGTATACCAGCTTTCTCTGAATTAAAACTTCTCATCAGCCAGACAGCCTTATGAGATTCAGGAGGTAAACAAATTTTACATGTTTAGGACAACTTGACAGCCTCACATCAGCTTTATTGAAGCAGATGAGAACAGGGTGACAAAGTGAGCTGTTGAAGGGGTGGTTCTTGGACTTGTAGAGATCTATGGATATTATGCCGAGAGCTTCATGATTGCAGCTTTTGTGAGTCCATACACTGGTCCTTACATAGGTTGGGGTGGGATTTTCAATGTGCAGTTGCTTTTGAATCATCCCTGCTCCCAAAAGTAACTACCTCCCATCCTTCAGTCAGAAACCCCAATACAAACCCATTGCTTCACCAAGTTGGACTTTGAAACAATCATTACTTTTGTCAGTCAGGAGTTCTCTCTTTAGAGCAAGGAGACAGTACATTTCATTACCCTAGGAGACACTTTCATAAAACAAAGCAAGTGATAGGTAGATTCTCAGTTCTAACCCAGTTGAGTCAGCCAGAAATGATCCAAAGGCCAGTTGAACTGGTACCTTTCTCTGTCATTATTGGACATCCTAGAAAACTGATATAAGTAAACATGGTAGATGATAAAACAATGAGCCCCACCACAAAGGCATTCAGAGCTAAGAAGGAGGATGAAGAGAGTAAGAGACAGTGATTTCTGGAAAGATTCACAAATAGTGTTGGAAGAAGGTCTTGTGGGAATATTGTGTAGAGAAGGAGAAGAAGTATTCTTAAATTCATGCAAAGATGGAGTCAGTTCTGAAGATAGAAAATGGGCATATATGTAGGATGTTTGTGCACTCTGGGTCTCACCTTGTGAGATTGATTTGAGGAGCTGAGACCAAAGAACTGGGGCTTTCTACAAGGGAAATGACCTGGATGTTTAGCAGTATGAAGAAGCAGCTCTGAGTCTGTGAGAGTTTGCAGTGGATACAGGACACAATCGATCTGGAAGGGTATGACCTTGGTAAAGTGGCTGTCTGGAAAAGACAGTCCTGAAAAAGGGATGACTGCTGAGGGTCATGTGCTGACAGTAAGTTCTTCCTTGAAGAATATTCTGGAAAGTACATCTTCCTATTACCTTTAATATGAATGAAAAAGAGAATGAATAACACGTAGTCAGTTAGCCAAGTGGTGATGGTGATGGATAGATTTGTGAAGGTCAGTGAAATGACAACTCACTGACATGGTATTCAAGTATTTCCAACTTGAGCAACCTGTGCCCATGCTGACACCAGCCCACTTTGGTTGATTCCAGGGATGTCCATTCTTCTTCCAGAAGAAATACATCCTCACACATAATGGCTGTAATGCACACTTTTATAACTACACCATCCTTCTCTCTCTAGATTATTAAGTCTCTGCTGGGCCACCAGCAACTCTAACCTACCAATAAATACTTGATTCATTAATTTCATAAATTTCTTTTGTTATTCGTCATGATAAATGGTCTGGTGTTATACTGTGTATGTCAGATGCTATATATAAATTGACTCTTGGCCTAATTAGCCAGAGATATCAATTTATCAGCGAGGACAACATTTTACATTTCACATCTGATCTGATGTTTCTGTAGGCTAAACAAGGCTGCTTCAGTTCTTAGCATTCCTCTCCACATTCCTAACATTTTTAGAAAGCTATGCCTCATGTTATTGTGTTTCCGTGGTATTTGAGTTTTAAAGTCATATCCTGCAATGCAAGAGAGTACCAGGAAGGCACAGGGTTCAATGAAAGGCCAATTAAGCAGGTAGGTCACCATGCGTGTATGCCATTAACCCATCTAATAAAAACCAAACTGTACATCATGCTCTTCCAGGCCTGACACCCACTACTGCAAATCTGACAGCACAAAACTATAAAGCCATGATTGCTTTTTCTTATGAGATATGAAAATTCACAGAATCGTTTCTGTGTGCTTCATGGTGTCATAGCATATATCCATCTGTTTTTCAATTTATTTGTTTAATTTGAAATACCTCCCTTCAGCACAGCAGAATAGATGAAGTACTTAGAAATCCTGACACAAAAGTAGCTAATATTTTTGCTTCAGCTTAGCAATGTACAATAAAACTACAGACAGAAGCATTAAGAGCTGAATTATTCTGAAATTGGTCACATAGAATTTCCAACTACTTGTCAGAAGATTTTGAGCAACAGATTAACCAAGCAATGCATATATTTACATGAATCTGAGAATCATTTTGTAGCTTCCTGCAGCTAAATACACAGGGCCATAACAAGCCTTACACAACACTCAGAACACTTTTATAATTTAAGTCCTTATTTTCAATAACTCCAGACAATAACACAGACACCAAAATATCCAATCTGTGTCGGCAGCAAAGAAATTCCATTTTTTCTTCATTCAGAGGTTCTTAGTTGCAAACAAAGGAAACTGTTCTATCTCCTTAAAGCAGAAAACTATACTCTATTAATGCATTTGAGTCTCAGAATCTCTGCGAGAGTTTCAGAGACAAGCTTGAAGGTCATTCTCCCTGGGACGTACTCCAAATGGCAGAAGAGTGTGCTAGCCCTAGCCCTAGTAATACCATGAGGCACAATACCTTACATTTGCACTGCGTGACTTCTGTAGTTCCCAGCACTGTGCCCCTGGAAGGCTTTGACTGCAGCTCCTCAGCAGAGTAGATTACACCTGATTCTTTCATTCTAGTTTACCATCTCGTAGGGCAAGACTCTGTGGAGTGGTTTATCTGATTATCTGAGCACAGACAGGGTGTCTGCATCTGGCTGTAGAGGATGATGATACAGTAAGTACGTTTCGGGTCTAAGAGGTAACCGATGTTCATAGGTAGTTCCCCCAATCCAGAAGTGTTCAGAGGTTCAGAAGAGCAAAGGTAAATTACTAAACTGGGCAGCAGTGGAGTAAAGAATAGTGAGAAAAATAGAAACCATGGCTTGAGACACACAATCTTGTAGACTTTGTAGCTTGGTTAAGAAGTAGGTTAGAATTTGAAGCCAGCGGTCACGTGATCTATGCAGCTCCCAACTTTGTGTGACACAGGGGCGAGCAATTCAGATCCCTGGAGGGTTGTACTGAAAGGAATGGGCACCAACTGGAGGTCTAGAAGACTTCATGAGGAAATTATGTCAGAACTGAGATGTGAGGGAAACATGGGAGTGCGACACTGAAGAGCTCCTTGTAGTGAGGAGAAACACGTGTGCTCCTAGTCTGTGAGGAAAGACAATGCAGTATGTTCGAGACGGTGGAAAAACCCAGGCATGCCATTTTAGATTACGGTCAGGGAGCTGGGGGAAGGATGATAAACGAGTTAGAAAAGTGGATGGAGCTGGATCAGAGATGAGGTTATGTCTTCATCTTGAGAGCAAATGTGGAAGGAGTATGAGGGAGAGCCCTCAGTCAGCCAAATTTGTTCTTTGATGTGCTCACTCTGACTGCTCTATGGCCAGTCAGCAATTAGGAACCCATGAACCTCTGTGGGTCACTGAGAGAAGACAGGGGAGGAAGATGGGCCCACTTTGAAACAGGTTCATTGTCTTTTCTTCTGTGTGTAGGTTCTGCTTTAACCTGTTTTTCATACCTGGTCTTTTGCACAACTGAACTATCCACGTGCCTAAACATTATTTTATGATGTTTCGAGAACCTCAACGCTAGAAATGCTTCTCTTTGGGGGAGCCTGGGATGCCGCTTCACAATGTTTGGAGTTCACAGCCTAATGCATTTGGACAAGCTGAAACTTCTGGAAAATTGGAATTTATTATAAAAAGGCATCGTGGTTTCCAAGCAGTAGTGGATGCGCAAGAATTGTCTTATTTACCATCTTTTTTCAGACCTCTATCTGAACACAGCTTTTTCCCTACGTGTCACATCTTCTAACTCTTTCCCAATTAATTCTTAGCTACTTTCTGCATAAATAGCAACAGAAATCTCTATGAGAATTGCATTAAAATTTTTCAATTACTTGAAATTAAATTAGTATTAGAGAATTCTTTCCACAAAGGTAACCTAAAATAATGGATTAAGAAGTGATGTTTGGAGCCAGAAAAGCTGATTTTAGTTCTGTGCTTATCACTTCTCGGATGGACAACACTTTGACAATTATGTGGTGTCTCTAGGCTTTGGTTTCTGAACTGCAAATGAAGTATAATGAAGCCTCCAGTTGAGCTGTGATTACATAAGAGGTGTTTCATCAAAGCGATTTGCTAACTGGAAAGCTAGGAATACTAAACAGGAAGATGATTTATGAAACAGACCAGGGAGCTATGCAGGAAGACTGGGTGAGAGACAACAAAGACATCCCCCAGAATTTCCTCAGTATGATGGTGTGTATAAAAGTAGAGGCCAGGATTGCTTTGATCTTTCCCATTTTCTTTCTTTGCCAGTTTCTCTTGCCAGTCTTTGATCTCAAAGCCTGTGAAAGGCTGGTATCTGTCCACAGCAGGCTCTCCGATCAGTGGCAGAGTCACAGTGGCAGACAGAGATACAGACTGAGAGAGGCATGGCACTTAGGTAACTCTGACACATGGTTCTGTAATTGTTCATCAGCCAAATGGGGATGAATTAGTAACACCGCAGTCACGTGATTAAAGTCAATGCATGTGTGTCTCCATCACTTTAGTCGTTATCTGTTGTTTTTTATTCCCACTTCCCAAAGAATCATTTACTCTTTTCTACGGCACAGTGCTCACATTATTCTTATTTTTTCATTTTTATTGCATATTTTCTGTATTTACATTTTAAATGTTATCCCCTTTCCTCTTACTTCCATCCCCCTCCTCCTCCCATTGCTTCCATGAAGGTGCTCCCTCTCCCACCTACCCACTCCCACCTCAGCACCTTGACATTCCTCTACACTGGGAAAATAAGCATTCACTGGACCAAAGGCCTCTCCTCCCATTGATGCCAGACAGTGCTGTGCTGTGCTGCATATGTACCTGGACCCATAGGTCTCTCTATGCCAACTCATTGGTTGGTGTTCTAGTCCTTGAGAGCTGTGGAAGGTTTGGCTGGTTGAAAATGTTGTTCTTCCCATGGGGCTGCAGACACTTTCAGCTCCTTTAGTCCTTGTTTCTTTTTCATTTTTCAGCTACTTTGTTCTTTAAACATTGAAAATCCATACAAATGTCAACCAGTCCCTTATTGTTTTGAACAAAGCAGTAACTTTTAGAGATACAATCTTTTATCTATGTATGCATTAGACAAGTTTCTTCTAATTGCTGCCTAATGATCTGTGGGATATATTTCACCAAGTCTTACTTACTATGTACTCTGTCCAAATCACTACAACTATAAACAACATGGTAATAATATCAATAATTGGTTAACACTATAAACATATCTGAAGACTGTTTTTTGAGATAAATACTCAGAAGAAGATCTGCTAAGGTAGAGTAGACATGTGTGCCTAAAATGCCTGCACCATGATCTATTGTCCCCAGAATACTGAATCCAGCCTCTGGTGCCATTAAGCTTCTTGTGTCATACGATTTTATAAGTTAGCAACTTTAAACTGTTAATTTCACTTATATTTCTTTATTTTCACCATGCCTTCAATTACTTTTTGGTTAGGAGCTTTCTGTAATTTCCTTATGCATACTTTTTACCTATTTTCTTACTGTGACCGACGTATCCTCTCAGAGGGTACTTTCTTGTCAGTTTTAAAACAAAAGTGATGATTTTAGTAAAAGTCATCTAGAACTATAAGGATTTGCAATGCTTGAAGCAAATGTCAACAACAACATGAAACACATTTATAATTACTTCAGCAAAGGAATAGATATCACATAATGACGGTCTTGGAAAGGGATATAAAACAGAAAAAATTAAGGTCAAAACTGGAGGATCTCCATGGGTCAGAGATAGGTAGCCTTGTGCTGTGGGTGGCTGTGAGGACGCTTCCCCACAGTGGACCATTACTTTGGCTGTGGTATTCTTCATGGAAGCGAAAGCCTTAATTTTGAGGTATTCATATTTCCCAGCCTTTCCCTTTATGGGTTTTCCTTTAAGTTTTTGAAGTGTTCTCCATTTCTATATCTTAACGGCTGTCTCATAAATCTTCTTCTATTAGCTTTATACGTTTTCCCCTTTCTACTTAATCTTTGATCTATCTGGAGGGCATACTTTATGTGGGTTATGTTATGGAGTGCTCTAGTTTCATTTTTTTTTTCTCTCCATATCATCAGGCAATTTTCCAAAAGCGTAGCACTTAAAATTTTTTCATTGATTTTTTGTGGTAATCCCTTTAAGGTTTTATTAAATTCCCACACATGCACAGGGATTTGGGGCTCTATGTTTTCTTCCATTTACCTAGGACTACCAGTATATGGCTGTGATCACTCTAGTCTTACAGCATGCTTTAGTACCTGGCAGACAAGAAAACTCCCATTCTTTACGACATACCATCAGAAGATTGGAAGGTGCAGACTCCATTGCTCTGTATAAATTCACTGAAACTCTGTTGAATTTTTCAAAATATATTCCTGAAATTTTTATTGAAATGATATGGCATTTATATACCAAACTGGAAAAAAAAAATCACCTTCATCTTGTATTACAGGGTTATCACATCCAAAAGCATGAAATGTCATCTTTTCATTTAGATAATTTTTTATGTCCTTTTCTATAACCTTAACATATGTTTAGAGAATGATTTGAAATTTACCAATACAGTCAGAAGGAGGATGGGGCATTCTTTCAATATCACATAAAACAAAGGCCAGGCAAGTTTGCTATAAAAGTACGTTGTTTACAACAGATAAAATGCCCTAGAATTCATGAAAATATATACTACAGTTTTGTCTCTACTGGAACAGATAATCTCCAACCACCACTTCAACACGTTCACTGTAATGTTTCTCTGTTGAATCATGTTTATATTCCTGACATGTTAAATTCTCTTTGTTTAAATTCCTCACATTCATTTACAAATTTTTAAAAGTCCTTAAACTATTTTAAAAAATGTTTTCATATTTGCACAAAAGTCATAGCAATTTTTTCAGTATAGGTCTTCTACAGATGCTACTGTAACTCCTGTGTTTTTCATCCTTTTATTGTGATTAGGAATAGCAAACTAGCTTTCTCATTGCTGCTTATGAAGAGAAACCATTCTCTTTCTGGCAACCATTACCTTTCCTAGACTATCATATTGGTTCCACTGTGTCGTCTCTGAGTTCTGTTAGCAAGTTTAGGTAGAAAGGCATGTGATAACAACTTAGGAAGGGCCGTGAACTGCAGGTTAAGGAACTTGAAAAGCTAGCTGAAGTGCACAGTGTTATGGGGGAATGTAAGATGTCAGCATTATACCTGATTTTTATATAGCCTTCTATTGACTTTAGATAGTAGTCAAAATTCATATTGATGGTAATAAAATACTTTTTAAAACACCATTTAATGCCTGGTAAGTTGGCTCAGTATAAAAGTGTCTTGTAGTTCAGCCTGATTGCCTGAGTTTTATCCCAAACACCAATGTGGTAGAAGTAGAGAGTTGAGTCCTGCATGTTGTCCTCTGACTTGCATTTGCACTGTGGTATGCACAGGCTACCTCCTAAGCACACACACACACACATAAAAATATATGTATATATATATATATATATATATATATATATATGTATATATATATCTGTATATTTTTCCATCCTTCTATGTATCTATGTATCTATCTATCTATCTAATCTTTAAACAAAATAGTTACACAGGTAAATGTAATACTTTAAACAAACATTTACTTTTTATTATTTAAATCCATATGAGGTTTAGCATGCTTTGTAAATTGAAGAAAACAAATAGATGAGGAAGGAGAGCACTGTGTGAAATCATGCTGGTTGGAAATGGATCCTTAAAAATGTGCCTTGAAAGCTCATGTCATTTTCAGAAAGTTTTACTACCTTCAGGAGCAAGTAAAGTTCATATTCTTCGCAAGGAGTCAGGAAAACCGAATTGAAGTCCTGACAGCGTTTAGTCCTGTTGTTCTGCCAGTATTTAAACCCTCCTGTTCTTGGTGTTTTTGTTGGGAAGCCTTAAGCAATGGAGCCCTCTCTTCAGCCTGCTATATATTCTTTGCTCATTCAACACACTTATTGATTTGCAGCCAACAGGCTAATTTCAGACAAAATAGTTTCCCTGAGGAGGCAGGATGAAACCTTCTGGTGTGGGTGGAGAGCTGAGCTTCTGTGGGCCTCTTTTGAGTAGAATCAAAACTTTAATATATGATTATGAATACAATATTTGAATTAAAAGTACTGGAGTACCTCTCCCCAATACTATATAATAAAAAGTCTAATTATTTTATTTGTTGTTTTTTAAACTGTATATAAAAAACCCATTAAAAAGCCTTATTGAAAAATTAACAGTCTATATCCATCCACCTTCAAGATAATAAAGATAATGGTCTGGTGAGTCTCTTCTCACATCTGTCTCTTTCTCTATCCTGATCTTTGTCTCTTTTACACACATAGAATTATGTTTTTATTGTTTTTTTTGTAATAAAATATGTTATACTATCCATAACTATATTTTCTTTAAAAATGCAGATGAATTTGAAGGTATATAATTAGAGAGATCCAAATATCATTCTTTTCAGTGGTACAAATATATTTATAATTTAACTATCCTCCTGCTAATGAATATAAATTACAATGACTTAGAGAAGGGGGCTAGTTCATTTGCTCATTTTCATATAAAAAGTTTTACTCAAATTTAATTTTACTAGTAAATTTTATAAAAAATTATTAATTTAATTAGTAAATAAATTAACATGTTAACTCTATTAACAAATTAATAAATTATATTAAATATAGTATACAATTACTCACTTAAAATAAACATCAAATGGTAGTTTATCATATGTCATCTGAGATAAGTTTCTACAGAAATCTTTTCTTTCTTCATTGACACTTGGCCTAGGTATTTTGTAGAGGTTTGTTCTGCTACGTATTGTGCCCTCAGTACTATGCTAAATACTGGCCCTCACGTTCTGGCTGCCCTCAAGGATAAGAGAATCTGTAAGTAGACCCATGTGACATTGCTATGTGATCTTGCCCTTCGAATTATCCGTGATTGGTGAATAAAGATGCCTACAGCAAGGCAGAATCAGAGAGGCAGGACTTGGGGTGCCCAGGCTTCGGGTCCGAGGAGAACTACAAAGCAAGGGAGAAGGAAGATGCCACAGGTTAGGTGAGTCATGAAGCATGGCCTTAAGATGTGGCCAAACAAAGCAGCCCAGTGGGAACGATACAAGTCAGGGTTAAAGATGAAGGGATAGGTTCTAAGAGCATAGAGAGTAGCTACCTTCCCAGCTCTAGTGGTGATTAAGTTTTATTAAAGTAATGAAGTCGTGTCTTTTACCTGTGAGTAATCAAAAGTGAGGTAGAAGTCCTTATGGAGATTAAATGATTTCTAAGTATCTTTCTCTGTCACATGACATAATAGAACCATTCAGTCACACAGAGTTATCTATTGGCCTTTTTAATTTTATATTAACTTAATTCCATCTCACCTAACAATAAATGACAGAAGATTTGATGTTGGTGTCAAAGGTATGTATACTTTTTTAAAAAACATAAAATCACATTTGTCTTTCTAAAAAGTTATTAAAATTTGAGTTTTTAAAAGATTTGTTTTATTGTTTTAATTATGTACATATGTATCAGGTGGGGTATTTGTGTGTGTGTGTGTGTGTGTGTGTGTGTGTGTTCATGCATATGTGTATGTGTGGTATATGCCTGTGTGTATGTAGAAGGGATATGTACATGTGTATGTGCATGTGTGTGTGTGTATAGGGGGCATGTGTATGTTTGTGTCAGTGTATTTGTATGCATATGTGTAGGAGGTTATGTGAGTGAGTGTGTGTGTGTGTGTGTGTGTGTGTAGTATGTGTATTGACTGTATGTCGGGGGTATACACATGACCATGTGTGTAGGTAATATGTGTATATATATGTGTGTGTGGTATGTGCATGTGTGTGTGAGGTATGTATATATGTCTGTGTGTAGGGAGTATATGCATGTATTTGTGTGTAGGGGGTATGTACATGTGTATGCAGGTGTGTGTGTGTGTGTGTGTGTGTGTGTTGAGTGGTATGTACATGTTAGTGTACTCTCCATAGAAAGCTTAGGGTCTCCTAGAGCTGACGTTACAGGCAGTTAGTTGTGAGCTGCTTGGTATGGGTCCTGGGAACTCAAACTTAGATCCAGTGTAATAGCAGCAATGTCCTTACGCAATGAACCGTTCCTCCAGCACCTGAAAATTAAATTCTTACCAACAGTTTTACACAGGTTTCTCACATCCTTGTCAGTGCTGAATGCCCTAACTATATATTGTTCCCAGTTGTGTAAGTAAACACACAAGTTGGCACTGTTGTTTATGTTAGATCTCGCTGCGAATGAGATAGCTCTTGCATCTCAAGAATATTTTCCCTTTTGCATGTGTGTTTGAAGTACTTTTTCCCTCTCTACTAGTTGCCTTTTGACTTGATTTACATGTCTATTCCATTCTTCTGCATGATTGTTTCACACAAGTTATACTTCAAATTCACAGCAGAAATTTGGTGTGTTCCTACTCATCTCACTAGAGAGTTTTCCTACTTACTTCTTTTCAGATTAATATCACAAAAATAAGCAAAACTGATCACAGCAAAGAATTATTTCTCAGCAAACACTGTAACTATTTCATACAAGGTTGATTTTCTCCATACCTGAGTTCAGAAAGAAAGAACATCTGCTATTCGGCAATACAAAATGTGTCTGTTCGTCAGTGCTCTTAGACTGCTCGGGAGTCTAATTAGGCTCTTGTAATTGACTTCAAGTATTAAAATCAAAAAATGTATTGTGTAATTTTATGCAAAAAATGCTTAAAATCTGTACATTTATCTTTGTTTTGTAAAATAAAGTTGTTAAAAAAAAAAAACAAAACCAAATCAAGCCAAAACAAAACAAAAACTGAGGAAGGTTTGTCATAATGTGCAAATAATTACACTTACACATTCAAGCTTAAATCTTCGTAAACTGCAAAGTTATTTTAGTATAAAAAAGGTTCATGACATCTTTGGGATATGCTTATAATAAAAGTGATTGTTATCTGAAATTTTAGTTGGTGTTCAGTGTTTTCTCTGGCCAGCCTTAGCACAAAAAAATGAACACAGCTGTAACTTGTTCTACACTACGTGTGAAGTAGAAAATTTATAGGAAATTTTATTATTGAGCTATTGTACTTCAAATAGTGCAAAATACATACTTCTCATTTGTCATCAGATATTATTTCAAAAGATTGATAGATGATTCATAAAATGTAAGGAATCAAAACTTTGATTTCAATATCATTTATAACCAATAATTGAAAGGTTCCAATCATCTAATTTCCAAAAGAAAATTTAATCTAGCTGAAGTCATAAAAAAGCACACGACTGTAGTTTTCTAACATAAAACTCATATATATATATATATATATATATATATATATATATATATATATATATATATACACTAAATCGAGTGACTCATAACAGGATGGCATTACCTCTATTATATACCATAGGTTAGAAAATAAAACACTCAATGCTAGGAATAATTTATATCTTCTTATCTTCTTGCCCAGTTAGGTCCAATAGACCACAATCCAAATTTATGTCATTGCCATTCCCATTAGTCCCAACCATAGCAGGGGAGTCCTTGGTAATTGGTAGCTGCTGGGAGAGGGAGGATTAATACTGCTAAAGAGTGTGTTCCCACATAGGTAAAACACATTCCAATGAATGACCATATACCAAAGAGCATATGGGGAAGGTTAAAGGAACACAGATGGTATTAGAAGAAAATAAGGACATAAATTCATTTTGCTATGGAAAGGAGGGGAATCTCTGAGGGGATGGAGGAGAGGGATGAATATAATAAAAACATGAAAAAGAAAAATAGTAAAAAAATGTGCACATCCTCTTACATAAAACTTAAACTATCCTGCTAATTTATGATTCAACTCATCACTGGAAAAATAACTTATTGAAAAGGTCTATTGTAGTCTGCAGCAACTTTGGAAGATGGATATGACTAATCCCTTAATAAAGGTAAAGCAGAGACACTAAGAAGACCATTTGGGGAAACCAGGGAGAAACAAGGAAATCTGACCATGCTCTCTGAAGCTCATGAGCTTATCTTACCTTCGACTTCTATAAATTTCCCTGTGTGGTACACTCCAGATCTTATTTAATTCTAGTCCTTCACCATCTGCTTCCATGCTTTACCTAAAGCAGAGAGTTTGAGAATTCAACTCTCCCTTTACAACCTCCAGAGCAGCTGGAACAAGTCACAGGACACTGTTCTGGCCAGAGAAGCCTAAATATGAGTCCTCAGGGACCTCTAAGAAGTCTGTTATCTTGATCAAAGGGATCGGAGTGAATCACTCTTCTTTCTCCTTGGAACTTAGACTTGGTGAGAGGAGACAGGGCTCCTAACTGCTGACTTTGAAGAAAACAAAAGCCACTGGGATGCTTCCAATCCTGATGTTATCGACAAAGAACAGAAACTATATCCTGGCTTCTATTAGATGAAGGTAAAATTACTTGTTTAGCCCAAGTCTAGTAAGGTATTAGTTTTTCCTTTTTGTACAGATTATTTTGGATTCTACTAATTCTTTTTGATGTTCAACATTTTCATAGTTACTGATATAAATGATCATAATTTAATCATAAAATATTTTTGTGTGGTAGGAGTGACTATGCCCACTTAACAAAACTGCAGTTCTCAAAGAAGCCCAGAGGTTTATCAATGCAATATAAAGTTCATGATAAAGTTTAGGAGAAATATTTTTTATTATGAATATTTTGCATTGTTTGAAGATAGTCATGTAGTCCAGACCAGCCTTGGATATAATACAATCTTTATGCCATAACTTCTACAGTGCCAGATGATAGGCCCATAATATGAGTTTCAGCTAAACTGCTTTGTTTCAAATATGTGGTTTTATTTGCGCAATGTTAAGATAACTCTCTGTTCATTTAAAAGTGAATTTTATAGTTTTTTTTTGAGACAAACAAAAATTTTATAAGAAAGTTTCACTTATTCCCAAATTTATATTGCTTAAATTCATTGAGTATGTCAAACTGGCTAAGGGATTCTCACTTTTATGTTTCCTACCATGGAGAAATAATATTAGACAGTCTTAGATTGAATAAACACTAAAAGCAAGCTTAACAAATAAGAAAGTATAGAAATGCCATGTTTTTACTGTCAATAAACGTAGACTGTGATTGCAATAGTTAGTCTCACAAAGGCCAAGGATGAAACACTCGTTCCTAGAGAATTCCAGAAATGTGTTTTAACCTGGTGCTATAATGCTATGCGGGCTGGCAATCTGTCTTCATGCGGAGAGTCTTCAAGCAGAAGGAAAAAATAGTTTGTCATCTTAAGGGAAAAAATGTACTCTAGGAGGAAGAAAAAAAATCTTGGCAAAGGGCAGCATATTAACATGTCATGCAAAGGCATTGCAAAGTCAAAAGGACTGGGTAGCTGTTCGTTTGCCCACAGTCTTAATAGGATAAATTCCTCCAGGCTCAGAGGAGATAATGAGGATGCCAATTATTTTTTCAAGGCATAGGAGTAGAACAAGGAATCACTGCTGTTTTCAGATGTAAGGACAAGTTGAGCAACTCAGAAATGTCATCCTCCAGTAGTCGCTCTTATTTGAGCAAAGAGATGTTAATCACAGGTGAGCTTTGCCAATGGCTCTCCAATAAGTGAAGTCAGAGTTCATTTGCAGTTCAAGCGTGAGGCTCTCAAATCAAATCTGATATTAACGAGGTGCCACAATAAGGAGATTGGCTGCAGCCATAAATCTCCTTTGCTTCCCAACTTGGTTGTCTATTTGTCCTTGTAGGTAGAGAGTACATATTTTCTCTGCTTTCTGGGCACAGCAATTCAAAGTGATGCCAGAAGTGGGGGAAGATAACACTAATTCATGAACAGGCATGGTCATGAAGTAGGCCTTTTGACATAAAAGTATTTTCTGTTTATTTTGTACATTGAGAATAATTTAATATTTTTGACCCCATGTTCTCCTTCAAAAACACACCAACAAATGGGTTTTCCAAGATTCAGTACACAACTTCTGTCTTATCTTACAAAGTAAACAGCTGCCATCTTCAGACCTTTAGCTGTGCTAGCCTAAGAGAATGGCAAGAGGACTTGTTAAATGTTAATTCTTTTCCACAGAGAAGTTGAACAGGTCACCTCAGCTGACTTTATGTAGATTGATCCATGTGACTACAAAATAAGCAAGTACTTTCCAGTGCCACAGCTTCAGAGTCCCCTGCACTCCCAACAGTAAGAGAGCCAGGTCATTCCCGTCCCCCAGTAACCCCTTAACTGTTCTCTTTACATAAGCTCCATAGATTCACTGATCCTCAGGGCAAACTGATGAAATTGAAGTTTTGTTTGTCGCTAGGAAGAGGGGTGCTCATTGCTTAGTATCCCTTCTCCCCTCAGTGTGAAACTTCTCACAACAGACAGTAAACTCATTTGTTAATGCTATTATGTTTCTAGAATCAGAAAAACAAAAGGAAAGCTCAGAAAAAGAAAAGACATATTCAGTTAATGTCTGCTAAACTTCTAGAGGAAGTGATCATGGGCATTCTGCTGGCTCAGTTCACTGCAGGTCATTTGTTATTTCTGTGGTGGCTCATCTTGGGCCTCTTGTTTTATATTTTATTTAAGAATTAAAAAATACACAGAAAATGTTGGAAAAGGAGAAAAATAAACAAGCACCATCCAGATTCACTGAAAGGATGGTTTTGCCAAACTTGATACCATTCCTCCCTCCCCCCTTGCTAATTTTATGTACAAATACTTTGTTTTGATGATCCCTTTGAAAATAAGAAACAGACATCATGACAATTTAATTACTAAATATTAATTTATTCTTAGGCTACCTATTCACAATAGGCTTTTCTTCTTTATAACCACTTTCATGTATCACATTCAAAATTTCTCCAGCGCTCCAAATTATTTTGTAAATTTTCTTATTTCTTTAATGCAGATGCATGTGCCATATCCGATGTTCAGAATCTCTTATCATCGTGAGAGGAGTAGTCTGGTCTTTTGTGTTTGTTTTGGGCACAGTAACAACCTGAGGGCATCTGACCTGCATTCTGTGCTGCACTGTACTCGGTGTTCTGCAGTCCTAGATCCAGGTTACTGACTTTGGCATGTGCAGCATGTGGGTAATGCACATTACTGCATCTTGTACACGTCTCCTTGAGGATGGAAGTTCATAGTCAGAGGAAAAATACTACTTGGCGGTCATGGAGATGTCTTCTTTCCTCAACAGGACTTTGCAGGAAAGTCTTAGTATCTATAGACGATGTCACCCTGAACCAACTTTATTTACAAATTAGTAATTTAAAATTTTATATTTCCTTTTATTAATGAATAATATGCAGTAGCTTTCTTCCCTCCTTGCTCTCTACTTTCTATTATGGATTTATACTCACCGTGATATAGTCTATTGCTGTCATTATTCTTTTCAGTGCTTTTTCTGTCCCATTTTGGCAGGTGGAAGCCTTTTTATCCTGGCTTATGTTATTCTTCTGACATGACCCCATTAGTCTTCATGAACTATGTTGCTTTAGGGCTTGATGAAATATTCCTTATTTACCTTGTACTTTCTTGCCTTGGACCTCTAGTCAGCCAAATCTTCTAGTAATCCCATTATTCCTTAAAGTAATTATTCTTAAAGTAACAACTCTGCTGTAGACTCTGAATAAACACTCTAAATTTGGAACCACCAAGACTGATAACATATTCCAAGAGAGAATGGGGAGTTTACTCCTTACACAGCAAGGCTTTGGGGGAGAGCAGAGAAGTTCTTCCAAGCTTCACTGAAAGTGACCAGATAAAGCAGACTGATACAGGGTACTATAGTGCTAGAGAGTTGGACATGGGATAGGGGTTGCTAGGCACATACAGAGGCTTGTGTGATCTGAACTTTCTATTCACAGTAGAAGATTTTCATTGACCTGTGTGAGAAGTGCAAAGTGGGAAATGGGAGGGTTCAATATCAGTAGTCAAACAACAAAAATAGGGTCAAACTGGGCTACATTTGCAATATTTAGTTCAAAACTATGAGAAGACCGACATCACATATGCAGGCACTATATGTGTACCTTAGTATCCTCACAGGGAACATACTAAGTATGTTGATGAAGAATGTAAGAATTTCAGGGTCTCTAGAAAGAAAACAATTCCTAAACATATAGATTTCCATCCAAGCCTTTAGTCTCTTCCAAGGTACTTGACATTTTCACATTGCTTCTAAAGCAGTTATGGACAGGGCTATCATTTTTCTGTTTAAAAAATGAACTATGTAAAGGCCATGGACTTTTGTGATGTCAGAAGTTCAACAGAAGGTCAAGCCTTTAAAATCATCTTTCAGTCAGGACATTAAGAAGATTCTTAGATCCTTTATAGTTCACAGGAAATATTATATTACAATACCTCACCATTAAATTTGATAGAAACAACCATTACATGTAAGTGCTCAGAACATAAGTCTGTAGATCTTCATAAAAAGTAATTGTGATCATAACAATACTAAAGGAAGGTAGCATTAATGTATCTTTAAGTCTCAGGTACTCTTCCAATTACATTACAATCATCATATACACTTTTATTAATATTAATAATGTTATTCTAATTCTTAGATGAGGAACCTGATAATTAGAAGGTTAAATTATGTAACCACATCTCATAGTGGGTAAGAAGTGAGGAATCAAATAGGAGACAAGGAGACAGTGAAAATCCAACATTTCAAAGCTATATATTTTAGTTCCAAAAACAGAGTACAGAATAATTTTCATTAAAGTAGAGGAAATGCCTAACTTTCTCTCTGTTTAGTTAGGACAAAATTTCATTTTAGTCTATTTAAATTTTACCTCAAAATAGAGAGACTGAGCTTATGCGAACACAAATATACCAATAACTAAACACTGGCTAGACAAGGATTTTGTACTTCTGTAAAAAAAAAAATTAAAATTCAGTCAGAGTTCCCTTGAGTCTCAAAGGAAATAATTTTTTTTCTCTTGAAACTCAGATACAGTTTACCACATAGTGAGATAACCGAAGCATTGATTTCCAAAGCAGCCAGAAGGGATTTAAAAATGTGTTCAACTTTTTTTTTTTTCACCTTCAGTTTTTTGAGATTTTACTATACCAAGTACAGTATACTATATTTAGAGGAGTCTTAATTTTTTTCACATTGATAAATTTTAATTTATTTATTAATTTGGTGACCTTGACAGAGCATTACTTCCTTGCATGAATGTACAGTAAATATTGTTTATGGTCAGACAGTGCTAATATTTAAATATTGCATTTTATAATTCATAAGGATACTGTTATAATTTGTCCTCTTTCCCCTTGGTGTACTACTTGTACCATTACTGGCAACCAGTGGTGCCTCTTACATTTGATAAAATGACTCCTCTGGTGTGCTGCCTCTCACCTGAGCTTTGATCCTGGCTGCCCCGTCCACTAATGTTTGACTCACCTGTGTCACATCACTACTTGTCACTGCAGGAGCAGTAGCAGTCCTGAAGCAATCCTTGATCTCCCGGGAACAGGAACATGTTTTTTTCTGTTCCAAGCAGATGACTCTGAAGTGTACAGATTCAGCATAGATCCATTGGGACCGTTGGAGCACTGGGTCTCTCCTGCCCCTAACATCCTGGTAACAATGCTTTCTTGATGAGCATCTTTCCTTCCAATTTCACACTTCTCAATTATTTATCCTCAACCTGTTTTACTGTATATGGGTGTAGTCATTAATAACTAGTCGATATATATGTCAATAGAAGTTTTATGAGAACTACTTATCAAGTCTTTGTGGTAGGATTTCCTTAGGAAGAAATTCGAAATTCAAGCCAAGGCAGAGAATTTAAAAAACAGACAACTTGTGTTGATAATAGAACTACCAATTGGTTCTTTTATTTTCTTATAGTATATATGAGCTAAGAGCATAGGTTCCTATGAAAAATTTGCCTATATTTGACATTAACTGAAAGAATCTATCTATCTATCTATCTATCTATCTATCTATCTATCTATCATCTATCTATCTATCTATCTATCTATTTATTTATCATCTATCTATCTATCTATCTATCTGTCTATCTATCTATTTATATTTATCTATCTATCCATCCAACCATCCATCTGTTTATTGGCTTTTATCAACTACAACTTTTAAATAAAAATATTAATAACAATAACAACCATTAATCTTTTTTGAAAAATCTTAAGTATAGAACATTGTTTTGATGCTTTAAAGATATATGTTGATTTATCATTCATCAACATAAGCTTGTGAGCTATAATTGTTTTGTAGATGAGAGAATGGGAGATAGAAGTGACTTTATATCCCAAAATATAGAACTGACATAACCACACTAGGATTCATCCACTTCAGTCCTTACCTCACTGCTTGGTACATTATACTGTTGTGGCAGTAAAAATAAAAGAATAAGCATTTTTTTTCAGCATCTAGTGGACAGGAAATTGTCACAAACATTATCAACAAAAGGTCATAAGTGAAAAATGAAATTGAATTCTGATAAAAGATTTGGCAGCAAATACTCTTTTCTGATCATCAATCTTTGTTTGCCTAGCTCATCTCTTGGATGCTGGCCTTCCATCACTCTAAGTTGTTGCTGCTTTATCTTTCCCTTGTTCCTGGCTCCCAATCATGTGCTTCAACTTCTCCCATTTCTTCCCTTCAAACCTCATTTTTCTCAATTGCAAAGCCATTGACAGATCAGCATGAGAAATGTCAGACAGGGTTTATTTTCATGATGTTTCCTTTAGAATTTCACCGGAATAAATGTTACTTGTAGAGTTTGGGACAAAGCAGTACAGAATACATGTAGATGCATAGTGTTTATCAGACCCTTCAAAGCATAAATAAGGGCCTCTCTGCAATCTGAATAAATGAACCAAAGGGCCTCCCTGCAGTGTTTTCTGTCCAGGAGGGTGTTAAAAACAGTAGGTAGTGCATACAAATCACCAAGTAAATTAAACAAATACTTTCTTGGATTTATTGAAAACATCTTCTCTAACGATTAGTATTCTAAATGTTAACTGGTTCATCTTTAACCTTTCTTTGCAAATTATAACCACTGAGTATGATTTGCATATTACAAAGAATCCCAGAGAAAACTTTAATTAAGGTACCTGACACATTCTTTGATTAATCTATTTTCCACAACAGCCAAGAAGTGTTTACCTATATGTTGTACTTTGTGGCTAGGGGGCCCCACTCTGCTCCTCTGGGGGAAAGTAGCTCCACACTGCAGGTCCCAAGGAAGGCTGCTTCTGGGACTCTCTGACTGGCCTGCTTGAGTTCAGGCTGGGAGGCTTGAGAATGTATCGCAGTCGGGTGCCGCCAGGCCTGTGAACTCTGGCAGGCCAAATGCTTAGCCTGGTGCTGAGATTACAACCCTGCTGGCCAGGGCCATAAACCCTTGCCTGACTGTTAGAAAAGTACAGAGCCTGCTATAAGGCTCTGGAATAGAGCGTTCACAGAGGACAAAGAAGTCAGGACCACAAAGGAGCCACGACCAAGGAGAAAGTTTCAACGTGTGTCTTAATTTCCAGTGCCTCTCTCCTTTGTTCTGTCCTTTTTAAACAGCTCCGGATCCAACCACCAGATTCCCATATGTTTGCCTCTAAGATTGGCCATAGTTGTTTTTCTAATGAGGGACTTAGTGGCTGATCTGGCTAGAGTCTACATCACTCTCTCCTGTGGAGGTGGAGTTTGGGGCTTGCCTAGTGCCTTGTACATCTGCCCCATTTTGGTGCATCCAGGTAATGTGGATTTGCAATCGGGTGTTCAGAAAGCACCTACCAGTTGACAGTTACTTTTTGACTGACATTAATCTCTTGCATTTCCAGGTTTGACCCTTCAAACCCACACCTATAGTCTGCACATCCTCATCAGTGTAGAACAGCATCAGGTGTAGATAGTTAAGTGACTTGATGAGAAAAGCTTCTAACTGGCAATTATTATGAAGGGGTCTGTAGATGCCATAAAAGTTTCAAAATGGATGTGCTCTGTCACTTTGGTCAACATTAACTTATCCTCAGTTATAGGCAAATGATGTCAGTGATGCTTTGACCCTTCTTTAGAATGAAACACATATTATTTTAGCGCCATATACATTATATATGCCTTTTAAAAGAAACATTTTTTAAAGAAACACTTTCAGACATTGTATTTAAATCTGTAATTTAATATCTTCAAAGAAGGAATCTTTAAAAAGTGCTTGGTACATTGACATGTCTAATATTTGGGGTAGTTTTATTATTATTGTGATCAGTTGCCTGTTCTGGTTTATAGATAATAGTTAACTAATAAAAATAATCTACATATGAAGAAACTTTAATGTATGTCCATCTCATACTGAAAAATCACACCATCCAAATAATTCAGATTTTTGTTTATTACTTATTTCAAATGAATAACTAAAGAAAGAAGAATAAAACTTTTGGCTCATATGATTCTCTAGTATTAGGAATAAAATTTATGTAGATTTTCCTAATGTAAAAGGTTTTCATATTCTAGATCTTGGGAAGAATTATCCTCATAGTAAATACCACTCTGTCTCAGGAATGAGCATATGATTTATTTATAATTTAACCTTATGCTTCTTTTGGGTTTAGTTAACTTAAAAATAGACTCTCCCATTAAGCATTATGAAATATTACAACATTGTTCATTTTTGTCACTTGATTTTCACAGCACTTCAAAGCTGTAATGAAATACAGTTCTGAAGAGAGGGCATTTTAAACAACCTTTGACGAGAACTCTCTTGGCCAAGCATCTAAATTCAACACTTCCTTTAAGTGACTCTTCACTTATTGTTGAATGTTACAGGCCTAAACAAATTTTCACTTGCTTAGAGAGACCTGCAGATATATATCGCTTCATGTTGACATGACAGTTCCTCACTGATCATCACCAAAGTCACCCAGAATCTGTCCCAGAACATTTCATACTAATCACAACTACCTATGCTCAAACCTATTATATCAGTTTCACAAGCTCAACTGGCCTTAAGTTTTCACATATAAAACATTTTTGTGAGATCATTTATTATATTTTATCTCACTATTCCACAGAATAGACCTAAAAAGATTTAAAAGGTTTTCTTCCATGAATTAATCATTAATATTTCTGGGGACAAAAAGAGTTTCACATGAGGATGAAACTGAGTATAAGAATTGGCACTTGGATGAAACCCTTGAGCTTAGGGACATATAGCCATTCAGTTTTGGGAAGTTCAATTTACTAGAACTCAAACAATAAATATTTACCTGAAAAATTCCATTCAAGGTGGTAACAGCTTTATAGCTGTCCGAACAAGAAAGTGATTGGTACCAAAGCTAAGCAGGAGGTCTAAGAGTGTAGCTGGCTTCTGGTGACTCATTCCCACTGGTGGGAAAAGATCTACCATGGCTACAGCCTCTGGCAGGCTTGATGAAAGCTTTCCTGCTGGGGCTTTGATGGCTATCATGTTATGTGTTGCTTAGACTCATTCTATGTTTCTGGAAGGCAGCTAAAAAGTGAGAATAACACTTCCATAATTTTTTTCTTAATTGACCATTCTGTTACTTAAAGGAACATTCTAAATAGAGCTTGAAGTCACCTTAGAGGTGCTAGACCTACTGTGTGAGGATATGTTTTCCTAAATCATATTTATTTAGACTTAGCCTCGATTACCTACCTCACCTTTCTTAACACCCCCATACATTAGCACATCAGGAGGACTTGTATGCAATATTAAAAAAAATAATTCTAAAATCAGAATAGTTTCACAAGGTGCCAAAGTTGCTAGTTCTAAGTGATTTAATCCAGCTCTTCTTACACTTTAACGTGCATACATATTTTCTGGGAAATCTCATTGAAATTCTGTAAGTCTGGGCTAAAGTGTGACACTGCATTTCTGATAGGATCTCAGGTAAGAATAAAATTATCCCTGGATATTTGTTGCTCCAAGGACATAAAATGACAGAATATTCCTTCAGACCATGTTGCAGTAAATATTAAAGTAAATTCCTTATCTCTTATCCGCCCCCTTGGTTTCTCTCCTTGGGCACTACTTCTAGTATGGAGCCGGCTCAAGAACTCTGTCACTAGTTCCAAGCTGCCCCTGAGGTCTCACTCATGACCGCTCTGCCTAGCACAAACATGACTCTAAGCCTGGATAGCTTTTCATACAGGTTTATATGTAAAACTCTCAATTCACAAACCCTCTACACAATAATCAAATGGACAAAGATACAAGCTGCCCTTCTATATTAGATTAAAGACCTATAAAATTCTTAAATGTTCATAGCTACCTAACACCAATTAAGTCCACCTGGATCCAGCTCATCCTTTCTGAGCTCCATCTTGATCTTCTTCTGTCCTCTTCTCTATCACTCTCCCTGATCCTCACTCTCCACCTTCCCTTTCCCTGCCCAATCACAGGCTCTCACCTTTATTTTACTAATTAAAATGGGAAGAAGCTTCTAATGACATCATGTGAGTATGTGACTAGGAAGCCCTACTGGGGGGGGGAGTGGAATTAGCATCAAAATACAAATGGCTGCAGGAGAATCTACAACAAGACCATCAATGATCACACATAGGTGGCACATCAAGGCACTATCTGCCTGTTTAGCATACCTTCCCAAATGCAGAAAACAGGATGTACAATAGCCAGAATTCTAGAGGAAGACTTTGTCAGCAAGTCACAGAGCTGTACAGAGTAATGGTGCTAGAACAAATTCTGTCCTGAATATTCTAAGAAATAAGATAAATAAAATAACATTGTTTCTTAAATTTTAAGTGTTCCTCTGTGTTTTAATGTCACACATAAAAGTAATATCAAAAGAAAGGGGAGACTGTCTAAAAAGGAAAGCACAGTAGTGAATAAATCAAGTAATTATGAGATGTAATTGCAAAATGTGGCCAAGGCAGAGATGAAGGAAAACAATAGCTAAGATACCTGTTTTCTCAACCACTGTCTTGTTATGTAGTATTTAAAAAGCAGTCAAATTTTAGAAGAGGTAGAGGAGAAAAAGCAAAATACATATGGGTGGATAAATATTCAAACTATTTGTTGTTTTTGTTAATAAAATACTCTTTGTCAATAAAACTAGCTTAAAGCAATCCATATGATTATATAACAAATTAAAACTTAACACATAGACAGAAACCTAAGCTTCAAAATTGTGAAATAGATAAGAAAAGGCAAGCACTATGTAAATCAAGCTCTTGAACCCTGGAAGTGAGTTATTTGATATAGTTATGAACTCTTAAAGACAACATTTATTTTTAAACCACCCTATACCTAAACCCAAACATGCTTATAAAGTATACAGAAATTCACTTTATCACAGTCAGTAAGAAATGTAGCATTTTCAAATTGATCAATACCTGCAATCCATAGAATCACTCCAGGCATAAGTACAGATTAATATCGTGAATGTGGTTTCTACTTTCTGTTACAAAACTTTGATCTGTACAGGAATAACTAAGGGATTATTTCTAATAGGTGCTATAATGTTTTGAATTCAAAAATTTGATGAATTTAAAATGTTCTTTCTTTGTACATATCATAACTTTTTAGCACTAAATTCTAAGATAACATTCATGTATATATAATCACATTAAATAAAATTATTTTTACAAATTTAGTAATGGCATCTCTTTTTAGTCATAAACCTTCATCTTCCAGTTAATCTCACATTTAATTTTGTTATAAAATCATTTCAGAGACCTTGACAATACAGTATTAAAGAGAAATTATGATTAGAGAATATTTCAATAATACAAAATAGAGGCTGAAAACAGTTTTAAGTGGCATTAAAACATGCAAGAAATGTTTGGTAGTATTTTGATGAAGGACTGAAGACATGTGAATTTGTGCTGAATAAACTTATCACAAAAATATTTCAAGCCTTTCTAGAAAAACAATAAGCCTTATTGGTTTGGCAATGATACATAGCAGGATTTGATGAGTCTTTAGCATTCAAATATCTTTCTAGTTATTATAATATATAGTCTTATATTAAAACACACCTTTGTGTGCTTGTCTGAAGGGTCTTCCTTGTTGAAGTTATTTAAGTGAGCCAGAAGCATTCAACATTATATTGATGTTCTATCATGAGTCAATATGGATAGACCTAGAGAGAAAGACTCTGAGAAGTCAGGACATTCATAACATTTCACCATTGCCCAACACAATAGTAACTTTTCTAACCTTATATGAAAACTTTAATTCAGTACCACCTTAAGCTTCCTCCTAAGGGGAAGGAAACAATGAAGAAAGGGAAGAAGAGAGAATGAGAAGAGATAGGACAGGAATGACTATGTGTGGTTCTTTAAGTTTGGTCCCAATAAACTCATGTGTTTGAATGCTTGGCCCATGGAGATTGTCACTATTAGGAAGTGTGGCCTTGTAGAGGAAGTGTGTCATTGTGGAGGTTGGGCTTTGAGGTCTTAAATGCTCAAGCTAAGGCCAATGTAAAGTACATCTAGTGTCAAGATATCTGCATGCTTGCCTGCTGCCATGCTTCTGCCCATGAGGAAAATGGACTAAACCTCTAAAACTGTAAGCCAGTCCCAATGAAATGTTTTCTTTTATAAGAGTTGCTTTGGTAAAGGTGTCTTGTCACAGCAATAAAGTTCTAACTAAAACAATGTGACAACCCTAAGCAACACTGAATGAATACAAGGTGGGAAGGCTCTAAAAGTGTATTTACACACTAGTATTTCACTTGTATAGGATTTAGACGAGAGATTCAGACTATGGGGTGGACATAGGGAGAGAAGAAGAGAAATGAGAATGATTCTGGAAAACTCAGAATAGTCTGAGGTTGAAAGAACAAGAAAGAGTTGGAGAATATCCAGATTCTAGTTTTTATTTGCTCTGTTTTTATACTCAGATGTCTTGGCAGGCAGCCCTATTGTAACAAACACATTTGACAGCCGGTTTTTGGTACCATAAAGATGTGACTTACACTAGGCCAACAAAGTTTCAACATATAGGTCAGAATGTAATTGGCTGTGGCAAGATCTTGAGAGAGGCATTAATGATAGTTAATTGGAACCAGAAAAATTTTAACAGCAACCTTTGAGTTATTTTTAAACCAGGTAATTCTAATAACTTCTGATAATAAATTAAAAATTAAAATAACTAAAAATAAACATGCTTCTGTGATGTAACTGACTCCAAAAGTAATGTATATCATGATGAAGTAATTTGGTAATTCAAATTATATCAAAATTACCTGTTTGGGTGTGTACCACCTACTCTCAGAAGACTTTAGATCAGGATCCAAGTAAAGTTCATGTGCTTTTGTTCTTCCATATACTCTTCCAGGTCTAAGATTTAAGAAACTCCCTGGAGTTTGATGTTCTGTATTACAAATCTCACAAAGGCCAGTTGGATTTACCCCAGAACTCTTCAAAAATGAAGTAGAAGGAATACATGAAAATAAATAGAAGGAAATTTGAAGTAAATAAGTTATTAAAATTCAAGGAGGCAAGTGTGAAATATGCAAACAAACAAAGACAACATAGGCCACTGAAACAAAATCGCTTTGTTGAAAAGCCTAGAGAAATCGAGAAGCTTCTGGAAAAATGTTTCAGGTATAAAGTGGAGGGATTCAGGCCTTCAAGATGGCACTGGGTTCAGTAGCCAGACAGCCTGAGTGTGAGCTCTAGGAAGGATGGGGAGGAGAAGAGAACTAACTCCACTAAGCTGTCCTCTGACACACACACACACACACACACACACACACACACACACACACACACACAGTATAGAAGAAAAGGAATCTTATCATAGGTGGGTATTTAAAAAGTAATTAGAGAAAGCCCTACCTGTAAGTATATGTAACTAATTTAGAATATTGATATAGTCTTAGAATGGTATAAATTTCTTTTTTTTTTATATTTGTAAAATGAAAACAATCATATAATCATTAAAGAAATCACACGGGCTATTGTAAATCATCCCTTCTTACCTACATGCTCCATTAGGAAAAAATGTACTGTATTCAAATGCCTCAGAGGCTCTACCAGGACACAAAATCTTGATCTTTAGTAAATTATAGAAATATTTATGACTTGCATTTATAAGACTAGAGCGTTCTGCTATCAGTTGAAAGCAATTATGGTTACTGGATAAAATTTTCACAAGGACAGCAAGAATAGGATTCTTTTACTCATCTCTGACCTTTCTATTACCATTACAACCAACCCTGCAGTCACTTTTCCAAGCAGCCATTTCCCTGAGAACCATCTTGGTCTTCTACTTACTAAACTCTTCTGGTCCCCACAGTTAATGAAGCCTATCACTTTCCTACCACTTCTAGCTGGTTTTATGTCCCTGCTTCCCTTATTCCTGGCTTAGATTCCATAGCCTCAGTCACTCCCCAGCACACACTTTTAAATCTCGCACTAGCAGTGTGGGCTTTTTCTGTCCTAAATACCTGCCACAAAACCTCTTTCTTCATTCAAAGTAAAAGTTTAAAGAACCAAAGGCAGGAAGGCAAAAACATCAACCCTGACCCAAGCAGCAGCCCCAGTTCTTAACTGCTTGACTGAGCATTCATTCCATCTGCCCTAGATTAGGGTTGATAAATGGTCGCTAGTTTTTAGATGATACCAGTAGAAAGAACATAGACTCCACAGAGAAAATAGAACCACCGACAAAGAGTGGATAAATAGATTCAAGAGGAGGTACTGTCCTATGCCTATTGAGCAAACCAAATAGGATGTTACTGTTTATAACAGACCTCCAGATAACATAATCATGTAAACAGAAGCCAGAATGTCATGATCAATCCTTCAATTCACTAGCTCGCTATGGCTCCTCACTGCAGGCTGTGCATCAGTCTGGGAGTGAGATGCACACACAGCCGTGAGGATAATAAAGATGTATAGCATGACATTGAAACGAGTGGGGCAACCAAGGTCATCTCATCATCAGAAAACACGGTAAGGACACATGTGCAGCCTGTTCTTCATGTGGATCCTGAACAACTGGAATGGGTGCCATCCCAAAAGCTGTTGCCTGACTGTGAGATATGTTCTTCTAGCTGGGCTGCCTTGTCTGGACTCAGTGGGAGAGGATTTGCCTAGCTTTGTAGAGACTTGAAGTGCCAGGATGAGGGGATACCAGGGAGGGGGTCCTAAACAGCTCAGAGAAGAAGAAGATAGATAAAGGAATGGGAGAGGGATTCAGGGAGGGGATGGCTAGAAGAAAAACAGTGAGCAGGATGTAAAGTCAATAAGAAAAATGCCTCAGTGAATTAAATTGAAAGAAGTACTGATAAAAGAAAACACAATGAAAAGACAATATAAAAAATAAAGTTTACACAGGAGGCAAAAGAATAGGTTCAAATGACTGTATCAAAAATCAAAACTGTAGCCTATATAAAATGTTATAATTAATTGAGTGATCAGATAGTCCATGGGAAGGGTTAAGTGTTTTCAACATTTACATAGGATAAAGGTTAACGTCATAAAATAATAAAAGATCATAAATTAATAAGAAAAATAAATTAAAATATGGACATAATACTAAAATTAGCATTGTATGGAGAAGCTATATAAATGGTCAATAAATACACATAAAGATGTTCAACATTATTGACCATCAGAGAAACACATAACCACAATAAGATGCCATTTCATAAATATTAGGTGCTTGTCATTTAAGATCCTGTAAGTAGTTGTTGCAAGAGACAGAGATTTAGGAAATCTTGGTTTTTGTTTTTGTTTGGTTTTGCATGTAAAATAGTTCAACCACTGTGTAAAACAGCATTTAGGCTTACCAAAAAAACCTTAAAAATAGAATTACTATGCACTCCTGCAACCCCTGTGATTTTATCCTAAAGAACAAACAGCAGATTTCAAAATGAACATTTGTGTGAACATGTCTATAATCTTGTTATTCACAACAGTGTAGTGTGACACAAGTTCCATCAACAAATGAATGAAAAAGCAGTGAGGGAAATACATGAGTGGAATATTATTTCTGATGTATGCGGCAATATGGATGATCCTTGAAAACACCATGTAAAATAGAAAAAAAAAAACCTGTTTAGCCATAAAAAGAAAACATAGTGTCTGATTCCAGTTGCTTGGGAAACAGAAGAGATGAAGAACAAAGTGGGGTGGGCCTGCTGTGCTCTGCAGCAGGGAAAAGGGAGGGGTCATAGTTCATTGGTCCTTTAGTTTTATAAATGAAAAGGGCTGGAAATGGGTGGCAGTGACATTTACACTTCAGTGTGAAGGTTCTTAATGCCACCAATTGTACTGTCAAAAAAAAAAGGTTGAATGCTTTGTCGTACATATTTTGCCAGAACTTTAACTTTCAGACTAAGGTATAAAGATCATTAATACCTACTGACCCCTATGTCAAGTGAGTCTCATGAGATGCAGCCAAATGCACTGAACACACTTCCTCCTTGCGATTCATTCACAGATCATTCTGCAGACATGGGAATTTGTGGTCCATCGCAGTTTCAAAATTCTGAGTGTACTTGCTATGGAAGGGCTAATCATGGGGACCTGACTTGGGGAGAGACAGAGAACACAGTAGGGCGAAGTACTTGCTATAGACGGAGATTAAAACTAACTGGTCTAATTTGTGAGGATGGAGTCTCCAGACTTCCAGGATGAATGTTCAGGTACTGGTGATCAGACACTGGTGGTCATACATAGAGACTGAATCATCCAGCATGGTCCCACAGCAGTTAAGCAATCTTGTAGCTTTTGTATAATAACAGTCTTAAACATTTTAGGACTACCTTACCCCACTTTCTCTGGGAAAAAGATGACTCTCTTTGTTCCTTTCATGCTACATGGTCAGTGCTACCTCCAAACAAGTTTCTCATTTTAAGCTACAACTTTTATTAGTAACCTTGGAATACATTATACATTAATAATTCTCTGTGGTTTTATTGCATTTTGTAATCTCAAAATAACTTTCACACATACTCATTAACTTCTCACATTATCTGTCTGAAGGTATTATTTTCCTGTTCCAGGTTTGGAGAACAAAGGTTAAAGGTGAGCGAGGTCATGGTAAGTAAAATGATGGAACCATGTCTAGCACACTGGCCTTCCGATGTTTGGCTCTGAGAGCAGTTAATGACATCCATCCCATAGAATACATATTTCTCCAGTGATAATGACCAACTATGTATTAACAAGATTTTTATTTCATTTCCCTTTCTTACATGCTTCAATACTTGAGCTTCTGTAACACACTTATGTCTTTTCACTGGAGTTTTTCACACATGGCAAGCATCTCCCTAAGATAAAAGTTACAATTAAGTTTTGAGAATCATTGGGTATAAACTTAGATTATGGTATTGTTACCAGAATTATAGAGAGCCCGGGCCATGGCCATCCTAACAGGCTATGCTTGGTCAACCATTCTTCAGCAAAATTAAAGAGACAAAGCAGGGAAAGGACAATTAGTCAATGTGGCCAAATTGGGTAGAGAAAAAGGAGGCCCAGTGCCACCAACCTCCCAGAGCCTCTATTCATGATCCTGAAATTAGCCTTAGGTTTAGATAGAGTTATAGAGTCATGCAAACACAGATGGTACTTTTCAAGCTGTGGTTCATGGATCAAAGTGTGGCTCTGACCATCATATTCTCTGCTCAAATTTCCCCAATAAGGTGTTTTGATAAGTTATCAAAACAATGTAAACTCTCCTTCCAAGAGGTAACTCCCTTTTTGGGCAGGCACCAGGCTTTAGCTCCACTCTCCCCCTAGGACACTATTTCTGAGGAAACTTTAATCCTTGGGAACCATTGATTCATTATAGTCAGGTAACCAAGGGAAGGACACAGATGTCTTTTTAGAACACATTCATTCCTGCTCTAAGTGTTGCATCTCTCCCTATTGTGTTTCTAAGACCTCATAATAAAACACGTCTGTCTGAAGCAGGAATCGTAAATAGGATACAAATAATAGCCAAGGTTTGAGACATTCAGATAGTGTCAGGTGACCATTCATACGAACTCTTTTCACAATTGAATCTCTTTCTTATTCACTTGATTCAACTTGTTTATTCTCTTTATTATTCCATTTATTATTTCATAATAGTGAAAGGGAGCACTTTCACTATTCCTTTAGTTGATTGGTTGAAGACTTGTGATTGAACCTAGTATGTTAATGCTACTGATACTTAGGCTCTGATTCTAACAACTATGGTAGTGATATGAAGTTTTCAGAAAATTTTGTATAAATATGCCTGAATTGAGTTTGTTAATATTGCTTAAGCCAAACCAAATAAATTGTTTCTTTTATATTTCCCCAAATCTTTGCTGTTTTTTTCAAGTGAGACTTGAAGATAAGTCTAAACAGAAAATAGGAGAAAAAAATTCAACAACACTTCTGGGACACCTCCACAAAGTATTCTTAAGTGGAATCAATGATTCTGATTACTTTTTTTTTTTTTTATCCTTGCAGGGGAAAGAGAGCCATTAGAATCTGGTGGCTCTATTCAACTTTAGCTGTGACATCTCAGCAGTAATGTGTAAAAATGATTTGAATTAAATCAACAAGAATGTTCAAGCAATAGAACATTATATGTGATAAGGAAAAAACCTTGTTCTTCAGTGATTTTGTTATAGTAGCATTAAAACTCATTAACAGAAAGTTGTAGCATCCTTGACCTACCCACCCCCTAATTGGAACATTTCTCTATCTTCTCTTTTAAAACTTAATCCAGTTGTGTTGACCAATCACGTGGCTAAGGAAGTCCCTTCAGGAAGGTACATTCACCTTAAGCCATGCTAAAAAGCTATGAAGTATAATTAGCCCTTAAGGAGATAATATACTTTTCTTTTCTAGAATTTTAACCTTCTACTGCAGTCACTCCTGGTTTACCATGAGGTCCTGTTGGGTCTGTCCACCTTTCTGAGAAGTGTTCTTTTAAGCTGTCAGTCAGGGTTGCCCAAGAGACTTACATATTATAGGCTATTACTACCCTCCTTGCTGGACTCATAGACGTAAGGCTCTAGTGCTGAAGATACCATGCAGTTCAGACACAGAGCCAAGTTTCTTAGCTGGAACTGACCCAAAAACCTTCTTCCTAAGGATTATCCTTCCTTGTACCAGAAAGTGCAATGAAAGCTTCCATAGGAGGGATGGCACTAACAGTCCTACCCAGCTATAAAACATCTATGAACCACACGATGATCACAATAACACTAAGACTGATGTAGTGGTATGCACACGTTGGTGGTAACTACAAACTCTCTAATTGGAATTAGGACTCATTCAACAAGAGGAAAATCATTCCTGGAACTGGAAACATAGCCAATGGCTCAGATCTATTGAAGCTATAGATCTTGGAAGAGTATCTATAATAGTTTCTTTACTAAGCAAGTATAGTTTGTTTTTTATACTCACTGATAAATAAATTCCTTACCCCTTTTCTAGGAACCTTCACTTTGTGGCAGATGGAGACCATTGCAGAAAACTATAAACAATCAAAATACAGAGTTGTGGCACTTCATTCCAACTGATATATGAAAGTCATATGAACAGGAATAAAATCCAACGTCTGCACCTGAATATCAAGGATCTTTGAAAGGCAGCAGAAAAATTGTAAGAACCAGCGACACAGAGAGTTTGCTATGAGATCATGTCTCCTAGAAATGTAAGAAGCAATTCTCATAAAGTAACTTTGCAGATATTGTCCAGAATTATGTCTCAATGATCTTTTCTTATTAAAAAATAATCAACTTGGATTTTATAAAAAAGGCACAGGACTATGGGAACAGCAACTATCTCTTTCCTAAGGATGGCCACTCTTCTCTATATTGTTTTGTTAAGTTATATGTGTTTTGAGATTCAAGTCTAAGATTCCTTCTAACCTTGGTTAGAATAACTCTTAAAAAGAAAGACAACAACATGGTTCAGAATTGCCAAAGACAAAATCTATGAGGTGATGCCTTCTGGACTGGACTACACAGTATTACTGGAACTTGTGTGAAGTATCTTCCCTTCTCTGAGCTCAGTTTTCTGCCTTTTTAGAGGATCACAGTGCCCCCCTCTCCTAATTGTTGGGATTAAGTTCACACTGTATTGAAGTTTTATGATTAGTCCAACACTGAACACATTATAAATATTTTAAAGACTGGAGTTAAAGGAATTTAGGAACATCTACAAACCTTCATTTGACTTCCATTTGAATGTTCTAAAGGAGGATGGGGAAGAAAGCGAAAATGAAAAGTATCCAAGCACAATGAGCTGATTTTATAGTTTCCTAAAATACATAGCCACTGTTATAATGTCCTTTCTACTACTGAGACATAAATTATGTTTAATTCACTACCTCTACTGCATTATTTCATCATAAAGTACATACTGTATGGGTCCCAAATCCATTATACAATGGGCTCCATTGTATTTATCTTAGACTTGTGACAGACACATTCAGACTTACATAATCAGAAAACTTAAGAAAATGGGACTTATTTTCAGACTTCAAGAGAATGAGAAATCATTAGAAGGAAGTTGAAGTTATCTTGCTACATTCTCCAATGCGTGGGATAAGATATTGCCACCTTCTTCCTTTCCCTTCCTATTTGCTTGAGATGTGCTCTGCTTTAAAGTATAACTAAATTTATCCTATTTAAATATCTTCCAGTTATGTTTGGATGGAAAAAAACTTTATTGATGTTTGTTCATCATTTTGTCCCACCTTTATAGGGGTTTTGAACATGCAACTACAAGATCATAACTTCACATGAGCTTTGAAGAGTAAGCAGAACTAACTGGCAGGTGGAAAACAAGCTTAGTGACCAAGGTCAGTAGCTCAGCAGAGAGACAAGTGTTTGTTATTATGACATAGAGATGTTTGAAAAGGTGGTTATCAGTTACTGTACTCAGGACAGCAGGGTTTGGGAAGGCAGAGAGCAAATGAGTTTAGAAACCAAAGAGCCATTATAAGCAACCAGGGTCATTGCTTACATGCTCCTACTTCTCTCCAGAGGATCTGACTTCTGTCATATGAGTCTACCTTTTGTAGTTCTGGGGGGCTTGAAAGCCTATAGTGAAATGCCAAGATAAATGAGAATTTAATAGCTTTCTACCTACACCACCTGTGCAGATAAATTGTACATGGTTTCAGATGTGTTGAAGGACCTCAATGTGATAGAGATGAACAGCTGATCCAATCAGTGCTCATTTGTTGAATGGATTTTGTAGTCCCAACTTGGTTTGGAAATGAATCTCTATACCTTGGGCATCCATGTAAAAAGCATCTGTTATCTAAGCATCCCCAGGAGACATGTGATGTTTTGGCTAGAGTAAATGACAATAAAGGCTGCAACCCAACAGAGCAATACTGCTAGCCAACATGTACTATCTGAAGTGACACAGTGGGCTCCATTGCCACCACATCTGGTGCAGTACCAGAGTTATTGACCCAACATAAAACTTGGAATAAAATGAATATTTGGTTGGTTGTAATTTATTTTGGTTCTGTCCCACCAATAGTTCCTTAATCATCATGTTATTCATTGAGAATATGTATCCTGGGTCATTGTTCTATTCTTTCTTTGATGTCTGTAAGGTCTGTAAGTGTAGTTCTGAGAAAGAATAAAGTAATAAAAAAAGGTAGATTGTTTTAGGAGAATTAGAAACTTTATAACAACCCACCGACATGTTCTGTTTTTAATTCTTTTAACAATTATCATAGAGGATTCAAATGCATGTTGCAATGATGAAATATTTTTAAATGAGTATTTTTGTATCAACTTAAATATCATCATCATCATCATCATCATCATCATCATCATCATCATCACAACCACCCCTACCATCATAATTTTAACCTAACTTTTTCCAAGATCTACTTTTTTACTCCTCTGTTAATTTACACTCACTAATTAGCATTGACTCAGGCTCCCACAAAAGATCTGGGTCAGGGCTTCCCAGGAAAAACCAGGTGGTGGCACATATACAGCACAAGTTCACAGTCTGTGCATCTGATAAACCACACACCTGCAAACCCATTTGGAGGTCACCTCTATACTCCATTCCACCTGACTTCACATTGCCTTACTCCTCTTGGCTTTGTCTTCCAGTTCTAGCACCTTTCCTGTAAGAGGAACAGTGGCAGCCATCTCTATGTAAATGCCAGGTCACACAGGCAGAAAAGCATCTCCTGCAGGAAGACCTAATTGAAGACTGCCTTAAAGACCAGGGATGGTATAGACAATGTCAGTAAATTGGGAGCTGTTTAGAAGAGATATTTTCTTGGGGCCAATAGCGCGCTGGTGGAGATTATTAAAGGAGTTTGTTCAGATGAGTTTGCTGTAGCATTTCTCACCTGCTCCTGGAGTCTGTGTCGTGGACTCTGCACCACCTCACCTAAAATGCCCATGGGCAGGTAGGGTCAGGCAGAGAGCAGTCCAAGGCACAGGTAGCATCTGCCACCCAAGCTGGTCATTGGGCTACTTCATCATTCTCATTTTGTGGCTGCTTGGGAACCTCCTTTTCTGGGGGCTCGTTTTTTGCCTGTTGTCCACGGCACAGCCAGCATTTTCCCATCCTTTGAAGTTCTCTCCAGAGTTAACCTTTCTAGGTCCTTCTTAAGTATCTATGATGAAATTTCATATTTCACAGTAGGACAAAATTAGATGCAAAATACCATCAGAATTTTGATTTATGAATCCCATCCCTCAATAGGACAATGGGAGTCAGTATCGGCTCTACTGTCACCGTGACTCAGGGATCATTGAGGAAAAAGAAATGAACAATACAGCAACCAAAGGATGGGGAAGATTGTTGTGCAGCGCTGCCTTACAGTCGAAACAAGGCTATTGTAATCATGGATTCATAGGAGCTCTGATTATTTGTAAGAAAACCTACATGAGATAAAGCCAGCCAAATTTTGGGTATTAAGGGGTAGAAGATCTCCAGGTCCCATCAGGTATTGAGGAGATATTGACAATGACTAGTTGCTGTGGGTGGAGAATCATTTCTTCGAGACAACTGGTAGATTTTCCTTGTGCTAGTTTGTGGTGCCTCACCCATGCACTGTGGTCAGAACTAATGAGATTTAGTGAGTTTTCAAAAAGAAAAATATATGGAGTTGGGGAAATAGGTTTTGAGAAACATGGGGATTTGGGAGGAAAATTCATTCATAGATGTGATCATATCTCATTGTGTGTAGGTATAAAATACTCAAAGTTGAAGTAAAAAGAGAAAATATAACCAGTTAGAGTATTTTTAAAGTTAATGTTTGAGGAAAAGTATTTTTCTAAATGGTGGTTATTTAAAATAATGATATTTGTTGTGGTAATATTAAAAAAGAATCTGTTGCTATTGGTCTTGTGGGAGCCACTCCAGTATGGAGCTGAGCACCTGGTTTCTTTCTCTACCACAAAGTCCAGTTGGTAGATAATTACCATGCCTGGTACACACTCATCTTAACCTGTAGGCCCCTTGCTAATCGGCATGCTCTAGCTGCCTCTCAGCCATTGCTTTCACACACTACCCTCCACAGCCCAGTAAAGTCATAACTCAACAATCAATAGCTTATCAAACAGATTTATATGTTAAATTCTCAATCCACAATCCCTCCACACAATAAGCTTACAACCAGTTAATAAAGATATAAACTGCCCACCTAGACAAGATAAAATAAATCTAGTTCACCTTGATATGAACCATCCTCCTCTGTTGTCTTCACCTTGAATCTCTTACTAAAATGTTGTCTCTGCTTCACTCTCTACTGTCCAATAATGTATCACCTTGACATCAACCTACAAATATTAAGAGAATATACAGTTTTAGTACAAAGCAGGTGACATGTCACAGAAATTTGCAAGCCAAAGTGACTACTACTTAAAATCAGCACAACACAATGATCTCAAAACTCTGGTGAGATTACTGTGGATATCTTTATAGTGCACACCAATGACCTATATGTCTGACCGTGTGTTAGCCTTGAACTCATTACTATAATCTTTACAGTTTACTTTTTAAGTAATACTGAAGCATTGGACATGGATTGGGAACAAAGTGGAATAAATAGGAAATTATGTTTTACTACTGTTTTCAGACAACCAATAGTTCTCACTCGAATGAGATGGAGTTTACTTAAAGCCAAGCTCAATAACAGTGCTCTGGTCTGGAAAGTCAGTGTTACGCTCTACTTCCTGTAGTTCATTAGGTTCCTGGACTTTAGCATAAAACCTGAGGTCTGTCACTGAATCATTGTACCATTAACTTACACTGGCTAAAATCCCTTTGACAACACACCTTATTGCTATTTATTTTTTGCTTTTCTTCCATTTGATAAAGTGGCAATCATTCAAATCAAGTTTGCAGGTGGCCATTTTTATTTTAGACCTGGACTATTTAGGCTACATGTCTGGAAGTTCTAAAATTCCTGAGAGTCATTTCAAATGCTGCATATTACTAATTCAGTGCAAATAGTAAATTTAATGTATATTTTAGATCCTTAGGTCTATACAAATGTTATTAACACATATGTGTTTTTTTATAAGTGTCCAATATGTTGGATTATTATCTCTCCAAGATATTTTGTGTTTACTGCATGTTTTATTATGTACCTCAGTACAAAGCTCCTTCTGAAAATCTGTGTATCTGATCAAAATATTTAACTTTAAATATTATTATATATACATATATATATAGCTATTTCACATTCATGTATGTCTGTGTTCCATGTACACACTTCTTGCCTGCGGAGGTGAGAAAATGGAGTCTGATTCCTTGGAACTAAAGTTACAGGTGGTTGTTAGCTAATATGTGGGTACTGGGAATTGAACCTGTGTCTTCCAGAAGAAGACTCAGTACTCTTGAATGCTGAACCACTTCTCTAGCCCCTAAAATTATTGTTTATTAATAGGGGTATGCTTTATTTTTCTCCTTTCTCTGTTAAATGTCGGTGGCTGACTTTCTTATTTTCCTTTCCCCTATTTTTTATTAGATACTCTCTGTATTTACATTGAAATGTTTGTAAGCATGTTCCCACATATAGGAAGGGGTCAGTCAGTGCCTACATGCTAAGTGACTTACATGGCTATTCTGTAACCTAGGAACTGGTTGTAGTAGTGACAGTAATGATAATACAGCTTTTAAAGCTAGGCTGTAAGGATACACACACACACACATACACTTAGGAATATGTAAGCTGTCTTGGAATAATAATGTGATTAGTAACTAGGTTTGAAAGGAGAAATTAAGCAATGGCCACTTTTAATCTCAGATCATGTATGATAATGATTTGACTCTGTCTGCTGAATGGAGTAATAAATAAATATATTTGTATAAATAAAGATAGGACTCCAGGAAACACACTCAGCTAATTTTTAACAGCACTGCAACTTTCTTTTCATGTCTGTAATTTCCAGGCATTCTGTCACACAGTGTGCAACATATTCTTAGCATTCAACACCACATCTATTGAGCACCATTAAAAATATATAAAAATACATAGCAGTGAGATAGCTCTGTGGGTAAAAGTGCTTGCTGTACAAGTCTGATGACCTGAGTTTGGTCCCTGGACCTCATGGGGGAAGGAGGAAACCAAGTCCACAAAGTTATTCATTAATGTACACACTTGCTACCTGTTAATAAATAAAATTTAAAAGTTTTAAAATTCAAAAGAAATAAAGGGGAATGATCTATGGTCATCAGATGATAATTAAGAAGAATTATTGAGAGTGGCTTGAGCATGCAGCCTATCCTTGCTTTGAGTGCATCTTTTTTTTAATGTGTGTGTGTTTCTCCTCTATTAATGCCTGTAGTCAAATATGTATCATAACCTTGCCTTATGTTCAGCCATGCTTACAGGCACCACATTGTTTCCTCTGTATTCTTCTGCACTTCCAAGCACAGTCATTCTAACCACTACTGCTCACCTCCTCCAAAATAAATACCATTCAATAGGGTCAACAATGCAACTCTGCCTACTTTGTTTGTAATTCTGATGTAGTTCTAGGAGCACTAGCTATCATTCTACATAATAATGTATTAAGTACTTAGTACGTGCAAAATAAATACTTAAGGATCATCCTTAACCTGAAAAAGTAATAGATAAATAAATAAGATCTGCCATCTGGAAAGGCGGCTCCAAGAGGCAGAGCAACTGGTGGGTGGGAGACGTGGGCTGCCAGGGAGCAGAGAGATCTCTGCGGAGTGCACACGGAAAGTGCACCCTCTGCCTTGACCTGCCCTGCCCTGTCTGATCCAGCAACCAGGAACAGAACCTTGGAACTTATGTTCCCACCCAGCAACTCTGAGGCATAGAACAGGGCTCGGTCCATCTGCCACCTGGACCAGTGGAGATCCAGGGACACAGACCAGATAAAAGGGAAAGGCAAGAACATATCACTGACAACAAAATGGCAAGAGGAAAGCGAAAGAGTATATCCCAAGGAAACCATGACAACCTGGCAACATCAGAACCCAGCTCTCCCATAACAGCAAACATCGGAATTCCAAACACTCCAGAAGAGGAAGACACAGACCTGAAATCATACCTCAAGATGTTGATAGAGATAATTAAACAAGAACAGGAGGAAAAGCAAAAAGATTCAGAAGCTTTTAAAGAGGAAACAAGAAAAACTCAAAGAACTACAGGAAAACACAACCAAAGAGATGAAGGAATGGAAGAGAGAATTTAAAACGGAAATTGACACAATAAAGAAAACACTAAAAGAGATAACCCTAGAGGCAGAACACCAAAAAAAAAAAAAAAAAAAAAAAAAAAGAAAGAAATCAGGAGTCACAGAAGCAAGCATTTCCAATAGATTGTAAGATATCAAAGAGAGAATCTCAGGGGCAGAAGACAACATTGCAAACATAGACAAAACAGCCAGAGAAGATGCAAAAAACAAAAAGCTCCTAACCCAAAATGTCCAGGAAATCCAGGACACAATGAGAAGACCGAACCTAAGGATAATAGAAATAGAAGAGGGAGAAGAGTATCAACTAAGAGGCACAGTAAATATCTTCAACAAAATCGTAGAAGAACACTTCCCTACCCTAAAGAATGAGATGACCAAGAGCATAAAAAAAGCCTTCAGAACTCCAAATAGGTTGGACCAGAAAAGAAATACCTCCCGACACATAATAGTAAAAACGTCAAGTGCCCAAAGCAAAGAAAGAATACAAAAAGCAGTGAGAAAAAAAGGTCAGGTAACATATAAAGGCAGGCCAATCAGACTCACACCCAATTTCTTAACAGAGACTATGAAAGCTAGAAGAGCCTGGACAGACATCATGCACACCCTAAGAGAGCACAAGTGCCAGCCCAGGCTGCTATACCCAGCAAAACTATCAATCACCATCGATGGAGAGATGAAGATATTACAAGACAAATCAAAATTTACACAATATCTGACCACAAACCCAGCACTACAACGAATTATAGGTGGAAAACCCAATACAATGAGGGAAAATACAGCCTAGCAAAAACAAGAAAACTCCTAAACAAGAAAACTAAAAGAAGAAAAAGACACAGACACAACTCAACCCACAAAAGCAATAATGACAGGAAACAGAAGCAACTATTCCTTGATATCTATTAACAGAAATGGACTCAACTCCCCAATAAAGGGACATAGGTTATCAGACTGGATACATAAACAAAATCCACTCTTGCGCCAAGAAGCAAGATGGAGTGGCTATTCTAATATCGAATAAAGTAAATTTCCAACCAAAAGTTATCAAAAAAGATAAGGAAGGACACTATTTACTCATTACCGGGGAAATCTGTCAGGAGGAACTCTCAATCCTTAACATATATGCTCCAAATAAAAAAGCACCCACATTTATAAAAGAAACCCTACTAAAGCACAAAAAATACATTTCACCCCACACAATAATAGTGGGAGACTTTAATACCCCACTCTCACCAATGGACAGATCATGGAAACAGAAACTGAACAAGGACACTGCAAAACTAGCAGAAACTTTGAACCAATTTGAATTAATAGAAATATACAGAACATATTATCCTAAAGTAAAAGAAAACAACTTCTTCTCACCACCACATGGCACCTTCTCGAAAATTGACCACATAATTTGACAGAAAGTGAGCCTCAATCTATATAAGAAGATTGAAATACTCCCATGCATTCTCTCAGATCACCATGGCCTATGGCTGGTCTTTAACAACAACAAAGACAACAAAAAGCCCACATACACATGGAAACTAAACAACGCTCTGTTAAACGATAGCAGGGTCAAAAAAAAATAAAGAAAGAAATTAAGGATTTTCTAGAATTCAACAAAACGAAAACACAACATACCCAAACCTATGGGATGAAATAAAAGCAGTACTGAGAGGAAAACTCATAGCCCTAAGTGCTTCCAAAAAGAAACTGGAGAAAGCTTACATCAGCAACCTGACAGCACAGCAAAAGCCCTAGAACAAAAAAAAAAGCAGATATACCCAAAAAGAGTAGATGGCAAGAAATAATCAAATTTAGGGCAGAAATAGACCAAATAAAATCAAAAAGAACCATTGAAAAAATCAACAAAGCCAAGAGTTGGTTCTTTGAGAAAATCAACAAGATTGATAAACCCCTAGCCAGACTAACTAGAGGGGAAGAGAGAGTATACAAATTAACAAAATCAGAAAGGAAAGTGGAGACATAACAACTGAAACTGAGGAAATTCAAGAAATCATCAGATCCTACTACAAAAACTTATACTCCACAAAATTGGAAAATCTGGAAGAAATGGACAAATTCCTAGACAGATACAAGATCCTAATGTTAAACCAGGACCAAGTAAACCATTTAAATAACCCTATAACACCTAAAGAAATAGAAGAAGTCATTAAAAGCCTCCCAACCAAAAAAAGCCCAGGTCCAGATGGGTTCAGTGCAGAATTTTATCAGACATTTATTGGGGATATAACACCAATACTCTCCAAATTATTCCAAAAGATAGAATCAGATGGAATACTACCTAACTCATTTTTAGAGGCTAAAATAACCCTCGTACCTAAACCACACAGAGACCCTACAAGGAAAGAGAACTTCAGACCAATCTCACTTATGAATATTGATGCAAAAATACTCAACAAAATCCTTGCAAACCGAATCCAAGAACACATCAAAACAATCATTCATCATGACCAAGTAGGCTTCATCCCTGGGATGCAGGTATGTTTTAATATAAGGAAATCCATGAATGTAATCCACCATATAAACAAACTCAAAGATCAAAATCACATGGTCATCTCACTAGATGCTGAGAAAGCATTTGACAAAATCCAACACCCCTCCATGTTAAAAGTCCTGGAAAGAACCGGAATCCAAGGCCCATACTTAAACATAATAAAAGCAATATACAGCAAACCAACAGCCAACATCAAACTTATTGGTGGGAAATTTGAAGCAATCCCACTAAAATCAGGGACTCGACAAGGCTGCCCACTCTCCCCCTACCTATTCAACATAGTACTGGAAGTCCTGGCTGGAGCAATTAGACAGCAAAAGGAGATCAAGGGGATACAAATCGGAAAGGAAGAGATAAAAACATCACTCTTTGCCGATGACATGATAGTGTACTTTGTGACCCCAAAAATTCCACCAGAGAACTCCTACAGCTGATAAACAAGTTCAGCAAAGTGGCTCGATACAAAATTAACTCCAACAAATCAGTAGCCTCTTATACTCAAAGGACAAACATGTGGAGAAAGAAATTAGGGAAAAGGTACCCTTCACAATCGTCACAAAAACTATGAAATACCTTGGTGTGACTCTAACTAAGCAAGTGAAGGACCTGTACGACAAGAACTTCAAACCTCTAAAGAAAGAAATTGAGGAGGATATCAGAAAATGGAAAGATCTCCCATGCTCATGGATTGGAAAGATCAACATCTTAAAAATGGCCATCCTACCAAAAGCAATCTACAGATTCAATGCAATCCCCATCAAAATTCCAACCCAGTTCTTCAAGGAATTGGAAAGATCAATGTGCAATTTCATATGGAATAACAAAAGACCTAGAATAGCGAAATCCATCCTCAAGAACAAAAAATCATCTTTGGGAATCACTATCCCTGACCTCAAGCTATATTACAAGGCAATTGTGCTGAAAACTGCATGGTACTGGTACAGAAATAGGCATGTGGATCAATGGAATAGAATAGAAGATCCAGAAATGAGCTTTCATGTATATGGTCACCTGATTTTTGACAAAGGAGCAGTAAACATTCAATGGAAAAAGGACAGCCTATTCAACAAATGGTGCTGGTCCAACTGGCACTCAGCATGCAAAAGAATGAAAATAGACCCTTTCTTATCTCCTTGTACAAAGCTCAAGTGTAAGTGGATCAAAGATCTCCACATTAAACCAGATACACTGAAACTATTAGATGAGAAAGTAGGGAAAACCTTAGAACACATAGGCACAGGAGAAAATTTTCTGAACAAAACACCAATGGCTCAAGCTCTAAGGTCAAAGATTAACAAATGGGACTTAATGAGATTGCAAAGTTTCTGTACGTCTAAGGACATTGTCACGAAAACAAAAAGGAAACGAACAGAATGGGAAAAGATCTTTACCAACACCACATCAGATAGAGGCCTAATATGCAAAATATAGAAGGAACTCAAAAAGCTAGTCACCAGAGAATCAAATAACCCTATTAAAAATGGGGTACAGAGCTAACCAAAACGTTCTCATTTGAGGAACACTGAATGGCTGAGAAACATCTGAGGAAGTGCTGGACATCCTTAGCCACCAGGGAAATGCAAATCAAAACAACCCTGAGATTCCACCTCACACCAGTCAGATTGGCCAAGATCCAAAACTCAGATGACAGCAGATGCTGGCGAGGCTGTGGAGAAAGAGGAACACTTCTCCACTGTTGGTGGGGTTGCAAGCTAATACAACCACTCTGGAAATCTTTCTGGCGATACCTCATTAAATTAGATATAGTACTTCCTGAAGACCCAGCTATTCCACTTCTGGGCATATACCCCAGAGACACTTTAATACACAACAAAGATATATGCACCACAATGTTCATAGCAGCTCTATTTATAATGGGTAGAAGCTGGAAAGAACCCAGATGTCCTTCAGAAGATGAATGGATACATAAATTTTGGTACATTTACACAATGGAATACTACTCAGCCACCAGAAACAATGACTTAACCAAATTCTTAAGAAAATGGCTGCATCTAAAGAATATCATCCTGAGTGAGATAACCCAGTCACAAAAGAACAGACATAATATGCAGTCACTGATATTGGGATGCTAATCCCAGAGGCTTGTACTCCCCCAGAAACAACTCACAGACTGTATGAAGTCCAAGAAATAAAGAAAACTAAACAAAAAAATATTTAAAAAACAAGAAGACTTTGACTATTTCCATGTTGCGTTTTGTTTTGCATGTACTTTATGCTCATTGTAACTATTAGGTCTTTAATGCATACTGTCAAGCCTTTGAAAAAATCAATTACTGACTAAAAAATATATTAATATAGTTTTATGTAAAGATTATTTTAAAATCATAAAAAAGTACTGACAAAAATGTATAATTTTAAGCTAAAGATGTTTAAAATCTGTATATTTATCTTTGTTTTGTAAAATAAAGTTGTTTTAAAAAATAAATAAATAAATCTAATATAGAGACAGAAATACTCCAATGATTCTCAATACAAATCAAATTAAATTCAATCAAATCAGAGAAAAACAGTGACACAAAGACAGGTTGATACATATCATTGTATCTGTGTATATAGCCCTTGACTTAGAATAGTATGACTTATGACTTGCTGACTTTAATCTGGTACAAAAGCAATGTGTACTTCACAATAGCAGAGAGACTTCAACATTTGAGTTTTGTGTATTGAGCATTTCCCCAGGCTAATGTTATGCATTGATACTCCCTGGAAACAAAGGGCCACTGCAGCTAATTATAGTTCAGTCAGTCATCCAGTCTTCAAGATAGACGTTTCTCTGGAGTATACAAATTTGCTTCACTGTGATTTTTGGTATTGAAGTATCTTAGATAGATTAATTTCTTTATCACGGATCCTTGATATTAAGGCTAGCTTTGAATTTTTGATACTTCTGTCTCTCCCTCTGTAGTATTGGGGTTATTGATGGGTACCAACCATGAACCCACTTAAAATATGTTTCTGACTTAAAATTCTTTCAGTAGGATAGTATTTTCCAGGACATAATCCCACTGTAAATAAATAAAAAAAATCTCCATAGAATGACAACCACTTTAGAAGGTAGTGGCATTCTGAGTGATAGTCTGTGTGTTAGATTCTATGGTCTGCTGCTCTCAGAATTCCAATACCTAGGAAGTTGGGCATTCATTTCTCCAAATTTCAGCATGCACTTGCTGCTGGTAATTCAAAGATAAATATCACCTATGGCACATGTACCAGGTTAAAGTGGTCTGCCTGATACAGACTTAGACCCTTTTCTGTTGTTTTCTCAGAGGCAAAAGGATCCAAAGTTTCATGCACTAAGCTAAATTGAGGATGGTTTACTAGTTTTAGATCACACATAGGATTAATAGCACATGTAATGCAATTCCATATCAACTCAAATTCACTTTGCACAATTATGATTCCATTGCCCCTGTGTCCTAAGAGTCTGTTCTTAACTCCATCTTTGAGTCTGCTTTCCAGAAAAGCCCACATATACCCACATATATGTGATAGGTGATTTTTGTAATAAGGTGTCAAAATTTAGCAGCCGCTATAATGGATTCTGTAGATTATGGACAGTAGGGAAAACAGCAGTGGATGAGGTAATTTGCATACAAAATACTACTGATTGGAGCAGAGAGAGTATAGCATGTTTAGAAGAATCTGCTGGTTAAATAAATGGTTTTGAGGAAAAGGCATAAAAGCTGCAGGAGTGGGTGTATATTTTAGGAGTTAAGAAAAACTCTGGAGACAAACAATGGAAGGATGAGGGTGAGTAATCTCCAGTTTGAGGCCAAGTATAAAAGAAAAATCTATAATGGCACCTGCCACACAGAGACTTTGCTTTCTTAGGGTTGAACTGTTATATCATTCCCAGATGTTAATTCTTGAAGTAACAGAGCTCTCAAGAAGGTTGGAAGTTTGGCTATGCAAAGATTAAGGTCTAATGGGACACACTGTGATGTGTAATTGAACAACCTTTATCTATACATTAAAATGTTTTAGATCTAGATTGGGTAGATGACTGAAAGGGTGATGTGCAAATGTGAGGACTGGAGTTTATGTCCTCAGAAGACATGTAAAAGCTGTGTTTGCAGGACAGCTTAATCAGCATGACACCCTACTATCAAGGAAGGAAAAGGCAAGGCAAAATGGCTAACTAGACTATGGAATGGGGATCTGTCTTCAACTGAGCTACCATGTTTCACTACACAAGATGGAACATTATCAAGGGAGATACCTAATGTTGGCTTTGGGCTCCTCATGCACACGCACACATAAGAAAATGTGTACAAACACAGACACACTTCATGCATACTCACAGACAAAGAATGAACCTTGAGTCGCAAAATTTTCTCCAACATTCTGGGGTAACACAAATAGCCTTTCCCTCCATGTTAAACGGTAGCATCCCATCTCCTTTTAAACAGGAAGTTAGTATGTATTTGGCTTTTAAGAATGATATTTTCATTTTATTGTTTATGTCCCATATATGGTCCCACACTGATGTACAGAAAAGGTAAAGCAGCTGAGGTTGAGGTCCCTTTTCAGAGAAAGTAGAGTCTTGACACAAATTGCTGACCCAGCCCAGACTCATTTCAAGAACTGTTGCTTAGAAAAACTGAAAAGTAACGTGAAAAGATTTTGTCTGGCCAACCACTCTTAGGAAACCAGAAAGAATTATATGTCACCTGTCTGAATTCACGACTAGGAAGTCTGATCTTTGAATACATAAAATCTGAATTATTGTTTTTTAATTGAACAACTTTATTTTAAAAAAACAAAAATAAATGTACAAATTTTAAGAGCATTATTTCATAAAAGTATATTGAATACATTTTTGTCAGTACTTGATTTTTTTAAATGTTTGATAGTATGCATTAAAGTCTTATTAGTTACAATGAGGATAAAGTACATGCAAGAGGATGTAACCTGGAAATAGTAAAAGTTTTCTTGGTATGTAAAGATTAAGAATAATTATTTTTCATCTTTTTTTGGCCTTTGTTTTTCTTGAACTTCATATAGTCTGTGAGTTGTTTTTGGGGTGTTCTGAGCTTACTGGGGTTAGTATCCAATTATCAGTGACTGTATATTATGTCTGTTCTTTTGTGACTGGGTTACCTCACTCAGGATGATATTCTCTAGATGCACTCATTTTCTAAAGAATTCCATAAAGTCATTTTTTCTGATAGCTGAGTAGTACTCCATTGTGTAAATATGCCACAATTTTTGTATCCCTTCTTCTACTGAAGGACATCTGGGTTATTTCCAGCTTCTGGCTATTATAAATAGGGCTGCTATGAACATTGGGGTGCATGTGTCTTTGTTGTATGTTGGAGCTTCTCTGGGGTATATGCCTAGAAGTGGAATAACTGGGTCGTCAGGTGGTACTATGTCCAATTTTCTGAGTAATGGCCGGACTGATTTCCAGAATGGTTGTACCAGTTTACAACACCACCAACAGTGGAGAAGTGTTCCTCTTTCTCTTTATCCTCACCAGCATCTGCTGTCATTTGAATTTTTGATCTTAGTCATTCTGACTGGTGTGAGAACAAGATATTGCAGGACAAAACTAAATTTGTAAAATATCTGACCACAAACCCAGCACTACAACAAATTATAGGTGGAAAACCCAATACAAGGAGGGAAACTACATCCTAGTAAAAACAAGAAAATACCTAAGCAATAAAACCAAAAGAAGAAAAACACACAGGCACAATTCTACCTCCAAAAGCAAAAATAGCAGGAAACAGCAAACACTATTCCTTAATGTTTGTTAACATAAATGGACTCAATTCCCCAATAAAAAGACATAGGCTATCAGACTGGATACATAAAAAGAATTCAGCATTTTGCTGCATACAGGAAACTCATCTCAGAGACAAAGAGAGACACACAATCTCAGAGTAAAAGTTTGGGAAAAAAAATTTTCAAGTAAATGGCCCCAAGGAACAAGATGGAGAAGCCATGTTATATCAGATAAAGTAGATTTTCAACCAAAAGTTGTCAAAAAATATAAAAAAAGACACTTCTTACTAATTACAGGGAAAATTTGTCAGGAGGAACTAACTCTCAATTCGTAACATATATGCTCCAAATACAGGAGCACCCATATTCATAAAAGAAACCCAACTAAAGCTCAAAAAATACATTGCACCCCACACAATAATAGTGGGAGACTTCAATACCCCACTCTCTTCAATGGACAGATCATGGAAACAGAAACTGAATAAAAATGCAATGAAACTAGCAGAGTATATGAACCAATTGGAATTAATAGAAATCTACAGAACATTTCATCCTAAAACAAGACACCTTCTTCTCAGCACCTCACAGCACCTCCTCCAATATTGACCATATAATAGGTCACAACACAAGCCTCAATAGATATAAGAAGATTGAAATACTCCCATACATCTTATCAGATCACCATGGTTTAAGGCTGGTCTTTAATAACAACAAAGACAAAAAAAAGCCAATATACACATGGAAACTAAACAATGCTCTATTAAATGATAGCATGGTCAAAGAAAAAATAATGAAAGAAATTAAGGATTTTCTAGAATTTAATGAAAATGAAAACACAACATACCCAAAACTATGGGATGCAATGAAAGCAGCACTGAGAGGAAAACTCAAAGCTCTGAGTGCTTCCAAAAAGAAACTGGAAAGAGCATATACTAGCAACTGGACAGCACCACTGAAAGCTCTAGAACAAAAGGAAGCAGATACACCCAAGAGGAGTAGACAGAAAAGAATAATCAAACTTAGGGCAGAAATAGACCAAATAGAAACAAAAAGAACTATTCAAAGAACCAACAAAAACAAGAGCTGGTTCTTTGAGAAAATTAACAAGATTGATAAACCCCTATCCAGATTAATTAGAAGGCAAAGAGAGAGTATTCAAATCAACATAATCAGAAATGAAAGTAGAGACATAATAACTGAAACTGAGGAAATTCAAGAAATCATCAGATCCTACTACAAAAGCCTCTACTCAACAAAGCTGGAAAATCTGGAGGAAATGGATGAATTCCCAGACAGATACCAGATACTAAAATTAAACCAGGACCAAGTAAACCATCTAAATAATCCCATAACACCTAAAAAAATAGAAGCAGTCATCCAAAGCCTCCCAACCAAAAAAAGCACAGGTCCAGATGGCTTCAGTGCAGAATTCTATTGGACCTTTATTGACGACCCAATACCAATACTCTCCAAACTATTCCACAAAATAGAGTCAGATGGAACACGACCTAACTCATTTTTCGAGGACACAATAACCCTCGTTTCCTAAACCATACAACGATCTTACAAAAAAAGAGAACTTCAGACCAATCTTACTTATGGACATTGATGCAAAAATACTCAACAAAATCCTTGCAAACTGAATCCAAGAACACATCAAAACGATCATTCACCATGATCAAGTAAGCTTCATCCTTGGGATGCAGGGATGGTTTAATATACGGAAATCCATCAATGTAATCCACCTTATAACCAAACTAAAAAAAAAAAAAAATTCCAAAAAAGCACATGGTCATCTCACAAGATGCTGAGAAAGCATTTGACAAAATTCAACACCCCTTCTTGTTAAAAGACTTGGAAAGAACAGGAATCCAAGGCCCATACCTAAACATAATAAAAGTAATATACAGCAAACCAATAGCCAACATCAAACTTAATGGTAAGAAACTTGAAGCAATCCCACTAAAATCAGGGACTCGACAAGGCTGCCCACTCTCCCCCTACCTATTCAACATAGTACTGGAAGTCCTGGCTGGAGAAATTAGACAGCCAAAGGAGATCAAGGGGATTCAATTTGGAAAGGAAGAAGTAAAAATTATCACTGTTTCCAGATGATATGATAGTGTACGTAACTGATCCCAAAAATTCCACTAGAGAATTTCTACAGCCGATAAACAAGTTCAGCAAAGTAGCTGCATATAAAATTAACTCAAATCAGTAGCCTTCCTCTACTCAAAGGACAAACATGTGAAGAAAGAAATTAGGGAAAAGATACCCTTCACAATAGTCACAAACAATATGAAATACCTTGCTGTGACTTTAACTAAGCAAGTGAAGGACCTGTATGATAAGAACTTCAAATCTCTGAAGAAGGAAATCTAGGAAGATCTCAGAAAATGGAAAGATCTCCCATGTTCATGGATTGGAAGGATCAACATTATAAAAATGGCCATCTTACCAAAAGCAATCTACAGATTCAATGCAATCCCCATCAAAATTTCAACCGAATTGTTCATAGAGTTGGGAAGAGCAATGTGCAATTTCATCTGGAATAACAAAAGACCTAAAATAGCAAAATCGGTCCTCAACAACACTTAATTTGAATAAAAAGCACATGAGATATTGAGGCAAGAAAATACTAATTCTGTCCAATTCCACAGCTTCCTTAAAACTAAATATTTAGACTTTCATTTATCTTAGTCTAAGAACTAGGTGATGACAGAATTTCAAAATATATTAATGTATTTTGTACATTCAAAATTTAAATATCATTCAAGAAGTTAATATATTTCTATTTTTGATGTTTTCATATTCATTACTTAAAATTATAACCCTCCCTTTCAAAGGTAAATCTGCATGTTTTAATCCATATGTCTAAAAGTAAGGACATCAGTGTTCCCTCTAGCATTTAATTCTCCTTAGTGTGATGATTTTATTTACATGAGAACCTAGATAATATTAATTTAGAAAATTAGAACCAGGTTTCACACTTTGGAAGCTTTGTACATTTTACTTGAGTTGGTAAAATTTTATGTTGTAGAATATAAAGTCACATATACATGCATACTCATGACTTTGAAATTTTAGTATTAATACTCTGGCATAAAGCAGGTTATACTAATGTGTCATTTTTCAGGAGATCATTTGATAGCTACCTATGTACACTGAACCAAATATGTTTAAGATTGTTTTGCTAATCCTAATTTTAACTATTATCTGTCTCAGTATCTCATGTTTACTCTCTATAGAATTTTATAAAACCAGGCATACACTTCATTCATTTCAAAGTAATCATTACTTATCATTCAGGTTTACAGAATAAGCATAAATTAGTAGTGATTAAAATCTTGATGACAATGGTAAATACATTTTTGTCAGCTTCTGATAGTATTTTTAATCTTAAAAGCAATTGTGTCTCTAAAGACTCAACCTTCTGGCTGTTCTTTCCTTAGGGCAACTTTGATTTAAATGATTAATTTTCATTTGCTCTGCTTGTATGGGATGGGAGAAAATAAAAGTATAGATTGACAGCCTTTTCTGTAATTCTATTTCTACTATGTGCTGACACAGCTTTCTTTGTGCTGACTCAGTTTTCTTTCACCCAATTAAAATATCTACACTGGCTATAATAATAACTACTCGGGACTATTTGGAGAAGGATAAAGTTTGTCTCTAAAATTTAACACCTGTTTATTATTTTCCTTCCTTCTCTTCCTCCATGCCCATTTTCAGCCATTAATAATTATAATTATTATTATAATCATTCGTTCAACAACTCATATCTAGGGATGTGACTGGCTCCCGGCCCAAATCTTACATGTGATATTTATGGTAGCTATCAGAATTTGCCTGGCAGGCTTCATGTGGAGTCGATCTTTCCCACAGAGATGTCATGGAGGCTCTACATTCACACTTTCTGGGCAGAATTGCAAAGTCCGGAGGCTCTGCTCAAGTGTGCATCTATGTTCCAAACCCAGGTACCACTGCATATGGTTGGCGGTCTCCTATGTAGAGGCAATAGTACTGATAAAACGACTTTTCTAAGAGGGAGTCTGCTTATTCATTTTTTCTGCTCGGACTCAGTCAATTCTAGTCTTCCCCATCCTTATGACTTTTGTTCCGTTTTGTTTTTGTTTATTGAGAGTACATATTCAGTACTCTTGGCAGTAGTCCTTCCTCCTCTGGGGGTTTACACCTGTTCTGTTCCTGGGAGTTTCCCCAGGAGATCCTGGAATGCTGAGAGATAGTGCTACTTTTTGCTGCTCACTTGCTTATACTGTTCCTTTAAGGAAAAAAAAAACTTATTTTGTTGATTTTTGGTTATGTGTCTTTAATGAGGATCAAGGTGATGGATCATTGTGACAGCCTTGACAGGTGATAGTACCTTAATAGTTAATCAGTTTTGAGGTCTCTCTGATGGACTGATTGGAAAAACAAAACAAAACAAAACAAAACAAAAAAACCTAAGTCAGAATTGGATTCTCAGTCACAACAGGCCAGGAATTTTGGCAGTGTGTAAGGGGAGAAAGGTTAACAGGAATACTACCATCATAGCATTGGTTAACTTCATTTGCTGTGTATAAATTTCTGTTACTATATTCCAAAGTTGGGATTTAACTGTTTACCACTAATAATCCTGTTAATCTCTGAAATGCATGAGTAAGTGGTGGATTTGGTAAATAAAATTACTAGAGGTTTTTTTTTTTTTTTTTTTTTTTTTTTAGATTTTCTAGGGATTTTTTGAGGAAGACAGATTTTTCTGAAGTGTTTTGTTTAGCATAAGCACAAGCCTATAATCTGTGGTTGGTTCTTGGATTAATTGCCATGTGCTGGGAAAGGCTATAGATACTTTATATAATCATTTCAGTAAATATGACGGCAGTGCTATGGAGCAGTGGCTGTGATTGTCTCCAGGTTGCCCTTGCACACTCCAAGACTGAGAGAGATAACACAACATCTGTAGTTACATAGATTCCAAATGAATTCTATTAGAACTCTAAATTCCATCATAACTCCAAGTGTCATGCCACACATAAATAAATCAAGGTATACAGAGAACAAAAATGTCTTGGTATATTTGCTTGATAGCAGATTTAATGAAGACAGATTCAGATAATTTTTTTGGCAATTATTAAAATTCTAAATCTGTAAGTAATTTTTCCTTTATCATGACTTATGTCATATCTAGTAAATTTCTGATTAGCATTATTCCCCATAATTTTAATTAATTATATCTTCACATCCTCTTTGTTAAAGATCCCCTATGAGCACTGGTCTCTAGAATTAATTCACCTCCTGGTTATTTATGTAGCAGACTGAGATCATAGGCATGGACATGTGAGTTTGGGTGTAATGCAATCATGCCTATGGACAGCTCTAATCTAATCCAACGTATGGACCCACGATCACACCCTTTTGCTTGTTTCAAGTTCAACCAGACTGTGAAAGTTCATGGGGGTTGTACTAAGAGTGAGGACCCATATATTCTTTCAGTTAGGACCCAGTGATTGGAAGGCTAGCACAGAGTATGATTCTATTAGTTATATATACAAGCCTGCCCAATAAGTTACACTGGTGCCCAATTTTTAGACATTTTCTTTTATTGGATATTTTATGTATTTACATTTCAGATGTTATCCCCTTTCCCAGTTTCCCCCTCTCCCATCCCCTCTCCCTGTTTCCACGAGGATGCTCCCCCTCCTATCCACCCAACTCCCACCTTAGTGCCCTGGCATTTCCCTACACTAGGGTATCAAGCCTTCACAGGATCAAGGGCTTCTTCTCCTATTGATGCCAGACAATGCCATCTTCTGCTGCATATGCAGCTGGAGCCATGGCTTCCTCCATATATACTCTTTGGTTGGTGATTTAGTCCCTGGGAGCTCTGGGGGTGTGGTTGTGACTCTCAAAACTCTGTGCTGGCCTCAAATTCCCTATATAGCCAAGATTGTCTTAAACCTTCCTGCCTTCTCCTTCCAATGGCTCGGATTACAGGCATCCACTGACAAGTATAGTTTATGGAAAACTAGTGATGGAATGCAGAGCCCAGTTCATTTTAGACAAGTACTTTACTAACTGAGTTACATCCCAGTCCTGATCTCAATTTGTATTATGACAAATAGGAATGAATTGGACCTTAAATATCACATCCATATTTTTTACAAAAAGGTTGATTTTCTCTGCTTTTGAAACACATTTTTCCTTTGCCAGTAAGGTCCTTATATCTTTTTTATTATGATATAACAGTAAAACTATTCAGGTCAAATTACTCATATTTTATATGACATAAATTCAAGAATTTTGCATGAGAGCATCATACTAAGTCAACCAAGCCAGGTATATAAAACAGAATATGAAGTGTTCTTACTCCTCCACAGAAACTAAAACACTAATATCTCAGCAGAGAGTACAACAGTGTTCAGTAGAGGCTGAGAGTATAGGAGACACTGTCAGCAGAAGGAATTAATTGTGGTGCTCTATATCACCATAAGGTAACCATAGTCTACAGTGATCTAAAATCTATTTCAAAGTCAATACAATAGAAAACTTTGAATCTCCTTAACAGCGTGATGATTAATTTTGAGAATGTGGAAAGGCTACTTTGTTTTGATCATTGCACAGACATATATTCATTGCCATGCTGTGTCCAGTAACTGTGAAGGCTAAAGTAATAATATGAAAGCCCAAGATTGTTCTATAAAGAATGCAGGAGATTTTAAAGCTCACCTTTCTCACTTTCCTTCTCCTCCTCACACCTCTCTCTCTCTGTGTGTGTATGTACATATGTATGTATGTATGTATGAATGAATGAATGCATGTATGTATTTGTGAATGTATGAATATATGTGTGTACAAATGTATGAATGTATGTATGTATGTATGTATGTATGTATGTATGTATGTATGTATGAATGAATGTAAGCAGAGGCCAGAGGACAGCCTTATACATCATTCCTCAGGGATTATCCATTTTCAAAATTCAAGAGAATGAACTGGTTAGCTATTGAGCCCCAGGGATCCATCTGACTTTGCTTCCCAGTGTTTACAAAAGCATGTCCTGTGCTGTATTTACGTGACAAGTGCTTCACCTCCAGAATGATCTTCTTAGTCAATACTGACATTCTTTACGTGCATTCATTTGGTTTAATTTTGTGTCATTTATACTTGATTGCATTGTTGAAAGCCATCAAATAAATGCTGCCAATTATCTTTAGAAAGCATTCAAATGGTAATAAAGGCAGACTTAGGGAGCACATGGAATACTTGTGTTATTTTTAGAGAAAACTTAACAGTGAAAGGAAATCAAATGATGAAGGATTTTCAATGCTATTCTCTCTGTCTCTGAGTGTCTCTTTATTTCTCCTTCTCTCTCTTCCTTTCCCCCCTACCCCTCTCTCTCTCTCATTCTCTCTCTCTCTCTCTCTCTCTCTCTCTCTCTCTCTCTATCTCTATCTCTCTCTCTCTCTCTCTTCCTCTCAAGTCTCTAATGAAAACTATCTATTTAGAAGTAGTAAAAATTTCAATGGAGTCATGAATCCATTCCGAAGTATTTCAGAGTGTAACTTAAAATCATGAGCAACAGAAGGAACAAACATGAAAGTATGGTGTGTGCTGGGAAAATCAGCATTAAAAACACATACTACTAGGAGACGTGTTATTTTTGTTTTTAAGATAATGATTATTTCACTAAAAATGAGCTTGGATAAGCTTCAAGTAGAAATATATGCTATAGTCCAAACAGGTAGAATCAGTTTCTCTGATAAATAATTGTAATAGTATGAGTCAGATTGACTTTGGCTATGGGCTGGGGGCATATGTAGTGTATCAGACAAACAGCAAAATTTGTGAAAAGAAGGCTTGTGCCAGTCAGCTTTTTATAAACTTGAAACAAATTACAGTAGTTTGAGAAGAGGAAGCCTCAAGTGAGAAAATGATTTCATCAGATTAGGGCATTTTTTATTAGTAATTGATGTGGGATTGGGAAGGCCCACTGTGAGTGGTCTCAGTTTGGGGATCAGGGCCTGGATAGTATAAGAAAGCAGGATGAGCAACCTGTGGAGAGGAAGTCAGCAAGCAACATTCCTCCATGGCCTCTACTTCCACTATCCTGGTTCCTGTCCTGCTTGAGTTCTTGTCCTGACTTCCCTCCACGATGGGCTGTGATCTGGGCATTGTAAGTTGAGGTAAACTCCCTTCCTTCCCTAAGGTGCTTTTGGCCATGGTGTTTCTCATAACAATATGAATCAAACTAGGACAGGCCTTAGCTATGACAGAAACTGTAAACCAAGACAACTTGGTTAGGTAACTTGAAACACATGTTCCTTCTATTTATAAGGCATGACAAGACATCTTTTGGGGGCGATCTAAACAGTTTCTTCACTTAAATCTGTTCAATTAAAAATAGTTTATGGGTTATGAAGGGAAGATTTATAAGTAGGTAAAACATCGAGTTTAATGCATCTGTATGATGATTCCTAGAAAACTGTTGATCAACATAGAAAAAGCTATGGTTGCATTTAAACATGGAGTTTTTGGAATCACAGAACAAGCTTTTTGTGTGTATAACTTTATACATAGCCATGCTTCATGGGACACTGAAAATACAGTGTTTCCAGATGGCAAAGCAGTCACCACATAATAAAGTGTGGGCAGCACAGTGACTAATCAGAACCTTGTTCAACAAGGAGTTCACTAGACAGAAAAGCAAGCTTTTTCCAAGACAGCCAACAAAATGAGAAAAGATTATATGTGGAGAGAAAACAGAAAAATCAAAAGTCATGTGTACTCTTTTCAGGATGAATAATTTAACAGATTAATAGATTTTTCTGGAAAAATGGTTCCTGCATTATTAGCTAAATATTTCTATCCCAACAGGAATGTGATTATATATTCACCAAAGGACTTGTTAAATGTGTGTTCCTGTAGAGTTCATAATAATCACAAATAGAATTGGTTCAAATATCTACCAGGAGTGTGCAGAGGGTTATAGTTTGATATAGTTTCAACAAAGAGCTATTTAGAAAGGACAGTGACATGAAAAAAGTCTGTTTATGTGGATTGGTTTTGCGAATGTAATCCTTGCAAAATAATCCACTAAAATGTTATCATGTATGAAGATTCTATCTTAAGGAATGGGCAAAGACAATTTCATGTATGATGTAAGTTAGAAGTGCTCTTACACCGGTGTTAACAATGCTTTGTAGGCCCTGTAATGAGCACTTGCCCCAGGCTGGTAACATTGGTTCTTGGCTCAGATCCTCACTCCTCTGGAGTGTTGAGCTTGTGAGAGACTAATCAGGTGCAATGCCTTGTTTGCCTGAAATGATTCTTCAAACAGCATTTTACTTATAATCTTTTGACTTCTGGCCTAGTATTAGATGAAATGCTAATATGTTCCAATTAACACAATTTTTGGGGTTTGTATCTTAAAATATGCACGGACCTTGATTAGTTTCTCATTTGTAGGAATAACAGAAATCAAAAAACAGTATGTTGGGGAGCTTTATATTAGAACATGATATGATTATTTTACAATTCAATTCTACTTAAAAAATGGAAACTAAACATATTTTAGAAAGTCTTGGGAGTGTGAGAAGATGAGAATCATTTAATGTGTTTGTTGCACATGTAATAATGGTAAGCTTTTAAAAATATTTATTGCATTTTTGCATATCTTATCCATACTCTCTTTAAGGTAGTTTTTAAAAATTAACACTATAATAACAACAGTGTTCAAACCTATTTTCTAGGTGGTTGCAATAATGATACATTGAAAATAACTTCTGGTTATTTTTTAATGAAAAAGGAAAGTGAATGCCATTGGCATCTCTTCTGACTGATGGCTTATTAAACACAAAGAATGCAGAATGTGATTTCTGTTGCTGCACTGAAGTCTGTAGCCAGGTTTTACTCAATCATTCCTAATGCATTTAGAAATAGTCACAGATACATTATTGTCAGAGACAATTTAATCTTAAAATCAATCTTGTCTTTTCAAATTGTGAAAAGTTAGGTTCTGTATTCTGAACTCTTATTCTGAAAATGTCTGCTATGACTGAAAATTTTTATGACTCAAATTAAAAACAAAACAATGAAAAACCAAGTTTGGATTCAAGAGGTAGTCCTGTGGTGAGGCCCTTGGGATGTTCTTAGCATCATAAAAATGAGCAAAAACAAGGGTTCTAATTAAGAAAAATCCCAGAGCCAAGCAAGACAAACCCTATTTTGAATTGTTATTTGGTTAGGAGGGATTGCCTAAGAGACTCCTAAAACAGTGTAGGCAACTGCTGCTGCCCTTAGCTCCCTCCCAGAATTTAAAGCATGACCCTACTGCTGAAGATACCACCCACGTCGGACAAAATGCTAGGAGGAAGAGTTGGAACTTCCCAAAAGCTTGTCCTCGATGATGACCTCTCCTACCACCAGAGAGTGCTGTGCACGTGAATCAATCTTTCTACTCACCTGGAAGCCCTACCAACCACAACAACGACTGACTCGGCAAGATATACCAAACGTTACAATGTAACAGTTGCCTTGGAGCAACTAACAGCTGTCTTGTTGGACTTAAGGCCTGATCTGAAGAAGAGTGATCATGCTTGGTACCATAGAACTAGGCAAGTCCTAGACCCTAGAATAGAACCTACCATGGCCATTTTCCTAAGCCAATGTAATTTCACACTGTCTTATAAATAATTATTCTTATGCTGATAGGTAAATGTAGCTCTCACGCCTCACTGTGATAGTCACAGGCAATTGCAGAGATCCACAATTGGTCAAAATGCATACAATAAGTGGTCGTAGGAAGTCCACTCTCAGTTGACATACACAATTCAACCTTTATACCTAAGACTAAGAGGCACCATGGAAGAGGGGTTGGAAAGAATGCAAGACTTCCAGGATCAGGATGCTTGCTGCTAGAAAGTCTTCTCCACAGGGTCATAACATGGCCATAGTTGAAAAAAACAAGGGTAGGGGGAAAGAAACAGTATTTGAAAAGCAAATGTCATGACTGGCATTCCAATTGCACTTCTAGGATGAGACAAAGTTGTCAGCAGAGGATGCTGTTACCAGTGATGTTCCATTAGCACAGAGGTTTCCGCCTACCAGGAACAGTCTTCACAGCGTGGTAATTACTAGAATCCTTCTTTTCATTTTCAGGAAATTATAGGGAAATAGACAACCAGAATGTTTGTTTTAGTAGGACACACAGTTTCAGAAGTCTTATAAACAGTAAATGAACTGTATGAGGTTGAATGTTTTTATATCAGATCCTGTCTTTGTGCAGCTGACAGCCATTTACTTGTTCAAACCTGGGTGTTGTAGGATAAGATAGTATTAAGTATAATTTAAGTAGTCAGTCCTGAATAAATATACATGTTGTACACATGTAACATGTCTTGAAGTTATTTGATAGCTCAGTTAGTGAAGAGATACAGATGAGAAAAATATTTAGATTTACTGTTTATATAATACTAATTTGACATAAAGTACTGACATTAACAAACACAACAAAACTCAATGCCAATGTAAATAAAACATTAGAAATATAGTGGCTGATTTTTGTTCTCAATATAAGAATATTTGAAATTAATGTAGCCAATAAGTTCAATAACACAAGTGACAGACAGCTCATGCTGTTGAGGATATGGAATTAGGGGAATACATATTCATTACTGGTGTGGATAAAAATGTGTGCAGCTTGGTTCATCAGAATGCTGGGAATTGATCTACCTCAAGACTCAGCTATACCATTCTTGGTATATACTCAAAGGATGCTCCATTCTACCGCAAGAAGACTTACTTGTTCAACCATACTAATTGCTCTATATTCATAATGGTTAAAACTAGAGAAAAACCTAATGTCCCCCAACCAAAGAACAGAAAAAGAAAACTTGAACAATAGAATATTACTCAGCTGTTAAAGAATGACATTATGAAATTTTCAAGCAAATTGATGGAACTAGAAGAAATAATCCTGAGTGAGGTAACCCAGAACCAGAAAGATAAATATGATACATATTTATTTACATGTGAATATTGGCCATTAAATAAATTATAACCAACCTACAATCAATAGATGCAGATAGAGTAGGGATAGAGATAGGGACTAGCAGGGGCACATGGATCTCCTTGGGATGGGAAATCTAATGGATTTTATGGATGAACTGGGGACAGGTAGGAATGAAAACTGGAGAATCAGGTAGGGAAGGAGATGAAAAATAGGATCAAGGAGGAAATGTGGAAAGAGACAGCTGATAATTAAGGGTTTTTATGGAAACTTTCTAAGATATATGAAGGTAATCCTAATGAGGTCTCCAAATAAGAGGAGTGGCAACATCCCAAATGCCGATCTGTTGTGGTCAGATGAGGCTTCCAGTGTTGAGACTCTGGTGTATTTAGTTGTTAGCCAAGGGGATCCCATTTAAATCCTTAAACAACCCAGGCTGTTGCCATGACAATGGGTTGCTCTCTGCAAACTGACTGTATGGCCTGGTTGCTGAAGCCAACAACCACACAACTCACTGAACATGGAAAAGTCAAGTTGGTGCCCACATGGAGCCTTTATGATACATTATGGTGTCTTTGGTGTGGAAAGGTTCTCTTCAGGCTACCAAAGGAGAACCATAATCTACAATATGGCTCTCTGCCAAAAAGTACCAGAGTAATGATGGTATAGAACTTTGCAAGTAACCAAGCAATGTCTGACTTGACTTAAAGCTGCTCCATGAGAAGGAACCAACACCCGATACTTCTTCAGGGACCAAGAACCACACAGGATATAGCTCAGAAAGAGACAGAATAAAACAAAACACTAACAAACTTCAAAAAATTTATCAACAAAATGACTTCTAATGTTAGCCTTCTATACTCACAGATGCTTTAAAAATTGGTCATCATTGGAGAAGTTTCCTCCTGCAACACACGGAAGCAGATATAGAGACCCACAGCCAGACATTACAGTTAGAGTTCTTGGATAACATTGATCTAAATGGTATTATCCATTAAAGACCCTCAGAGTTCAAGGAACTCTGAGGAAGAGGAGGCAGAAAAGTGAAGAGCCAAAAGAAATAGAGAATACCAGTAGAACAAGGCCCTCCAGATCAGTTGAGAAAGGCACATATGAACTCACAAAAACTGAAGCAGCAAGAACAGGGCCTCCATGGGTCTGCACCAAGTCCTGTGCAATAAATTATAGTTATTGGTGTATTACTTTTAAGGGGGTTCCTAACACACTTAGGGGTATAAAGGGGGTGGTTCATTGATTCTTGTACCTGCTCTTGGACTTTTATTCCTGTTGAGTTTCCTTGTCCACCTTCCATGGGGTGTTTTTGCTTTATCTTATTGTATTTATTTTGTCATTTTTGGCTGTTATTTCTTAGAAATCGGTTCTCTTCTGTTGAGACACAGAAAAGTAGTAGATCTGGAGAAGACGGGTGTAACTGGAGCAGAGGGAAGAGAAACTAATCAAAATATATTTGTAACAAAAGAATCTATTTTCAATAAAAGAAAAAGTGAAAGAGAGAAACCACATACAGAGTGGGCACTGCCCTTGTGTCGTTGATATGTCCTTTCATCCCAAGGAGGTGAACTACCCTGATTTAAACAGTCATCTTAATTGCTTTGTATGCACTCCAATAGATGTCTACTGAGATTGATTGTACCTTAAAAATTTAATGTATCCAAGTAATTTTGAAATATAAATTCCCAAAAGTGTCACACTTGACAGACATTTTTGTCTTCTTCTTCTCCTCTACCCCCCTCCCCCCAATTTGACACTTAAAACTATGCTTGGCATCAGAATCAACTTGTCAATTTTTTGATGTTTTGAGAAATTTGTTGAAACTACTGATACTACCACTACCACCAAAAGTTCATTCAACTTTGCTATATATAGTTAAGAAAATTATCCCAGAGATATAGCCAACAAATGTATGCTGAAATATAGGGTTATTGAAGCCCATAGGATTGTTATTTAGCAACATTTAAAGATTTAGTTTTTTAAAATTTTTTTCCACTCTAAAGAAATGTTTTTCTACTTAATTTTGTATATGTAGTTATGCATTGTTTCTTAAAGAAGCCCTCTGAGATAATAGGTTTCAAGCCTCATTAAACCTGAATCAGTTCTCATGTTTAAGTATTTTTTTCCCTGCTATCACAGTGGATGATAACATAATTTGTTTTCCCAATGTGAATGGTGTTGAGAGTGAAATCTTAATATGAGTAATTGTAGGTCCTACAATGGAATGGTCCTTATCAGACTAGAGGTATGTCATCTTACTTGTCCAAGTCCCCTTAAGGTAAAGGCTGATGGGGTGAATAGAAAGAGGAGCGTTTGTCTCTGGTGGTCTCTCAGTGTCATTCCTAAAGTAACAGTAGCATTGAAGTTCCATTAAGGAACTTCTAGCCAAAAGAATGACATCTTCTTCTAGCTGAATGTGCCATTGTGTTATCCCTTAAGAGTTAGTCCAGAAGGGCAGGTCAGTGGCCATGAGACTGTTTGATGAAGATGAGTTTACCTTAAGCCATGCTAAAGAGATGGAGAGAATCATTTGTCCTATCATGAGATGATGTTCTTTTCCTTCTCAGAATTCTAGGTCCCAAGGGTAATTTCTCCATGCCCACTGTCAGGCTTTGTTGAGTCTGTGTGCCTTAGCCTGGACTCAGAAAGGTATAGCTGTCCCTTTTACTTGTCTTCTTTACATTTTGGATGTTGGTCAGAGTTCAAGCATATTTTTTATGTTACTTTGGGTTTTTATTTTTAATTTAAATTTTTTATTTTTACTTTTTCTCTTCCCCTCCCTGCCATGATGCCTGTCTACCATGTTGCTAATTTTCATGCTTAAATCAAAACTCACAGCTCTCCGTCATCTCCCACCTATGAATTCATGATCAGATTCTCTTTAGAACTTGTCTTCTGTGGTCTATAAATTTTATTCTAAGAATTTGTGGTGGCATTGGTAGTCATAGAGTTTCTAGGGCCCTAGTTTTCCAAGCAAGGCACCAATGACATATCCAAATTCCTCCATCACTTGACATGTCCAAATTCCTCCATCACTTGACATGTCCAAATTCTTCCATGTCATAGCTCATGTTTATACTTTTGCCTAAACTTTCTGAACATCCAGAGGTAAATTTTAATCAATTGCTAAAGATTCCCTTATTCCAGAGTGACAGTAACTTTTAACCACCTGAAGCAATTACCATCTGAGGCTTATTGCCTTAGTCTGCTAACATAGGCCCAATTCTGTAAGCTTCTAGCCTCCATACTATCTAATATAGGCCTAGATTTTTTTCTGTTTTACTGCTTAATAATTTTTACTGCTAAATAAGATCACCCTTCCTGGTTCTTTCTGAGCTCTGGCTGGCTGGTTCAACTCAGCTGTTCTAGCACAAACTCCTCTCCAAGTGACTGATTGAACCTGGCTTCTCTCTCAACTTCTGACTGAATTGCTCTGCTTGGCCTCAAACTAACTCTAGCAATATGCTCTATGTTTCTGGCTCCTTCTCATCCTCTGGGTTATTCTGACTTTATCTGTGTCGAGGTTGCCCTCTCTTCAATCTGTCTCTTAAAACTGTCCCAGTAATACTGCCTCCTTCTCTGTGCTGGTCTCTCTTATGTCACCTCTCTTTCCTCTATGTTCTCATGAAAGCTGGGCGTATCCTATTCTGTCAAATCTTTCTCTGATTTGTCACTTTGTCTGCCACTCAATTAGACTTTACTTTCAAACATGGATGCTTTCTTCTATAAACTAACTTTACTTTGTTTGGAATTAAAGGTGTATACTGTGGGCTGAGCCACACTACAACTAGAAACAGATCTTTCCCGTAGACAACACAATCTCAGGATTGATAGTGTGATCAAAATATAACTTCTGCATGGCTGTTTACCTTAATATTTCTCAGTCCATGAAATATGACCTCACTGTGTTTCTTAACATTTATCAAATAGCTATATTGTTTCTGAAAAATTTTCTCTACTGCACATTGTGTGTGTGTATATATATATATATATATATATATATATATATATATATATATATATATCCCCTAGTACCACAGAAAAACAATAGTTTAAAAAAAAAACCTTTACCATCAGTTTTATATACAATAGCTAAGATAAATTCAGCAACTCTACTCTTTTATGTAAATTGCATTTAATTGTTGTTATTCCTTTGTGGTAATCCACAGGTTCCACTTACACTGACATCAGCCAGTTCCTGGATCAGTTTCAAATTCTTATTAACTTAAATTTGTTTAAAGTAGAGCAATTAAACTGAAACGATTGTCTTCTTTCATTCATATATCAAATACCAGATACTTTTGACACAACAAATACTTTCTCAAAATGCAAACTGATTGTCAGTTTTATAACCATGAATAAATTTTTTTCATCCAGAAAGCTGTGTGCTCTTCCAGATAGATGTGTATATCGCACATATATACCCATATTTCACTTTATTTATATATGTTCCATTTTGATATGTGTATAATGTGTGTACATGTATACTTGAAGCCTTGTTATTTTTAGGGTCCTGCATATTCTGTGAAGTTAAATTGTGCCATATCAGAAGTGATATTGCTCTGTCGGTCTTCGCCAGCTTTCTGCTTGGCTCTGGAGTTGGGTAGAGTTGGATAGAGTCAGTAAGTTTGCCATGCTGAGGAAAGGGGCTGCACTTACTTCCACGTACTATAGGAGTCTCCTACTAACCCAATGGAGTTAATGTGGCTGTGAAGAGTCATGGGAAGAGTTGGCAACGTTGCCAGTCTTAGCTAATTTTGGAATATTTTTCTTTGAGAGGAGCCTTCTACTTACTGATTTCCCTTGTAGTGGTTGTAGGCACTGTCTTTGGAGAAACTGTAAAAATAAACAACTGAATGCTATAGTCCTAGTGAATATGTGGACCCATATCCTGCAACATAAGGTAGGAGAGCAAAGCACAGAATGGAATGTCTGAACACCATATTTCTAATTTTTCACACCCAAGGGAATGAATTCAGGTCCTATCTGAGTATGCTGTGGCACAGCAGAGGACATATCCTGCAGGTAAAAAAAAAACATACATTTAAAAATATGGATAAAATGAAATAGGAAGAAAATATTGAAAATAATATGCTTTTTACTGTTAACATAAGTCCGTTATTCTGTGAAGTTAAATCTTTGCTCTCCTACCTTACATTGCATATGTTGTTTTGTGAATACTTTTGTGGTTTAGTTAGTTTTCTTGGAAGTTATCTCTTCCAGCCTTTAACTTGTAGGTGGTAAACTTCCACCAACGGGACTAAAGGATATGTTTAGAAACAGTTAGGAAATACATGTGCTGCAAAGGCAAACCATACAGAAGATGACTAAAGGGTAGTTAAAGATATGAACGGTAACTTCAACATGGCTCTGCTTGGTAGAGTCCAAGTCCGACTAACTCTTGTTTAGTGCGTGTTGGAGGGCGAACCAGGGGTCGGATTAAAAAAGCAACAGTCCCCAAAATATCCTCAGTGAGTCCACACAGGAGGGCAGTGGAAAGAGAAGCATATGAATCAGAGAGAGGAGGTGGACATTCCCAGATGTCCCCTCAGGGGGACACAGCAATGCTTATATGTCACCATTTTGGTTGACTAGCAAATGGGCATAAAGCTGTGAGGGAAAACTACACACTCCCATAAACACTCAGCACTAATTATCTCCCGCAGCAGACTGCAGCGTAATCAAGATGAAAGATGCAGTAAATAAGCAAGAACTCAGGAGAAGTGGGAGGCAGACCTCACTTATGGAGATTCTCAGCTGCTACTCCCTGCCTCCACCTTCAGAAGCTGAATATAATTGCCAAAATCTAAAAACAAAACAAAAAACCCAAAAAAAACCTCAAGCACCAAACCAGACTGTGCATATTTTTCTCCTCTTCTCCTGCATAAAGCAGGAATGCATCCCGTACAGGGAGTGCTATACAGTGCTGTAAGGCATTTAACACCACTGGGAAGGGATGAGTATGAAGATCATAGAGTCCCAAGAAGCCAATGAGTCCCTTTTGTTATGCAGCCTCTGGTGTGCTATGGACACGCATTTCTCAAGAGCAGCTCAGAGGAGAACTCACCCACACTATGTCTACATAGAGCCGACAGTTGCCAAGTTACACAGGAAAGAAGAAGAGTGGCAAATGCCAGCATGTAAAGGAACAGAGGATGACTTTATCCAGAAAGAAATAGACCCTGGGATTTACAAAGCCTCTCTGTCAGTTTCAGAACACTTTCTAGCAAGACACTTGTTATGGAAACATTATTTTGAAAAAAGCTAAAACCAACAACTGAGTTCAGATTTGTTATGATTAGTGAAATCTTTTTGAAGATAAACTCGTTATTGAGAAGAAAGGATGTCAGTCAGCATTAAAGAATGAAAGCAATTTTAAAAGTTTGAACAGGACAGATGCAGAGTAAAAAGTAACAAGCTTGCTAGCCAATTAGATACTTTATATCAAAGAAGTCATTATTTGTATATACCTTAGAAATCAGAGCATGTTTCTCACTGCATCCTCAATGAAAAGGCATGAATAAAAGGATGCTGTGGCTGTTTCATTTAACTCCCCAGTTCTGAAGCATCACTTTTAGGGATGGGCCAAGCTCTTTTGCTCCTGGGTGCTGGAGAGATGGCTCAGCAGTGAAGAACACTGGTTGCTTTTGTAGGTGACCAGGATCTGGTTCTTAGAACTAAACATGATACCGCACAACTGTTTGTAACTTTACTTTCAGGAAATAAAACACCCACTTCTGACCTCTGTGGGCACCAGGCACCAGGATTGACATACATGCAGGCAAGCAAAAAAACAAAACAAAACAAAACAAAACTATACAGATAAAATGACATAGAAATATCAAAAAAGTTTATGAAGCCATTATGTTCACACAGTCTTTCTTGTGAGAAGGCTTTGCACTAGTAAGGAATGATCACAGCTGTAGATGCTGGCTGAGTCAGCACATTCCAGTGATTGATGGGGTTGTCAATGAAGGCCTGGGCATATATCCCAGTGAAGCTCACTGGTGATGGCTCTTTGGGTTCCAAAGCAACCTATGTAGTAGTCTGTGGATATTTTGGCTAATGCAAATTATTGTCTCCTCCTTTTCCAGTCTAGCCTTGTTTCTCTCCCATCCACACATATTAACCAAAAGTCAATGTCTGAGGTGGAACCTCATGTATGTAGTGGCATACACCCAGAATTTCCACATTAGGGAGATTGACACAAGAAAATAGGAGTTCCAGTCCTGCTGGAGCTACACAGTCCACAATGAAATAAGAAACAAAAAACCCTAAAACCCAAGACATTCCCTTAATGTACACAATATGTAGTAGCCCCTTATGTTAATCTGCTCCACATTAATTGTTATTCATGAATTTTTGGCTTTGAATGTTTCTCTGTGTGAAAAAAGTTCAAAATTACTTTTTCTAGTTTATCTTTGTCCAGCAGAGATAAAATGCTCAGAATTTTGCTATGCAGAGAAAGTAATTGTAATATTGTGCCTTTTTAAGATCCCTCCCATGCATCTTCCCTTTATTTGTTGGCCTATGAGCATTCAGGATGGAGAAGCCAGTGTAAAAATAGTTAAATATCTCAACAACTGACTGAAAGATCCAGGAGCATCCAAGTGTCAGTTTATTCTCAGAAAAGTATGGTCCTTATATCTCTTTACTAATAGAGAGTCAGAGTCAGATTTAAGGCAAGAGAATGGTGTCACATTGAATTTGGAGTTCTTACTCCCAGAGAGGAAGACATGGGCACATGTAAAGTTTTCCACAGGCTCAAGACTTCCTGTGGAAGGGCAAACATCCTCACTGATCTATAGTCCATGAATGACAATGTGGCAGAATTCCTACTGTTTTGTCTTTAAGAAGACCAGGATATCAAAAACAATCCTTAGTAATAAAAGAACTAGGGGAATCACTATCCCAGATCTCATGCTTCACTACAGAGCAATGGTGATAAACTGCATCTGGTATTGGTACAGAGACAGACAGGTTCATCAGTGGAATAAAATTGAAGACCCAGAAATGAACCCACACACCTATGGTTGCTTGATCTTTGACAAAGAAACCAAACAATATGCAATGGAAAAAAAAGCATCTTCAATAAATGGTGCTGGTCTAAATAGCAGTCAGTATGTAGAAAAATGAAAATAGATCCATATTTGTCACCTTGTACAAAGATCAAGTCCAAGTGGATCAAGGAACTCAACATAAAACCAGATACACTGAATCTAATAGGAGTAAAAATGGGAAAGAGCCGGGAACTCCTTGGCACAGGGGGAAATTCCCTAAACAGAACTCCAATAGCTCAGGCTATACGACCAATAATGGGACCTCATATAACTGGAAAGCTTCTGTAAGGCATAGAATATAGTCAATAAGACAAATCAGCAACTTACAGAACGGGAGAAAAAAAAACATCACTAACCCCACATCCGATAGAGGGCTAATATTCAAAATATATAAATAACTTAATAAACTAATCTCAAACAAAACAAAACAAAACCCCCCATTTGGGATATATATATTTGTGATATCCAGAAGCTGGAAAGAACCCAGATGTTCTTCAGTAGATGAATTGATACAGAAATTGTGGTATATTTACACAATGGGATACTACTCAGCTATTATTATGTACAAGGACATCATGAGGTTTGCAGGCAAATGGATAGACCTAGAAAATACCATCCTGAGTGAAGTAACTAAGACCCAAAGTACATGCATGGTATGTGCTCACTAGTAAGTGGATATTAGCCAAAGAAGTACAGAATGCCTTAGGATAAAAGTCACAGTCCTCAAGAAGGTTAGGTTAAGAAGCAGAAGGGCCCAAGTGAGTTAACCTCAGTCCTACTTGGGAGGGAGAAGAAAGCAATCACAGGAGGCAGAAGGAGGGAAAGACCTGGATGGGAGAGGGAAGAGTGAAAGGAAAAGGGGAACATGATCAGGTATTAGAGTGGGAGAAGAGGAGAGAAACCCTGAGGGCCAGTAGAAAGAATGGATATATGCATCTTCAGGGGTGGAAGGAACCTTTATAAAATATCAGAGACGTGGGAGGTGAGAGTCTCTCAGGACTCAACGGGAGAAACCTTCGATGAAATTCCCAGTAGTGGGGAGAGGGAACTCATTGAGCTCATCTTCAGTTGAAAGCCAAGGGCATCAAGTGGAGGGATGGGGTTGCCATCCCACAGTCAAACACTCTGACTCAGAATTGTCCCTGTCTAAAAGAACTGTAGTGACAAAAGTGCAGAAGAGATTGAGGGAAAGGATATTCAGTGACTGGCCCAAATTGGGATCCATATCAAGGGGAGGCTCCAATGCCTGACACCATCACTGATGCTATGGTGCGCTTACAGACAGCAGCCTAGCATGGCTGCCCTCTGAGATGCCCAATAAGCAGCTGACTGAGACAGATGCAAATACTTACATCTAACCATTGGACTCCTGTGGTTGAATTAGAGAAAGGTTGGAGAAGCTGAGGACTGTGAGCCCCTAGGAAGACCAGCAGACCCCTGAGATCTCTCAGACACTGACCCACCAATCAGGCAGCATAAAGGGGGTGGAGGTGATACATATATATGCATGTATGTATGTATGTATGTATGTATGTATGTATGTATGTATGTATTACAGCAGAGGACTGCCGGGTCTGGTCCTACTGGGAGAAGAAATGCCTAACCATCCAGAGACCTGAGGGCCCAGGGAGCAGGGAGGCCTAGAAGTGGGGGCTTCCTCTTGGAGACAGCAGGGAGAAAAAAATGGAATGAAGGAATGTGGGAGGGTGGACCAGAGGGTAGTATCGACTAGACTTAAAAAAAAAAAAAAGGTTAAAAAAAAAGGACCACTCTACTGTTTGCTTTAGGTAACTGTAGAAAAATACTTCTAGAAAAGCATGCTATCAAACCTCTAAAAGAATTAAATACTGACAAAAATATATTCATATAGTGTTATCCCAAAATACCTTTAAAAATTTGTATATGTATCCCTCTTTTTTAAAAAATAAAGTTTTAAGAGAGAGAAAAAAAAGAAAAGCAGATAAAACAAAAGTCATTTATTAAGCAAACAATGGCTTTACTGAGAAAATTATTTCTTTTTCTGCCTTCTTTTTTAGGTTGCTTTAGTCTTCTAGGCCAATCAGAGCCTTTCCCTATCAATTAAAATTGAAAGAGGATAGGGGTTAGGGTATGGAATGAAAAGAAAAAGAGAAACCCACAAAATGTATTTTCTTTTTTTGTGGTTCAAGTGTTGATCAAACATACAGATATCTCGATAGAATGTGTTTCAGTTTTCAGTATGAGGAAATTTATACATCTTCTAAACTCAGGCTCTGTATAGGGGAACATTATTACAATTTAATACAAAAGCAAGAACATATTCTAGAAAATTTGAGCAGATGAAGCTGTGGGGCTCAGCTTTACTTCAAGAAATTACAGAAAATTAAAAATTTCTTAGTTAATTTTTCAGTGATACTCATGAACACAATGTGTCCTGAAGGCATGTTAGCATATATAACCCTTTGATACTGATAAATGACATCATTTACAATGTTCATGTTCAGGATCATTAACTGACTTTCTGTGGGTCTCCAGTGCTCTTCCCCACTGGCCCACCAGGGAGGGGGCAGAAGAGAAAAGAAGGGTTCAACTGGTTTTGAGTAGGATGGACAGATTTCCAGAGATGCTTCAGTGAGACGGTTCTAATTTGTTGTTTCATGAATACAGGCTCTTAGGGGAGGAAGAGTTGATTGGTCATAATATAGAAAAATTATTGCTTGGGTGAGAACATTGAGAGGGACTTGGTTTGGGTCATGTAGCACTGACAGAGAACTCTCCACAGGGTCATCCTTCACACAACGTCAAGCATCCGTGCTCAGAGACAGTCTCCAACCGAGGCAGGGTAGAGAAAGGAAACTCCAATGAGAAAGGGAGTCCTCCAGTTTGCACCATGTTCAGAGAGCTATCTGGACGTGGTGGACCGCAACCTTAATAGCAGGGGTTTCCAACAAGTTTCAACAAAAATTTCACAGAAACTCAAAGTTTTAAGTAAGTTCATGATTTGTCCTTGGGCCAGTATTCAGCTGCTCTAGGTCATAAGCGCCAGAAGCTGCAATTTGGAGATGGCTGGATGAAATAGGACAAGTCACATTAGTTGATAAATTCAGTTGTTAAATGTGAATGTTTTTGTAGCCAAGGAATGAATAGGCGCTGAGGAGATTGGGAGTGTTATACACAAAACTGGAAACGGTGGGTGAAGAAAAAGCAGGAAAGTGAAGGAAACCCCAGAAATTTGCTGAAAATGCTATAAAATATGAACATATCTTTTCTTGCATAAAAATTCAGACTCAAAAGTTAGAAAAAGAAGAAAGCTGTCAACCTAAAACGAGAAGAGACACAGAGATTCAAATGTAATAAATTAACTGTCAAATTGTGTATTTTTTATATCAGGGTAAACACTGTACCTATTGCATAGCTCCAAAAGTAGCCCCGTGTTCTTAAATGGCTGAAGAACATTAACACGCAGCGAAGTATCCCATCTGCTGACTTCTAAAATGAACAAGGCTTAGATTAAGCAACATGTCTAAACTTCCAGAGATTGTAATAGGTTTATTCTATAGCTACCAAGAACAAGTTCATAACAACATTGTGTGAATATAAAATTGATTTGGTTTTCAACAAACCTTATACAAATTAATTTTAATATTTTTTTTAAACTGAACAAATTTATTTAAAAAAACAAAGATAAATGTACAGATTTTTAAGCATTTTTGCATAAAAGCATACAAATACATTTTGGTCAGTACTTGATTTTTTTAAAGGTTTGATAGTATGCATTATGATCTTACTAGTTACAATGAGCATAAAGTACATGTAAAGCAAGATGTAACCTGGAAATAGTCAAAGTTTCCTTGGTGTGTAAAGATAAAGCATAATGGTTTTTCATTATCTTTTTTTCTTTTTTTGGCCTTTGTTTTCTTTTCTTTAACTTCATATAGTCTGTGAGTTTTTTCTGGGATGTTCAGAGCTTTCGGGGGTTAGTATCCAATTATCAGTGACTGCATATTATGTCTATATTTTGTGACTGGGTTATCTCACTCAGGATGATATTCTCTAGATGCATCCATTTTCTTAAGAATTTCATAAAGTGATTGTTTCTGATAGCTGAGTAGTACTCCATTGTGTAAATATACCACAATTTTTGTACCCATTCATCTACTGAAGGACATCTGGGTTCTTTACAGCTTCTGGCTGTTATAAATAGAGCTGCTATGAACATTGTGGTACATGTGTCTTTGTTGGTTGTTGGAGCTTCTCTGGGGTATATGCCCAGAAGTGAAATAACTGGATCTTCAGGTAGTTCTATGTCCAATTTTCTGAGGAATTGCCAGACTGATTTTGAGAGTGGTTGTACAAGTTTACAACCCACCAACAGTGCAGAAGTGTTCCTCTTTCTCCACATCCTCACCAGCATCTGCTGTCATCTGAATTTTTGAACTTAGGCATTCTGGATGGTGTGAGGTGGAATCTCAGGGTTGTTTTTCATTTCCCTGATGGCTAATGATGTCGAGCACTTCCTTAGATATTTCTCAGCCATTTGATATTCCTCAATTAAGAACTTTTTGTTTAACACTGTACCCCATTTTTTAAAATAGGGTTGTTTTATTCTCTGGTGTCTAACTTCTTAGGTTTATTGTATACCATGGATATTAGGTCTCTATCATATGTGGAGTTGTTAAAGATCTTTTCCCACTCTGTTGGCTGCCATTTTGTTTTTTTGACAGTGTCCTTGGCATAACAGAAACTTTGCAATGTCATTAAGTACCATTTGTTGATATTTGACATTAGAGCATGATCCATTGGTGTTCTGCTCAGGAAAATTTCTCCTGTTCCTATGAGTTCTAAGGTTTTCCCCATTTTATCTTCTAATAATTTTGATGTACCTGGTTTAATGTGGAGATCTTTGATCCACTTGCACTTGGACCTTGTACAAGGAGATAAGAAAGGCTCTATTTTCATTCTTCTGCATGCTGAGTGCAAGTTGGACCAACACCATTTGTTGAAAAGGCTGTCATTTTTCTATTGAATGTTTACATCTCCTTTGTCAAAAATCAAGTGACCATATATGTGAGGGCTCATTTCTGGATCTTTTATTCTATTCCATTGATCCACATGCCTATCTCTGTACCAGGACCGTGCAGTTTTTAGCACAATTGCCTTGTAATATAGCTTGAGGTCAGGGATAGTGATTCACGCAGATGTTTTCTTGTTGTTGAGGATGGATTTCGCTATTCTAGGTCTTTTGTCATTCCAGATGAAACTGCACATTGCTCTTTCCAACTCTATGAAGAATTGGTTGGAATTTTGATGGGGATTGCATTGAATTTGTAGATTGCTTTTGGTAAGATGGCCATTTTTATAATGTTGATGCTTCCAATCCATGAGCATGGGAGATCTTCTCTGAGATCTTCCTTGATTTCCTTCTTCAGAGATTTGAAGCTCTTATCATAAAGGTCCTTCACTTGCTTAGTTAGAGTCACACTAACATATTTCATATTGCTTGTGACTATTGTGAAGGGTATCATTTCCCAATTTCTTTCTCCACATGTTTGTCCTTTGAGCAGAGGAAGGTTACTGGTTTGAGTTAATTTTATATCCAGCCACTTTACTGAACTTGTTTATCAGCTATAGGAGTCCTCTGGTGGAATTTTGGGGTCCCTTACATATACTATCATGTCATCTGCAAACAGTGATGTTTTTACTTCTTCCTTTCCAATTTGTATCCCCTTTATTTCCTTTTGCTGTCTAATTGCTTTAGCCAGGATTTCCAGTACTATGTTGACTAGGTAGGGGGAGAGTGGGTAGCCTTGTGGAGTCCCCGATTTTAGTGGGATTGCTTCAAGTTTCTCACCATTAAGTTTGATGTTGGCTATTGGCTTGCTGTATATTGCTTTTATTATGTTTAGGTATGGTCCCTGGGTTCCTGTTCTTACCAAGACTTTTAACATGAAGGAGTGTTGAATTTTGTCAAATGCTTCCTCAGCATCTAGTTAGATGACTACGTGGTTTTCTTGATCTTGTTTATATAGCAGATTACGTTGATGAATTTATGTATATTAAACCATCCCTGCATCCCAGGGATGAAGCCTACTCGATCATGGTGAAAGATCATTTTGATGTGTTCTTGGACTCTGTTTGCTAGTATTTTGTTGAGTATTTTGTATCAATGTTCGTAAGTGAGATTAGTCTGAAGTTCTCTGTTTTTGTATGGTCTTTGTGTGGTTTAGGAAAGAGGGTTATTGTGGCCTTGAAAAATGAGTTAGGTAGTGTTCCATCAGACTCTGTCTTGTAGAATATTTTGGAGAGTATTTCTATTAGGTCATCAATAAATGTCTGATAAAATTCTGCACTGAATCCATCTAGATCCAGGCTTTTTTTGGTTGGGAGGATTTTGTTGACTGCTTCTATTTCTTTAGGTTTTATGGAATTATTTAGGTGGTAGACCTGGTCCTGGTTTAACTTTAATATCTGGCATCTGTCTAGGAATTCATTCATTTCCTCCAGATTTTCCAGCTTTGTTGAGTATAGGCTTTTGTAGTAGGATCTGATGATTTCTTGAATTTCCTCAGTTTCAGTTGTTATGTCTCCACTTTCCTTTCTGATTTTGTTAATTTGTATGCTCTCTCTTTGCCCTCTAGTTAGTCTGGCTAAGGGTTTATCAATCTTGTTAATTTTCTCAAAGACCTAGCTCTTGGTTTTGTTGATTCTTTGAGTGGTTCTTTTTGTTTCTATTTGGTCAATTTCTGCTCTGAGTTTGATTATTTCTTGCCATCTATTCCTCTTGTTTCTATCTGCTTCCTTTTGCTCCAGAGTTTTCAACTGTGCTGTCAAGTTGCTAGTGTATGCTCTCTCTAGTTTCTTTTTGGAAGCATTTAGAGCTATGAGTTTTCCTCTCAGTACTGCTTTCATTGCATCCCTAAGGTTTGGATATGTTGTATATTTTTTTTTTATTTTCATCAAATTCTAGACAATCCTCATTTTTTTTCTTTATTTCTTCTTTGACCCTGCTATCGTTTAATAGAATGTTGTTTAGTTTCCATGTGTTTATGGACTTTTTCTTGTCTTTGTTGTTATTAAAGACCAGACTTATACCATGGTGATCTTATAGGATGCATGGGAGTATTCAATCTTCTTATATCTATTGAGGCTTGTTTTGTGACCATTTATATCATCGATATTGGAGGAGGTGCCCTGAGGTGCTAAGAAGAAGCTATATTCTTTTGTTTTTGGATGATATGTTCTGTAGATGTCTTAATTCCAATTGGTTTATAACCTCTGCTAATTTCACTGTGTCCTTGTTCAGTTTCTGTTTCTATGATTTGTCCATTGATGAGAGTGGGGTGTTGAAGTCTCCCACTATTATTGTGTCGGGTGCAATGTATTTTTTGAGCTTTAGTAGTATTTCTTTTATTAATATGGGTGCTCCTGTATTTGGAGTATATATGCTAAGGATTGAGAGTTCTTCCTGACAAATTTTCCCTGTAATGAGTAAAAGTGTCTTTCCTTATCTTTTTTGTTAACTTTTTGTTGAAATTCTACTTTATTCAATATTAGAATGGCCACTCCAGCTTGCTTCTTGGGGCCATTTGATTGGAAGTTTTTTTTTCCAACCTTTGGCTCTGAGATAGTGTGTGTCTTTGTTTCTGAGATGAGTTTCCTGTATTCAGTAAAATCTGGATTCTGCTAATGTTTCCAGTCTGATAGCCTATATCTTCTTATTGGGGGAATTGAGTCCATTCATATTAACAGATATTATGGAATAGTGGTTGATGTTTCCCGCTATTTTTGCTTTTAGAGGTAGAAATGTGCTTGTGTGTCTTTCTTTTTTTGGTTTTCTTGCTTAGGTATTTTCTTGTTTTTACTATGATGTATTTTCCCTCCTTGTATTGGGTTTTCAACCTATAATTTGTTGTAATCTGGGTTTGTGGTCAGATATTGTGCACATTTAGTTTCGTCTTGGAATATCTTTGTCTCTCCATCAATGGCGATTGAGAGTTTTTGCTGGGTATCACAGCTTGGACTGACTCTAGTGTTCTCTTAGGGTTTGCATGATGTCTGTCCAGGATCTTCTAGCTTTCATAGTCTCTGTTGAGAAGTTGGGTTTGATTATGATTGTTCTGCCTTTATATGTTACATGACCTTTTTACCTTCCTGCTTTTCGTATTCTTTCTTTATTTTGGGCACTTGGCATTTTGACTATTAAGTGTCTGGAGGAATTTCCTTTCTGGTCCAACCTATTTGGAGTTCTGTAGGCTTGTTTTATGTTCATGGTCAGCTCATTCTTAAGGGTAGGGAAGTTTTCTTCTACGGTATTGTTGACAATATGTACTGTGCCTCTTAGTTGATATTTTTGCCCTTTTATCTTCCTATTATTCTTAGTTTTGGTCTTCTCATTGTGTCCTGGATCTTCTGGACATTTTGTGTTAGGAGCTTTTTGGCTTTTGCATCTTCTCTGACTGTTTTGTCTATATTTTCCATGTTGTCTTAGTAACTGAGATTCTCTTTTCCATCTCTTGTAGTCTGTTGGAGATGCTTGCATCTGTGACTCCTGATTTCTTTTTTAGGTTTTCTACCTCCAGGTTATCTTTTAGTGTTTTCTTTATTGTTTCCATTTCCATTTTTAAATTCCTTCACCTCTTTGGTTCTGTTTTCCTCTAGGTCTTTGTTTCCTTGAGTGTTTTTCTTGTTTTCTCTTTAAAGGCTTCCATTTCTTTATGCTTTTCCACCCGTTCTTGTTTAAGGATCTCTATCATCATCTTGAGGTATGATTTGGGGTCTGAGTCTTCTTTTTCAGGAGTGTTTGGCTTTCTGCTGTTTGCTGTGATGGGAGAGCTGGGTTCTGGTATTGCCAGGTTGTCTTGGTTTCCCTGGGGTAAGTTCTTTGCTTTCCTCTTGCCATCTTGTTGTCTTTGATTATATGTCTTCTTGTCGTCTGTGATTGGTTTCCGTCTCCCCCCGTATACCTGGCCTGTGTCCCTGGATCTCTGCTGTTTGGAATGGCAGATGGCCTGAGCATTTTTTTGCACACAAGGGCCCTCCAAGTGGAAACTGATTCCCTATGGCAGAGTTCCTGCTCCCCTGAACCAATATGGGGGGATGCTTTCTGTTGGCTTGGCCCAGACCTCTCTGTGGCCTGTCTATTCACAGCGCTGTCTCACCAGGCCTGCATCTCTGGATCTCAGCTGTTCCTGGTGGCAGATGGCCTGAGCGCCTGTTCGGTATGCTCGGGCTCTTGGGTTGGAAACTGAGTCTCTACTGCAGAGTTCCTGCTCCCCTGAACAAATTGGGGGTGGCGTGCTTTCAGGGCACTCGGCCCAGATCTCTTTGCGCCCTGGCTACTCACAGCGCAGTCTCACCAGGCCTGTGGCCCTCGATTTTAATAAATTTGAGCTGCAAATAAATATATCAGTACCATTTCTGTTGCAGTTTCCTGTTGCTGGATAAAGGGCTCTGACCATACCCAGATTGGGAATGGCAGGGGTTACTCCTTAGTCACAATTCATCACTGGAAGAAGTCAAGCCAGGAGCTCCACAGGAAACTGAAAGATCATGAAGGAGGCTGGTTAGTGGCTCTAACCCTGGTTTATGCTCAGCTGTTTTTCTTATACAACCCAGGTCAACCTGCCTAGGCATGGCAGGCACTGCTGCCCACAGTGAGAATAATTCTGTAACAGATAGAGCCTCAGGACGATTTGATTGAGGTTAATTCTTCAGTTGATGTTTCGCTTTGCCAGGTGACTCCAGCTTGTGTTAATTTGTCAGTAAAAACTATCCAGGAGAATACTATAATACTATGTGTTGAAAGTGGTCCCATGAAGATTTTTTGTTGTTCTTTCTGTCTTTCTCCACCACTGGTGACGGTCTTCTGTCTTCATTCCTAAGGTAGTTATTTTTTCTCTCCATGAAGAATACTAATTATAAAGAATCCTTAGTTATAATGGAACAACTCTCATGGGGGCAAATTCATTCATCAGCGTCTAAGCCATTGTCTACTTCTCTCTGTTCATGCTTGGCATTCCCTTATTATACCTCAAAACTTTGATGTCTCTTATAATATGCAAATGGTAATGCAGATAAAACAACACATAATAATCATGTTTTCATTTAAATATTATAATCTGTGTTAACAGATCTGTTCTTTTCTGCCAAAACTCCTTGGAAGATTTAAATGAGCAAACACAAGCCACATTCGCACCTCACAATATGGAAATTTATTTTTTCCTAATAAAAAGCCACTGATTACTTAGGGTGACTGCCTGAAGAAGAATACCTTGAAAATAATTAGGGCATGTTTTTTATTAGTTGCTTTGCACTTGTAGAGAATTAAAATGATGTTTTTAATGCCTTTAAAATTGGTTATAAGGTATTTTAAACACAATTAAAAGGCATATATTCACAGTATACTTAGTAAACATGTTTGACATAATAGTTTTAGGTCATTAACGAGAAAATGTATTGAACACTGACTATATTGGGGTTCACAGTGAAGAAAGCCTCACACCTGATTCTGGTACTTTTGTATCTGTGCTTGGTGGGATGAGTTTTATATTTTCCCACTTAACATCTTTATGTGTTTACTGAGCTCACCTATTCTCACCATATGCTATTGATTTGGAATTTTCTTTTATTATTTACAACAAGGGCACATAGGTTATATCTTACTTGTTTTACTCTCAGTGAAATTTTCAGAATGAATCTTCATAGATCCACACAGTTCTTGCTTGTTATTCCTTGTATAGCTCTCCATCACCCGAACATCCTTTGATGTTTAATCCTTTTCAGATATACACAGTTATGGTATTTATGATACCATGCTGTTGTAAAAATTATGCTGTGCATAGCTTCTAACACATGTGTGTCAGATTTTTTTTCAGTTATAAAGACACTATACAAAAGAACCAAAGAGTAGGAATGAATGTGAACATGTAGTATGTGTGCACAAGTATATGCGTATATCTAATATTATAAGATAATTCACATTTTTATGCAAACTAGCATCAACTTACAGTACCAATAAATATAAATTAAGTATTATATTTGCTCAAAACCACTTGTAATTGTCAAATATTAAATTGTCTGAGGATGTAAAACAAAAGAGGATATACTAAGTTAATGAGAACAAGTTCCAGTTGCTAAACTTATTTTTTGTTAAGAAAGTATTATTCCACATATTTATTAGACTTTAGCTGTTTACATGCCCTGCTGATTTGTAGCCACCAGATCTTCTCTCTTGATAATTTGTATTATTTGTTTGTTCAGTGTAGACATGAATTACTTTCCAGGTAATGGATTGCAAATGACTTCTGGATTAACATTTGACTTCATGCTAGGACATTTCTAAGCAGAGATGCCTGCAGTATTGTTTTAGTACAGAAATAGAAATGACTCCATTATTATTAAATTTATCAAGCTTTTCCTTTATAGATTATCTCTTTCCCAAGTCTTTTCAAATCCTGAGGTTGTGAGTATATGAACATTTATTTTCTTCTCAGGTCTTTATTGTTTGCTTTGTACACTCAGGTCTTTAATCTGTTGAGAATTTCCCCTCTACCGGAAGGTAATGGGGCCTCTGTGTTTTCCACTGTCAACAGTTATCATCCCTTGAACATTCATTGCACAGGTTACATAATCTCTTCTAGTTCTGTTACATGTATTTTCCCACCATTGCTCAGGACTATTTCTGTGCTTTCTCTGCCTTAATGATTTCATTATTGTCTTTTTCAGCATTAATAACAAACTATTAATTAATATGACTTAAAGTTATATTACTTACTATTATTCTTGAATGGTACCTTGGAGTTTTTAGTCATTTAACTTCATATATGAACTTTAGAATTAACTAGTGAGATTTCAATTATCTCAGATACTGCCATATTTGACCAAGTGATTTCATGAATAGTTAAAGTCACAAGCGACCAATGAATCTTTTGAAAAGGAAAATTTCAAGGTTCTTCAATTAATCAGAATGTGTTTTATACCTGTCTGAAACTATCAAAAGAAAGAACAAAGTTTTTAAAAAGACAAAAAAGATTAAACAGAACTTGTGTAAACATGGGTTTGGGAAGGGAGAAGAGCTTCTGACTCAGCTGGTCTGGATCCTTCAGCACTCTGAATTTGCCAGATAGATAGAGTATGTAGTTCCTCAGAAAAACAAACAAACAAACAAACAAACCCACAACAGTAAATACAGCAGCAGCAGCAACAACAACAACAAAACCGATAGTCCTCAGTTAGTGTGAATCTCTTGATCCCATCATGGCCTGTGAACATGCCAGCCTTGCTCCAAATTGCTGATTTGTCCCAGGATTTCAGAATGTTCTATGTCTCGTAAAATGAAGTCAGCCAAGCAACTTGATTTCTGGTAAGTAAACTCCTTCAGGCCTACGCACAGTGGCATTGCTCATTTTAATTTTTATTAAAATGTCCTTATACTGTTTCCCTACTGGGAGGATATGTTTAATAAATTATACACTTTGAATAGAAATATAGTTTTTTTAAGAAGTAGAATATTATATTTATTTAAGACATTTTTTATAAAATGAAAACATTCCTTGGTTCATAATACTAATTTTATGTGTGTTATTTGAATTTCTTTTATCTGATACTATTTATTCAGAAACTGTAATTTCCAAAAATCAAGTCCTACCTGGCCTATGATGTTCAGATTGACATGTTATTAACTTTTTTTTTTTTTGAAAATGTGTTCAGAACAATAACAGTCTCTGGAAACCTAACTCTGGATCTACATTAGCTGAAATTCAACATTACAGTAACGCAGAAAGTTATATGACAGCTTCATTGACTAATACATTGCTTTATATTTCTCTTTGCAAAGAGGTGCGTGGGTATTGGTGTCTTGTGGAACAGGCAGAAGAGATTATCCGTGGGCTGCGGATAGAAACTCTGTGAGCTCTGTCTCTTATACAGGCACTATTCATATAAGTCATCTCTCGCCAGTCCCTAGGAAGAAAAATTAAAGGAGCATGCATGTTTATTTACATTTCACATTGTTTCACAAACATCTGTGAATCTATAAAGTGTTGTCTAAAATTAAACAGTTACAAGAAATAAAAAAGGCAAAGATGAAAAAAATATAAAAAAACACCCAAAAACGTGGCTCCTATTAAAATATGTTCCAAGGTCTTCCCTCCTGCAGGGAGGTCAAAAAAAGATCACATCGAACACCATCTGAATTTAGTGAGTATTGCCTTAGGTTTTCCTTCTAAGGAAGGACCTAGTAGAGTGGTTTTTCTGGATGTTGTTAATTAATTATCCTACCTCACTCTGCAAAGGTTACTTCAGTTTATAACTCAACCACTGTTACATGAAATGTTTATTTATCTTCATATTTGTTGTTAATCTATAATTGTATTAAGATATTATTTAATATTTATCTTCTGTTATTATTTTAGTCATTGTTACTTTGTTAAGTAATACATGATTTTGATTTTTACTTATATGACTAGTAGTAAAGCAGTCAAAATGATTACAGGATGTGATGTTTTATGAATTTTCTCTAAAATCATTATCTTTTCTGCAACTAAGAATTTGTCATTCTTAGCAGTAATCTTTGAAATAGCAATAATATTACATAATACATATGGACAATAGCCTGTTTTCTTTATTTTATTAGATACTCTCTGTATTTACATTTCAAATATTATCCCCTTTCCTCCCTTCCCATCCCCTCTCCCCATCCACTTGTCTTCATGAAGGTGCAATCTCTTCCAATCACCCTTTTCACCTCAGTGTCTTGGCAATCCCCTTCATTATGAAAATGTGCCTTCACTGGACAAAAGACATCTTCTCACATTGATGCCAGACACTACTATCTTTTGCTACATATGCAACTGGAGCCATGGGCTTCTCCATGTGTGCTCAATGGTTGGTGTTTTAGTCCATAGTTGTAGAGGGCTATGTTGGTTGATAATGTTGTTCATCCCATGAGGTTGCAACCCCTTTCAGCTCCTTCAGTCCTTTCTTTTGCACCTTCAGTGGGGTCACCGTGTTCAGTCCAATGGCTGCAAGCATCCTCAGCTGTATCTGTATGACTCTGGCAGAGCCTCTGTGGAGGCATCCATATTAACACACTCCCATTACATGCTTTCTTTGAGATCATGTGTTATCATTTGTTTTCCATTGTTAGATATTAAGACAGTGGAGATTGCATGATAGTGGTGTCTGAAGCCATGGTATCTTGGGAGTTATTAGGATAGTATATTGCCAGGAAGGTGGGGACTATATGACTGAGGGCTTTACAAGAACAAAAGAGATTAGAAGACATTATATATATTCTTAATCCTTTCCTATTATCTAGTGATTCCCAGTATCACTTTGGGCTTCTGATAGCATTATTCTTATCTTTGTTGGACTAGGAGTATGAGTCAAAATAAACTTTCTTCATTATAAAATGGTCTGCCTAAGGAATTTCATTATAGTAATATAAAGTATAATAATCTCAAAAGTTAAAATTTTGTTTTTGCTCTTATATACGTGCTTTTTAAAAGAGTTTTACTTTATTAACATTTCTTCACATTTCATTTGGTGTGAACCTGAGCAAAGGAGACTGGAAATCTGTCAAATGTTTATAATAAAACAACACTAGTCAACACTGAGATTGGTCTTTCAGCATTAACTTGGCAGAACTCAGAGAACTTTAACATGCATTTGTTATTTCCTTGGGAAGAAGATATCTTATTCATTTGCTGTTGAAACTGTAAACTGCTACATCCTCTGGGAATAGCAGTTCTATGTTATCTATCAAAATTTATAAGGTATGTAAACTTTGAGCAATCAAGTCTGTCACTAGGGACATACACACACACAAACACACACACATACACACACTTATTTGTTTCTTCACATATCAGAAAACGCTCTATTTACAAGGTTAGTCACTATGATATACATCATAGTAACAAGTTTAGAAATATATTAGGAAATTGGTAGAGGCTAGAGATCATTATGATTCAGAAAGCTAAATATCATTTTTTCTCTCTCATTGGCATAATATAAAAAACACATACATATATATGCTACAAAAATAGAAGGAGAATATGTGGGGAATGTCTAAAGGTGGAACAAGAGAAAGGGCAATGAAAAAGACAAGAAAACAATAGGAGAAAAAGGAAAAAACTGATATATTCTAGCTTAACTCTTGCAGAATCTGGATTTAAGTATCTATACGTGACTTGAAAGTTGTTGAAGTGGGACTGTTTTGGTTGAACAAGGAGACCCTATAGGTACACATGAGGGTAACAGGAGTGAACATAAGCAATGTACAGATATTAATGTATGAAAATGAAGTAATAGGATGTACTGTCTACATATTAATACAAATTAAATATGAAGATTGATACAAAGTGAAGCTGCAGGAATGGGTTGGTGTTGGTAATCTTAAGATGCTGACTTCAATTTCTACCACTCTCCTCCATTCCACTCAGAAGTCAAGAGAAGTAGTAAGTGACATCATGTGAGGTATAAGGAAATAGAGCCTCAAATATCTGCTTTCTGAATGAATGAATGAATGAATGAATGAATGAATGAATGAAAACAGGAATATGGAAATAGAAAAGACTATGTTTTTATATATTGTTTTAATACTACATTGTATGCTAGATCTTTTGCTATATCATCAACCTTTTCCTGCTACTTATCAAGCCTAGATTCACTACCTTCTCCAGAAGGTCATTTCTTCCCTGATACTCTTAGACAAAAGGCATAAAAAAAGATTGTTACAGTGGGATGGGAAAGAGAAAATCATAGCCTTCCTGTGAAGTAGCCTGGTGGAGAAATTGTGGGAAGTACTGTTCACTGGAAATTTCTTAGGTCCCTGGGACAAGGTTGTTGTACATCAGAGTGATGGGCCTCATCGGAACTTTATAGTAGACTCTCAGGTAAATTTGATGTGTCTTGGAGTAGTTATTTTGTATTAACAAATATCAAGTATATAATAAATTAGGACAAATCAGGAAAAGCATTGGGGATAAAGGGACAGTCTTTATCCCTTAGTCACACAGGATGTAACTCGAGACATTTTGAAGATGCTGACACTCAAGGAAAGATGAACAGAAAGATTCACAGATCATCTGCTATGACTTCATGCTACCCTCATTTTATAGACCAAGTCAGGAAGCTTCTCAGTCTAGATGATTTGAGGCCCCTTCCTTTACCACGAGAGCTCTTTCTAGCTGCACCACCACACAGAATATGATCCACTATTGGCTCATACAACTTGTCCCCTGACCCCTACTCAAGAATCTTACTCCAGATGAACAACTACATGTAGCCAGGCTTTTCCTGGACTTGGTTAAGAAAATCTTGCAAACCAACCACTCTGTCTTCTTCCTAACTTTGGTAGTCTACTCCTGACTAACCACAATTGGCTTAGCCCAACAGGGATCAAGTAAGGTAGCTGTTTTCTGTAGATGACCTATCCTTGCTCTAGGTTCCCCCAAGCAGCCCAGTCTGCACTCACTTCTAGATTTTATGTGTGGTCTGAAAAATATATTGCAAAAGACAAAGCCAATACTTTAAATCCAGGTGCTCAGGTACTGTTGGAAAACCACACACAATATGATGAGCTAGTATAGTTTGCCTCCTCCTAGTAGAAGGAAGTCTCCAGCAATGAACTCCAAAGACAATTACTTAGATAAAATTCAAGATAGAAAACCTAAAAGAGCAATTATAAATCATGTAGCAATTTTAAACAAGTTTAAATAGTTAAAGTAATTTAAAGAATGATACGAACAAACACCTAACAGAACTGAGAAGAGAATAAACTAAACAAAACCCAAGAGAACAGAAGCTGGGTAAAGTAAGGAAGAGAATTTAGTATAGAGAAACCACACACAAGGAAGTGATATAAATGGCAAAGAGAGTCCAAACTGAATTGAAGCTAAAAATGAAAATTTCAGTTAGTCAATAAGAACCGTAATGAAATACTTTTGAACACAGTATATGCAGAAGAGAATAAGATACACAGCAAAAAGTTCATAGAAAACAAGTGAGCAGCATCAAATGGTTAATAATAATGACTAAGAAAACACCACAAAAAGATCAAAATGACAGGAATTTATATATGTATTCAATAATAACTCTGAGTATTAATGGTCACAATTCAAAAATTAGAAAGTGGACTCCAAGACAGAAATCACAAAATCATCTCACTAGACAAAGTAAAACATCCCTACATGATGAAAACCACGAGGGTAACTAGGGATGGAAGGAGCATACCACAACACAATAAGGGATTGGTATGCCAATCCTAAGCCAACATTAGCCTAAACTGAATAAAACTCAAAGTATTCCCATTAAGCTCTGGAACAAGATAAGGATGACCACTCTTTCCACTTCTTTTGAATAAAGTTATTTGAAGGCTTTATGCCTAGCAATAATAAAGGAGAAGGAAATGAAGGAATACAAATAGGAGAGGGAGAAATCAAAACATTCTTTTGCAGATGGTATGAGTTTATGAATAAGAGACTCCAAAGACTCTATCAACAAACTTTTTGGCCTGGTAAACACTTTTAGTAAAACCCAGGGATACAAATTTAACAAACAAAACCCAGAAGCTTTTCAATATATCTATGCCAAACAAACAGAAAAAAATCCATGAAATAATCCCATTCACAATAACCACAAATAAAAAAATCAGAATGCCTAATCCAACAAATAAAAACATAAACAATGTAAGAAACTGAGAATGTGACTAGAATATGAAGGGACCCTCATGCTCATGGATGAGAAGAGTTAAAGATGTGAAAATGTCCATCCTACCAAAGGTAATTAATCTATATGTTCAATGACATCTCAATTAATATAATGTTATTCAGTAACAAGAACAACATTGTAAAATTTGTAAGAAAATGGATACATTGGAAAATATACTTCATGAAGCAACCTAGGCCTGGAAAAGCAAATGCTGCACTTTTCTCTTATATACAGATTCTGCCTTGGACTATTTAGTTTTGTGTGCTTTAATTGGAATATTTCCAGAAACTAGAGTGGGTCACGGTGAATAGTAGAACACTGTTTCAGTAAAGGATAGACTTTAGAATGCAAGTAAAATGAAGGTTTGAGAGGGAAAATAATGGGGGTTGTATAGTTTCAATAGGCAGTTTGTGTAAGGTGAGTAGGAAGGTGAGGGCATGGTAAGGAACATTAACCCAAATTAAAGAGATATGAAGAAATCACCCAGGAACCTTTAATTTCGTAAATCAATTAAAATATAGAATAAAATTCTAAGGCAGGTAAACTGTAAGGGTAAAAATTTTCCATCCTAGAATTAATAGTGTTCTAAATAGAAACCTCTGTGCCAGCTATAGGACACCTTTATAGGAATTATTTGTCTAGGTCACCTACAAGAAGTTGTAATTAAGCCTTTATTTCTGAAGATACCACAGGCCACAGATGCAAGGTATAGAAGCTGAGAATGGTGGCAAAGTCATTTCTAAACAATCTACCCCTTTATTGCCCAAAGGACATTTTGAACCAGTTAATAGCAAGTATGTAAGAGACAGAAGACAGTTAGAAGGGCTGTGAATTACCTTATTCCAAGCTTGACGCAAGCCTTATCATGACACTAACAGCAGTTGTGCTTATCAATACAGGGCCAACATAAATTAGGCTTACCTAACACTCAGCTATGGATGGGGAAGGGGCTAATGGGACTGTACCACTTCTGATGAACTACTGACAACTAGTAAATTCCAGAAGATGGGTAAGCATGGTATCCAGTTGTATTCCTTGTTGATGTCACCAGCCTTTATTGAATAACTCCAAACCCATGTCACATAGACAGTGGTAGTTGAATTTTGAGCAACAGAAAGCTGTGATTATAAGAGAGATCTGTAATAAAACAGAGAATAGCAGAAAAGGGTCACAAACAGGAGAGAAAAGAGAAAAGCATAACCAGAATGTATTATATGCATGAATTAAATTGTCAAAGAATCAACTTTATTAATAAAAGCCAACAAAAAAGACATAAGGAAGAAATGGGTGATAAGAAAAGGAGTGGTCATTGATGGAGGGAAGGGAAAAAGAATGATAGAAAGAATAAACGTAGAGAAGAAGAGAAATGAAGAAAAGAAGAAAATGGTTTACTGTCTAGGACTTAGCACTCATTCTCAACACTGTGACCAGTAATGAGGCTATGCACTGACTTCCTTTTGTTGCAAAAAGAGACTCCTTTGACCAAGGCTGAAGGAAGAACTAGTCTATGGGAAACATAAATAGTTCTGAGGCATGTATAACAAATGTGTCCATTTAGGGAAATAGAAGCAAAATGTTCACCCTAGAAGGTTGGACTCCTTGGTCATGTTTTTTTTTTTTTTCACCAAATTATCTTTTCAAGAGTAAGAGGACATTACTGAAGAAGAGGATGGAAAAAGATGGGGAAGAGGCAATGAAATACTGCACTTTAGGCCTGAAATTGCATCTGTAGTTGGCGTCAGATAACATGAAGATTGGGCTTATTAATATTCAGTAATGGAGAGGTATCCTTCCTATTACATAAGGGCCCATCTTCTCCCCAGGGAGCTATTGCAGTTGATGACTTCTGAGGAGAGAGTCATTGTCTTTCTTAGTATAGTTCTGGTGAGTTACCTCATTGCAGTGGGTAGCTCTATACCCATGCTATTGCAGTGAAGGTCCTGGTTACTCAGTAAGTAACAAAATTAAAACAAAATAAAATCAAATGATAATAGAAGGAGGATATGTTGGAGAGCAGAAAGTCATTAGTAAGGGTGGGAGGGATCTAGCATAATATGGGGGTGAGTTTTCCAAAATGTTATATATATATTATATAAATGTGATGCATTTCCACAATGGAATACTACTCAGCTATTAAAAAAAAAGACTTCATGAAATTCTTAGGCAGATAGACAGAATTAGAAAATATCATCCTGAGTGAAGTAATCCAGTCACAAAAGAACACACATGGATTGTACTCACTGCTAAGTAGATATTAGCCCAAAAGCTCAGAATACACAAGATACAATTCACAGACCACATGAAGCACAAGAAGAAGGAAGACAAAAGTGTGAATGCTTGAGTCCTTCTTAAAAGGGGAAACAAAATACTCAGTGGAGGAAATATGGAGACAAAAATATGGAGCAGAGACTGAAGGAAAGGACATTCAGGGACTGCCTTACCTGGGGATCCATTTCATATACAGATACCCAACTCAGACACTATTTCAGAAGCCAAGAAGTTCTTGCTGACAAGAGCTTGATAGAACTGTCTCCTGAGAGACTCTGACAAAGAAAAAATGAGTTTAAAACTAAGAAAAGAGAAAAGACAAAGCAAAGATCTATCTTAATTTTTTGTTGGAAGAATTATATCTACTACTCTGACAAATAATTGCCATACATTTTAATTTATAGAGGAATTATCTGTATTACCAGTGTTATTGTGTCTACTTCATGAAGCCATTTTCTCTGGCCAAATCGGTGTATAATAAAAATAGTTCATGACAAGGAAATATAATGATCTGGAGAATATAGACTGTGTGGAGTCTCAGATTCAACAATTTATACTTTCTTTGTGATTCAGTTGGTACTGTTTGTAGACTGGGGAGGGCAGTCTTTACTTTTAGCAGTTATTGTCAGATTCTGTTTCTATGGAGACTTTAATCGGCTGCTCTTGGGTAGTCAATGATGCCATAGGAACAGCATTTTTATAATGCCATTTCTTCTTGGAAGGAGAAATTTCTGTTCTTCCTGCAGTGAAACATACCATTGACAACTTAAAAATCTCCCCATATATGTATACATGGAAAACCAAGCTACAGTATCTCTCTTGCAGACCTATTATAAATGGGATCATAATATTCTTAAACCATAATCTTTTAGTTGCTAGGACAAAGAGGAAGTAAAATGAATTAGTAGTCAACATGAAGTTTACAGATTGTCTTCATCTAAACAGAGTCAATAAAATCACATTTAATTACCAACACACTTTACTTTTACCATTAAATAATGTCATATCCTAGTTGGGCAGAGAACCAGCCTCTCTCTACTTCCCTCTTCTTTGTTCCACCTGACATTTCATTTCACTCCACAGTTTGGATTTTATTCTGCTGAGAATCATATCTGCTGTCAGTCTAAGATCAGAACTTACAGCAGGCTACTGCTAGAAGGGGTTACTGGCAGATGGAAACAATATTTTAATAATAAAAAATTCTATCATGATATCTTCGTTGTGTAACATCAACTACATGTTGATTCCTAAGTAAATGTTATTTCTCATCATGAGCAAATATTTTGAAGAGATTCATAATTTATTATGCATATATATATATATATATATATATATATATATATATATAAATATATAAACATGGCTGATATGCAAACTGGGTCAGTCCTTGGAAAGCTGAGACTTGATTCTGTGATAGTACAAGGATTCCTAGAGTGGCTTGGAGCAAATTTCTTGCAGTTGTCCAAGTCTAACACTGCTTGTAAGAAAGATGAGAGAAGGCAGGAGGACTGGATACAGTGGACACTAGGGCAAAGGAAGTGCTATCACCTTTTCCAGGTTTCCTGCAAGGTCTGCTTTTCATGGTCAGAGAGGGTTTTGTTGTACCACTGTAGTAATGGAAGAGGATGGGACATGTATTTTAGAATAGTCTATGACAGAATACTGTTTTAAACTAGGGGTACTTTTATTTGAGAAGTTTTGGGGATGTGAAGGCAGAGAAGACTAATGGAAATGATGAACATGCTAAAGCCTCTTAAGTCAGCTCATTGTACGGTGACTGCTTTATTGACTGCTACTCTCCTGATTCATAAAGACAGCTCATGGTTTCATTTGATCTGCTTTTTAATATCACAGGCAAAGTATGTTTTATTTCCTTCCTTATATTTGATACAAGTTAAATGTTATATAGACATATGTGCCATCATCATAAGACATTTTAGGTTTCACTTATTAGATTCATTGTAATAACTGGATTCATTGTAATTTATGGTGATTTGGGTGCTTACAGATTCCATGACTTTCAATGTGTAAAAAGATCTGTGGCATAGGATACTTTATGGCAATAATTTGTTCCATTTGTTTTAAGTATTTGTGTGGAAGACTGGGTTCCAAAAGTGAGTGTGCCATAGGCCCAGAGAGAGCTGTTCCACCATGGATGGGAATGAGAGCATATTGGCAGAATGTGAGAGTCAAACAGGACATGGTACGTTCTAAATCAATAGATGTGTTCTCAATCAAGTGCTGTAGCTACTACTCAGAGGAAACTGGTCTTGATGGACATTTATTCTATGTTCTCAGACTTATTTTGTTGAGTCTGTCCTTTTGGAGTTTTGCACATCCTGGAGTTTTATTCTAAAAACATTTGTCAGCCTTTGTCAGAAGACAAAGCAGTATGGTTTCTTTGTTGGGACACTAGAACTTCGATGATATGGCGATAGAAATAAGGTAGAGCGCCTTCCTAGATTCTGCCAATACTATATACATGCCTTTGGATTTCCTATATGTAGAAATGTTATAAAAGTACTAGAGTTAAATCAAAAGATCATCTTTAATCCTTATCTGAGAGACAGACAAATCCAGGAAGCCAAGACCAGCAAGCATGCCACCCCGACTGCTGTCCAGAATTGAAAGCATGGTATCTCAAGATGCTAATTCATCAAAGTAGCATTGGTCTTGACATCTGAGCCTCCCAGGGCAGTAGAGTTGGGCGGATAAAATGGCTAATCATACCACACTTTGAGAAAGAAAAATGGGAGCTCTGTGTAGTGCAGGTCCATGCATCATCACCATTTTCAGGACAAGTGAAATGTCAAGGCTGAAATGGCCTCCAGCTATCTATAAAAGAATGTAAGCCATATATACACTCATGACAGCATGTTGAAATATTATTCAATTGGTTTTCTCCATCAGGAAAAAATATTTTCTATCCCACATTTATCAAAAGAAGGTACTAAATTAAAAGTAGAAGTATGGCAACAGAATGCCATCCTATCCAGTTTAATGAATGTTCAAGAGTCCAGAGTAGCTCAAAAGATGTATCACATACATCTTAGCAGGATACTTTATATTTCCATTTTTTACAATTAGTATTTTGCTTTTTATGCATATATTACAGAATACCGAGATGCTGTATATTGTTAATAGTCTTGCCACAAAATATAAAGCTATTTTAAATGAACTAAAATGTATTGTATTGCAATTAAAAACCTTACCAACTATTAAGAGGTCAAGAGTCAGATGTAATACATAATATACAGAATTACAAAAGCATAGAAAGAAATTATTTTGACAAAGTGATTGAAGTACAAAGGTTAATGATTAACATTTAAACAGGTAACAGAATTATATATTATAGCTACACATGAGTCATGTTTATTGTCATAACATTAGATCATTTAGAATATGGGGGAAGGATGCTTAGAGGTTAAGACTACTGGCCCCTCTTCAGGGGATCCAGGTTTGATTCTTGGAACCCATAGGCTGGCTCAATGTCATTTGCAACTCTAGTCCTAGTGTATTTGTCCTTTTCTGGCCTCAAGTGTGGGCATCAAGCCCACACTTAATATTATTAATATCAGATACTTGTAATAATATTAAAAGCACTATTAAAAATAAATACTTCCTGACTTTAATGAACTTCTAATCTATGATTTCTTTGATATAATTTTCTTTCTCTTCCTTCCTTCCTTCCTTCCTTCCTGTCTGTACTTTCTTCCTTCTATAGCTTGTTTGCTCATTCAGTTTTAATCTTCCTTCCTCCCTTCCTCTCTCTCTGTCTCTCCCTCATCTTCCTCTCTCTCTCAGCAACAGGACCTCAGGTAACTTAAGTGGCCTCAAACTGTCTATGTAGCTGAAGATGAGCTTGCACTCCTGATCCTCCTATCTCAACTTCCCCTGTGCTGGGATTAGAGAAATAAACCACCAATCCCAATTTATCTGGTGTGGGGAATCAAACCCAGGTCTTTATTAATCATAAGTACTCTACCATGTGAGTTACTTCTCTAACTGATAAAGACTAATTTCTTAAAAAAGGATATTTTATACTTTCAAAAATATAAAAGTATTAAAGTCACTTAAAGCTATTAAAAATTGACACTAAACAAAGTTGAGGACTTTGGGCCACCCTTGAACATGTTTTCTATGTTTTTATGTATGTAAGAAGATATGAGAACAAAGAGGCTCTGTCTTTATACTCAACAGGGAACTCAAGATGTTAGCAGCTTAATATTTCTAATATTCTATTATAATCACTTATTTGATGCTAAAAAACCAACTCTATCTTAAAATTTACTTATCACTTCAGCTTTCAAAGACACAGAAAGAATTATTTAATAAGCTATGTTTTTAATTCCAGGAATTATAGAAAAGGAAGAAAATGATAGGGATGGTGTCTTCTTTTCTTTACTGTAACATCTATGATAAATTCCTTAAGGATTTCAAGCTAGTATCCAGACACTTATCTTAGAAAATATACATTAATGATAATATTAAAAATAGTTTTTAATCAAAACAAGACTTCTGAAAACAGTCAGCAAGTATTATATTATCTCCTGAAAACAATGACAGATTTGGAGTTTAGAAACTATCCTCTAAATTATAGTATCCATAAATTCACATAGGGCTCATCTACCTCGTCTATATTTCCATGGGGCTTTCTTACCCCTGAGGTAAAGAATTTACCATTGGGCTGATAATACTCCCCATGAGAACTATAGACTAACAAAACCTGCAACATCAGGCATGAGAATCCTTTTTTTACAAATGGTTGGTTGGGGTAATCCTCGTGACCTCCAAAACAATATATACTATTGATGTAGCCTTTGGTTGTCTCTCAGGCGATTAAAGGTAGACCACTAATGCTGAAGCCACCACACAATTAGAGCTTGAATAATTCAAGTTGACTATGACCCAAAACCGTTTTTTTTTTTTTTTTTTTTTTTTTTTTTTTTTTTTTTTTTTTTTTTTTAGATTTTATGACTCTAGAAAATAGCTTGTAAGTAGCCAAGGGAAAGAAATAAAGAACCCTGTCCATTTGTCCCACATACAGACCAGCACAATCAGTGGCATGCAAACAAGAGATGCAGAAAAGTGTACTAAGTCTTCTTTGAATGTTGGTGGAAACTAGTAGATGTGTAACTGGAGTTAAGGCCCACTCAACAGGAGGGAAATGATGTATGGTTCAGGAAGTCTCGCCAGTTCTGTAGGGCTGGTGAGCTCATGAATATTAGAAAGGAATCTACTATTAACACTTAGCTGGACAAGCATAATTCTTGACTGTATTCTAAATTTTATCCTCATTTAACTCATACCCTTCATCAAAGAAGCATCTATTTACATTAAACAGAACCATCACAGGAAATCACAACTGGACACAATGCAGAAATCAACAGATTGGGGTGAGCCTAGCTCCAAAGGGTAGATCTACATCATAAGTCCTGTTCTGGTCCAGCCTGGCATCCATTTTGGGTACCAGGAGGAAGGCAGCAAAAGGTATGGGTTTGAGATGGGACCAAAAGCTGATAACTTTTGGTGACTAATTCTCTCTTGCTATTCAGGGGTCAATAGCTGTTAGCTACTGGCAATTAATTTCTGCTGATAGCAGCAGGGGAAAGGAAGCTTAAGTTATTTGGACTCTCTTTGACTGGAGGGCCCCTCACTGATCAAGGGAGAAGCTCTGAGTTTGTTAACTCTTTGTGAGCCAGAGAAAGGAAGAAGAAAGAAAGAAATTCAGGCACACAGATAACACACACTTGATGAAGCTGAAAGGGGGCTCTATACTCTTTTATTACTGTTCTTATTTTTTTTTATTTTTTATTAGATACTCTCTGTATTTACATTTGAAATGTTATCTCCTTTGCCCATCCTGCTCCCATCCCACCTTCCCTCTCTAATTGTCTTCTGGAAGGTGCACTAGCTCCCAATTTTACTTTCCACCTCAGTGCCTTGGCATTCCTCTACATTGGAAAAACATGCCCTCCCTGGACCAAAGGACTCTTATCACATTGATGCCAGATACTGCTATTCTTCACTGCATATGCAACTGGAGTCATAGGCCTCTCAATGCATGCTCAATGGATGGTGCTCTAGTCCATGGAAGCTGTGGAGAATTTTTTTGGTGGACAATGTTGTTTTGCCCATGAGGCCACAAGCCCATACAGCTCCTTCATTACCCTCAGCACTCTCACCAGTGTCCTTGTGCTTAGTCTGATGGTTAGCTGCAAGCATGCGCAGCCGCATAGAACCATTAGAGCAGGATAATTGATTACATGGTTTTCTAAGCATTTTTACATCCCATAAGTTCATAGCACATTTAAGGCAAAAGTTCTTTTTATAGCTCTATAAGGTTTAAGGAATTACAACAGAATTGTTAACATGACTTTCTATTAACACTAGTATCCGACTAAACATGTATTATCTATCTTGTAGATCCAAAAGCTCATTATAACTTTAAAGCAATAATTTCTATGTCACAAGTTATCATGGTTTTGACAAGAGATAAATCAACTGCCTTGTGTCTTTCTATTTTGATGTTTTATATGGTTAGACAAATCCATCTTTTATTTTCTTTCCTTACACCCACAATAAATAGCCCATTCCCAGTTTATGACCATTAGGTACTGGACAAGGGTCTCATACCTAACCTAGAATGGATGTTTTTGTTGATCATAAATTTGTTCCAAAACTATTTTCTTCCCTATTATCATTAGCCCATGATACATGGTTAACAGAAAAAAATAGAAAAATGTCTTCAGAATTTCTGCATCAAAGTTTATGTAAATTAAAACAGAAATCTTAATATGTAGTTTGAAAAATGCAGAGAATGATTCATATTTCAAGACAAAATATTTGCCATATTATGGTTTTAAAATTATATTAGAATTAAACCTTGATTTACATGGTAGAAGAGGAATTCTAGATCTTTTTTATATAAGACAAAATCCAGAAAGTGATCTTGAAATAGTGTTCTCTATTCATAATAAAATTATTTCTGATTATTTACTATACATATTTAAGATTCTGTTTTTATCCATGACTTATGATATAAACTAATAATGAAACACATTATGGGAGTTTGACATGATCAGAAGAGTCAATAAAACAAAAATCCTGTTTGTTTTGTTTTTGGAGACAGGATCTCAATATGCCCTACCTGTCCTGGAACTCACTATGTTGACCAGGCTGGCCTTGAACTCACAGAGATCTTTCTGACTCTGAATCTTAAGTGCTTGGGTCAAAGTCATGTGTCCTTGTGCCTGGCTGTTTTTCACTTCTTAAAACCATAACCTATAAATCTCCAAATACTGCTATTTCCTGGCAAACTTCAATCTGTGTAATAAATTATGCATTTATTATTCATGTATAATACATAAATATATACTAATTATAAAAATTAGTGTTAAAGAGCTCTTCCACTTTAGAAATTTATTGAGTTATCACTTAGAATTTATCTAGTCATTTGAGAATTTAGGAAGACGTACAATCTGTTAAGCAGGAGAAAGCAATTAAATCCAGTTAGATAACATTAAGTTATTCATTGAAAAATCTCCCAGATGGCAGAATACTAGATGAAGTTACTACTAGTTGGGTGAAAAAAAACCAGTCATTTGGAACCCCCCCCCCCAGTTAAATTGGGAGAAAAAAAATTCCTTATTTCAAAATTCATCTAATTTTGCCTTTGAGAATACTTCATATTCACTGTTACATTTTATCATTCTATATAGAGTAGACAGAGAGTTCTTGTTACAGACTAGGTATTAATATGTCATGCTAGTTACTAATATGTTAAGTAACTAGTACAAGGGAAGAGAGTAAAGGATCTATTACAATTTATATCTGTGAGTTTCTATTATACCTGGATTTCTATCCCAAGATTTCCATAAAATAACAGGGCATTTTTACAGCAAGGACATTATTTTCCTTCCATTTAGAATGTAACATCTTTGACATTTGTTGTTTTATTTTTGTTTTAATGTAACAACATAATATTCTATCCAAAATTACTCAAATAGAAATAAAATCGGAAGCTACTAGGCATTATTCTATGTCAAAGTTGGTTCTCAGAAACCATTTGTTTTATGAAGAAATCAAAGCCAGATATGATGTTACAAATGAGGCTGAACATTGTGGGAGGCTATTTAATTTATATTCAGTTCTTTGAATTCAACTGGCAAAGTGCTGATGACACAGATAAATTGCTTTTTACTTTTTATTTGATCATGGAAAGACATTAAACTTTTATTTCACTTCTAATACATATGCACAGTAGATACTATTACGTATTCTGATGGTGTGACTAGCTGGGAAGCTACTAAATCCTTGTAAGACGGTGGATCTTTTAGTTACTTTGCTCACAGAGTCTCTTGCTGCTCAAAGGTGGTAAATTATCTACTTATACCTTCAACTGTCTGAAATCTTTCCAAGCAGTTCTGAATTTTTATGTACACAGTCTCATTTTAGAGACAAATTTAACGTTATGATAAATGTTTACCTTGGGTTGTTATTTCATTTACAATGTCTAATTTTTTTTAAAAAAAGAATTGCAGTCTTCTGCCTCTATTAAGTATAAAAGAACATTTCTCTGTGTCTTTTGCTCTTGATCAAGCAAAATGGGAGGTAGGGGGAGGGTGGGAAGATCAGGAGTGATGGGGGAGAAGAAGAGAGATAAGTAGGGGGAGAGAGGAGGAGAGGGGGATGGAGTGAGGGAGGGAGAGAGAGAGAGAGAGAGAGAGAGAGAGAGAGAGAGAGAGAGAGAGAGAGGAGAGAGAGACACAGAGATGGAGGGAGGGAGAGAGGGAGGGAGGGAGGAGGGAGGGAGGGAAAGTGAGAGAGAGAGAGGGAATTTATCTTTGACATTAAAAAATAGACTTAAATGCAGTGGAGGTGTGTTTTTGCACCACAATATGATGATGATGATGATGATGATGATGATGATGATGATGATGATGATGATGACGAAGACGACGACGACAATGATGATGACAATGATAATTTATCATTCTAACATTTGCTTTTGAGCAGTTCAATTCTTGGTGCTTTTATAATTTTATAAATGATCTTTTAAAATATTTTCTAAATCAAGGTTGATTTTGTTTTACTGATCAAGACCCAGAGGGTTGTGTCAGACCCCTGCTGGCAGCCACCTCAGTATGACACAATGATTGGAAAGAAAAATACTAACTTAGAGTAAAAACAGAAATTTGGAATGGTCCATTGAACTGCACCATTTTATGGTTGGTTACCATCTAAGCTTCGCAGTAAAGAAATTAAGTTATATTTCTAAGTGCAGACAATCTACATTATTTCCACATGAAATACAGAACATTTTCCTTAAGTTCAGCTGGGCATGAATTTCACGCTCTGTGTGCATGTACTTGGTCACAGCATAACAAAATATTACTTACATATGATGATGTCCATCAACAAGTGAACATACTCATGTCCATATGTATTTGTATACATACGTACAGATGAGTCCCTTTTGCATGACACTCCATTTGAATTACATGTATATTTTATAAAAAAATGACTTGAGATCAGGCTATACCCTACTTACTGTTACTTCATATTGAATACAAGCGTGATTTTTTTTTCAGGTGTCTTGTGCCAAAAATCTCTATTTTACAAACAGCTTTGGACTCTGAGAGTGGGCAGACAGAAATCTTCACACGCCCCGCAACACACAGTTCAGACTGGTGAATGACTTATTCCTGGGAATGGAATGTGCTGCCTTATACATTTATCATGGTGAACTAAGTCTGTAGAGGCACAAGTCATATTAAAATCATGTCTGAGAAATACCCAATCATTTATCACATATACCAGACCAAGGGAAGGGTAGAATTCACTCGTGTGGACCCCATTAGAATAGTAGACACCTAGGCCTGAGATAGAACGGCTCCATACTAACCTGTCATCTGATACTTGGGGTCTGCAATCAACACATTAGGCAGAGAACCCCTGCCCATTTCTAGGGCTTCAGTGCGTCTCCACACCCTGTTATTGATAGGTCTTACTTGACTGATATTTGTTCGTCTACCTGTTCTGCAGCTTTGTGCCTGACCTGCTATTCCGGCTCTGGAACCAGTTCTGCCCTTTTGTCTTTGCTGCTGCTTGAGTCTCAGACTAGACTCTCCCATTCCCTAATCTCTATAGCAATAGCTTACTTCTGGTACAGGTTTGGGTTTGTTATCTTATCAGCAAAGGCTAGATTATATTTCTTTCTTTTTTTAAAAAATTATTCTTTAATTTATTTTTACAGTCCAGACTTTATCCCCCTCCTGGTCCACCCTCTTGACTGTTTCACATTTCATAACCACCCCTCCTACTCTGTCTTAAGAGGATGTCCTCATCCCCCCATCCCCAGCCCACCAGAGCTCCCCACTCTCTGGAACCTCAAATCTCTTGAGGGTTAGGTGCATCGTCTCTGACTGAGTCCAGACCAGGCAGTCCACTGCTGTATATGTGCTGGGACTGCATATCAGCTGGAGTATGCTGCCTGGTTGTGGCTCAGTATCTGAGAGATCTGGGGGAGTCTAGGTTAGTTCAGACTTCTGGTCTTCCTATAGAGAACTAAAGAAGTGTGTGCAGTTTTGTCACTGGAGGACTCTAAGGGGAGGAGGGCAGGGGAAAGTAGAAATTATCACATGTAGGTAGAAATTATGCATGCAGGTGTCATCTGACTAAAGTGTCAACAAAAATAAAATGGTGCCCAGGTATTTTTGGCTAGTACACTAACTTAAACCTTAGTTTTCAAGTCTTTGAAGCACCATTTAAGCTAAATGAAGTAAGAAAGCAAAACATCAGGGAGGTATGCTTCAAGAGGAAGGGTGGGTTATTTCTTGCAAGTTGGTATGGTCCTGGGTGTGAGTTGTCTTAAGCAGGCTTTGGGGAGTTGCTTATGTCAGAGTATTTTATCATAGTGTCAAGAGAGAAAATAGACTGTCCACTAAAATTAACTTCAGGTAAGAGAGAGAAGAGAACTCGATAACGCAATAATAGAAATACTGTCCTCACGATCACAAACATCTTTCTTAGTAATGCACTTTTACTAGGTCTCTAATCAGAAGCCACTAGATATCGGGATATGTACTAAGTCTATCCAGTATTTAGAGTGTTAGCTAATGGTGTGTCCATTGTTTTATCTACAGTGGGTTTCTAATTCATGGCTACAATTCTCTGTAAGTCTAATGTGTCTCCTGTGCTGTGCAGTTAGCCAGCACTGTTAGAGATGGGATATAGTTCCTTGAACTTTGGATTTGAGTTTCTTTGCTTTTTGGGGTGTCCACTGACTGAGGCAGAAGTGATGCTACCCTGCCTCCAATAACCACAGAGCAAAGACTCCTTCAACAGCAGCATGAACTTTGTGATAGGTACTGCTCTACTGACATTGTCATTTTGTTTATGTGCCTGTTTATCAACAAAACTAATGTAGTTGTTCTTACTCTCTGACTTTATTCTTAGGTGACTGAAGCCCAAGCATGTCTTTATGGGATCACTTCAGACAACTAATTTTATATCTTTTTGAAATTTTACTTCAGTGACAGACTCGTCAAAACGACCTCAAAAGTAAGATAAAAATGAACGAACACAGGAGGTCTGTCTTAGAGCAGACTTGTCAAGCCTACATGATGGCGTTGTTTCCTAAAGAAGTGTTTTTGCGTGTATAAATAATTAGGACAAGGTCAGAGCCAATCTTCATCTATTTGAGTCACTAGTCATCAGCTGTCACTTCCCCGCGATCACATAAATGTGAGTGAGACCAAGTACCATTCCTTCTAACCATGGCAGGTTGCTCTGTGGTAAAAACTCTTCTTTGTTTGCTTGCTTGCCTTTTTATTTTTTTTCCTGAGAGAAAAAACACTTGATTACATTATTCAACAGGGAAAATGTCTGAGATAGTGATCTCAGGTTCTAAAGTTGGTATTTTCAGATACTAGTTCTTTTTAAAAATGAGATTCTCCCTGTAATGCCATTCTTTCAGCTTATCAATTAAAATTATATCAACTTATTTGCATCTCTGTATAAGAGTGCACACTTGGGTGGGTGTGCAGACACATAGAGATAAGAAAATTACATTCAAGTGTTATCTCTCTTCCTCTACTATCTAGGGCCCAAGAATGGAACTTGGGGTTCTGGTCTGACAAGTAGTAGGTACTTCCAACCATTGTGCTACCCTATTGGCCCTAATTTACTAATTTTTGAAATTTTAGAGTCTTATATAGAGATCAGGACCCATGCTACAGGTGAATGCTATCCTATTTAATTAGATGCTTATATTGAATGTGACTCAGGTAATTAATATTTGATTGCTCAATAAACATATTAAAGATGAATTGTATTTCAATTATGTTACTAATTTTTGGTCTCTAAATAATCTAGAAGTGAAAGAAAAATTATGTAGGCTAAACATTATATCCTTTTCTAGTTGGGATAAATTAAAATTTTATTCATTTATTGTCTAATTCATAATATTTTCCCATATCATTAGTTTAGCTGGGATAATTATAGGTTTATAGATGTTGTCTTCATAAAATTATCTCTGACAATTAAAATTTGGGTTGAGAAAACTGATGAACAGATCATTATGCAGTGAGTGTCAAATTTTAGTAATAATAAAGGAAACTGAGAATGGTACCCCATCCTAGAGGTTGGCAGAAGTAATATCTCATGCTATTTCAATCACTTCAAAATTTCTATAGCTTGAGTCTCTTATTTCAATAGTTGGCAGGCTCAGCCTATATCAAATACTAGAGTGGTTCTAGAGAGTACTAGAAATTAAAAACGTGTAAGTTCTTCGTCTGTTTGAAGCTTTGGTGAAATTGGAAGAAAAGTACTAGTCCAACAATAGATTAAACATGTAAAAACTTAGAACCACATGCCAATCTGTCTTCCTGGTGACACACACACACACACACACACACACACACACACACACACACACACACACACAACATGTCCTTGGTGTGGATAATTGTGGCTCATTTATACTTACTCTTGTAATTCTTTAATCAGTCTCCCAAAATAGAAGATACCTTCTGAGGATTAGAAAGTAAACCAGTGAACTCCAGGGGCAAATTCTTAACTTAGGCCAGTTGTCAAGCTAAATCTACTGTTCCCTCAATTACATGGATCAGTGCTCTGACTCTCTCTCCACCTGGGGACAGTGGTAGAATCCTTAATACTTAGAATAAGATAGAATCAGGTATCATTTTTCAAAGATGCATGAAAAAGACATTTCCTATATACCTTAAAAATCTGGTTTAATTTTTTAAAACAAAGTAAAAATACCAAATGAAAAATAGGCACATTTTCTTTGTAAAATCAGGATATGATAATCTGTAATGTATAGTAAAATGTTACATACTTAAATAATCTCAAACATAATAAAAGTGGTAATTTAGAGAAAAGAACAGAATTTTCATTATAAAATTATTTATTTTTTAAAATAGTTTTATTTAGGTATATCTGTGTGTGTGTGTCTAAGCACACACGTCCTAAGGATGATGAAATCTTTTAAAAGTTGTTATTGATTTATGGCTTTACTTTTAAGATCTTTCTGTTCAGTCTCACAGACTATTTTTAATAGAGTTGTATTTAGTTTACCACTTTAATCCATATTTACCAAAGATTTTTATAAACATTTGAAATCATAATTCAACTATAGATGTCATTGACTTAAAAATGATTTTTTTATAGCTTAATGCTATGTGGAAAACAGTGTTCTAAAATTTTGTATGGGAGCCAGTCATATGAAAAAGATCTATCTTCTAAAAGTAAAAGATGATATGAATTTCAGATTAATACTTTACCAGGTCTTATGTAATCATTATAAAATATATATATTTTGTTTTAATATAATTTAGATAGCAGAAAGAAGTCATTCTAAATTAAAGATTTTATTGTATTTAATGACTAAATAAATTACTATTTTCTTCTAAAAGTGTTGTTATTCCATGTACTATGTTTCTAACTTTAAACAAGTATCAGTTTTACTTGGAGAAAAGAAAAATACCTGAGTGAAGAAATCTAAAATATCAGCCATCCTGGCTATAGGTATAGATTATAGATATTTGTGTTTATGCATGATTCTTATGTTTCACATGCATTATATTTTCTCTATTTCTTATAATACAATGCATTATGTTTGTTATCAAGATTCTTTCTGTCTAGGTAGCTCCCCATTCACTGTAAAAATGTAAAACTCTTTTAACTATTACTCTGCTGCTCCCAGTTTTTCCCTTTCAGGTCCTGTTTGATGTGTGATCTACATCATCAGAATTAGCACATTAAATTGCCATCAGAGGGCACGAGGCTGAAATTGCACAGACATCATCAGTCCTCTGCTCTTGGCTTTAATCTGCCTTACTCTATGCTGCAGTTATCAGCTGATGAATCTTGAGCTCTAGCTTCCTTTGTATTAAAGGATGAATCATTAAACAAACAAAAAAAAGTGGTGAACCATTTCTATCAGTGTCTACTCACAAAGTACATTCAGTCTCTACTGTCCCCACTTCTCCTCTGAGCCTACGGCATTATCCATGAGACAAAAAAACTCTTTTCGTTTTGGAAATAAAAATATATGATTTTTTTTTTTACAAAAACAAAATAAAACACCTTCCCCAACCCAAAACCCTTCTTTCCACTCACTGCTGTGTAATAAATCTAGGATATGATGGTGATGCTTTGTGTCTGTACATATGGTGACCTTGGGAAGGTTGATATTAACCTTCTTGTATAGCTCTTAAATTCAAAATGAAGTGTCCTATGCACCATGCAGTCCTTTCACCCCTGTATCTCACCACATCACGATGTGAAAACGCCTCTCCTCTGAAGCATCATCTGTCTGTCTGCTCTTGTTTCCTGTTCCTGGTGACAAGGCTTTGATTCCACACTACATCACCTTCCACTGCTTTGACAGTTTCAAGAGAGTCTTTTCAATAATTTCCCCAGTGTTAACATCCCCATCTTCCTCATTGAACTTTATTACCGAGCTTTGTCGGCTTGATTGAGCAGGTGATTCATGAAAGCCTTTGAAAGGACAGTCAACATTCCCCAGAAATTTGTCAGCTTTTTTTCTAGATTCAACTCTCTCTTATTTTTTTCTATATGACAATGTAAGGCTAAATGGGACTATCTCATATTGTCTATGTGTTTATTGGCCTTCCTTTGAAAAGAACAATAAAATACTTGCCCTCCAACCCTTTCTGACATTTTTTTCCTATCCCATTTTCATTTCTTTGGGCTCCCCACAGAATCACTCCCTACCAGGGATTTCAAGTCATAACACTTAGAACAGGTAGGCCACCTGCTTCTTCTGTTCCCCTCTCCATTCTTGTCTCTCTAGAGTACTCTGAGACCTGACATCATCTGTCCACATTAGCATTTTCTACATCCCACCTCCATTAGCTTCTGAATCATTGCTATCCATGGCCAAAGCCAGATTACCTTACCTCTGCCTCTGCCCTCCTTTGTGGAGCCAGACTTGAAGTACTACTTAGGAGATTTCCAGGTTCAGTCTCCTTCTCTACCAAGCTGGCCTATAACCCACCCCATCCACCTTACCAACATGGCGCTGCTTGGAGTCTGAATCCAGAGCTCCAGCCTGAACTTTGGAACTGGAACTTATGGGAGTCTAACCTCTAAACCAGAGTAATTTGAAGACTAACAAACGAGTAATATTCTCATGAGAGCCTGTCAGATCTGGAAAATACCAACCACAGAACCTAACCCCACTCAAAATTAAACAAGGCACTGATTTCTACACCAACAAATACCACAGATGTCATCATTTCAGATGTAGCAATTCCTGGGGCAAAAAATAAAACCACAAAAAACCTGACACAATAGACCTCCTCCCAAAAATCAGTAACCATATATGTCCCCAGAGGAGCAATTTAGTGGAGACAGAAGACAATGACTTAAGAACAGAAATTATAAATATGCTCAAGGGCTTTAAAGAAGATGTGGCTAAGTGCATCAATGGATACCGTGAAACACAAGCAAGTAAGGACAATAATTCAAGATATAAAAGTAAAATTTAACAAAGAAACACATACGCATACAGAGAGAGGGGGAAGGAGGGGGAGAGGGGAGAGGGAGGAGGAGAGGGAGGGGGAGGGAGGGAGGAGAAGAGGGAGGGGGGATGGAGGGAGAGGGAGAGGAATAGGGACAGGTAGAGAGAGAGGGAGAGAGGGAGGGAGAGGGAGAGAGCGAGAGACAAATTGAAATAAACCTCAGAATGAATAATCTAGAAAGTCAAGCAAAATGGTCAGAGGTAAACCTCTCCAAAAGATTAAAATAAACAAGTGACAGAATTTCAGGAATGGTGGGAATCAGAGGGGTCAAGAACAATGGAAGAATATGGCCTGTACAATCATCTAAGCAGGGTTCATGAGGGCTCAGAGACTGAAAAAGCAAAGGCAGAGCCTGCATGGGGCTGTGCTAGGTACTTGACATATGTTATGGGTTTTGGTATGGTGCTTTTGTGGCACTCTTGGCAATGGGAGTGGGGTATCTCTGACTCCTTTGCCTGGTCTTGGGATTCATTTCCTTTTGTGGAGATCTGTCACCCAGCCTTGTGAGGGTTTATGTTTATTCTTAGGATGTCTTACTGTGTCTAGTTGGGTTGATGTCCCTAGGTCACCTGTTCTTTTTGGTGGGTGACAGGGGAGGTAGGGTGGGGGTGATATAGTGAACTAAGGGGGTATAGTGAGGAAGCTGGGAGTCATGGAGAGAGGAAAAGCTGTGGTCAGAATGTATGAGAGAAGAATAAGTGAAAAAATTCAATTCCTGAGGATAAGGTAGAAGAAATAAAATGCTCAGTCAGATAAAATATTAAATATTTAATAATCAAGACACAAAACATCTAGAAAATCTAGGACACTGAAAAGAACATACATTACTAAAAATATGTATAGAAGGAGAAGAAATCTATGACAAAGGAACAGAAAATATTTTTAGACAAATTCGTAAAAGGAAATTTCTCTAAAGACAGAGATGCCTATTAAGGTCCAAGGGACAAGAAAAATCAGACAGAAAAGGCCAGAAAAAAAAAGTTCCTTACAGCTAGTAATAAAAACACTAAATGTATAGAGAAAAGACCAACCCAAAACAAAAACCAAAGCAATCACTCCAAACAAACAAACAACAACAACAAACAGGATATTCAGGGCTGCTAGGAAAAACAAAACAAGAACAACAAAATCAAGCAACCAATGAATCAAATGATCAATCAACAAAAAAACAAAAGCAAAACCCAAGCTATTTATAAAGGCAGACCTATTAGAATAACACTTGGTTGACATTCTAGATTTATGTTGTACAAGATCTCAGATGTCAGTCTTGACTACTATATTTAACAATTAATCACAAACAATGAAAAAAACATTTAAAATAAATTTTTTTAAAGTCACTAATCTAGTACTACCAAAAACACTAGAAACAAGACTTCAATCTGAAGGGAAAGTTCAATGCATCTGAAAGGACACATGAATAAAGCACAGAAAAGTTACTCAAAAGAGAGAGATAAAACATACAACAACAAAACAGAATAAATAAATGCTGCTAGTAAGTGATATCTATTATAAATGAAGATGCTATTAATAAATGATAACTGTTAATATTAATAGTTTCAATTCCCCCATAAAAAGACACAGATTACCTTACTGGATTAGAACACAGAGTACTTGTTTTTTTCTTACTGCATCCAAAAATACACCCCCATCAAGGACAGACATCACCTTAAGTTAAAAATAATAGAAAGGTATTCCAAACAAACTGAATCAAGAAATATGTTTTATAACTATTTTAAAATATTACAAAATAGGCTTCAAATCAAAACTAATAAAAATAAATGGAGAAAAACACTATATTTCTATTAAATGAAAAAACCTCACCAAGAAAATATTATAATTCTAAACTCTTATACACTAAACACAAGGCCACCATGTTCTTTAAAGTAATATAACTTTCATGAAACTCACACAGTGGTCTTAACACAAGGATGGAGAGTATCTTCAATAATCAGACCCTTTGTAAGAGCCTGAAAAAAATACTTGGAAATAATGTTAATTAGGAAAGGGAAAGACTTGTAAAACAAAAGCTTTTTAAGGCTGATGAAAGAAGTAGAGGAAGACATGAGAGGATAGAGAAAGATCCTCCGTGGTTATATATTTGTAGAATCAGTTTCATGAAAATGGCCCTCCTACCAAAAGCAGAGTCAATACAACTTTCATCAAAATTCCAACAAACATTTCCATGGAAACTGAAAATTATCCTTCAACTTCATATGAAAACCCGGCAAAACAAAATAAATGAGGAAAGGAAAACAAAACAAAACCCAGGACAGTTAAACAATACCAGGTTATAAAGGAACTGTTAGAGTAGTATCATTCTCCCATATTTCAAGTTACATTCATTCAGTAAGAAAGGGTGTGGATTTATGTAAATGGGAATTGTGGGGGATCTGGGGGCAGGGTAACTGTAATTAGAATATCTTGCATGAAAAACATTCTTTTTCGGCAATAACTTCAAAAAAGTCATGAAAATGCATAAATAATGTCTTTTGTGTAGTGACTATCAGGGGCGTTCACAGACACCTGTGCAATGTTGGAAGTGTTCAATTTTCTTACTCCCGAATGGATTTGTTCGGTATGTTCACTGTGTAAAATCCCACTAAGTTTAACATTTTCACATGTACATTTTTCTGTATCTGTATTATTTTCCTGTCAAGATAGTTGCTAAAGAAACCAGAAGGCAGCTCACACCTGGTTACTACAGCTCAGCATCCCCACGGTGACCTCTGAGTAGGGTGGAACTCTCTCATTTTACTTGAGGTCTTGGTTCAGTCATGTCTAAATTTCTCTGTACAGTGGCGTAGAACATTATTTAAAATAATTTATACTCCTGTTTACTTTTCCCCCGAACCTTAGTTTAATTCTCTTTGTCAGATTCAAACTGTAGGCATGCAGGTGTGCATAAGTCTCAGGGTCTCAGGGTCTGCTCTTCATTGGATTCCTAAGGCAGACTGCAGAGACATCTTACAGGGGAGTTTGACCACCACTTAAAAGGCTGCAGTAGCAATTTTATTCAAAGCATCAGGCAGTATATTCTGAGGGTTAAGAAGAGTCACATGAGTAAAGTGTTCAATCACAAGGAGAAGTTACAAATGGAAAACAGTTTTTGCGTAGAGGCACATGAATACATGACAACAGCCAGCTGCAGTGAATTGTCTGATGTACACTCAGCTGGTTTTCATAACACCTGGGAGGGACACAAAAGCACAGTTCAAATGTAATTCATGGGTTTTGAAGAAACTGAAGTCACAAGACTCTTCTCTTGGTTTCTTGTAGTTTTTTTTTTTTTTTTTTTTTTTTTTTTTTTTTTTTTTTTCTCAGAATTGCTCTCCAATGACCCCACTTTTGGACATCATTTGAATAATAAACTGGTTAAAAATAGGGTACTGGAAAAAAAAAACAGAAACTGAAAAGAAGAAAAGGGAAATGTATATTTGGTAAACACAGTTGAAATCGAAGCAAACTATTGGGTAAAAATAGAGAAAATGTACTTAAATAACTTAGGTTTTCAACACATTTCATATGCAAAATTTAGTTTATTTCATGTATTTGAAGACAGTGAATATTGATGTAGAATTTTGCATGTCTATTAGGGGAACAATTTATGATTTTTTTTGCTATTTATGATGCTAGGGGAACAATTTATGATTTTTTTCTATTTATGATGCTTTTAGAGAAAGTAAACTCCTGTTTGTTTGTTTGTTTGTCTTTAATAAGATGTAGTCCAGCATAGAATAGTTTTCATGTTTTAGGAGAAATAGCATTTAAGATATAGAAATGGGATTTTCCATTTGGGAACTATCTCATAAGAAAATATCAAATTTTAACTTGAATATGCAAGCAATAATGTTGAAAGCCTAATATGAAAATATTAACTTCATTTCTCTTCTTATAATTTTTTTGCCGTGTCCCCTCTTCGTACCCAAAGCATAGAGCTACATTATTGAGCATTTCTGAACAATTTCCAAGGCTTAACAATCCAGGCAAACAGCAGGACTTGATTAAAGTGAATTTCATTTAGCAATTATATCTTATTTTTTACTCCAATGGAATACAGACAGAAACCTGATAATGAATTAACAGCCAAGTATTATCAAAAAAAGGGATTTCTGCTAAAGGCTTTTATACGATCCAACTATGTTGAATTTTAATGCCCTTTGGTTCCAAAAAGGCTAAACTTTTCCCAGGCTCTCAGTCCTCAGGCATGGGATCCAGGACATCAACATAAGCACTGACTGAGAATTCGTTACAAATTCACATTTTTATGCCCATGCTATAACCAGTCAGTCAAAACCTTCAAGAGCCAGGCCTAGAATTCTTGGTCTTGCATGCCTTTCTGTCAGGCGAGTCTTGTGTTTGAACTGTGCTAAGATAGATTCTGAGCTGGTAACCTATATAGCTGCAGAGGAACACACAGATACACACGTCTTGAAGAATCAGTTTACTGATGGATTGTCTATATATTTTGTATAATGAATTGCAAATATCCAGAAAATACCCCAGGGTGCTCCAACCCAGCTTCAAATTTGTATGATATCTCAGTAGTCAACTGAAATCATTGTCTCAACACCTGGGTCATTTATTCTTTCCCACATTCTGCAATCAAGTGCTTAAGGCAGGCTCTCTGAGTCTAAGGGATCTTCACTTAAGGTACCAACAAAGTTTAAATTTGTTGGGAAAGAAATGGTGAGGAGGCTTAAAACAATTTAATGATATATTCAAATGATATATGTTGAAAAGAATGTGAGAGAACCTCTTTAAGTTATCTCAGAATCTCATTTTAGATCTTGTTTTTCAACTTTCATAAGAATATCAAAACACTATATTAATAAAATGTAATGATTAAGTCTAGTATTATATTTTTAGAATTCTTTCTTCATTTATTGAGAAAAACTAGTTTTTTAAATAATAATATTTTTCTAGGGAAGTATGGACTGCCTTTTAAATTGTCTAGGGCAAATGTCTGAGGCACAGTCCTAGTACCAGCAAGACAAAAACAGATGTTTCTTTAGTGTGTCATTCTAAAAGTTTAAGCCTGTGAGGTGTTTGTGCTACTCTCAGTTCCCCTTGAGTCAGGATCTGCATAGCTAACAAAAGCTGTGTCAGTGCTAGGCTTGATTCAAGCGCATTGTTTGAAGTTCTTTTCATCACGAAGAATATAGGCTGAGTCATAGAAGTAATGACAGAGCCTCCACCACCCTGACAGGGACAATGGCAGAAAGGATTAAAAAGGACGATTACCTTGAAAACATGGTCAGGGCTTTGTAAAGGCTTGAGAACATAAGCTCATATCTTTCAATGTGAATACATTATTCTCCCCTCTATTTCCTCCCTGCAAGTCCTCCCTTGTAACTCCACCCTTATGAGGTTTTAAAGTCATGGACTCTTTTTCTATAATTGTTAAACACACACCCACAAGCATGCATGTACACACACACACACACACACACACACACACACACACACACACACACACTCATTCACTCATGTACCTTGTGTGATTTGTGCATGCATGAGAAAGAGACAGGGGTGGGGAGGAATGGAGAAAGGGAGGGACGGAGGGAGGGAAGGAGAGAGAGAGTTCTAAATATATAAACACAACTTGTTCAGTTTATCTGAATGTTTTCAGGGCTGACCATTTGGTATTGGGTAACTGGTGTGCCTATCCTGGGCAATCCTGTTTCTCTTGATTTCAGCATTCTTTCATTGTATATAGTTCTTTACTTAGGGGTTTTTACCATATCTATAACTTGTATGCCAAATAGATTCAATAGGTGATAACTGTAATTATTTTCTTAAGATACTTTCGAGTGTTAAAATTTACTATTGAACTAAATCTAAGTTATTAATTAAATTTCAAGCAAAAAGTAAAATTATGGGGTGGGGATATAGTAAGTAGTGCCTACTGAAATGTGTGTGTACATGTCTGTATGCAAAATATATACTCTATACTCTATTGAAAACATAATATTGAAATTAATTTGGAACCACATGAAAATGTTTAAAAGTTCAAATTTTAAACATTTGGTTTTTACATATTGAATATATTTATTTAAAAAACAAGGCAAACGGACATTTTAGAGAAATTGAAAACCAGAAGTGATGGTTTTAAAAGTTGGCTGAATACAGAAATAACCTCCTTTTCCCAAAGTTTTATTTCTTGATTTAACTGTGAATAGGTTAATTGGCAATCAGATACCCAAGGAAGCTTTATTCTTCTGCTAATTACATTTTCCTCATCATGAAATGGTTGGACCATTACAGAGCTCTTGCCTCATTATGTGTGGGCTTTGTATTTCTCTCTTGTTTCTCAGCTCTGAGTCACTCAAATAATTAAAATTAGAATTTTCAGTGAATCATTGTTAATATTAATTAAATACCTAAGGAATATATCAGGGTTTTGTAGAAATTAAATTAAATCAAATTAAAAGCCAAATAAACAAATTGCAGTTTGTATAGGACACTTCCTTACATTAGCCTGCTAATAATTATTAGTTTTTGAAGTAATGAGTATCTCTAAAAATTTGATTTTAGAAACCTCCTGGATTAAAGAAAATAATTTAGTTATTGTTGAACTGAAGGTAAAAAGCTGCGTGCAAGTGACAGAGCATTTTTAATTCTTCAGTTTAGGCCCTGATCACATCTTATCATTTGCATCCCAATCATTTTCTTACATAATATTTAATTGTGAATAACAAATCACTTATTAACTGATAAGATGAAAACTATCTGTATCAAATAACCCTGCAATTTTAAATACCTTAATTGAAGGAAGAAAATATGTTTTAAAATAATTTCGTCCAGCTCCCAACGATTGAAAACTAATATAAATACTGTGTTTCTTTAGTCCTGAGAAAAATTATCTGAAAGAAAAGGAAAATTAGCACGTTCAAAGTCCCTAAAATATGCAAATCTTGGACTAATTTTATTTTAAAAGATACTATGTAATCTCTAAAACATATTTTTTTGTGTGTGTCACTGCCATGCTTTGTGCTCAGAGGTTAGGATGAACACTTCCTTGATATGAGCATCTTCTCAGCCTCATGACTAATTCCTTCTTCTAACTTTACCTCTGTACAGGCCATTGTCCCCGCCTCATCTTGCTGTTGAATGTATCCCTGCTTACCTCAGCGAAGCTAGGGACCACTGACATCTCTCTTCCCTCTCTATGGGAAATATTCTCCAGCTGCTCAAGATCCACTGCATTAAATCCTGTTCCAGTTAATATGCTATATACAAATTCACGGGCATCTCTGTGTTGCTTCCTAATTGATGATAAGTGTGAGGGTAGTTTTACTTATTGGGGTTTTAAAGGGTTTAACAGATGGGACAAAATCATTTTAAGTAAGTACTTCAGCTCAATCTTCATGCTGGTCCCTCAACAACTGGAGTGGGGGCTATGTTTGAATCTGCTGCTTCTAACTGGGCTGTCTTGTCTGCTGCCCTCTGTGGTAACAGGGTAGGTCAGTATCCAGAGTGGACTTCCTTCTTCAAAGGAAAGGGAGTATGGGGGGATGGGTTCTGTGAAGGGGCACTGGGATAGGAATGTAGAGTGAATAAATAAATTAATTAATGGAAAAACTAAGATGTTGTTAGAGTAGTTTTTGTTTTATATCAAGTCTAGCAGACAGTTTGTAGAATTTAATATAGTACTTTAGTTTCTCCATTACTGACGTGGTTCCTTCATTTGGTATGCTGGTGAAACTGATTAGCCCATATAGACACATTTACTAGCTGGATCCCATAGTTTATCTTGGCATTCTTTCTCTGTGTTACATAGGCCCATGGGTTTTGTGAACTAAGGCCATGTATCCACCATTAATTTCAGAGTTATGTGAACTTGACTGACTCCCCTCAAATCTATGTTCTATACTCTACCCCTCTCCTATTTCCCAGAACTCTCTTGAATCCTTCCTGACCTTTATTTTCTGTCTCTATTGTACTCGTGACTTTTCTAGAATGCAATATATTTAGATCCTACAGAACATAACCTTTAGAAGCAGACTTATTTAGCAACGTGCTCTTAGGTTTCCTTATGCTGTTTGTGTCTTGGTAAAGCTGCAGTTTTTCTTCACTAAACAGCATCCCATTGTGTGCATGTACCCACTTCTCCTAAAAAAAGGACACATTTTTGCCTAGTATTTTTTATGGGGGGATAATTATCAAGATGCAGCTATAAACATTTGTGTGTTGGTTTCTGTGTGGAGGAAATTTTTTAACTTATTTGGGTGGATAATTGGGAGTGCTTTAGTTTGATTCTGTACTAGGATTATGTTCAACTTTGTAAAAACAAAACAAAAACAAAACAAAACAAAACAGTAAAACTGTTTTTCAGTGCCACTGAATTATTTTGCATTTTTACAGTTAAGTATCTGTTGCTTTGCAGTCGTTATTAGTGGGTTTTCTCTACCTCATAGGAATTTAATCATCCTAATAGATGTTCATGCTTCAAGTCTGGTGAGTAATTTATCATACCCATTTCCATCTGTTCATCTTCACTAGTTCTCTGCTGTGCCCTCATTTTTTGAGTTGGATTATTTTCTTATTGTTTAATTTCAAGTGTTTACGTGTCCTTGATATATATTGATGTAACTTCTTTGTTGGGTCCATGGTTAAGTAAAGATTTGCTTTAAATCTGAAGCTTGTTTTTATCTTTTTTCTTCTTACTATTTATCTTTCATAGAGCAAAAATATTAGTTTTAGTGAAATTAATTGTCACTTGTTTTTATTTATTTTTTTGCTGTCATGGATCATGTCCAAAGAACAGCTGTGAAATATAAGATTGGTAACGATGTGTTATCTGCCCTGGAGTTGATAGCTTTGTATTTGGGTTTTTGGTACATCTTGAGTTATTTTGTGAAAATCTATATAAACAGTCTGTTCAGTTTGCATAAAAGTCTGATTGGTTGTTTAGAAGACAAGTTTTGAACTGCCTTAGCTATGCTTGGAGAGTTTATCTGTAAGACACTCTTTTGTCTCTCCCATTGCTTTCTAAGTCTACTCTCAGTAAAAACATTTTGTTTTAGTTACTACAGTTTTAAACTGTGTCAAAAATCACATAGCATTAGCTTATCTATTTTTCTTAATTATTGCGTTTGTTACTTTAGATCATGTTGATTCCTGGCTACTGTAAATAGAGCATCAGTGAACATGAATGATGAATTATCTTTGTAGGGTATAAAAGTTCTATATGTATAACTCCAGGAGTGGGAGTATAGTGGATCACACGGTAGTTATATTTTTAGCATTTGAGTAACCTCTATGCTGATTTCAATAGTAGATACACTCATTTTCACTTCTACCAATGGCAAATAATTGTTACCATTTCCCTACATCCACGTTAGTATTTCTTACCATGTTTTTAAGCTTAGGCATTTTACCAGGGTAAGATCATATCTCAAAGTAGTTTGATTCACATCTCTCTGACAGTGCACTTTGTTGCAGAGAAGCTGGTAAATTTCATGTGCTCCCATTACTCACTTGGTCATAATGCCTGCACTACCAGGGTCCTGTTCACTGTGCTTAGAAGTTGAAGCAAAATCCTTACTTTCTCCTATATCACATGCAAGGTAGTGGGTCACATGCTTGTTGAAGATGCTGTCTCTTTTCCACCGTTTCAGCTTCTTTGTGAAATATCAGGTGACTGTGTGAATGTAGGCTTATATTTGTGTCTCCATTTTTTCCTATTGATCCATGTATCTGTTTTTATGCTAGTCTCATGCTGCTTTTATTACTATTTCTCTGTAGTATGACTTAATATCACAGATGCTGAATACTGCTTTTATTGTTCATTTTAATTGCCATCCTGAGACTTTTTCATTTCCATATGAAACTATATATATTGGTTTTCTTTAAATTTATATTTAGAATTACCTTGGAATTTTGATGGTTATTATATTAAATTAATTCCAAGGCTATTTCTACTATATTAATCCTACCAATCAATGAGCAAGGAAATCTTTACATCTTCTGATATCATCTTTAGTTTTGTTTTCAGTCTCTTAAATTTTTTCTTGTGCCAGTCATTTTTAGCCTCAGGTATATTTGTTTTATAGATTTTTTTAAGCTATTATGACTTTTTTTTCTATTGTTTATTTGATTTCTCTCCTAGTATGCTTGCTGTTAGAACATAAGAGGCCTACTGACAGTTGTGTGTTATGCTACATTGCTAATATGTTTATTTGCTTTGGAGAATTTCTGGTAGAGCTTTTAATATATAGAATCTTATCTTCAAATATCTTTGACATCTTCCATATATATATATATATATATATATATATATATATATATATATATATCCTCTTCTATTTTTTATTGCTGCTGTCTTTCTTTAAGCACTATATTGAAAAGGAATAGAGAGAATGGAATACTTATCTTGTACCTAGTTTTAGTTGAAATCCTCCAGCACATGGGAATAACATGATTTCTACCCTAAGAACCTTATACAGTTCTTAGAAAGAAACCTATAATGTGTACCTTCATTTCAAACCCAGCCCCTAGGTGTCTTGTACTGTGAAGCTATTCCAAGCTCAACTTGTGACTAATTTCTACTTACTGTTCATATATTCTACTCACTGGCTTCAGAGCCTCTCAACCTGGTCAACACTGATTCTTTGATTACTTGTCTAAGCTCTGTGCATAGCAGAGTCATGTCCTGTGACCTCAGCTTTCATGTCTTTCAGCAAGTTTGCTAATGGTCAGTTTGTTTAATTTTTCCTTTGTTGTTTTGAAACTCAGGTATTTATTATTATATGGTTAAGACACATAAATAGAAATTGTATACTGAATTTTATGCCAGCTTAATTCTGAGTAGTTTAAAACAACTTTTTCCTTGTAAGCTTTAGAAGGTATCAAACAGAAAGACCTCTGGTTGACAGAAAGGTAGATGATAAGAAAATAAATACTTGAAGATTTCACAAACAAAAAAAGAATAAAAGTTTTTTTCTTAATCTAGACACCAGTAAGTTCAATCCCATTTCCCATATGGGATTAATAGTCTTCAATTCATCTCATGTGTTTTGTTGCTGAAATAATTATGTTCTTAAAGAGGTAAATAAAAAAATTAAGAAAGCAGACAGAAAAGCTAAGTCTGTTTTTTAAGCTTCCTAAAGACTCCTTTTCTGCCTGGCTTAAAACTTTGTGGCTAGAGCACCATCCTCCCTGATCTCAGGTATGGCGTGCTCTGTCTGGGTCTCTCACTTATCATTTTATTAGGACTTTTGATCTTCTGTAAACTATAAATGCTCTTGAAGTTTTTGAGTGAGCCTTTCCTGTTTTCTTTCCTACAAGAAGTATTAACAGCGAAGTCTTCACTGCTTCTCACAGTTACATCCCTGTTTCATGCAGTCACTCCTATCAACTTCACCTGTCTTACAATTTTCTCTAACCTCACCCCCCTAACACTGCCATTCTTTCTACATTGCAGTCACTGGCTTCACTGCATATTCACTAGGGTTGCTGTCCAATCCCTTCCTAGAGTCCCAGATGTGAATATCAAATCGCATCTTTGCATATACATTCTAACAACTCAAACTGGCTTGCTTATGCTTTTCATTGTCTATTTTTCCATTTCTAAAACTTATTTAGCAAAACTGTCACTATTACTCTGATTCTCAAAAACAAAACCAACCAAACAAAACACCAAAGTCCTGCAACTCTAAATGTTCCTACCAAATTGACATTTCACGTCTTAGGCTGCTCAAGTTTCTCGGTCTACCTACTAAATGTCACCCTTCCTCCATCCTTCCTTCTACTCTCATTTCTGCCCTGAAGTACAATTGTCCCCAGAACTTCTGAACTGTCACAAGGACATCTTCTAATTTGATATTCCTTTCAACTTCAAGCATCGATGCCAAAGTGCCCGTAGGCACCACTCTGATTACATCATTTTGTCTCTGAAGAACTTCCATGGAAAAATAAGTAGATCCTTAGCCTGATTGTCATTACTTAGCCATGTAATGGAGATATTTCAAGATTAACTCCTTGTTCTCTGAACTCAAGCCCAAGATTTCAGTTTCAGTTCCATATACACATACACTTTAACTTGTCATTTTCATATATTTTTCAGTCTTCTGCACAAAAACTCCTTTCTGCTAAGCCTCCCTTCAAGGCTGTGTTTAATCAGTATCACCATCCCAGAAGTGTTTCTAACAATGAATGCATGAATGTAAATAAACACAGAGGTGGACGATTTTTGCCTCTTCTTGGGGTGTATAATTTTTCCTATTTTCATTCAGATTTGTCGCTTACTATTTGTCCTAGTAGATAATGTCAATCCTGGAGAAATTTATTTCTGTTGTCACTAGTACCTACACATGGCAGTAATCAGGTGGTCAAAGCAGCACAGGGAATACTTTGCTTCATGCACTAAAAGCCTTTGCAGTACAGCTTTGGGTATGGATGGGCCAAAGCCTTCTCTTAGGAAGTCTATTGCCTTTGTAGCAAATAAAGGAGCAGTACATTCACGTTTCCCAAGCCTGGCTATCCTCTATCACAACACTGTCCTTTGTCTACTTCATACCATTATTTGTATTTGCTCTCATTATCTTCACATCATTATCCCTATTTAAATGTTTAGATGTTTACTTTTTTCTCATATTCTTGATGAAATGATCGTGGTTGGTAGGAAATTGGTCTTGCCACTGCCTTACTTAACACATGGTTGATAACCAAGAACCACTGAACAAATGAAAGAATGAATGAATGGCCAAACCAATGTCTACCTATATATTTAGGTCTATTTTAATTGATACAAATAATAAAAAATATAAGAGTGGAATGGGTAGTTCTTAAATATGACAGATAAAGACAATCAAACAGTTTGGAAGGGATGATGAACTACATTTCCACTACCTGAGGTTGGTAGTCTTTGGGGTGGCCATTGAATTGCTAATCCTTTCCCTAGAAGTCTAAGCCCTGGAAGTGGAATGTATACATGTATATATATATATATATATACATGTACATACATACATACACACACACACACGTGCGCACACACACACACACACACACACACACACTTTCATTCATTTTTGAAAATGTACAAAAGATAGTGTAAGGATGGCAGATTTTCCAGTTGATGTGGGAAAGAATTATTGACTGAACAAATGTCAGGCCATAGAGAATGTTAAGGTAGTTTGTCAAGTGATGTGAAATAGGTCCACATCTTGAGGAAGTCATCTGCACTCAGTCCTCTGCAGGCACAGACCAGATGCTTTTTAGCTAAGTCCTGGTGAAGCCAATCTACAGAAGCATATAGGTAACAAGATTGTCGGTCATTTGTGCCAAGTGCCCAGTCTTTTTTTTTTTTTTTTTTTTTTTTAAGATTTATTTTATGTATGTGAGTACACTGTCACTGCCCTCAGACTCACCAGAAGATGGCATCATATCCCATTACAGATGGTTGTGAACCACCATGTGGTTGATGGGATTTGAACTCAGGACCTCTGGAAGAGCAGTCAGTGCTCTTAACCACTGAGCCATCTCCCCAGCCCCGCACCTAGTCTTACTAAATAGCTACAGATTTTTTTTTTTTACTTCAGAATTGTAATGTCAGAGACTAGAGGGATGTTTCAGCAGTTAAGAATGCATCTTGTTTTTGCAGAGGACCCTTGTTTACTTCTGAGCACTGGCATCTGTACATTTATAGCTGCCTAAAACCTCAACTTCAAGGAATCTGACATGTCTCTTCTGGAATCTGCAGACATCTGCACTGGAGTGAACACACACACGCACACGCGTGCGCACACACACACAATTTAAAAATAAAACTTATCAGTTTGGTTGGGGAAACTCATGCCTTTAGCATTAGTACTCCAAAGGAAGAGCTCAGTGGATCTCCATGAGTTCAAATTCAGCATTATCTACATAGTTCCAGGCCAGCCAGAGCCACATGGAAGGGCCCTATCTAATAAATATATAACAATAACCCTTTAAGTAGAAGTAGAAAATAGATTCTTAAGAAGTATTTTTTCTGAGGTAGAAATATTCTCTAGTAGGGAATAGGATCTAGACAGAAGGTATATGCTGTATATATGTATATATATATATATATATATATATATATATATATATATATATATATACTGAGTAAAGTTCCAAGAGACATCTGACATCACAAAATAGCAAAGCTGGTTGAATTATCATTAACAAGGTTTCAGTTTCAAGCAGAGAGAAGGAGCATCTCATGTATCACTTAGTACTGTACTGTTAATGTCAACTCTAAAAGGTTAGAAACATTATATACTACATACATGCACATATATTTCTACACATAAATGACACATTCATTTATGAATTTTCAGTTTATACATATATGCATATGTAGTTTATATTTTCCAACTGACAATGTTCAGAGGGATTAAATAAAAAGGAGCAAAACATAAGTGTGATTTTCATTTGGTTTGAGAAAATTACATACTTTACATGTATGCATATATATCCATGAACATGCACAGGATACATATGTATATCATGGTGGTCATATTCATATGTATATACACATTCATGTACACTCCCTTTACTCTATACCAAATCAGCTTTAATTTAGATAGTAACTGCAGATGGTCAGTCTGAGGTCTCTCTTGCTTTCTTTCTGTCAAATGAAGCACAAATGAAGGAGGAGGCTGAAAAAATAATGGAACACATGACTTTATAAACTACAATGTCAATAAAGGTTACAATTTGGATGCTGCTGATTTTCTAACTTCTCCACTCAATAATGTGGGTCCTGAACCAATCTTGAGTTACACAAGGCCCACAGCTGCATGGTTACCCTTCACCCTTCCTTATCGAATGCAGGCAGACCAAACAGTTCAGGCTTGAAATCGTGGAGGGAACTCAGCACGAGGGTGGCCTTTTTCGTTAGGTCTCTGTTCAGGTTTTCATGAGGTACCATGACCACCTGCATCCCACTGGCAACGGCAGCCTCCACCCCGTTTGGAGAATCTTCAAAGACGAGGCAGCTTTTTGGATCAGGGGGAGGAGAGAACCTCTTGGCACAGGTTAGAAATATGTCTGGGCTTGGCTTGCCATTCATTACTTCAGGATCATCTCCCAGAACGATGTGGTGAAATAAACCAAAGAACTCTGTGTGTCGACTGGTCTTTGTTTTGAAGGCGAGGGCCGCAGAGCTGGTGGCCACAGCAACAGGTAAACGGTGTTTTCTCAGGTGATGGACCAATTCCTCAGCTCCTGGCATGAGTGCAGCTGTGTGTAAGACCTTCTCCAGCTTCTCCTGGCTTTCTTCCAGTAGTTCTTCTTTGGAAATGGGCAACTTCAGGAACTCTACTATGATCTGTGTCGTTTCTAGAGTCTTCCTCCCCATGACCAACGACTTAACATCCCAGTTGTAATTCTTCCCGTAGCGGCTGCATATTTCTTGAAACACATCGGAATATAAATCTTCAGTATTCAGAAGAAGTCCATCCAGGTCAAATATCAGATGTGTAACTGGTTGAAACTGGGGCACAGAAATTTCCTCCGCCATTATGGTAGTGGTGGAGGGGCAGGGTCAAAAGAGGAGCGCATGCCCAGACGCTTGTCCTACACATGCGTGTTGGGGGCTTCTGTGACGTATTTTCTATGGAGAGCTGACAATTAAAGAAGACATCAGATTCATGAGCTTAAGAAAACCACCAGGTAAACACTGAACAAGAAGCAAGAAAGAACACAATAATATAGGGAATAAAGCTGAACTCATAATGCTTTATTTTTAATGGATTTAAGTGGGAGTTAGAATGAATAAGGAAGCAGATATGGAAATGGAGCAAGAATGAATTGAAACAATCAAAACAAAACAAACAAACAAATCCAAAACAAGTCCTGCGGTTCTATTCACAAAATAAAGCAATGTTGTAAGACTATGAATTTTTAAAAAAAATTAAAAGATAATATTTTTAAAAGGAACATATTTCTGGAAATGTAAATTATTTGTATCAAAAATTAGATAAAATAATTCTTTTCTAGTGAGCCTTCATAGATTTTTCAAATAAGACATTAGTTCATTAGGAGTTTGGTTCATGAAGGAAACAACCTTTATTAAACAATCTTAATGATCTTTCTGACCACTCTTGTTTTACAGAGGACATACAAAAACTTAAATTTCTTGGGATTCTGCAGTGATATGAATTTTGAAAAGGATCTGAAGATGTCAGAACTAGAATAGTTCATGTGCAACATTTACAATTAACCAAGAAAGTTAAGTTGATAATTTAAGCCCTAAATAACCCTAAGTAAGACTGTCTTAGGGGACTGGAGAGATGGTTAGGCTATAAATAGCACCTGCTGCACTTCTAGAAGAACTGGGTTTGATTCCTAGCACCCACATAGCCACTCACAACGGTATGTAGATCCTGTTCTCTAGGATTTGACACTCTCTTCTGGTCTCTGCAGATACTGCCTGCATATACACATGGTGCATAAGCACATATGCATGGATACATACAAAGTAGCCAAGTGACAAAATAAAATAATAATAAAAAATAAATTCACTGGTCTAGAAACCCCCTCATCATGGCAGTGTTAGGTACCAGTCACATCAAGCATTGTAGAAGAAACACTTGCCCTTACAGTTCTTAGATTCTTGTACTATGAATTATGCCCAAAATGATCATAACAATCAAGAAACTACAGATTTTAAACAAAAATGTATAAAATTTAACTTGATGCTTCCCTAATGTGTGTATGTCAACTCAAGGCAGTGTGAAGCTATTAAATACCTGAACTGTCAAACCTAACCTATAGCAAAGCAGTAGCTACTGAAAAGAATAATTTAAGTTGGTTGCAAAATTAAATATATAAAGTAAGCAATCAAGAGGACCAAGAGTAAAAGCAGAGTGCCACTAGCTACTGCATTTATAATTAGGCCATAGTAAGAAAATATATTTAATACTATGTCAACATGGTAATTACACAGTAAATAGATCTATCAAAATATCACAGTAAATTCCATAAATCTGTAGTTATGTGTCAATCAAAATTTAAACAAGAGTAAGCATAAGTATTTATATGCACACATGCATACAACATATTTCTTTCTTGATTTCTTAGAGCCTCAAAAAGCCATGAAGAAAAACCGTATTTGAAATAGAAAGTTTGAAAATAAATTCGTATATAAACAAATAGTATTTAAAAGGATCTTTACGCAAAACTAAAAGTTAATTTAAAAAGTAAAAAGATCATTAAATTTTGTTAATTGTTTATGATAATATTAAATATTATTCTAGTCATGTCTCAGATAGCAGATGCAAATCAAATTCTTAAAACAGAGCATACTATAGATGAAGAAAGTCTGAGAGGTAGAGATTACAGGGAGGCTAAATGTTGGGGCTGGGATGGGAGTTCAGAGAGCCCTAGCTCTGAGATATGACCAAGGTGGAAAATGTTTCTCTGATGTGTCTATATATGAAGAAAGCCTACTACTGGCACTTTGCCATGACATCCCACCTTCATGAAATAGTGCTTTACCTGTTTTATTTTCTTTGGCTTCTTTCCAAATCTCATTACTAAGGTTCTTTATTTTCTGTCTCTATTTATCCCGATCAATTCCCAACTGTTGTCTTCTTGTTCATTAATAAGTTCTTACCGGGAGCTAAAATTCATCTTGCCACATAAACTGAGTACTTTGTAACCCACACACATCATTAATTCTTCTGAAGTCTATTGGATAATTGATTAGGCTTTGTATTTTTTGCAGTATTGCATGTGAGATGTAGAGCTAGTGAGCTTTGGTATTTATGCCTCTGTCCTACAAACTCACAGCACACATTACTAGGGCATTGACACAGACAGTACACTAACAGAGTTCAAAGAAGTGTAGAGGCAGCACTGGTTCAGACATTTGCCTTTGTAGATCATGTTATGTTTGAACATAAGTTGAAATATTCACAAAACGGTACTGTTATTCAAGAGTATTAGAATTTCTGGTTTCTCTAAAAAACAAAACAAACAAACAAAACACCTCCATGATATTCATATATTTATTAAAAAATCATACATAACCTGTCAATTTAGGTATAACTGGCCCAGCAGGTGTGTAAATGCTTATGGCTTAACTTGGCATTGTTTGGACTTCTAATTTGAACACGAATAAGCTGCTGTACCATTACCTACCCATGCAATGTAGAAAATTAAGGACTTCCTTCTGTTTTGCTGATTTTCTTTGGAACTTTTCATTAAAAAAAAAAAAAAAAAAAAAAAAAACCAAGTGTTTCAAACTGGTTGTAAAACTGACCTACTTTGGAAATTTATTAGTTACTTTTTAACTGTCAAGAACAACACCTAGGAACACTACAATTGACATCCTTGTAAAATAGAAAAGTGAGCCTAGAACGTACTATGACTGCCAAATTCAGAACAGACATTATTCTTAACAAAAAATAAAAGAAAAGAAATAATCAAAAAATATGAAAGGTAATCAGTGTAATAAAATTTAATCATAAATTTGCAAGGTTTTTCATTTTTGGGTAAAGGAATAATCATTATCCATTGTTGACACTTAATGTGCTCAAGTAGAAAAGCAAATTTAAGGATCGACTCTCCAGTGTTTCACATGGGTGGCATATAATTTATGTACTTAGAGTGGATGACAGCTGGCATGTCTTAAGGAGGCATTTCAGACTGAGACAGTGGTTTCTGTTTGGGTTCTCTGCTAGAGATACTTAAAAACATGAAATTTGTGATATCATTTTTAGGAGTGTTTTATGTAAGCAACTGAGAGTGTCTCAATGCATCTGACTTGGTGAAGGAAGTGGACGTTATGTACTAGTGAAGAATCCTCAGATACCACCATGCTACCTCTCAGCCGCGGGGTTGGGAATCAAGCTGCTTTATACTTGAAGCATAGTTCATTATTTTTATGTGTGTAATAGTGGAAAAATCACTTGATAGTTTCTATGCCATATTTCCTTTACATAACACTGAAGAAAATGTGATATATATATATATATATGCACATATATGTAATAAAATCCTCTATTACAGTAGCTAAGAGAAATGTAGAGACAAATAGTAGTGTGAAAAATCCCATAAAGAGGAGAAGAATTCAAAAGGGGAGGCTAAATATGGAGCCAGACAGTTTGGTTCCAAGATTTGTTCATATTATCTACTAAGAGTTTTAGAAGAAAAATACTAAAAATTAAAATCTTATATACTGGAGAAGCTTACTGTGCCTTTACAATTCATATATGAATATATATTCTGGAAATGTCCATGCCTCCACTGGATTATTTTTTTAAATTTTATCTATCATCTATCTATCTATCTATCTATCTATCTATCTATCTATCTATCTATCTATCTTTTTTTTAAAAACTTTATTTTATAAAACAGAGATAAATGTACAGATTTTTTTTAAACGACCTTATTTTACAGAACAAGGATAAATGTACATATTTTAAACATTTTTTGCTTAAAATTATACATTTTTGTCAGTACTGTTTTTTTAGACATTAAAATAATTTTTACATAAAACCATGTGAATATATTTTTTTAGGCAGTACTTAATTTTTTTCAAGGGCTTGACAGTATGCATTGAAAACCTAATAGTTACAATAAGCGTAAAGTACATGCAAAACAAAACGCAACATGGAAATAGTCAAAGTCTTCTTGTTTTGTAAATATATGTATATTTTTTTGTTTTCTTTATTTCTAGGACTTCATACAGTCTGTGAGTTGTTTCTGGGGGAGTGCAAGCCTCTGGGGTTAGCATACCACTATCAGTGATTGCATATTATGTCTGTTCTTTTGTGACTGGGTTATCTCACTCAGGATGATATTCTCTAGATGCAGCCATTTTCTTAAGAATTTGGTTAAGTCATTGTTTCTGGTGGCTGAGTAGTACTCCATTGTGTAAATGTACCACAATTTTTGTATCCATTCATCTTCTGAAGGACACCTGGGTTCCTTCCAGCTTCTGGCTATTATAAATAGAGCCGCTATGAACATTGTGGTGCATATATCTTTGTTGTGTATTAAAGTGTCTCTGGGGTATATGCCCAGAAGTGGAATAGCTGGGTCTTCAGGTAGTACTATATCAAATTTTCTGAGGTATCGCCAGACTGATTTCCAGAGTGGTTGTATTAGCTTGCAACCCCACCAACAGTGGAGAAGTGTTCCTCTTTCTCCGCAGCCTCGCCAGCATCTGCTGTCATCTGAGTTTTGGATCTTGGCCAATCTGACTGGTGTGAGGTGGAATCTCAGGGTTGTTTTGATTTGCATTTCCCTGATGGCTAAGGATGTCGAGCACTTCCTCAGATGTTTCTAGCCATTCGGTGTTCCTCAACTGAGAACGTTTTGTTTAGCTCTGTACCCCATTTTTTAATAAGGTTATTTGATTCTCTGGTGTCTAGCTTTTTGAGTTCCTTGTACACCTTGGATATTAGGCCTCTATCTGATGTGATGTTGGTAAAGATCTTTTCCCATTCTGTAGGTTGCAGTTTTGTTTTCTTGACGATGTCTTTAGCCTTACAGAAACTTTGCAATCTCATTAAGTCCCATTTGTTAATTTTTGACCTTAGAGCTTGAGCCATTGGTGTTTTGTTCAGGATATTTTCTCCTGTGCCTATGTGTTCTAAGGTTTTCCCTACTTTCTCATCTAATAGTTCCAGTGTATCTGGTTTAATGTGGAGATCTTTGATCCACTTACACTTGAGCTTTGTACAAGGAGATAAGAACGGGTCTATTTTCATTCTTTTGCATGCTGAGTGCCAGTTGGACCAGCACCATTTGTTGAGTAGGCTGTCCTTTTTCCATTGAATGTTTACTGCTCCTTTGTCAAAAATCAGGTGACCATATACATGAGGGCTCATTTCTGGATCTTCTATTCTATTCCATTGATCCACATGCCTATTTCTGTACCAGTACCATGCAGTTTTCAGCACAATTGCCTTGTAATATAGTTTGAGGTCAGGGATAGTGATTCCCGCAGATGTTTTTTTGTTGTTGAGGATGGATTTCGATATTCTAGGTCTTTTGTTATTCATATAAAATTGCACATTGATCTTTCCAATTCCATGAAGAACTGAGTTGGAATTTTGATGGGGATTGCATTGAATCTGTAGATTGCTTTTGGTAGGATGGCCATTTTTAAGATGTTGATTTTTCCAATCCATGAGCATGGGAGATCTTTCCATTTTCTGAGATCCTCCTCAATTTCTTTCTTTAGAGGTTTGAAGGTCTTGCCATACATGTCCTTCACTTGCTTAGTTAGAGTCACACCAAGGTATTTCATAGTTTTTGTGACCATTGTGAAGGGTACCTTTTCCCTAATTTCTTTCTCCACATGTTTGTCCTTTGAGTATAGGAAGGCTACTGACTTGTTTGAGTTAATTTTGTATCCAGCCACTTTGCTGAACTTGTTTATCAGCTGTAGGAGTTCTCTGGTGGAATTTTTGGGGTCACTCAAGTACACTATCATGTCATCGGCAAAGAGTGATGTTTTTATCTCTTTTTTTCCGATTTGTATCCCATTGATCTCCTTTTGCTGTCTAATTGCTCCAGCCAGGACTTCCAGTACTATGTTGAATAGGTAGGGGGAGCGTGGGCAGTCTTGTCGAGTCCCTGATTTTAGTGGGATTGCTTCAAGTTTTCCACCAATAAGTTTGATGCTGGCTGTTGGTTTGCTGTATATTGCTTTTATTATGTTTAAGTATGGGCCTTGGATTTCTGTTCTTTCCAGGACTTTTAACATGAAGGGGTGTTGGATTTTGTCGAATGCTTTCTCAGCGTCTAGTGAGATGACCATGTGATTTTGGTCTTTGAGTTTGTTTATATGGTGGATTATGTTTATGGATTTTTTTATGTTAAACCATCCCTGCATCCCAGGGATGAAGCCTACTTGGTCATGATAAATATCGTTTTGATGTGTTTTTGGATTCGTTTGCAAGGATTTTGTTGAGTATTTTTGCATCAATGTTCATAAGTGAGATTAGTCTGAAGTCCTCTCTCTTTGTAGGGTCTTTGTGAGGTTTAGGTACGAGGGTTATTGTAGCCTCAAAAAATGAGTTGGGTAATATTCCATCTGATTCTATCTTTTGGAATATTTTGGCGAGTATTGGTGTTATATCCCCAATAAATGTCTGATAAAATTCTGTACTGAACCCGTCTGGACCTGGGCTTTTTTTGGTTGGGAGGCTTTTGATGACTTCTTCTATTTCTTTAGGTGTTATAGGGTTATTTAGATGGTTTACTTGGTCCTGGTTTAACGTTGGAATCTTGTATCTGTGTAGGAATTCATCCATTTCCTCCAGATTTTCTAATTTTGTGGAGTATAAGTTTTTGCAGTAGGATCTGATGATTTCTTAAATATACTCAGTTTCAGTTGTTATGTCACCACTTTCCTTTCTTATTTTGTTAATTTGGATACTCTCTCTTTGCCCTCTAGTTAGTCTGGCTAGGGGTTTATCAATCTTGTCGATTTTCTCAAAGAACCAACTCTTTGTTTTGTTGATTTTTTCAATGGTTATTTTTGTTTTTATTTGGTTTATTTCTGCCCTAATTTTGATTATTTCTTGCCGTCTACTCTTTTTGGTATGTCTGCTTCCTTTTGTTCTAGGGCTTTTAGCTGTGCTGTCAGGTTGCTGATGTGAGCTCTCTCCAGTTTCTTTTTGGAAGCACTTAGGGCTATGAGTTTTCCTCTCAGTACTGCTTTCCTCGCATCACATAGGTTTGGGTATGTTGTGTTTTTGTTTTCGTTGAATTTTAGAAAATCCTTAATTTCTTTCTTTATTTCTTCTTTGATCCTGCTATCGTTTAACAGAGTGTTGTTTAGTTTCCATGTGTATGTGGGCTTTTTGTTGTCTTTCTTGTTGTTAAAAACCAGCCGTAGACCATGGGGATCTGAGAGGATGCATGGGAGTATTTCAATCTTCTTATATTGATGGAGGCTCGTTCTGTGTCCAATTATGGGGTCAATTTTCGAGAACGTGCCATGGGGTCGTGAGAAGAAGGTGTATTCTTTTACTTTAGGATAGTATGTTCTGTATATATCTATTAATTCTAGTTGGTTCAAAGTCTCTGCTAGTTTTGCAGTGTCCTTGTTCAGTTTCTGTTTCCCTGATCTGTCCATTGGTGAGAGTGGGATATTAAAGTCTCCCACTATTATTGTATGGGGTGAAATGTATTTTTTGAGCTTTAGTAGGTTTTCTTTTATGAATGTGGGTGATTTTTTGTTTGGAGCATATATGTTAAGGATTGAGAGTTCCTCCTGACAGATTTCCCCGGTAATGAGTAAAAAGTGTCCTTCCTTATCTTTTTTAATAACTTTTGGTTGGAAATTTACTTTATTCGATATTAGAATAGCCACCTCCAGCTTGCTTCTTGGAGCTGTTTGCTTGGAAGTTTTTTTCCCACCCTTTTACTCAGAGATAGTGTCTGTCTTTGTCTCTGAGATGAGTTTCCTGTATGCAGCAAAAGGCTGGATTTTGTTTATGTATCCAGTCTGATAGTCTATGTCTCTTTATTGGGGAGTTGAGACCATTTATGTTAATAGATATCAAGGAATAGATGTTTCTTTTTCCTGCCATTATTGTTTTTTTGGGTTGAGTTGTGTCTGTGTCTTTTTCTTTTTTTAGTTTTCTTGTTTAGGAGTTTTCTTGTTTTTACTAGGCTGTATTTTCCCTCATTGTATTGGGTTTTCCACCTATAATTCTTTGTAGTGCTGGGTTTGTGGTCAGATTTTGTGTGAATTTTGATTTGTCTTGAAATATCTTCGTCTCTCCATCGATGGTGATTGATAGTTTTGCTGGGTATCACAGCTTGGGCTGGCACTTGTGTTCTCTTAAGGAGTGCATGATGTCTGTCCAGACTCTTCTAGCTTTCATAGTCTCTGTTGAGAAATTGGGTGTGAGTCTGATTGGACTGCCTTTATATGTTACCTGACCTTTTTCCCTTACTGCTTTTAGTATTCTTTCTTTACTTTGGGCACTTGATGTTTTTACTATTATGTGTCGGGAGGTATTTCTTTTCTGGTCCAACCTATTTGGAGTTCTGAAGGCTTCTTTTATGCTCGTGGTCATCTCATTCTTGAGGGTAGGGAAGTTTTCTTCTATGATTTCGTTGAAGATATTCACTGTGCCTCTTACTTGATACTCTTCTCCCTCTTCTGTTCCTATTATCCTTAGGTTTGGTCTTCTCATTGTGTCTTGGATTTCCTGGACATTTTGGGTTAGGAGCTTTTTGTTTTTTTGCATCTTCTCTGGCTGTTTTGTCTATGTTTGCAATGTTGTTTTCTGCCCCCGAGATTCTCTCTTCGATCTCTTGTAATCTATTGGAAATGCTTGCTTCTGTGACTCTTGATTTCTTTTTTTGGTGTTCTGCCTCTAGGGTTATCTCTTTTAGCGTTTTTTTTTTATTGTGTCAATTTCTGTTTTAATTTCCCTCTTCCATTACTTTATTTCTTTGGTTCTGTTTTCCTCTAGTTCTTTTAGTTCTTTGAGTGTTTGTCTTGTTTATTCTTTAAAAGCTTCTTAATCTTTTGGCTTTTCCTCTATTTCTTTTTTAAGTATCTCTATCAGCATCTTGAGGTATGATTTCAGGTCTTTGTCTTCTTTTCTGGAGTGTTTGGCATTCCGATGTTTGCTGTTATGGGAGAGCTGGGTTCTGGTGTTGCTAGATTGTCTTGGTTTCCTTGGGAAATACTCTTTCTCTTTCCTCTTGCCATTTTGTTGTCAGTGATATGTTCTTGCCTTTACCTTGTATCTGGTCTGTGTCCCTGGTTCTCCACTGGTCCAGATGTCAGATGGGCCGAGCCCTGTTTTATGCCTCAGAGTTGTCGGGTGTGAGCAGAAGTTCCAACGTTCTTTTTCTGGTTGCTGGATCAGGCATGTTAGGGCAGGGCAAGGTAGGGTGTGCACTTTCCGTGTGCACTCCGCAGAGATCTCTCTGCCCCCCGGCAGCCCAGGTCTCCCACCCACCAGTTGCTCAGCCTCTACGAGCCTCCGTTCTGGGTGGCAGATGGGCCAGGCTCTGTTCTGCGTCCTTAAGTTGCCTCAGGGTGGAAACAGAAGTTCTAATTTTCTGTTCCCAATCACTGGATCGGGCAAGGCAGGGCAGAGCAAGCTAGGGTGTGCACTTTCCGTGTGCACTCCGCAGAGATCTCTCTGCTCCCCTGCAGTGTAGGTCTCCCACTCACCAGTTGCTCAGCCTCTATGAGTCGCCATTCCAGGTGGCAGATGGGCCAGGCTCCGCTCTGCGTCCTGAAGTCGCCTCCGGGTGGAAACAGAAGTTCTAATTTTCTGTTGTGAATCGCTGGATCGGCCAAGGCAGGGCAGGGCAAGGTAGGGTGTGCACTTTCCATGTGCACTCCGCAGAGATCTCTCTGCTCCCCGGCAGCCCAGGTCTCCCACCCACCAGTTGCTCAGCCTCTACGAGCCGCCGTTCCGGGTGGCAGATTGGCCAGGCTCTGCCTCTATCTATCTATCTATCTATCTATCTATCTATCTATCTATCTATCATCTAACTATCCATTTATTATTCACTTTACAAGCCAGGATCAGCCCTTCTTTTCCCAGTATCCCCTTAGGTAAGTCCTTTCTCCATTACATTTAGAAATGGATGCCCTCCTCTTAGTGTCAAACCCTCTCTACCTCCTATCTCACTCCTATCTCTCAGTGACCCCCACCCTGTATATCAAGTTGCTGTTAGACTAGGCACATCCTCTCCCACTGAGGCAAGACAAGGCTGTCCATTTAGATATATAATCTACAGGCAGGTACGTGGCCAACACGCTTAGGGATAGCCCCTGCTTCAGTTGTTTAGAGGACTTGCATGAAGACCAAGATGCTCACCTGCTACATACATGCTGTCAGCCTAGATCTAGTCCATGCCCATTCTTTGGTTGGTGATTCAGTCTCTGGGAACCCTCATGGGTCTAGATTAGTTGACTCTGTTGGTCTACCTGTGAAGTTCCTATCCTCTTTGGGTCTCTTAATCTTTTCCCCACTTCTTCAACAAGACTCCCTGAGCTTCATCTAATGTATAAGTGTGAGTTTCTGCATCTCTTTCCATTGGCTAGTGGGTGGAGCCTCTCAGAGGATAGTCATGCTATCTGTCTGCAAGCATAACAGAGTATCGGTATAGTGTTGGGGATTGGTTTTTGCCCATAGGATGGGTCTCAATTTAGAGCAGTCATTTGTTGACCATTCATTACCTCAGTCTCTGCTCCATCTTTGTCCTTGCCCATCTTGTAGGGTGGAGGGTTTTTTGGATAGGTTGCTGTCTTTATGCCTTCACTGGGAGTCCTGTATGGCTACAGGAGGGAGAAATCTCAGCTAAAGTCACCCCCTTACACTCCCTTAGGCCTCAGGATTGCCTTAAAGATTGCCTCTGCCTCCAGGCTCTCATTCTCTCTCTTTATCTCCCTACCCCTCTCCCCTGCTCTTCCTACATATGATACCCTCCCAGCTCCCCTCCACATTCCTTCTTTCACCCTGTTCCCTCCTTCTATAGACCTCCAATATCTATGTTTCCCGTCTGAAATAGATCCAACCATCTTCCCCAGTGCTCTCCTTGTTGTTCGCTTCTTTGGTCTGTAGATTACAGCATGGCTATCCTGTATTTATGGCTAATACTCACTTCTAAGTGAGTACATATGATGCATGTCCTTTTGGATTTGGGTTACCTCACTCAGGAAAATATTTTCTAGTTCCATCCATTTGCCTGCAAGATTCATGATATCCTCGTTTTTAATGCCTGAATTGTATTCCATTATGTAGATACACCACATTTTCTGTATCTATTCTTCAGTTGAAAGATATCTAGGTTGTTTCCAGTTTCTTGCTATTATGAAAGCTGCTCTGAACATAGTTGATCAATTGTCCTTGTAATATGGTGGAACATTTTCTTTGGGGGGGGGGTTATATGCCCATGAGTAATATAGCTGGGTCTTGAGGTAGAACTATTCCTAGTCTTTTGAAAAATTTCCAAATTGATTTCCAGATAGGTTGTACAAATTTGCACTTCTACCAGCAGTGGAGCAGTGTTCCCATTGCTTCACAATCTCTCCAGCATGTGCTGTCGTTTGAGTGTTTAATTTTACCCATTCTAATGAATGTAAGGTGGAATCTCAGAGTCAATCTGATTTGGATTTCCCTGATAACTAAAGACACTGAACATTTCTTTAAGTGCTTCTAACTATTTGAGATTCCTCTGTTGAGAATTCTCTGTTTAGCTCTGTTATTTGGACTGTCGGTGTCTAAATTCTTGAACTCTTTATATATTTTAGATATTAGCCCTGTGTTGGATGTAGGGCTACTGAAGATCTTTTCCCAATCTGCAGTGTGTTGTTTTGTTCTGGTGATAGTATCCTTTTCCTTATAGAAACTTTTCAGTTCCATGGGGCCCAATTTATTAATTTTTGATGTTAGTGCCTGAGTCACTGGTATTCTTTTCAGAAAGTTGTCTCCTTTATCAATGAGTTCAAGGGTATTCCCCACTTTCTCTTCTATTAGATATGTGTATTTGGTTTTATGTTGAGGTCTATGATCCATTTAGAATTTGTGCAGTGTGATAAATGTTTATTTGCATTCTTCTACATGCAGACATCCAGTTATATAAGCACCCTTTGTTGAAGATGCTGTAACCTTTTTCATTATATGATTTTGACTCCTTTGTCAAAAATCAATTTTCTGTATGTTTGTGGAAGTTCTAGCTATAGCAATAAGACAAATAAAGGAAATCAAGAGGGTTCAGATTATAAAGAAAGAAGTCAAAGTATCACTATTTGCAGATGTTATGATAATATTCATAAGTGACCCCCAAAATCTTACTGAAGAGCCTCTACAGCTGATAAACACCTCCAGCAAAGTGGCTAAATAAAAAAGTAACTCAAAGAAATCAGTGTCCTTCCTCTCCACAAGCAATAAATGGGCTAAGGAAGAATTTAGGGAAACAGTACCCTTCACAATAAGCCACTAATAACATAAAATACTTTGGTGCAACTCTAACCAAGCAAGCAAAGATCTGTATGACAAGAACTCTAAATATCTGAAAAAAAAGGTGGAAGGTATCAATCAGTAAGTGGAAAGATCTTCACTACTCATAGATCTGAAGGATTAACATGGTGTCAAAAAGAAACCGCCAGATTCAGTGCATTCCCATCCAAATTCCAACACAAATTTTTACAGATCTTGTAAAAACAATTCTCAGCATCTTATGGAACCAAAATCCCAGGATAGCTAAAATAATCTTGAACAATAAAAGAACTTCTGGAGGGTTCACTATCAATAACTTCAAGCTGTGCTACAAAGCAATAGTAATAAAACCTGCATGGTATTGGTATTGAAACAGACAGGTTCATCAATGGAATAGAAGCTAAGACCTAGTAAAAGAACCCTACTTGTTTTTTACTAGCCAACCTTTTTCTTTTTTCTCCATTTATTCATTTATTCATTCACTTTACATTCTGATTACAGCCCTCTCTCAGTCCTTCTTCACAAGGATCTCTCCACCTCATGCCTATCTCTATTTCATTTTTGAGCCACCCTTTCAAGCCAATACTTTCTCCATCTCCCACCACCAGAGGGCTTGGAGTTTTCCATGTGCCTGGCTCTCAAGAAGAGTCCATGACTCTAGGAATTACTTCTGATTATGAGAAAATCCCAGCAGAAAATTAAGGACTTCCCCTCCCCCTCAATCTTTATTTTTAATGTCCTCCAATTGCCTGATTGACCTAAGCTTGTGTTAGTCCCTATTAAATAAAACTAAAATAACTACTTAGAAATACCTATTTGTCTACTTCCAAACTTAAATTCTGAAGTGGAAATTTCTGGTTTCTTGGTAGACTCAGTTGTGTCATGTGGTTTTTGTGGAAACTGCCTTATGAGAAGGTTTTCTATTTTTCTTTTCTGAAGCAGGCATGTGAGAAGATGTTTTGCTAAGAACAGACAAGTGGTGTTTTGGTGTTTTCTGGAGGCAGGCAGGAAAAAGGGCATGTGATGTTTTGGTAGAGCAGATGCTTGGGGGCACATGCAACCTTTGGAAAGGATTTAAATAATGCCCAACAGACAGTGGACAATGTTGTATGGTATTGATGTGCTTTGCTGTTCTTTACTGGTTGTCATTGGGCTTTGCTGATGCTGGTCTTTGCTGATGAAGCAGAATAACATTGGCATGTCTTACCATTTTTGTTAGTCATAATTTGTTGTGACTTCATAGAGAAAAATATACAAAATCATCTGGGGGTGTTCTGGTGGCCTCTTGTCACTTCTGTAGATTCAGGTTGATTGTCAGTTTCTCCTAGATTGTCCTGGTATTGCTGATTGGTAAATGGTTTGTGAGTAAATAGAACTTCTGCTGCTGATTCATGTGAACTGAACTGTTGATAACCTGACAGTACAGATTGGATTTGCTCCGAAGAAATATTTCTAAGCAGGTTTGCATCATTCTTTGCTCTATTAACCTTTCATTTCCACTACCTCAGGGGTGGAGGAAGGGCTAGAAGGGATGTTAAAGCATTTAAGGATCCAAATTAGAAATGGGTTTTGAAAAATTTAAGCCCACATAATTCAAAGTCAGATTTGGCTATAATTTTCAATGAAACACCACTCACATCACACTCATTGGTTTGAATGAGGCATGCCTTGCAGAGCCTGAAACAGAGGTGTGATGAGTAGGTTTACTGAGGGTGACTGTAGCAACACAGAGGACTATGATAGAACAAGAGATGGCCCCAAGGGCAACTATCTAAAGGGATGCTCTTGGCTGAGTTCTTACCCAAAGCCTTGAATATTTCTCAAATAGAAGCAAGCCAGAGTTTTTCCCTCTGTCAGGCAAAGGGGTTGCAGTCCCTCTGGATCCCTGCATCAATTAAGATTTCAATGTTTGAGAAGGGAAGGACCATAAGCATCAAGTAGCCAAAGCACTTGGAACACAAATTGCAGGAATGGTGGCAGGGAACAGGATTAGTGCTCACAGAGGCAAAACCGAAAGTCTATTTCAAATGGATGTTCATCTTTTCTTTCTGAAATATGGATATAAAATATCAATGTGAGTTTCTTCTGGAGAATATAAAGACTTAAACTTAATAAATTTTGTTTACCAGAACATTACCAGATTCTTGCACAAGTAAACTTTTTTTTCTTAGAAAAATCTCTTGTGAGCTGGAATTTTTTTTTTTAATATGGTCAAAGGAACTAATGGTTGAAATTCTTTTGACTATACAGGTTACACATGATAGAGCTAGTATGCCAGCCCTGTTTGATCAGTTATTGTTTTCTATAATAATTTTATATAAGCTTTTGTTACAAAACTATACCTAAATGAGCTCTAGAACTGAATAAAGAAAACAATGGTTCCCTAGTTACTTCATCATGAGGAGGCAGGTCATAGCTGATTCATATTACATGTTGCTTTGAAATAGAATTCGAGCACATATAATGTCTGAGGGAATTTTGAAATCCTACTTTTAGAATATTTAAAAAATTGTCTTCTCTCCTGATGTGGCTTCTGTGCCCAAGTAGTTCAGCTTTGCTATTTATCAGCAAATATGTTCTTTTCAAGGATGAACTGTGATAGGAAATACTTATTTTTCTCTAGTAAAGAGAATGATCTGGAAATTTAGCTTTGAAATGACTTGATAAGTCAGAAAGTCAATGAAGGATGATAAATAGACCCTGAGGAAACATTTTCCTTAAACAGGCTACTCTAAAATACTCATTCTTCAGATAATATCAAGAATGGATTGGCAGCATTAGGAGTCCCATTTTCTGAATGAAAATTTGAAGATGAAATGTTTTTAGTAGATTATTGTCTTCTTGGAAAGAACAGCAAGCAATACTACCATTCACACTTCTATGGCCCTTGGTGTATGAAACTCTAATTGTTTCAGTATGGTTTGCCCAGCTCATCTAATAGTTATAGCAAGTCCCGTAATTGCTAGCATTAACAGAATTAGAATCCACTTTGGCCATAGCAAGCAGAGGTGGGGATATCAGAAAAAGCTTAGATATAGAACATTGGACTCTGGTAGCTTCATCAGAATGACAGAGATAAAGATTAAAACGTTCCCAGTCTCTGTTATGTAATATCATGAGCCTTCTCAGAACCTTCTATAAAGTGATGCAACTAAAGGGACACAAGGCCATGCTGTGTGCGTCTTCAGCATTCATGGTTGTGAGTTAAAGAAATAAAACCAAACCGAACTAAAGTACAGTTCCTCTTTCATTGCTGAGTATCCTATCGCAGGTATTTCGGTATGAATGGGGTTAATGAGTTGTCTTAGTAGGTCAAATTGCTTGTTACCTTGGCAGATCACTTGGTGGGAGGAGAGAATTGTTTCCCCAGAATTGTTACTAAACTTTGTATGTGTGGCACTGCAAAAACATGCCCTCTACAAACCCAGTATATAAAAGTTAACTTAATTTTGTCAAATGCTTGCTCAGCATCTACTGAGACAATCATGTTATTTTCCTTTGAGTTTGTTTATATAGTGAATTACATTGGTGGATTTCCATATATTGAACCATCCCTGCATCCCTGGGATGAAACCTACTTGAACATGGTGGATAATCATTTTGACAAAAATTCAACATCCTCTCAGTTTAAAAGTCTTGAAAAGAGTAGTAATTCAAGACTCATATGTAAATGTATTAAAAGCAATATACAGCAAACCAGTAGCCAACATCAAATTAAATGGAGAGAAACTTAAAGAAATCTTACTAAAATCAGGAACTAGACAAGGCTGTACACTACTTATTTATTTAGTATAGTACTTGAAGTCCTAGCCAGAGCAATTAGAAAACAAAAAAAGTCAAATGTATACAAATTGGAAAGGAAGAAGTCAAAATATTACTATTTGTAGATGATATGATAGTATACTTTAGCGACCTCAAAAATTCCACCAGGGAACTCCTTACCATGATAAACTACTTCAGAAAAGTGGCTGGTTATAAAATTAGCTCAAAGAAATCAGTAGCCTTCCTCTACTCAAAGGATAAACAGGCTGAGAAAAAAATTAAGTGAATGAAACCTTTCATAATAGTCACAAACAATATAAAATACTTGGTGTGACTCAAACAAAGGAAGAGATAGATCTGTATGAAAAGAACTCTCAAGTCTCTAAAGAAAGAAATAAAAGAAGACCTCAGAAGATGGAAAGATCTCCTATGCTCATGGATTGGCAGGATTAATATAGTAAACATGGCCATTTTACCAAAAGAAATCTACAGATTCAATGCAATCCCTATCAAAATTCCAACTTAATTTGTTATGAAGTTTAAAAGAGCAATTTGCTAATTAATTTGGTATAATAGAAACTCAGGATAGTGAAAACTATTCTCAACAATGAAAGAACTACTGGGGGAATCATGAACCCCAATTTCAAGCTGTATTACAGAGCAATTGTCATAAAAACTGTACAGTTTTGGTACAGAGACAGGTGAGTAGATCAATAGAATAGAACTTAAGATTCTATTAGTTCACACACACACACACACACACACACACACACACACACACACACACACTGAAGATGTAGAAATGAAACCACACACCTATAATCACTAGATCTTTGACAAAGGAGCTAAAACTATCAAGTGGAGATAAGGCAAGATTTTCAACAAATGGTGCTGGTTCAACTGGTGATCAGCATGTAAAAGAATGAAAATGTATCCATTTTTATGACCTAGTACAAAGCTCAAGTTCAAGTGGATCAAGGACCTCTATATAAAGCCAGTTAAACTGAAACTAATAGAAGAGAAAGTGGGGGAAGAGCCTCAAACACATAGGCACAGGGGAGAATTTCCTGAACAGAGCACCAATGGCTTATGTTCTAAGACCAAGAATCAATAAATGGAACCTCACAATATTGCAAAACTTCTGTAAGTCAAAAGGACATTGTCAATAGGACAAAATAGCAACCAACAGATTGGTAAATTATCTTCAACAATCCTACATCATATAGAAAGTTAATATCCAATGTATACAAAGAACTGAAAAAGTTAGATTGCAAAGAATCAAATAACTATATTAAAAATGGGTTTGACAAAGAATTTTCAACTGAAGGATATCGAATGGCTGTGAAGCACCTAAAGGAATATTCAACATCCTTAGTCATCAGGGAATTTCAAAGCAAAAAGAACTCCAAGATTCTCCTTCATACCAGTCAGAATGGCTAAGATCAATAACTCAGGTGACAGCAGATGCTGATGAGGATGTGGAGAAAGAGGAACACTTTGTCCTGTTGGTTATAGGCTGGTACAACCACTCTGAAAATCAGTCTTGCAGTTCCTCAGAAAATTGGACATAGTACTACCTGACAACCCAGATATTCTACTCCTTGGCATATACCCAAAAGTCACTCCAACATAAAGCAAGGACACATGTTTCATGATGTTCCTAGCAGCCTTATTTATCATAGCCAGAAGGTGGAATAAACCCAGATGTTTTTCAACAGAGGAATGGATACAGAAAACATGGTACATTTACACAATGGAGTGCTACCCAGCTATCAAAACAATGGCTTCATGAAATTCCTAGACAAATGGATGGAACTAGAAAATATCATCCTGAATGAGGTAACCCAGTCACAAAACAACACAGATGGTATGCATTCACTGATAAGTGAATTTTAGTCTAAAATCTCAGAATACGTAAGATACAATTCACAGACCATATGAAGCTCAAAAAGAATGAAGACCAAAATGTGGATGTTTCAGTATTCTCAGATGGGGAACAAAATACTTAAGGAATGTAGAAGGTGGGAAGGACTTGGGATGGAGAGTGGAGGGGACAACAAGGGGTAGGATTAGATATGAGAAGAGACAGGGATTATACACAGAAGTTCTGGAATTTGGACAGAGTTATGTAGCAATGGAAGATGGGGAGCAAGAGGTAGTAACCAGCAAGTCCCAGATTCCAGTAAAGCAAGAGGCTCTCAGGACTCAAAATCAATAAGATTAGCTGAAGTATCCAACAAAGGGGAGGGATAACTTGTAGAGCCCATATCCAGAGATTAGGCAAGGCCCCCAGTGGGGGCAGGAGTCTACCCTCTCCTCTCCAAATTTTTAATCCAGAATTACTTCTGTCTAAAGGAAATATAGAGACAGAGTGTGGAGCAGAGATTGAAGGAAAGGCCATCCAGAGACTGCCCCACCTGGGAATCAATCCCATACATAGATACCAAACCCAGACATTATTTTGGATGCAAAGAACTTGGTGACTAGAGCATGATATGGATGTCTCCTGAAAGGCTCTAACAGAGCCTGACAAATACAGCTGTGAATTTTTACAGCCAATTATTGGACTGAGCGCAGGAACCCCTATGGAGGAGTTAAAGGACTGAAGGAGCTGAAGGGGTTTGAAAACCCACAGAAAGAACAACAATATCAACCAACCAAATCTCCCAGAGCTCCCAGGGACACATGCAGTGACCTATGTCTCCAGCCACATATGTAGCAGAGGATGACCTTGCCAGGAATCAATGGGAAGAGAACCCCTTGGTCATGTGAAGGCTCAATGACCCAGTGTAGGGGAATTCCAGGATGGGGAGGCAGGAGAAGGTGAGTAGGTGGGTTGGTGGGTGGGAGAGCACCCTCATAGAAGCAGGGGAAGGGCTGGTGGAATAACGGGTTTCTGAAAGGGAAACTGGGAAAGGGGCTAACATTTGAGATGTAAATAAACAAAATATCCAATAAAATGAGAGAGATAATAAGTCAATGTATCCTATGTAGACAACGGAAAGCTGAGACAATACTACTCTTGGTTATTAAACAATCAAGTCCTTAATTATAATTTACCAGAAGCCTTCTGTGGCTGACCTTTGAGTTCCAGAGTTAAGAAAATATGAGAACACATAATCAGGGCTCATAAAAATGGGAATGGACTTTTAACTTATTGAAGTGATTCCAGTAATTCCGACCATTGCTAATTAGTGGGCAGTTGGGTATACAAACTGCAAGCTGTTAGGAGAATAATATTTATGCTGGGACCACACATCAGAAATTGTCTGTGTTGATGCTTGGAAGAGGCCAAGGAATAAAAACAAAGAGAATCTGTGGGAAGCAGTCCAGTATTTAAGGGATAAGCATCATCTGGAGAAAATGAGAGAAATCTTGGAAATACAAAAGAAAGGAGTGATTGTGAATGCTGAAACCATATTGGGGTTTGTGGTGGTTTGAATATCCTTGGCCTAGGGAATTGCATTATTTGGAGGTGTGGTCATGTTGGAGTAGGTGTGTCACTGTGGGCGTGGGCTTTAAGATGCTTTTTCTAGCTGCCTGGAAGCCAGTCTTCTCCAAGCAGTGTTCAGATGGCTGGTTGGAAGATGCCATGCTGCAGCCTTGATGATAATGCACCGCTGAACCTGTAAGCCAGCCCCAGTTAAATGTGTTCCTTATAAGACTTGCCTTGATCAGGGTGTCTGTTCACAGCAGTAAAACCCAATTAGGATAGGGGTGAAGAATGGAAGGACTCAGCAGTATTAGCTGAATTTCAAATTACAAGTGTTTCCAGAGACAGATTAATACAGGGTCATGGTAGAAACTAAATTAATTTCAGGAGTGACTACAGTTGACTTTCTATTGGTTCCAGCTTGTCTACTATTTTTACCCTGTCATTCACTTCCCTCCCAAATTCAATATAAGGTAAATCTGTTTCTAGAACAATCATCTATATCATCACTGTTCAGATTAGTACAAGGTCTAATGCATTACACAGGAACCATCTGATGGTCTACCAAATCCAGTTTTGTTATAACTACAATCTAGTTTCATATCATAGACAGACTAATTCTTTAAATTAAGAACCAAATATTCATAAGTATATAGTTTCACACCACTAATGTTCTGGCATGGGAAGTCTTACACAGTTTTCCCCCATCAATCTCAGGTTCTACTAAAGTCACCTCAGGCCAACTATTTTATCTATTTATCTTAATCTGTCCCTTTCAGCTTCTCAATATTTGTTCCCAACTTCAGGTTTTTATCCCAGCAATCCCCTAACTCTTTAATGTTTTCTCTCTCAAAATCCAACTTTTTAATATGTCAGATAATATATAACTTGAATTTCTATGTATTGCCATTTTTTCCAATAATTGGCATATTTGGAATATTTTTGGTCTCATAAATCTGTTGAATTTTTTTATTTTGTACTTTTAGTATCAGATTTCTTTTCTTGTCTTCTAGTATTAGTATAAATATATTGTGCTGCTCACAAATAAGTTTCATACTAACAACTGTCTCCCAAATAAATATATTGATTTTTAGATCAGTTGTACTGAGTGGAAAAATAACCAGGACAAAGGAACTAAAGATATTGCACATAAAATACATTGTAAACTTTCATCGAAACAAAAAGGCCTGAGATATAGTATGTGGGATAAATCATAACCTACATTTATTTGTCTTTGTGTGTATGGGGGGTATATATAAATGTATATTTGATTGCAGTGAATTAAGCATACAAAGTGCTAGTGTATCTGGGATGGAGAGATGAACACTGCGTCCACACTGCTTTCTTGGCAAGTATGAGGATCTGACTTTGATTCCCAGGGCCCATATAACAAGCTGAACATGGTCCTGCATAGGCCTATAACCACAGTATTATTAGGAACAAGGACAAGAATATCTCTGGGGCTTGGTTCCTACCACCCTAGCTTCTTATGCAAAGGAATAAGTTGGAAAGTAATATATAAAGATATTCATATATCATATACCTTGCCCTGGCCTCCCAATGCATACAGGTATGTATCTCACCACAGGTTCATGTGAATACACTCTACACCCACATGCACTCACTTATGTGCACACACAAAATAAGATGAATAACATAAAATGCTGATGGAAATGTAATCTTGTTTCACCTTTAAAACAGAAGATAGCAGAATTAGTGATGAAGAGCAGTTGCTGAAAATATGCATGGTAACTGTTTCAGGGTAATCTTTCCATTGATGAAAGTCAATACAACACAGACTGTAAAGAATGGCTAGGAGTGATCAGTCTTTCCTTTCTCTACATCTCCATGCCTTCTATTGTTTTACCTATAGTTTTTGTTCTGTATTGTATGCACATTTTTCTCTCTCATTATGGAGAATGATGTTACATCTCTGTTTGGCTTGGAAAGTGATTCTCATGAAGATATACTTATTTAACTACAGTATTAAAACTATTATTTATGATAAGCTTATTTTCAATTGTTGTACATATGATTAATAAAATTGCATATAAACACATGAGTCTAAAATTATACTTATATATAAATATACATAGTTACATATATCTTTGCACAGGTCTTTGAATATTTTATAGAGAAAATTCCTGGAGTAAAAGTCATTCAACAATCTTTTTTCTTTTCTTTTTTAATTTATTTTTATTTATTCTCATTTCTTTTGAATATATCTAGAGCATATAATAGAGTTGTGTCCTATCATAATTTTAATCGAAGGAATGATTTTAATAAAAACTGGTCACGTGAATGCTACTGTTACCCAGTTTCAACTCATAAATTGTTGTCATTGACAAGCAGACAACCCAGAGACTGTATGCAGCATGCTCAAGGTAAGCTATAGTATAAGATGTTTTTTCACAGCAGGGGAAACTGGGAAATAACAGCACGGATGTCTTATTTATCAGGTACAATGAGCACAAAAGCAACATGTATGCTTTAGATGGGGAGAATGCTTTGCTTCCTAATTAATAGTCTCTTTCCTAGAGAAAAGCATGCGTGGGTATCTCACTACTCTGTTTTCTGACTATATTCATCTGGTGCCGAACCATGTCCAGGGGCTACAATAGTGAAAGAATCATCTAACTGATAAAGATATGGGTTTCCTGAGATCTAGAAGCATTCCCATTTTAGTTTCATAGATACTGAAGCAGACAGGTCCATGGAGCTTAACACCCAGATAAGTTCAAGTCTTAGTGCAACCCTTAACTCCATCAGATTTGCCAATCTTAACCTGTGAGTCATCTTCACCTTTGACTGTATCCACTGCTAGATAGCTACAGGCAAAATAAAGAGGTTATATAAATCACAAAGATCTGTTCCCAGTGTCATTCCCTGAGTTAGGTGTCCTGGAAGGAATGTCCAAACTCGATCTCTTGTCTATACCACTCAGGAAAACTTACGTTTTGTTTAGCTAATATAGTTGAATTTCTGGGCTCAAAAGTATCTAATGACATTGTCTAATCTCTTCTTCATAAGGATAGGACACCTAATCCTTAGACTTATGAATCATGTTGCTAACAATAGTCTTTCATTGACTATCTGCTAAAACTTGCTTGTGGATGTGCTATACCTATAGCAGAGACTTAATCAGTTTATCAGCCAGTGATATCTTGTTGGAGATGTTGTAGACACTCTAATGTCCAGTAAATCCCTTATGAAGGACACAGAAATATGTGACCAAAGAAAGGCAGGGCAGACAAGTATGAGACAGGATGGGGCTAGAACCTGACTGTGATTCCCAGGCAATGGGGAAGACTGAAAGTCTCATGAGATGTTTACAGAATCATCTTCCAAAATTGTTTTCTTTTTCCAAATGTCTTTACCTTTGCTCTTGGGGATGATGGGTGTCACCTTTTCAAAACTGGGCCAGTTTGGTAGATAAAACTAGTGAGTTTTGACATGTGGGTACCATTTGTCCATTCAGATTTTTTTTTCATGAATTTCATTTCAGTTAACTATTTTTGTACAAAACAGATATCTTTTATTTATACTTTGTCATAGCAATTTTGTGTTTATATTATATTTATAAGCAGCATAAAATAGTTATGCTTCATAGATTAACATTTTTATGGCAATATTATAAATATTATAAGTATTATTATTATAAGCATTATTATGCTATGTAGAACAAGGGTGAATATTGCTGCCAATTAGTTTGAGACACAGCAGTGGTTTTAAGTCATCATTTTTAAAGGATATTAAATTGTGGGAAAAATAACATTTTTATATGGTAGACATGCTAATGATAAAAAAGAGACAGTATTAGGATATTTTGGGGAAACCTAATATATGAATATAGAGAAACTTATGGAAATTAATTCACAAGACTGTGGATGCCAAGAAGTCTCAAATCATACAGTATGAATGACCGATAACTAGGAAAGCTAGTTGTATTAATTTACCCTGAATATAAAATTTTGAGATGTTAGAAGGTCAATATTCTAAGTCCTAGAGAGAGAAAGAGAGCAAAGGCCTGACAGCTGAACTGCTGCTAGGGTCAGTCCAGGACTCTCAAAGTACCAGAAAAAAAGATCTTCAGTGATATAATGCAGAAGGAAGATGGATGCTCCCTTCCTAAGGATAGAGGAGAGAAGGAAAAAGGGAGAGAGGGACCCAAGAGAGGCAGGGAAGGAAGACAGTAGTGGGAAAAGAAAGAAGGAATTCACCCTTTTCCTTCTTGGTTTGATTAGGTGAGCCTTCAATGGATTGGATCATGCTTGCTCACATTGGTAGGGACTGATCTTTATTTAAATGCTAATCTCATCCCTAAATGTCCTTATAGACACACTGAAGAGTATTGTCTTAGGATCTACCTGACACAACCCAGTTAAGTTGACACATAACAACTAACTGTTGCTAAACCAGAACAAGCCTGGAAGCAAATAATGTACACCAATTCTTGCATTTCTAGTCTAGGTTGGCTGATGTCTGGTTTTAGTGATGTTAGACTAGATCAGAGATACTACCTGGGACCATCCAGATTTCTGACCTATGGATTTCTGAGAAAACGAATCATACTGTTTTAAGAATTTATACTTATGATAGAAAATTAACACAATTACTGAAAAACAATGCAAGGCATATGAATTAAAGAAGCCCTGAGGCCCAACCAAATCTATAATTGATTGATTTCTACAAAAAAGGTGAGACGCAACAAATTTGACAATGATAAGTTCAAGTCGAAACATAAAATTATTAATTTTAAAGTTTCAGTTTGCAGGTTAGAAATATGTGGGCAACTGGGCACTTGCTTACTTAGTATTTCTGAAGTTTTCCTTGTTTTTATAAATTGTTAAAATTATTCAGATGCGTCCATGAAATAAGTGTATGTACTAAAGACATGTCATCTAAGCACATATACCAGCTTCATAGTTTTGAATCTCTGAAAGAAGTACAGAAGAGATGTAGAAATAAAAACATATTCCCTCTATAAAATTCTGAGGAAATAATTTTAAAAATCTGACTGCTATTACAAATGTCCTTTTTTTTTCAGGCTGTAATGTCTCAGACATAAAATTATTCTGAAATTGCAAGCCAAATAAAAGAAATGCTTATGAAACATGAACATGCACATATCTAACTTGATTAAAAGATCCAAGGAATAATTTTTCTACTCTTATACTTAATACTTTACTACTCTTGCATTTAATCCTGCAACATTCAACTCAAAGAAGTTTTGAAACATTGTTATTTCTTCCCATATCTTTTCCAGTCTCAGAAAAATATCATAATTGCAAATACATACTGTGTATCTCTTCTGTTTTGTGCAATGTTCTTTTTAAAAATGCATTTAATATACCTGGACCAATAACTTAAAGGCATCACTAGAGATTCAAATTGTTAAGAGAATACAGTCCATCAACACAAAATTACTTTAAAAGAGATGTCCTTTTTCATAAAGACGATCCTAAACTAGAAATTGATATAATAACGGTAGTCCCTGTCTTCCTGTCTCTCTCTGTTTCTCTCTCTCTGTGTGTCTCTGTACACCCCCCCCCGTGTGTCCACAAATTTGCCTGTGCATGCATATATGAAAGCCAGAGGTCACGTTTCAGTATCTGCTTTCATCATTTCATCTCATTCTTGAGAGAAGGTATATCACTGAACTTGGAACTTGACATTTCTGCTAGTCTGGCCAGTGAAAATCTAGTATTATCCGGTCTCAGCACCTTACCTCTCCTTAACCCTTCCTCCCTGCTCTGTGGCAATGATACAGACATTTTTGTGTGACTTCAATTTTATATAAAATTTATTACTTTCATCTCAGTATCAGCCTCCCTGTCCTCCTAGTTACCCTCTCTCACAGCTCCTCCTCCCATTCTCCCCTCCTCTTCTCCTCTGAGAAGGGGAAGCCCCTCTGGGTATCTTCTGGACCCTCCTGCATGACAGATGTGAACACATTTTATGTGGGTCCTAAGAATCCAAAAATCAGGACTTCTTGCTTTCCCCGCAAGTAGTTTGCATCGAGACATCTACTTAATCCAAAGAGGATGCAGAGTTGAACATGATTTTTGTTTTCTAAGGACGTTCTTCTGTGTTGTGCTTCTGCACACTGGTTACAAAAATGTATTATTTTCCTCCTACTTGTGGCTTGTACTTGTTATAAGATGGGTTAATCAAAATAGATGACAAGAATATTCAGTAAATAGGATGATGGGGTGTCTTTATAGTCAATGTTAAGAATCTGAGGGGACATTTTTAATACATTAAGGTAGTTATTACATCAGGCAAGTTTAGATTTTGAATAGATAGAGTACATGGAATTTTGTGGTATCAAATAATTTATTTAACAATCTAATTATGCTAGCTGGTGATTATCTGGTGCTATTTTATAATTAGAATAAAATATTAAGAGGTATACATATTAAAGGAAATTTATTCCACTTCAAAGACCTAACACACAGTAAACTATATAGGAATTTAAAAATAACTGTCAAATTAATGTAATTATTTCCTTTCCAGATGATTTCTGAATTATTACATCCCTGTTACTGTAGCATATTAGATGGATGATGTGCAAGATTTTAGGAAAAGAGTGAATGACTGTCACCTGTTTGTTTATTTAAGGGAGTACATGCTGCAAGAAATAGAAATAGGAGAAATTATCATGTTGTAAAGAATATAGGTCTTCCATACTCTTCAATTTTTCAATCAAAAACTTAGACATGAACCAGGCTAAAAAGAAAGTAAAGAATACTTTAGTAGAAAAAAAAAGAGGAAAAGAAGAAGTCAGAGTCAAGACATACAAAAATAGTAAGGCCATTATACAACAGGGCCATGATCTGATTTTCATTTCTTTTCTCTATATATTAATGGTTGATTTTGGGAAAGTCCGTTATTTTTTTAAGCTTTATTTTTCATTTGTCTTTGGTGGTAACAATACCTAATACATATTTACTGAGAAGACTAAATGGCATCATGTTTTCAGTTGCTTTGAACTGAAACTAGCAGATAGAGCTTACAAAAATATGACTGTTGCTATGAATATTTTGAACTAAAGCAGCAAAACATAATTTTAGCTCAGTTACTTGATAATGAATATTTAATAAGCCATCTTTCATTTCCTTTTCTTACAAAGTGGAATTCCTTCATTAACTTCTCTTGGAACCTCACTCATTTGCAGTGTCTCACTAATATCGAGTGAAACCAACCATCACTGATTACATTATGATTAACTTAACCAGTTTGTCATTCCAACAGTGAAGGATGACATGGTAATGATATTCTTTAATGAGTTAAACATTTCTCATTTATAAATTTGAAGGTTATATTATGTCTCAATGAATTTAAATGTGTTTTGACCCAAAGAGGCTAATACTCTTGTTTGCAGATGTGAGGCTGTTGAAATTGCATTTATTAGGGTGTCACTGGGTCAGGGAGAATTAACACTCTCCTTAAAGGAAGACCAACATGTTTTATGAGAAATCCTTGTAAGACTCTATAGCCTGAAAACCCGTGGCACTGCTAAAGTAAATGAGAACACCCACACTGTGAGGTGGGAACTCTGACCACGGAGGACTTGCTGAATTGTACCCTTTCCTTTTAACTTGTTAACCTTGGTGTAACAGAATATTGCAAATGGCTCTCATGACTCTGCTTCAAAGTCCTGATTTATATCAGCTAGGGATCTGCTTCATGGGTCAGTATCCGATTTACAGAGTAGTAGTTGTGCAGTCACCTGACTTCAGTGGGTAAAACATACTGAAGGAAATATTTGACTTCTAATTCTCCCTTTCAAATTAAAAAAAAAAAAGTAACTGTATCCACCCATTTCTCTTAGGATGGCAATTATCATCTGTTCATCAGTGTGGGTGTAAACATTTATATAAATGTGCATATGATATTACTATATAATATCTATTACATATTTTATATGTGCAATAGATAATATATGAGATATAATTATTATATATTCTAATTAATTTATACTATATTACAATATTATATATTGTAATAATATTATACATATATACATATATAGGTACATATATATATATATGTACCTATATATGTATATTAGAAGTTTGGGGACATTTAAACTGTATCTTTTTTCCTTTTTTAAAATTGGATATATTTTGTTTAAATTTCAAATGTTATTCTCGTTCAAGGTTCCCCTCTATATACCCCTTATTCTATTTCCCTTCCCCATGCTTTTATGAGGGTGCCCCTCTACATTCTCCTGCCTCCCAACCCTGATATTTCCCCACTTTGGGGCACCGAGCCTTGGCAGGACCAAGGGCTTCTCTTTCCACTGATGCCCAACAAGGCCATCCTTTGCTACATACGGAGCTGGCACCATTGGTTTGTCCATACATATTCTCTGGATAGTGGTTTACTCCCTGGATCTCTGGTTGGATGTTACTGTTATTTTTATGGGGTTGCAAAACCCTAGAGCTCCTTCAATCTCTTCTAAAACTCCTCCATTGGTGACCCCATTCTCAGTTCAATGGTTGGCTGTGAGCATCTGTCTCTGTATTTGTCATAATCTGGCAGAGCCTCTCAGGAGACAGCTATATCAGGCTCTGGCCGGCATGTACTTTTTGGGATCAAAAATATTGTCTGGTTTTGGTGGTTGTATATGGGCTGGGTCTCCAGGGGAAGCAGTCTTTGGATGGCCTTTCTTCAGTCTCTGCTTCAAACCTTGTTTCTATATTTTCTCCTGTAAGTAATTTTTGTTCCTCCTTCTAAGAAGGACTGAAGCATCTGCACTTTGGTCTTCCTTATTCTTGAACTTCATGAAGTCTCTGAATTGATTCTTGGGTGATCTGAGCTGTTCGGTTAATATACACTTATCAGTGAGTGTATACCATGTGTGCATTTTTGTGCTTGAGTTACCTCACTCAGAATGGGACTTTCTAGTTCCTTACATTTATTTGCCTAAGAATTTCATGAAGTCATTTTTTTTTTTTAATAATGTAGTACTCCATTGTGTAAATGTACCACATTTTCTGTACCCATTCTGTCCAGCCATTGTTGTTCTGTTCAGGAAAATTTCCCTGTGTCTATGTAATTGAGGCTCTTCCCTTCCCCACTTTCTCTTTTATTAGTTTGAGTGTATTTTGTTTTATTGGTCCACTTGGACTTGAGCTTTGTTCAGGGTGATAAGAATGAATTGATTTGCGTTCTTCTACATGCCGATTGCCAGTTGGACATTATTTGAAAATGTTATCTTTAATCCACTGGATGGTTTTCACTCCTTTGTCAAAGACCAAGTGACCATAGGTGTGTGGGTTCATTTCTGGGTCTTTAATTTTACTCCATTAATTTACCTTCCGGCCTCTGTACCAATACCATACAGTTTTTATCACTATGGCTCTGTCATACAGCTTAAGGTCAGGGATAGTGAACTCAGCTTCCCCCAGAAGTTCTTTTATTGTTCAGAATAGTTTCTGATATCCTGGGTTTTTTGTTATTCCAGATGAATTTGCAAATTACTCTTGTATCTCTATGAATAGAGTTGGAATTTTGATAAGGATTGCATTGTATCTGTAAATTGCTTTTGGCAAGGTGGCCATTTTCACTACATTAATCCTGCCAATCCATGAGAGGATCTTTCCATTTGCTTAGATCTTCAATTTATTTCTTTAGAGACTTGAAGGTTTTGTCATACACATCTTTCACTTGCTTGATTAGAGTCAGATCAATTTATCTTATTTGTAACTATTGTGAAGGGTGTCATTTCACTAATTTCTTTCTCATCCTGTTTATCCTTTGTGTAGAGTATAACTACTGATTTGTTTGAGTTAATTTTATATCCAGCCACTTTGCTGGAGTTTTTTTATTAGCTGTAGGGGTTCTCTGATGGAATTTTTGGGGTCACTTAAGTACACTATCATGTCATTTGCAAGTACTGATATTTTGACTTCTTCCTTTCTGATTTGTAGCTCCTTGATCTCCTTTTGCTGTCTAATTGCTCCAGCCAGGACTTCCAGTACTATGTTGAATAGGTAGGGGGAGAGTGGGCAGCCTTGTCGAGTCCCTGATTTTAGTGGAATTTCTTCAAGTTTCTCTCCATTTACTTTGATGTTGGCTACTGGTTTGCTGTATATTGCTTTTACTATGTTTAGAAATGAGCCTTGAATTTTTGATCTTTTTAAGACTTTAACATGAAGTGGTGTTGAATTTTCTCAAATGCTTTTCAGTATCCAAAGAGATGATGATGTGTTTTTTTCTTTGAGTTTGTTTATATAGTGGATTATGTTTATGGATTTCTATATACTGAACCATCCCTGCTTCCCTGAGATTAAGCGTACTTGATCATGATGGATGATCATTATGATGTGTTCTTGAATTCTGTTTGTGATAATTTTATTGAGTATTTTTATATAGATATTCATAAGGGATGTTTGTCTGAAATTTTCTTTCTTTGTTGGATCTTCGTTTGGTTTAGTTATGTGTATTTTTGGCTTCATAGAAGGAATTGTGTTGTGTTCTATCTGTTTCTATTTGTGTAAGAGTTTGGAGAAAATCGATATTAGGTCTTTTATGAAGATTTTGAGAATTTTGCACTAAATCCATCTGGTCCTGTGTTTTTTATTTTGGTCGGGAGACTGTTCTTTAGGGGTTATGGGATTACTTATATGTTTTATCTGATCCTGATTTAAATTTGGTACCTGGTACTAATAAAAAATTGTCCATTTGCTCTAGATTTTCCAGTATTTTTGAGTATAAGCTTTTGTAGTAAGATCTGATGATTTCTTGAATTTCCCTAAATTCTGTTGTTATGGCTCTTTTTTAATTTCTTTTTTTGTTAATTTGGATACTCTCTCTGTACCCTCTGGGTAGTGTGGCTAATGGGTTATCCATCTTATTGATTTTCTCAAAGAACCAGGTACTGTTTTTGTTGATTCTTTTTATAGTTTTTTTTCTTTGTTTCTACTTAGTTAATTTTAGCCCTTAGTTTGATAATTTTCTGGATTCTACTGCTTGTGGGTGTATTTAATTATTTTTGTACTAGAGCTTTCAGGCGTGCTGCTGTCAAGCTGTTAGTATATGCTCTCTCAGGTTTTTTTTTTTTTTTTTTTTTTTTTTTTTTTTTTTTTTTTTTTTTTTTTTGTGGGGTGTACTCAGAGCTGAGCTTTCCTCTTAGTACTGTTTTAATTTTTCATTGTGTCCCTTAAGTTTTGGTATGTTGCGCCTTCATTTTCATTAAATGCTAAAAAGTCTTTAATTTTTTTTTATTTCTTTCTTGACCAAGTTATCATTGATTAGAATATTGATCAGCCCCTATGTGTATGTGGGCTTTCTGTTGTTTTTCTTGCCATTGAAGACCAGTCTTAGTCTGTTGTGATCTGCATGGGATTATTTCGATGTTCTTGTATCTGTTGAGGCCTGTTTTGTGATCAATTATATGGTCAGTTTTTGAAAAGGTACCATGAAGTGCTGAGATATATCTTTTGTTTTAGGATGGAATGTTCTATCTCAGGATACAGACAAAAACTGGAAGGATCCTGTCTCAGACTGCTGCTTGGTTCTGAGGGCTCTGGGCTTGTTCTCTTGTGCCAGGAATTTGAGCAGAAGTAGTGGTTCACCTATGCTCTCATGTGTCTGCATTCCTGGGAGATCAGCTTTCTCCCAGTGGGGTCTGGGTACAGAGAGCTCTGGCACTGGGTCTGCCCTGGGAGCCGGCAGAAACAGGAAGGCTCAAGCTGTATCTTTATGAAAAATTTAGGCTGAGTTTTCTGTTGGCTTGGACCTGGCTGTGGCATGACTCCACCATAGGAATTCAGTGTTTCTATGAGTAGGACTGAGCTCCGTGGTATGTGTAGAGGAGAAAAAGCATATTGGTGGTGACAGCGAGTCTAGTGGTAATGACTTGAAGTAGTATATGAGGAGATCTACTTACTATCAACTACATCAAAACCCCTCCTTGGACTGACAGAAGAAGTTGTAGAGATGGTGCTTCAATTTTATGTCACTTAGGTATTCCTGCAGCTGCTCTGAAGAAGCCCATGAAAATTTCCTTTTGCTCTGAAGAAGAAATGATCATTTTACATATTAAAAAATCAACCGGTAAGCATAAGCTAGATGAGATATCAGGCACATGTGTACATGCATTTTCTACTTCATATGGTGTTACATTCCTAGGCACAAAGTTCACCCATTGATCCAGTATAAGGAAATCATTAGTTCAGAAAGAAATATAGATGAAACTGTTAATACATGCCAGAGCTAAGCATGATTTTTTTTATTTATAATTCTTATAATATAGATGCTTGAATGAAGTAGTGCCTTGCTTAGCAGGGAACATTGATGGAATCCATTTGCCCAGCCTTGATTTCTACCGCAATAATCCATAATTTTCAGCTTCTGATGTGATGTGCCCAAATCCCTCCATCAAGTTTGTTGATAGTAATATAACTTCCACATAACAAAATATAAAACAAGATAACTGATACAACCCAAATGTTAAATATTATATAGTATGTCCTGGCAATGCTTCCAGAATTTTGACTACAAAAAATTCTGATTTTAGAAATTTGTGGAACCAAATGTTTCACGTGATGGTAGCCCAAGTAAGTTACAATAAAAATGGAAATTCACGATTCCACATTAATTTAAAAAGTGTATGGACACACATACTTGTGGCACAACAAACGTAGAAATCAGAAGATAAACTTTGCTGTTCTCCCTTTGCTGTGGGCTCTAGCAATCTAACTCAGATCATCAGGCTGGTGTGCCTTTGTCTATGGAGACATCTCCTGCATTAATATGGCTTGCTTGGGGTTGAAGATTTAACTCAGTGATACAGTGCTTGCCTAACAAATACAAGGTCCTGTGTTCTGTCTTGAGCTCCAACAGGGTGGGAAAAAGTTGTTTGCTTTTAAAACTTCCATTTTTCTCTAGATTTTCTGCATGATTTACATCTGTTCTACCCTTCCTGCTTTTTATTTTTCTGGTTCTTCCCTTCGTTTTCCTTTCTTTGCTTAAAAAGGTTGGGCTTAAGTCTTTCTCCAGGCTCATTTATCCTTTGTTGTGCCTGATCAAGTTTTACTTCTTAGTGTCTGACTTTGGGAAAGGTTGTTATTTAATGTCACTCCATAGGCTACGATTATCCATTAACAAGATCAAGATGCACACCAGGAAAATTCAATACCCATGCCCAGTAATTAAATGGCTACATCTTTTTATGACCATGTATTTCTTTTATACATCACATTTTATAGAACGCTGACCAAATGATAGAACTCCAACCAAATGAGTAAGTCAAGGTGCTCCTGTGGACCGGATATACATACTAAAAGGTAACAAAATAGAGTCATTTTAAGAATTTCTCATGATGTAAAAGAAGAATTAAAAATTTCAGATCATTTGTAAAGAGAACAGCATAAAATCAGAATCAGTTCTCACAGAGATTTTTAAAACTGTGTTGGAGAATGTTAAAATCATATATCAATCAATAAGTCTGAAGATAAACTACAATAGGTGAGAAGTTTGTTAGTTCATGGAACTCAGTTGTTGCTACATTGGAAAATTAAAACAGATTTAATATGTTCACAACAGGAAATGCAGCATTTAGGTTCTCACTATAATATATCTTAACAGGCTGCTGTGTCCTAACATAATCCCTACCTTTTTTTTCCTATTGTATCTGGTCCCATTTATCACAAAAACTGAGTGCCTGGGAAATTGGTCCAATGTAGTTTTAATTTGAATATGAATGGGGTATGGCATGATTGGTGCATTATTGTCATGGTAGATCAGTATTTAAAGCACATAAAACTATCTGAATAAATTCATCATTGTCTTGTCTAGGACAAGATGGCCACTGAACCATTGTCTGTGTTAGGTTCAGCTTCTCTGATTTGTTGGCCTCCATTTCCTAGAATTTAAAGCGCCTTGTTTTCAGTCACAAACTGAATATTCATCCCACATCATAACTGCATCTCCTTAGGCCAGAAGTACATTTTCATGAAGCTCATACTAGAAAAACCCAGAAATTCCAGCAGAACACTGGAATTATTAAAAGAGCATAAATTGTGAAATTTGATCTTGAACACTTTTTCTAGAATTTATGTAGAAATGTCTAGCTGCTAATCTGATATATGAAACTACTATAAAACAGAATGTAAGATGCAAGCAACTGGGGGGGGGATGTAGAAGACTTTATTGGCAACGTATCTACTTCATCTATTGGAAAGTTTTAGATTTGTTTACTGTTAATAATAGTGTAACTACTTTATCATGGATTAATTGCTCAATGATCATTGTATGAAGATTACATATTCATGGCCTTAACTACTAACTAGTTGTTTAAGTCTTTCTGGTTGATCCTAGAAGACCACAGTGCTATGAACAAAGCTAACATCCATTATCTAGGAACTTAAAATACATACAGTAATTATACAGGAACAGAAGGCAGAGGTAAAATAAAATACTCTGGACTTCAAATATTCATTCTTTGAATATTTGGTGGAACTAGAAGGTATTTACCTATTGTTAAAAGGTATGGGAAATGCATTCATTGTTCTCTGAAAATGCTGGATTGTTTTTCTTCTTCACAGATGCCAATGGGATTCTAAGCCCAGCATCTTTTCCTGAAGGTTTTTCTTTTCCTGAAATGCAGATGCTTCTCATTCATACATTGGCTCAGATATCATTCCAGAAGAAAGCCTGCTATTGCCTACTGTGAAATTGGTTTAGAGTGATTGTCCACCATAGCATCTCACATCATTTCTTCAGGGCAATTCCCAGCATCTGAAAATATGCTCATTCATTTTGTATAAATCAGGTAAGGTAGGAGCCAGGTCCTTTCAGTCTCTACTTTGTATAAAACTGCAGTTTATCTTTATACTGTTAGATAGTTCAAGTTTGTGAAAGGTTAGGTATATATTGGTTTTAAAAGCTAGGTTTTGTTTTTGTTTTTTAATGTATAGGAGTATACAGTCACTTTCTTCAAACCCACCACAAGAAGGCATCAGATTTCATTATAGATGGTTGTAAGCCATCATGAGGTTGCTGGGAATTGAACTCGCGACTTCTGGAAGAACACCCAAGGGAGGGACCTGAGCTGAAATGCTCTACAATGGGGAGAAGAAACATGGAGAGCCCATCTCCAGCAGAAATACAGGCCATCAAGTAAAGGATGGGGTTGCCATCCTAGAGTCAAAACTCTAACCCATAATTGTTCCTGTCTGAAAGAACTGCAGGGATGGACATGGAGAACAGCCTGAGGAAAAGAAGGTTCAGGAACAGACCCAAAGTGGGATCCAGCTAAAGGAGAGGCCCCAAGGCCTGACACCATTACTGAGGCTATGGAGCGCTCACAAAAGGGGACCTATCATGACTGCCCTCTGAAAGACCCAACAAGCTGCTGAAAGACTCAGATGCAGATATTTGCACCCAACCAATGGACAGGAGCTGCTAAGCCCTGTGGATAGATTAGGGAAAAGCTGGAAGAAGCTGAGGAGGAGAGCAACTTGTAAGAGAACCAGCAGTCTTATTTAACCTGGACCCCCAATATCTCTCAGACACTGGACCATCAACAAGGAAACATACACCAGCTGATATGAAGCCCCCAATGCATATGCAGGAGAGGACTTCTGGGTCTGGGTTCAGTCAGAGAAGATGTACCTAATGCTCAAGAGACTGGAGGTCCCAGGGAGTTGAGAGGTCTGGTGGGGTAGGGGGTGGTAGGGTGGAGACATTCTCATGGAGACAGGGGAATAGGGAAGAGGTATGGAAAGTAGAATAATCAGAGGGTGGACCAGGAGAAAAAGAAAATTTGTAGTGTAAAACAAGATTAAATAAAAAAAAAAAAAAACTAGTTGGTTTTTATTAGTGAGACTAGTGCAGCTCAGATGCAGGCTGTTATTTATTACACAGGTAATTATCCTACACTTTAAAAAATTGTGTTTCATAGTGCATGATCCTTTTGAATTCCAGTTCTTTTGCATTGTAAATATTATTGTTTATACATTAATAATATCAAGTGCTATATTATTTTTTTACTATGTATAAGACAATGACATTTACTTTACATCAAAAAATTATAACATTAAAATTAAGTAAAATGCAAGGGAAGATGATATGTTAGATCTATTTTCTATTCTGTTGTAATTCTTTGAAGACAAGTAAGCAAATACATCTTAAAGAATATAGTAAAGTATATATTTTTATTTCTATTCTTATAAAAATTTTAAATGTAAGTAAAAGTAATACAAATAGTATTAAAACAAACTGTCACATTTCTTTTGCTTCATTTATATGCTATACATGAATGAAAAAGTAATCAAAAGGAGAAGAAAAATAGGTCTTATGCATATTTTAAAATTTAGATAGAAATTCAATTAAATCTGTCTTTAAAAAATAGTAAAAATCAATCCCTACTGCTATTAAGATCAAGACTTTTACATATTCATATTGGCAATGAATAGTTAATTCAGAAAGAAGAAAACTTATTTCTTGAAAATGGCATATTATAAAATATTCTTCTTTATCAAAATTTAATTTTGGAAATGTGCAGGATTGAAGAAACACAGAAGCTGAATACAAAGGGTTGACACTGTTGTTTATGTAATACTGACATTCAGTTTTCCAGGCAAGCCTGAGACAGCTCACATAAGACATAAGAAGGCCACATGATCTACTCAAAAGTATTTCAAATATTTCTAAGTAAAACGATATCAGTGAACCTGAGGTTAGCTGACTTCTTTCAGAAAGGAGAGCTGGAGTTTACTAGGGATGAACAGCTAGCACCAGGGGGATTAATGTATTCCACTGGCTAGAGAGAATTTGAAGAAGGGTTGGGAGGAAATGAAATAAATAAAGCATATGCGCCATTAAATGATCTGTCCCTATGGGTCACTAGATCTTAATATTCCTCCCCTTGGGGAAATAGCTACAGGCCTGCAGACCATCTTAGAGCTCTTTCGCCAAAGGCCAAGAGTGACATCACTACCCTTGGTTATGTCACTACCCATTTAGTCACTCTCAGTGATACAGGGGTGAGGAAGAGGCAGTAAATCTCTGGTGCTGCAGACTACTAGCCTTGCTAGTGAGTGCCCAGGTTCCAGGGAGTTTCCTGCAGCAGTGCAGTTATTGGCAGCTGGAGAAAGATGTGGAGATAGTACAGGTAAGGACCGTGATCAGCATTAGCATCAATTAGTCTTATTTTTCTTGTCCAACCAGAGTGTGGACACAGAGAGTTAGAACTATTTGTGAGTTCTCTTGTAAGAGAAGTAATGTTTACTCTCTATATCCTACTGCTAATTACTGACCATATGTAATTTCTAAACTCTGAGTATACTTAAAGGTGATAGCATCCTTTCCATCCTATACTACTTATAGTTGTTAGTCGTATTACAGACAATTATAACTTGAAGCATTGTCCTCTTACCGACTGATGATATAGCACCACTATTTTGTCCTATAATTTGGCTAGCTACCTCTAAGCCTTGCTAGATAAAGCATCTTGTCTTCTTTTCTATGAAAGCAGTGATTACATTCCCTACCATAACAGTCTATCTTTGCCTACTTTCTTCTAAAAATTATATTGCATGCCAACTATATTAAGTTGTAGTAATAGCTTTAAGTGCCAGGTACAGAATTTGAACAGTAAGACCTTATCATTTCTTGGTTCAGGCAGCATGAGTGTAATAGAGACTCTGTATTTTTATCAAGAGTCACAGAGTCTAAGTAGCCAGAGAGAAAAACAGTCTATTATGCTGCCTATAATGGCTTCACATGGAAGTAGAAGAAATGTCAAGAAGAAAATTATATGAGTCAGAGGAGAGATATGTTAATGAAATACTGGAAGGTATTAACACCTCTTAATTTAGAAGTACCCAACACACTTGACCATTACAAAGTTCTATAATGACTTTCTTCAACTGGAGGCACAATTCCCAATTTAAAAAGCGATACCATGGAATAGGAAACCATAGGAATATGGTAAATGATTGTTATTTTTTTTTTAGCACAACAGTATATTCTTGTTGAATACCACCTTGGTACTCTTCCAATGAGAATATCAGTATCATGAAGGATTCTGGCTCTTTTAGTTATAAAGCAATAGAAATTCACATTTTGTCTGAAAAAGAATTTTCATATACTAGGATTATTTCAGTTTCTAGAGGATATCTCAAAGAGTTTTTTAAAATGTGAGGCACAAATATTTATTAAGATGAGCTAAATAATAACTGCCTGCTCTTGTCTCTTTCTAACCAAGCCATATGTAAAAGGACATGAGGGCTGTCCCCTCACTCCCACCCCAACTACAGCACACTGCTTATTCAGACATTCTATTGCTTTAGTATTCCAGTCTCTCTCACTTCAAATGTTAACTGGGTTATTACCTGTTCTTTGCTTTCCTAAATGTTTGTCTTTAGCTTGTATAGTTATGGTTTACATCTCTTGCTTTAACTTCTCAGGGGTTTTTACAAATGCAGAGTGGTAGAATTATACAGTAGAGTTCACTCTAAAGAAAGCATTCCGAGTTTACCCACTCAATGTTCTCTCCAAACCATTGGTGGTAACATTACTTTAATGTATTTATGCATTTGTCTTTTCCGGAAGATCATACATTTGGAATTCTATAGTATAAAACCTTTAGAGACTGGGCTGTTTCACATGTAGGCTTTGCTTTCTCTTTGTATGGGTGTGTGTGTGTGTGTGTGTGTGTGTGTGTGTGTGTGTGTGTGTGTCTTTGATGGGAAGATTTTGTGCTGGTGATACTTAAATTGTTAATTCTAACTTTCATAAGATATGCATAGAGTTTTGCTAGGTAAGAACAGTACTTATATTGAGAGGAGTTGTTATAAACTAGTCAACTAATCTGAAGATATTCTAAAGTTGGTGAAGAATAAGTGAGAAACACAATCACAGAATCAAACAGCAACAAAACCACAGCCATGCACACATTCAAGTATTAAAGATAACTAAACTGGTAACTTAAATCTCATTGGCCCCAATAGTTGCCAAGATAATTTTTATGTGCATGGAAGTATACTCAGGCATAATTACATCATTTTGATGAAATTACCACTAATTAGCTAAAGTGGAACAATCTTTTCAACAAACCTGTCACCTGACATTGAAATACCTGAGCTCTATCTAGGGAAGAAAAATGGCTAGGCTGTGACATGTGGTATGCTTACTGGTGGCAGTGTTGAAGAGGTTGGGGTGTCTTATTGAAAGTGTGAGAAATGGAGAAGAATCATCGGAATCTTGTCCAGAATCCTGCCAGTATTTTAAGGAGAAAAATTGAAGAAGAACAAGTTAAACCTTTCTTAGTAACTCAGAAAAGCAGGAGCCTACAACATCTCCTGTACTCTGTAATGTTAGCTCTCTGGGTGCCTACACTGAAGGAGGCATTCTGGGAAGGGCAAGTGTACTGGCCCACTAAAAGAGTAACTAGTCTTTCTCCTTCCTTAGCATGCCTTCAGGTGAACTAGCTTTTCTGGGTGAAGTAGTAAGAGAGTGAACTCTTGGCTAGGTTATTTTCAGTTCTGGTTGAATCACTCTTAAAAGGAAGATACTGTCTTATTGGAGCAGAGCACACCTGTTGCATATTTCATGCTGATGCTCTGGAGCCATCACTGAAGGGTGTCTTTCTCTCAAGACATTCTTCCCATTGTTCTGATGAGAGGGTCCATTTCTTTTTAATCAGTTATTTCTTTAAAGTTAAATCTGCTTTGTCTACATCTATCTTGTCCACAACTTTAAAACTATTCTTTTTCCTAGCCTCTCCAAACTACACTCTTTTAGTCTTTCTGCTCTGCTTTCTGTCTGAATTCTCATTTGTAAACCTTGAGAAAAGCTGTGAATAATGAAAAAACTGCATGCATGTTAAGATACCTTGAAATCACTCCTGCCAAAGAGATCATTCTATTACTATTGAGCTCAGCCTCACTCATGTTTAAAACAAACCACATTCTTTGCCTCTGCTTCAATTTTTGATAGAGTCCTAGTCCCCATTTGAAAGCTCATGAACATAGTCTTTACTGACCATATTTATGCTGACATTCTGAACTTTCAAGTTTTCACTGACCATTATACTTTGAGTATAGAGTTCTGGGATTTTTTTTGTAGCCTGCAGCAATTCATAGGGTACTTTAATCAGGACCTCAAAAGAAAAGGATGTTTCTCTAGCTGGCCTCAAAACTTGTCATTGTCTACATAGTACAGATGATGAAGCTGTGAAAACACAAATGTGATGGAATGAGGGAGGCATAAAACAAGTTCTAGAGCAACAGTTTCAAGCCTTCATACTTTTGGGACCCTTTTATACAGTTCCTCTTGATGTGGTGATCCCCATGCAAAATTTTTTTTCATTGCTAGTTTACAATTTTGATTTTGTGATTTGTAATGAATTGCAATTGCAACTGTAAAAGTTATGGATTGTAATTTTAGTGGTTGGAATGAAAATGGGCCTTGAGGTCTCAGTTTAGATCTAGTGTCTCGTTCTCTTCCTGCTGCTAGCCGATTCTGATATAGAACTCTCAGCTACCTATCTGGCACCATTTCTGCTTAAGTGCTGCCATGCTTCCCACTTTGATGACAATGAACTAAACCTCTGGCTTATAAATTAGCCCCAGTTAATTGCTTGTCTTTATTAGAGTTGCTATGGTTACAGTGTCTCTTCACAGCAATAGAAATCCTAGCTAAGACAGTAAACTAAGTATTGTTGTAAGACCCCGAGAAGTCTTAGCTCAGGAGCACGGCCCACAGAGCACAATTAAATGATCGATCATTATAATAACACGAGGTTTTTATTTCATGTACATGAGGTTGCTCATCCTCACAGGGAGAGTCAACCCCAAACTCAAAAAGCATATATCTGTTATACATTTTTGGTGAGGGGAATGAACTAATATTTTACCATTGGTCAGCAGTATAATTTTCAGAAAGAGGAGAGGAAAAGGGGAGAGAAATTTTGGCAGTAAGGTTGTTGACAATTTGTATTTTCCTTGGAATTAGTACAGAGAGGGGTAGGGAAGCTGTTCCTAAAGCAGTCATTTTTGTTTTGTCTTAACCCAGCTCGGTCAGTATAGCTTGACCTGTCAACTAAAACTGTGTTTTTACATTTTCAGAACTTTGTTTATATATTTCAAAACTTTGAGGGGTTATGTCCTTGTTTTGTTTCTCAGAATTGGGTGATTAGAGCATAAATTAATTATGGCATGCATCAGGATGTCATCTAGGGCTTTCTAGAGTGCCAGGTGGCTATCAGTATATTCTGTGGTTTTTCTGAGAATTACTCTAGGACATTGTATTTATTTGTCAGGCACATGAGGGATATCATAGCTTTGGGATAACTGGAAAGTTTCTGAGTCTGACTTTAACCATCTTTGTGTCTTTAGGGTCTCACATTCTAAGAATGGGTATTTTGGAAAAGTCTCATCAGTATCTGTGTTTTCAATGGTCTTAGAATATCTCATGAAAGGGTCTTTTGACCCCCGAAGTGGTCATGACTCACAGGATGAGATCCACTGTTCTAGAGCTAAGCTAATGAGGCCAGCTAGTATATAGGTAAAGGGAGACACTGAGCCACTAGGGCATGAAGCTTTCAGGGCAATGATAACTTTAGGTGAAAATTCTCTAAGGTTAGATTGTCTAGTAACATGAGGTAGTTAGCACAGAGAGCTGCAGGCATCACCTATAGCTAGACCAAGAGTGAGGCAACATAAACCACAGTTGGTAGGACCAGAGAGGCAGGGCTACTCAAACTCAGTATAGCTTAGATACTCTCAAGTGATGTGAATGCTTGCCATGAAAATACAGTTTAATATTTGCCTCCTGGATTTTGCTCCTGATTTAGCTTTGTCATACCTTGCATTCCCCTTACTTCTCCTTTCTGGATATTGGAATCACACAGCTTGTTTATAATTTTTTTTTAAAGTTCAGAGATAAAAGTTTGCCTCAAGTGTCTTTAGAGGTGTTGGATTTTCAGATTCTGTTAAAACTATGAAGACTCTCAAAGTCAGACTGAGTGCATTTTGCTTTGTGAGATGACCATAAGCATATGAGACCTAGGCAACAATGCTGTAATTTGAATCTGAAATGTTCTCCATAGACTTGTGTTTGAATACCTGCTCTTCAGGTAGTATACCTGCACTGTTTTGGTAGTATGTGAGAGTTGTGAGACACTTAGGAGGTAGGTTCTGTGTGGGAGGCTTTTCAGGGTGATAAGTTCTGGTTCCACTCTTTGCTTCTTGCTTCTGGTGTTAAAGCAGACTGATGGACTGGATTCACAGCACCCATATAAAAATGTTGAGCATGGTATCACACTTACTGTTATTCTAATCCCGAGGAAGTAGAAACAGGCATATCCCCCTTTTTTGATGATATTTTATTGGATATTCTCTGTATTTACGTTTCAAATGTTATCCCCTTTCCCCCTCTCCCATCCCCTCTCCATGTTCAACAGAAAATAATGTTAATCACCATGATTAAATAAGACTCATAGTTTAATATCTGACAATCAATAATAAGTATGTTACATCTTATAAATAGAAGCTAAAAATAAATGGCCACCTCAATTGATACAGAAAAGGCATTTGATAAAATTAAATGCTCATTTCATGAGACAAAGAAACTGTGCACAACTTTGGGGATATAAAAAATGCAGCATCATTATAATAAAGAGTATTTTTAAAGTTCCAACAGCTAAGATTAATCTTCAGGAGGAGAAATTGAGAACTTTTTGTATTGTGGAGCATGAGATAATTACTCACCTTCCTCCTAATATTGTACATAGTTTTGAAAATCCCAGCTGGAACACTGAAGCAGGGTAAAGTAAAGGGCATGGAATTGAAGAAACAAAATGCAAATGTCCACTGAAGATTATAAGATTAGGTATACTGAAAACTCTAATATTAGATAAAAAAAACTATTAGAAATAACAAATGAACTCAGTAAAATTGCAGGCTAAAAAACCAGCATACAAAATGCAGTAGCACTCTCAAAGAACAGCAGGAATGACAGCAAAGGTAATTAAGAAAGAAATCCCATTTACAATAACTATATAAGATAAAACACTGAGAAAATTTTAACCAGAGTTGGGAAATATCTTTGTTTATTAAATGTTCATACAAAGAAACTGAAGAGTACATAGACTGATGAACATGTTGTGCTTATGAATTTAAATGATCAACATTATTAAAATGTTATACAAACTAACCCAAATTTAATGAATCTCTTTCAAAAGGCCAATGCCATTCATTATAGAAATAGAAAAAGTATCTCAAGTTTGTATGCAATCAACCACAAATATCTAAAGCCATGTTGAGCTAGGTAAAGAGAACAGGGAGCATTACACTGACTTCGTTGCCGCTACAGAGCCATGGAAATCGCTGAAGCATGCTTCAGATATAAAAATCAGACCCTTAGGTCAAGAAAAGAATGTAGATCAAAAGTAAAATCATGAACTTGCCAGTAACATATTTGAGACAAGGCATCTGAAAACACACATTGAAGAATAGGCAGTCTTTTCAATAGAAAAAGTGCTAGGGAAATTGGTTGTTCATAAGCAAAAAAACCAAGTCAGATCTCTATCATGCACTAATTACTAAGATATATTCAAAGTGGATCAAAGACTTCAGTACAATACCCACAATTAGGAACCTTGTATAAGGAAATCTTTTTTTTTTCTTAGAAGCCCAGGAAAACAAAAGCAAAAGTGGACATGAACATCAAATCAAAATACTTTGAGTACCATAGGAAGAACTATGCTGTATACAAGATGCACAGACAACTGACAGATGAAAAAATGCTTTCAAGGCATGGCTTCTGACAAGGGTCAATGCCCAGAATGCATATGAAATTCTAAATCTTAATAAAAACAAACCAGAATTGAACAATGCAGGTAAGGTACCATTCTTAAAGAAAGACATGCAGGCAGCTAGGCACATGAGAAGTCCCTCAGCACTGTCAATCACCTGGAAATTGTGAAGTAGTTCACATGAAACACTTTACCCTAGAAACAATGGCTGCCATTAAAAGTGAAAAGATAACAAGTTCCAGTGAGGACATATCTAAAGGAACATCATATATTGTTGATATTCTATAAGTTAGCAGAATGTTGGAAAATAGTATGGGGTTTTCTCAGTTAATTGAAAGTAGAACTACCATATCACAGCATAACTATAAAAACCTTTAAACTGTCCTCATTTAGAATCATGTGCTTGGGATTTTATAAATGGCTTTTTATGTTGATGATGTATTTCCTAAATAGTTAATTTGTTCACTGTTTCTGTTGTAAAGGGAAACTGAATTCAACTGACTGTCCTTTCTTAATTAATTGAGATCACACTATAATTTCAAAATGTGTCCAAAAGAAATTTGATCAGTTAACCCAGTCACAAAAGAACAGACATAATATGCAGTCACTGACAATTGGATACTAGCCCCAGAAAGCTCTGAATACCCAAAAAAAAACAACCCACAGACCATATAAAGCTCATAAAAAGAAAGGCTAAAAAGTAGAAGCCTTAGTCCTTCTTAGAAAAAAAAAAACAATAAGTTTATAGCACCCTCTCAGAGTGGGGTAAACCTAGACTTTAAATCATTAATAACTGAAGACCTAAGAAGATAACCTTGTGGCAATTTTTGGTATTTAAAAATCTTTATGTTTAATCTATACACACCAAGAAAACCTTGACTATTTCCATGTTACGCAGTTTTTTGCATGTGCTTTTGCTTATTGTAACTAGTAAGATTTCAATACATGCTATCAACCCTTTAAAAAAATCAGGTACTGAAAAAAATATTTATATAGTTTTATGCCAAAATGCTTTTAATAATCTGTACATGTATCTCTGTTTTTAAAAATAAAATTCTAAGAAATAAAAACAAAACAAAACAAAACAAAACCCTAAATGATAATTTCCAGGACAGTTTGAGCTATGAAAAAAAACCTTGTCTTAAAAACATATCAGATCTATATATCAAAATCACATGTTTTGGCATTTTGATTGCATTGCTGTTTTCATCATTATTCACAATAGACAGGAAATGAAAAAATGTCTACCAACTGATAGTAGATAAAAGACAATAAGACACAGACACAAAACACTAATTACTCATAAAAAAGAATGAAATGCTATTATATAGAGCAGCATGGATAAAATTGGAGATTCCATGTCCAGTCACAGAAGTTAGACAGACGAAAGGAAAATCTGTAGATTCTCAAATTGACTGAAGAAGCTGGTTCCTAGGGGTGGGGGAGAGAGACTGGAGGAGGAAGAAGAGAAAGAGGAAAATCAGAGGGTACTAACTTATTCTAAATAGTAGAAAAACTGTTCTGGTATACTCTTGAATGATAAATAAATCCAATACAGTAATATACAGGCCAGTTCAAAAAGACAGGAATTTGAAAGTTTTAACAAAAATGGTCAGTGAGGAGGCAAATATGATTATTTATTAAAACACCTTGCCTATAGATATGCTATTTATTATATGATACTTTGTTAATATGTATAACTTTGATGTTTTTATGCAACAGTTCAAATAAATTACAAAAATTAAATAGTACTCTGTTAAATGTATTAGATGATAACATTTTCTTATATAAGGGAATTAGAAACTAAAAGTAAACTCTCAATAAAACTGGGAGAATACTAAATCTTTATAAAAAGGAAATTAATTTAAAATAGCAAAGATTGTTTGGGGGAGGGAGAACAATCGGGATTTCAAATGACAAAAATGCAGGAAATTCATGTCCTTAAATGAATATCCTGACAGGCCACACTAACAAGATACCTAAATAAGATTTTGTTCTAAGCAGCAAATGAACTGATCAGTAGGAGAGCCATATTTACAGGGAAAATTAAATCAGGACAAGTCAGTGAGGAAAAAGAGAAACTCAGCTTTGTTTTAAGCCCACAGCTTTGACTTAATTGGTGAGAAAATAAAATCTAAATGAATTCATACAGAGCTAGTTTAAAAGGAAAATGCATTTAGATTATTATACGACCCTTACCCTTCTCACACATAAGCCAAATATTAATAGTTTGCTCTAAGAAACTTCTATCCATCGCAAATGTCAAATAAATATTCTATTAGGTCATGTAATACAAATAGAATACATGAATATTATGGGAAAGAAATAGGTTAAAAAGCCCTCCAAAATAATAGAATATATTTAGAGACATGTAAATCAAAGCCTGACTCAAAAGTCTCACTTTGCTTTTTAAAAAATGTACTGTTAAGACTTATGTATGAAAAGACATCAAATGAAGGAAATAAAAAATGAGACAGCAAATCACAGAGCAATAGTAGGCAAACTCATATAAACATCATCGAAAAATAGAAATCTAAATTAATCTTGGTTCTGAATACAAGGTACTCAGGAAATATAAATTATTAGAGCCAATAATGACTATATACAGATAAATACTAATATCAACCAAGGCCCAGAGGTAGAGGTGATTACTGAAGGTTGGCAGGATGGAGTAATTGGCAGGTACTTCTGCAGACACCCCCGTGGAACCTATGTGAGGATCGAGAGAATTTGTAACATCAGAGATAATGAACTCTTTCTACTCCTAAGCTGTTCAGAAGCTCTGTTGAAAGAGTCTGAAAGGAAGGTGGGAGCTCTTTTTTCTCAGTTTCCTAGCACAGACTGAAGTTTCTCCCATCTGGACTTCTCATCTTATCTGCTCCACAACAGCTCTGCTCTACAGGGGTTGAAGCTCTACCATTTCCTCTGCCAGCTTCTGTTCATAGAAGAAATGCTGGCCTGTGGAAGGCAGGCAAAGGACAATGGATGGCCACCAAGGTAGATTCTCAACCAGCAGAATCAAGGTAGGGAGGCCAGGGAACACCTCCAAGCCAGCTTAGTTGTTCTCAACTGACGCCTTCAGCCTTGGCTAGTGTGGCAGATAGTGAGTTCCACATATGGAGGCCACAGGAAAGAATTCTGAAGGTATCTCCTAAGGGGACTGACAGATTTGCCTCAAGAGACCATTTCCCTGTAGTTTCAGTGGCTGCTTTTTTGGTGTAACTAACCTAATTTTGTCAGAGTACAGGAATGATCAGTTCTCTGGAGAGTTTGAGAACAATAGAGTTTTAGTAACAAGACAGCTAGGTAAGAGAGCCAATCTGTAAAATGACATGAAACCTAATGGAATTCTCTGAGACTCCGAGGAGTAGGGATATGGAACCTGAAATAGCTGTCTCCTATAGCAGGGCGGGATCCCCAGTGGAGGGATAAGGACACTAAGTGACCCACAAAACTTTCAACCCCAAATTTGTCCTCTCTATAAGAAATGCAAGAACAAAGATAAAACAAAGATGGAACAGACTCTAAGGTAATGGCCAAACAATAACTGGCCCAAATTGAGGCCCATGCCATGGGCAAGTGCCAATCTGTGATAATATTAATGATACTCCATTATGCTTACAGACAGGAGCCTGACAAAACTATTATCTGAGGGGCCTCACCTAGCAGATGATGAAAACAGATGCAGAGGACCACATTCAAACATTGGAAGGAGCTCGGGGAGTCTTATAGTACAGTTGGGGGAAGTAATTAGGGGCCATGCAGGGAATCAGAACTCCACAGGAAGACCAGCAGAGTCAACTATTCAGAAACCTAGGAGCTCCTAGATACTGAACCACAAACCAAAGAGCATATGTACATACATGGGCTGGATCTAGGACCCCACACATATGTAGCAGATGTGCAGATTAGTCTTTATGTGGGTCCCCCAACAACTGGAACAGGGGCTATCCCCAAAACTGTTTCCTGTCTGTGGATCATATAATCCTACCGGGGCTGCCTTGTGTAATCACAGTGGGAAAAGATGCACCCAGACCTTCAGAGACTTGATGTGACAGGGTTGGCGGATACCCTGGAGAGCCTTCACCCTCTCAGAGGAAAAGGGGCATGGAGAGAAGAACTGTATATGTGGGGAGCAGGAGGAGGAGGCAACAATCAGAATGTAAAGTGAATAAATAAATAAGTGGGGAACAAAAAAAATTGTAAAATGGGGCTACAGAGATGGTCAGTTTTAAGGAGCATTTGCTGCCCTTTCAGAGGATCGAGATTCTATTCCCAGCACTGACTTACAACCATCAGTAACTCTAGTTTCAGAGGGTCAAATGCCCCCTTCTGACCTCAGTGTGTACCATGCATAGACATGTGGTGTACACACATACATACAGACAAAAAGCTCATTCACGCAAAGTTCAATGAATCTCTTAAACAAAGTTAAAAGAGAAATTAATAAACACATCTACAGAAAGTCTCTAGATCAGGAAATATATCAATGGAAAAACAACAAACATACATTGAAATAATTGAAAAGAATGACATATTTATAATCTGAGAGAAAGTAAAATTTAAGCATAGAAATGTGTGTCATTTTACCCTTTTAAGACTAAGTAAAAATACTAAAATAAATAACTACATAAAACAGAGTTACAAAAAACATAAAAGAAAATTGAAGAAATTAATATAGAGTGGAACTGAATCAACTGGGAAATAAAATTAACATAAAACATTCCATTGCTGCAATTTATTTAATGAAAAATTAAGTAGCTAACCATCAGGTTATTCTAACAAGAGGAAGTAGGCATTAAGAGGAGATGGGAAGAGATGGTAGGGGAGGAACAGAAATGTAAAGAGAGAAGATGGATTAAAGTAATCCTTTTAACAACTCATGGGCCATGTGCTTTTACAACTCTGAACACTTTCTTTATGAAAATTTAGACTTCAAAGTTGAAAATCCCCCAAGTGTGAAAACTCACACAGATTGACCAACACATATCATTAGTGATTATACGGACATATGGAAGAAGAAGAGTGAAAAGGCCAGGCCTCCCCTGAGTGTATCTGGCTTAGGGTCTGCTGTAGCTGCTCTTCCTGGAGATGGATGAGAAGCATCACATTGGATCAACTATAAAAGCCATAGCCTCCGGGATAAATATCATGGTTCTAGTTTTTCATGAAAAATCATATTGATGCAAATGCATGCATGCATGTAAAAATTAGAATTGTTTAAGTAAGACCAAGGTGCTATTTAATTACTAGCTAGTGTCTGTATTGACTTAGTTTTATAAGAACTTTGATGATGGTGTGAGGTGAATTTTATTATTCCATGAAGGAGGCTGACAGTAGACTACATGCAGTGGATATGTAAATGAATTTTGATATTTTTGCACCATGCCCAGTCTTCAGCTCAATAGAACTCTAGGAAAAAAATCATTGAAAAAAAATCTGTCAAGTCCTACTATCCATTACTGAAATGACACAGTCAAGCACAGCATGAAATAAAATGCTATCCCACATTACTGGCTTATAATCTCATTCTGAAGCAAGCTTTATCTAGATATTTAAATGTTTGTATTTTCTCTTACAATAGCCTATGTTGAATGAGTCATTCAGGTACTTTCCCAAAGGGCTGATCAGACATTGCATTAATAATAGTTCATTACTACAAGTGGGTGGTCTTCACAACTTCTTTAGACATATGGTTTGAGCAAAGACAATCCATTTTTTATCAGCTCCAAGAATTGAAGCTTATATTAAGGACACCAACATCCAAAGGTGCCTTTCTGATTCATGTGTTGTCAAATTCAGTTTGGGTATGTACTTAATTGATGTTGCTCTCCACTATTTTAAAAAATATTTCATTATTGCTGTTAGGCCAATTTTATGTGCCAACCAGTTGGCATTATTATGTTTCTGTGACATGTGCATCATAGAGTATATAAACCAAAAATAGATATGAAGAAAACAGGTAGGATGAAAATAAGTGAAACCCAGAGTCTCAGAATCTTGCCTTCTTCACACTTGTCTCTGGAGACCACATTGTCTACACCCTGGGGAAAACAAGTTTATTTCTTGACAGGGAATCTTGAGACACTTATGAGAAGATTCTCACCAGGCAAAAATACCGGTGACAGAAATGAGTTACATAGACCTCCTGTGAAATGCTGGCATGCATTCCTCCTGGCTTAATTAGACCAAAACACAAAAGGACTCATGTAAGCAGTTACCTTGAAGAATAGAGGAGGAGATTCGGAGAATGACATATGCATACACTTGGGAATTATTTACCAAGGTCAATTTAGTCATGGTTTTATTGTCTTAGAGTGAGGACTGTCTGTTCTAAATAGAATTAGGCCTCTCTAATCACAGTGAGCACAGTTTACTCACCTCTACAGTCAGGGACGGCTCTGTATGACTCAGCTGACAATCATTTCTGACTGTCACTGGTTTTCTCAGTAACCCTGGTCAATCACTGAAATGATCAAGGGACTTCTGCCTCTTGATTCTCTATACTGCTTGTTTGGCCACATGCAGAAATTAGAGGATGGAGTACAGGTAAAAAGATTGCCTATGTTAGCCTATAGCAGTGGTTTTGTTTTCTTTTTTAAAAAGAATTATTCATTTATTTGTTTTATGTATATGAGTACACTGTCACTGTCTTTAGACACACAAGAAGAGGGCATCAGATCCCATTACAGATAGTTATGATCCACCTTGTGGTTGCTGGGAATTGAACTCAGGACCTCTGGAAGAGCAGTTAGTGTTCAGAGATGCTGAACCATCTCTCCAGTCCCATGACAGTGGTTTTCTTGTTAGCTTTTATCTCTATATTATCCTTCATCTTCTCTGCATCTATATACTCCAGTATACCCATCCTTTCTCCTTCAGTCCTTCCTACTCTTTACTGAGACAAGGTCTCTTTATGCTCCACATGTTGACCAAGATTTCTTAGGACCCCCCAAATCTACTTACCTCAGCTTTCTAAGGAGCCGGGACTAGAAATCCATGACACTGTCATGGTCTGTATGATATTTAAAATAATTTTTGTTTCGAGTTCTCTGTTATATTTGGAAATTACATGGCAGCAAATGTGTTTCTTTTATAAGATTTCTAGTCTTATAAAGAAGTTTGATCGAAGGGTATAAGGTAGAGTAGCTTAACATGCAAGTAGCCCTGGGCTTGATCTCAAGCACAGTAAAACCCTATCTTCTCTGTTCCTCAAGGTAACAGCTTTAGGCTAGTTCTTTTGTGTTAGGATCTAATGCTGTGATACCAGGATTCAGGATGTAAAAGCAAGAAAATCAGAACTTGAAGATTATTTTCTAGATATACAGAGTGCATAGGAATATTTGATCAGACAATAATACTAACTTTTTTTTCCCAAGAAAGCTGAAGCTTTGCCTTTTTATTAAAAAAAAAAAATAGTAACAAATTGTGTTTATGATAGCACTCCAGTAGGCATCTGGGGTATTAACAGACATGAGCCAGATAGTTGATATATTGCAGTTCTGAACAGAATATTATGAAGAGCCCATTTGTGGAGTTACACAAGTTCCTCTATGTTTGATTAGGTACTGATTACTTAGTGTCTCATCCTTATTTTATTACATTCAAATTAACAACTAAATACTTACTTTAATATTTGTTATGATATTTAAAATGCTTACAATGTGCTTTGACATACACACAGAGAAGCAGGATCTGCAACAATTCTGGGCACTGGGTATGTGCTGTCTCTGTTATCTCTTCCAAATAAAGCTGTGCTTTGTGGATGGTTTCACCTAATGGCAAATCTTATCCCTAATATAGGGAACATGGATTATCTCTTGGAGACCTTCTTCAGCTACTCAGAGTTCCAATATCAACTTCAGAGTTTCTACAGGGCTTATTTTCCGAGGTGTTCTCTGTTATTTCACTAATATCATGAGTGTCATACCCTAAAACCTTTGAGCCCTCATACTGTACTTCTGGGTCAAAGACTCTAGTGACATTATAAGTAATTGCTTTCATCTATATCATTATGATCAAAGGGCAGATACTTGATTTATAGACAGAACTAGAAATTCAATTACCCTAAAATACTAGAAGTTCTCTCATAGATCTTCTTCCAAAAAAAGGTACAACCCAAAAGGGATATAAAAATTTGTTTCTCTAACATAAGGGCAATTCTTGATCATTCACAGTAGGAAGTTTACCAATATGCATCAGAAATATTAAAACCCAGTTAGTTTGAAAACACATTTGCAACCTAGTCTTTTCAAAATCATCATTTTTTTTAAAAAGACCAAATACTAAATATTCATTCTCTCTCAGGCTCTAAATTTCATTGGACACACTGAACTTCTACAACCTGGCCCTTGCATATTTAAAAAATCTTTCTGGATACAATCATAAGTTCCCTAGAATAAAAAAGAACTGCCTCTGTCTTACCCATGAAGTTTTCTTTTCACAAACAACTTTGAGAAGGATCTCCTTCCCTCCCACTTTTTTTTCTATTATGAAATCTTGGCAAAGCAATGCTGAGACAGAAAACTGTCTTTGGATTTTAAAAACAAGTAGATTATTTTATGCAATTAAATTCTGTTGTCTCACAATTGGAAATTATGAGTGACCTTCAGACTCATTGACTGATGACCTTCAATGTTCCCAGACTGCAGGCATGGTTCAGATTTTTTAGAGATGGTTGTTAGTTATTCTTAGGGGTGTTTTTTTTTTTTTTTTTTTTTTTTGGCTTAGGCACCATTGTCCTTTTGCTTCAATTACTGAAAGAGCATAAAATTGTTTTAACCCCTAGAAAGTCATTATCTCTTTTATTTATTTTCCCTACTATTACTAAGATCCTGTTCATTCACATAACTAAGCATGTTACTATTCAGGAAAAGTCCTTCAGCACACCCTCATTTAGCAATGGTTTTCCAAAATATGATTTTTAGACTCTAGAGAGGAAGCTCCCAGTAAAGCCATGGAAAAATCGAGACAAGACAGGAAGATGAAAGTAGGGAAGGGATTATGTCTTAGAACAAAAACAGAAAATGTCAAGGTCTACTATTAACCTTTGGTTTGAAATGATATACTCAATTTTATTCATTTCAAGTTTCCCATCTACTGTCTCATTTTAATAGTTTTCTTCCATTTCTGTGTTTTACTAGTATGAGTTAGGAACGACTTTTAAAGTTTCTTGGCATTTGCACATATTGGTTCTTAATCCATTAACAGATTGTGACAATTTCCTGGAAAACTTGTATCTGATGTTAGTTACTATTGTCATTGCTATGACAACTAACCTGACATTAAAAAAAGAATTTATGCCTTATAGTATTTAAAGATAACAGTCCATCACAGTCAGGAAACCATGGTGTGCATGGCAGTAGATGGATGTTCTGCAGGCTCACATCCTCATGAGGCAGGATTCAGAGATTGCTGGAAGGACCAGAAGTGGTTACTCTCTGTAGTCTCTTCTTGGTTGGATTCATGTCTCTACCAAGTCACCATCTGAAATGTTCTATAGCCTCCCAAAACAGGGTTGCTAGTATCCAAATGCAAGAGATATTTCATACCTAGAACAAGTAAAGAGTATTAATTGCTTTCATTTTTAAGACACTGGCATGGCTGTGCTTATACACACACACACACACACACACACACACACACACACACACACACATATATATAGTGTCTAATTTAAGACTTGTAGTTTTTTATATTAGGGTTGCTTGATTTATAGTTATTTGATTTTTGCTCTTATTATATTTGCTCTTATTAAATTATTTGCTTCAGCTTATATAATTTATATTTGTTGTTTTTCTCATTATCCTCAAGATCCCTTGCTCATGAATTCTTAATACTCCCTTTCTAAGGCTATACGTTTCCTTCTTAATACTCTATTACCTAAATTGAACATGTTTTACAGAATATATTTTCACTATAATTTAGTTCTAAGTAGTCTTTAATTCCCTATAGGAGTTTTCAAACTAACACATAGCTAATATCAAGTGTGTTTTCTCAATAATGGTACTTTCTGAAGAAAGAAATAAAAAAAAATATCCAAAATTGGAAAGACCTCTGATGACCATGGGTTGGAAGAACTAATATAGTAAAACTGTGTATATCATTGAGTAATCTACAGATTAAATGCAACCCTCATCAAAATTCCAAGATATTATTCACAGATCTAAGGAAAAATAATCATAAAATTCACATTGGAAAAGAATGGCAGGGAATATGTAGAACAGTCTCAAACAGAGCAGGCAATACCGGAAGAATAACAACATGTCTCACACAGTGCTACAGAGACTTTATAACCAGAATAAGTTTGGTACATGCACAAAAAACAGGCTTGTGGATCAAGGGTGAGAACCTGGAAATAAAATCAGATACAGTCACATCCTTTTTGACAAAAGTGTTAACAGTATATACTAGAAGAAAGACCGACTTTTAACAAATGGTAGTAGAAAAATCTCAAAATATAAAGAAGAGTTAAAATAGGCATCTATCACTTGCCTGGCACAAAAAAAAAATCCACTATCATGGACAGGAGAGTGTCATGAGCTCCACTTCTAAACAGGGAAACAGTGTCTTCTGAGAGAGGAGGAACTTTTCTTCCAAAGAATGATCTTACTATTTAATTATAAAATACCAGAAATTATGTACATGCAAACAACACTGATGAACTTATGTATGTATGTATATATATAATTTTAGAGGTATTATGGGGGAGAAAATGGCTAGTACTGGGTGGAGAGGACTCAGAAGATAGAGGAAGGAAAGGGAGGCAGAAGTGATATAATTAAAATTCTAAAAATCAATTAAAATTTGTCTTTTAATGTAAGACTTACAACTCTGAGATTGCTTGAGAAAATACAGGCAAGACGTTTCAAAAAAAAAAAAAAAAAAAAAAAAAAAAAAAAAAAAAGGCATAGAGAAGGTAGAGCCAAAAAGGACTTTAAAAGTCCAGGAAATAAAGTAAGAACTGACTAGTGGGATTGCATGATTTGTGGTGCTTCAGCCCAATGAAGAAAACAAACAGAAGTGTGGGAGACAGCCTATAGAATGTGAAAAAATATCTTTGCCAGCTATTCATAAAAATTAGATTAAAGTACAAAACATACAGAAACACAAAAGTCAAGTTAACCAATCAATGAATTAACAAATAAATTAGGCAAATAATACTTAAAACAATTAAGTATATAAATAGCAAATAAATATTTCCAGCACAAAGAACAAGTGAATCAGAACAGGGCAGTAAGGTCACCTCAGCCAAAATGGCTTTTATCAGAGTAACAAGTGCTGATACTCACTGTGTGCTTCTAGTAATGGAGTCTGAGAAATTAATTCTGCATACTTAGTGAGCTTGTGGTACAGAGATGATACACCGGGCATCTTCAGACGATATACTAGTTAAGAGTTTTACATTAATCTTAGTTTCACTACATCATTGCTAAATTTCCAACTTGAGTCTACAGTGCATACAAAATGGTACTAAGTTCACAGATATGCCTGTTACTGGAAGTTTTTAGTCACCTGTGGTTATATTCTACTTTGCCAGTGATTAAGCCTCTTTCGCAATAAGTCTCCTGGGACTATGAAGTAGATTATAGAAAAATACAAAGTTGCAGCTCTGATTCTTTACCCTTTTACAAGCCTGTGAGACTGCAGGCTTGTGCCTATCATTTTGTCAAGGGCAGGATGTATTCTATGTCTGCTAAGCTGTGTGCCTTAGGCTGGCCTGGCCTGTGAGCTTGTGTGTGATTTTTCTCCTCTCCACCACCCATCTCTCTAGAGGAGTACTCATAGTAGGAATATATGTTACTCTTGACTCCTGAAGCTATTTTATATGGGTTTGAGAGATTGCATTAGAAAGTCTGATGTACAGAGCAGGTGCTTTTTCTTGCTGAGCAATCTCTCAGGCCCACAGCAAGCTAGTGTGGGACACTTTAAAAACCTACGTCTTGAGAATTATGAGGCTAATTTCCAGCATAATAAATTGACTCACTTACCAACTGTACTGTTCTCACATTCAGGAGGTGTGTCTCCCTGGGGACCGCCCCTACTTCTCACTTACACATTTTCTGTTAAGCTCCACTCTGAATATCTCTTTGTGGTAAACTCATGTAAAGCAAGCAATTCTTAAATTGAATTGCATAAAAAAGATTGCCCTATTGAAAAACCGGAAGCACAGTTATGAGAGAAATGTCACATAATATTTAGAAACATAATATAGAAAGTGCCTACCATGGCACAATAGTGATTGAATATCAAAATGAAAGTAATATTCTCTCTGCAAACTCCTCAACTTGTTTCTGAAAAGCAGTGAGTAACTGCTCCCACTTTAGGCAACTTGTTCCTATCAAGTTAAAGTTGCTCACTTACATTATTTTTTTCTAAAATTTTGGTTGTATAAAACTATGTATGCAAAAATGCTTTTAAAATTTTGTACATTTATCTCTGTTTTTTAAAATAATGTTGTTTTAAACAATGTTGGTTGTAGCTTCCTATAGATTTTTCAAAGTGACTCCATCTCTGTCTGTCTGTCTGTCTGTCTGTCTCTCTCTCACAAACACACACACACACACACACACACACACACACACACACACACACACAATGTGGACAGATTTCTAAAGGTTTTCAATAATATAATACTCAAGCATATAGTAATATTTAGCACCATAATTTACCAGTGTTAAATTATTGGCCACATGTATAAATCTTGATTTATTTGGCATTGTCTGAATACTTGACACATAATAATTGTCAGCTGCTTAGTGATTCCCTCCTAACCTTATAAGAATTTGGCTTAAAAGTGCATTAAGTTGTTTCAATAAATAAGTGTCACATTTGTCCCATAAGAAGTGACTGGGGGTGAAAAATATAACAAGTGATTAAACATAATAAAAGTAAATTTTTTAATTTTTATCATTGTCCCAAAGGAGCTCATCTTTCTTCACTCCTCACTCCAACACTTATATAGATTTCTATGTCAAAATAAGTGAGGTGCCTATGATTATGACTTTATCTTTTACAGTATTTTCTATTCTCTAAAAAACAAAGGTTGTTGTTGACTTGATTTATAAATTAATTAAGTTTACTGTAACTGTTGGTTGTGGTAAAGCACACCTGCTATCCTAGCATCATGAAGGTAGAGGCAAAAGGATTCTGAGTTCAAGACAAGCATGGATTCTGGAGCAATTAGGTTCTTTAATGTACATTTTTAAAAGTTAAAGTAAAATATGAATGAACTTCAAGATTGCGAGATAAAGCTTAAATATAGAACTGAGGTAAGGAAACACAGATTCTGAGGATCTGTGTAGTAGGAAAAAGAGGAATGTCATCAGGCTTTATTCAGCTTTTTATTCTTTTTTGGATTAATTTTTTCAATAATCTATTTATTCAATTTACATCCTGATTACCTACCCCACCCCCAGAGCCAATTCCCCATTCCCTTTTCCAATATCAACCCACCATGCCTGTGTGTATCTCTTCCCACTATGTCTAGACACAGTAGCCCAGTTAGTATTCTTTGGGCATATATTATTGTCCATCATGTTACTACATTGACCAAGTTCCTGTCTAAAGGAAATGAAGGAACAAAGAGTGGAACACAGTCTGAAGACAAGACTATCCCGGAACTGCCTCACCTAAGGATCCATCCCATCTTCAGACACCAAGCCAAGACATTATTGCTGATGCGGAGAAGTATTTGTTGACAGGAACTTGGCATGACCATCCCCTGAAAGGCTCTGCTAGAGCCTGATCAATACAAGTGAAGATGTTTGCAGCCAACCATCAGACTGAGCATGGAAACCCAAATGGAGAGGTTAGTGGAAGGAACTGAAGTGGTCTGCAACTCCATAGAAAAAACAACAATCTCAACCAACCAAACCCCCACCCCCCCACACCAGAACTCTCAGGGACTAAACTACCAACCAAAGAGGTACAAATGTAGGGACCCATGGCTCCATCTGCATATGTAGCAGAAGATTGCCTTATCTGGCATCAATGGGAGGGGAGTGCTAGGGTCCTGTGGTGGGAGTGTTTATGTGGGTGGGTGAGGGAGTACCCTATTAGAAGCAGGGGGTGGAAAAGGGGTTTTCAGAGGGCAAACTGGGAAATGGAGATAAATAAAATAGCTGATAAAAATAAATAAAAAGAACACTGATTCAGATTTGAAGATTGTTCCCTCACTGAAGCCTTCAGCTGATGTCTTATGAAGTAGAAGCATGTGAGGTGCAAAGCCTAGAGTCAATGTAAACTCACAGAGGACATCATCATGATAAATAAATAGGGAGAGGGTGTTGTATCATTGGTGAACATGCAGCCACTGCATAGTCCTGAGCCTCCTACCTCTGGCCCATATGAGAGTAATAGTCAAACCAACATAAAGACCAGAATGAACAATCTGTTGAGGACATTGGTGTCTAACACCTCTTTAAACTGGTAGTAATAGGGAATTTGATAATGAGAGGAAAGGGGGTGCTGAAGCAGACAGAGTACATAGACAACAGTCTTGCTTATCCATTTGTGTGTTTAAAGAGTAAGAGTAACCAAAAAGACTAATAATTTGTAAAACAAGAAAGGAAAACAAGAAAAAAAGGGAAACAGGAAGGGTGGGAAAGGATTATACAGGAGAAAGAAGATAATGTGAGGTGATTTGGGGAGATTGTGTCTAAGAACACAAACTGAAGAAAGAAAACAATGCTTCAATAAAAAGAAATTAAGACTCTACACCATCATTAAACGTAGAAAGGACCATATAAGAGATCAATTCTCTCTGTCATTTTTGCCTGCCTTTCTTGAGCTGAATAATTACACTTTACTTTGGAAGCACCTCTCATGTTAAGAAATTCAAATTAAAAGAAAAATGTTTACATTGTTAGATTTCTAGAAGTTAATTTATGGAAAGACAAAACAGTAATTGTAAGAAAAATAGAATGCTGCATAAAAGTATTAATGTGCAGGAATGCCTGGAGACAGTTATTTCAATCTTAAATATCAATTTAATAGTTACTGCAAGTGGACAATGGTCATTAGAAAATAAGTATCTGAACCAAACAATAACAGTCCCTTACAAAACCTATATTCAGTTATCTGAAGATGATTTCCACTTCAAACAAATTAACTGTGTGGTTTAAATGTTCAGTCACACACAAATCTTAGCTTTAAAAGTCAATCAGTATTTATGTGAAAGAACATATTTTAGCTAATTTGAAGTACATAAGCTGTCCTTGGTGGAGGAGTCCAATAGAAGAATGGAGTGTATGATTTACTTGAGAGTTTCAGATGGACAAGTGGTCATAAAGCTAGGGCTGTTGCTTAGCTCATGGCCTGGGTTTTGCAATGACAGAAAACAGATGAATAGTGAACAGGGTCAGAGAAAATATTTACCCTTTCTCAACTGCAGTTTTTTAAACTGTAATTTATTAATGTGTGTGTGTGTGTGTGTGTGTGTGAGAGAGAGAGAGAGAGAGAGAGAGAGAGAGGATTAGAAACAGATAGACAGACAGACAGACAGACAAAAATTTGCCACAGCCCATTTATCCACAGTAGAGAACAAATTTGTGGAGTTGATTCTCTCTTTTCATCTTTATGTAGGTTCTAGTGATCAAAGTCAGGTTATCAGGTTTGTGCTATCCCCTTCCATTGCCTGTTGAGCCATCTCAGTTTCTCCTGCATGATTTGCTGAATATCTGAAAGAAGACTATTATATCTATTTCTATGAGGGAAAATCCATAATCTTCATTTTTATGTACATTAGGTTTCCCTGGCATGCTTATACTGATACAATAAAACAGTCTCTGATGAATATATGCAAATAAAAATAAATATTACAGAAAGAAGAGCTTCCCGCTGAAATCCATGAAAACAATGGTTTAGGAGACACAGAGAAACAATTCTGAAAGTCAGGGCAAATATGAAACCCACACCAGGCTATATCACAAGAGCATGTAAAACAACACTGATGCTCTTCACAGCAAATGCTCAGCTGAGACTCTTGTTCACTGTATATGTCAGAGCTACAGAGCCCACATGTCCATTAAAATCTTCATAAAGCTCTCAGTTGAAACAGACAAGAAAAATTACATGTCTGAGGATTAGGATAAATGTAAACATTTTTTATTATTGCTATTATTTTTTTGTTATTTGTCTCTGTTTCTCAGTCTCTATCTCTCCCTGTACTTCTTCCTTTCTTTCATCTCTCCTTTTCCTACACTGTTCTTGAACTCTTTATGTGCCACAGATTCGCCTTGAACTTGTGGCTATCCTTCTACCTTGGAATGACTAGTGCTGGAATTACAATTGGGCAGTGCCAAGAGTGAGAAAGTATTAAAAATATTGGAGTATCCACCATAATAAATGTCTATTTTTCAAAGGAAAACAAACAAACAAACAAACAAATCACAACCTAGAGTCCTGTCCTTTATCATTCAGGGTTTTAGTTAACTTTAATTTTCATGTATCTACTGAATCTATGTACCTGATAATTAGTTTTAATTGTCAGTTTGATATAATCTAGAATTCCTTGGGAAGTATGTCTTAGTAATGTACTGTCCAGTTTAGGCTGGTGTGTGTGCATGTTTATAAGGGATTGTTTTAGTTACCTTCATTGATTTTGGAATCAAGGTACACTATGGGCAGTCTCATTTCCGACATATCAATGAAGAAAATGAATGAAATTTGTATGCATTATTTCATTGCTCTCTGCTCTTTATTGACTATGCAATATGATTATCTGCTTGATTTTCTCGAAGTGTACACTTGGAGCTGTTAGTCAAATAGACCCCCTTTCCTTTAATTTACTAGGGCATTTTATCACAACCGCAGGAAAATAACTGAGATAATGTGAAACATGTCTGAATGTAGCATCCCTAAATCCAAGATTCATAAAACATGAGGTATAACTCTGAGTCATAGAATGCTTGTTTCATTCCCGCCACTCCACTACAATAACAATAGGGAACTTAGAGTAAATGTAGGAAAGTTGTAGAAAGTCTCTTTCTCTACCTTGTTTCATGACAGCATCAAAATTTTTCCTGTACCAAATGTCTTAAAGACACTTTATCCATGAAGGAGCTTTATGGTATTCCAATAGTACAGAGATGGCAAAGGGTAATAGAGAAATACAAGGTTTCAACCCCTGTAGGGCTAGTAAGCAAAACTGACTGCCACTCACCTTGAAGTCTAACATAAACTATTATGTAAATATTTTCAGTTTCTATTATTTAAGACGTATTTCCTCTTGAAAGAATTAAAGTGATGAAAATGTATAAAACCAAAAATCATAAGCACAACTGCAAAGCCCCACCAAAAAGAGAAGGGGAAGGAAAACAAACCAAAACCAAACCAAAACATCCAAGGGCCAAAACCTATATATAAATCAGGCGCTATCGCATCTGCTATACAGGAGAATAAAATAAGAGAATATTTTGAGCTCAGAAGTTTGCAGTCAATCTCAAAAACATAGCAAGAACTCTCTTCTCTCACAACAACCCTGAGATTCCACTTCACACCAGCCAGATTGGCCAAGATCCAAGACTCAGATGACAGCAGATGCTGGAGAGGTTGTGGAGAAAGAGGAACACTTCTCCACTGTTGGTGGGATTGTAAACTGATACAACCACTCCGGAAATCAGTCTGGCGATTCCTCAGAAAATTGGACATAGTACTACCTGAAGATCCAGCTATTCTACTTCTGGACATATACCCCAGAGACACTCCAATATACAACAAAGATACATGCACCACAATGTTCATAGCAGCTCTATTTATAATAGCCAGAAACTGGAAAAAACCCAGATGTCCTTCAGTAGATGAATGGATACAAAAATTGTGGTACATTTACACATTACACTACTCAGCTATCAGAAACAATGACTTAACCAAATTCTTAAGAAAATGGTTGCATCTAGAGAATATCATGCTGAGTGAGATAACCCAGTCACAAAAGAACAGACATAATATGCAGTCACTGATAGTGGGATGCTAACCCCAGAGGCTCAGACTGCCCCAGAAACAACTCACAGACTGTGTGAAGTTCAAGAAAAAAAGAAAAGAAAAGAAAACAAACAAACAAAAAAAGATATTATGCTCTATCCTTACACACCAAGAAAATGTTGACTAACTCTGGGTTACATCCTGATTTACATGTACTTTTTGTTCATTGTAACTAGTAAGACCTTAATGCAGAGTATCCAACTTAAAAAAAAAAAAAAGCCAAGCACTGACAAAAACGTATTTGTATGCATTTAAGCAAAAATGTTTAAAATTTTTTTCCTTTAACCTTTGTTTTGTAAAATAAAGTTTAAAAAAAAATAAAAAAATAAAAAAAGACATATTCTGCAGAAAAAAAAAGAACCAACAAGGAGGAAACACAAAACAAGATAAAGCAAGTAACAGAAAATGACTCATACAGCTCAATCTGGTCATCAGTTTTAGACATTTTAGACCAGAAATGTAAACAAAGATGAATTGGTTAAATTTGCTATATAGTACAGGGTTCTACTCCTTCAATAGAATGTATTAGTCTATAAGTTTAGTTACCTATAGTGCAAATAATAAAATAAATCCTTAAAGATTTTTAGTGGGTAATGTAGAAAAAGTAAGAGCTAAGAAAAAATTGAAAAGAAATTTTAAAAATCAAAAATCATTTTATTAGAAATAATTGAAATAATGAATTCATCATTATTCAGGTTGTGGGCAAAAGAAGAATAATTAAACTTGAGTCCATGACAATAATTAGTTTCCCAAACTGGAGCAAGTAGGGGAAGGAAGGGAAGGAGGAAGTGCAGAAGGAAAAGCAGGAGGAGTAAGAAGAGGAGGAGGGTAAGGGAAGAAGAAAGTGAGGGAAAGGAAGGGAAACTCAAGATAGTCAAGAAGATCAAGGCTTAGAGTTTTGTATAATGAATGACAGAGAGAAATCATGTTAAAGTTCATGGGACTTGAAGAAGTCTAGACACCTAGTATTGACTCCAAAATATATCAGAAATCAGCTAGGAAACCAAGGGCAACAAGAATCCCTTATAAGAAGCCTAAAAGCACAAAACAGGAAGTAGGACCAGCTGGATTGATAAGGAGGTAAAGAGGATTTGGGAGGCTTTGGGAAGGAAATGGATGATCAAAATATATTGTATGAAAACTATAACAAAAGTACAAAGGAAGATATAAAAATTTGTCATATCCATATTAATATTGGGGTATTGATTGACTGTTTCACAGCTCTCCTCTCTTCCTCTGTCTCTCTGAGTAATGTGGCCTCTCCTCTATGTGCTGAAGAATGAAGCTTTCCTTTTTTATTGGATATTTTCTGTATTTGCATTTAGGTGTTATCCCCTTGTACCCCACTTCCATCACCCCTCTCTTTCTTCTTGCCTCCATGAAGGTGCTTCCTCTCCCAACCACCCTCTCCCAACTCAGCACCTTGGCATTCCCCTACACTGGAAAAATGTGTGTATAGTATCTGTAAAAGTTTCTGATACAATGTTTGCTAGGTTGTAATTAAATACTTGGATTCAAGCATTTCTTGAAATCTTTTTATGTTGTCATCAAAATTTCAAAGTAAATATTCTAATCAATAAATGGGCTAGTTAGGTGAGTAGACAGTTATTGAAAGAAGAAACAAAGCTAGTCAATAAATACATGAAAAATGTCAGGGTTGAACCAACAGAAAAACCATAATACATTTGCAAATATATAATGAAACAAATTAATAAATATGTTTAAGATTCCCCACTATTCTGGGATACATTCTTGAGACCAAACCCAATAATCCGTGGGATTAAATAATATAGAGAAGATAAATGCTATGTGTACAGGTAATGTGTCCAATGAAATGACAGCAGAAAATTTCCCAAACTCAGAGAAAGAAACAGACATCCCGACACAAGAGCATTTAGAACTTCAGAGGGGCATGGTCTAGCAAGATTTTCTTCATGATACATCATAGTAAAGAAATAAAATATTATAAAAGCAAAGATGAAATTTAAAAACTTCAAAGGAAAGAAAACCCAACTATGGTTTATTTATGACATAAGAGAAATATGTCACAATAATAATAGTCTTTTATCAACATTCCTAAAAGACACAAAACATGGGATTATATATGTCAAACCCTGGAAATAAATAATTGTCAACCTTTGCTATACCCAGTAAAGCTATGTTCTTTCAACTGATCTTGTTTGCTGATGTTTTTGCTGCCCTTTTTGATTAATATATTTACTTTTTAATTTCTGACATATCTTTCTGATATACAGCTTGTGACCACACCCCCACACCCCCAAATAGTCTCTTCATTATGCTGTTTGTAGCTTTTACTTGGCAAGAGCATCTTCAGTTTATAAATCTTTATAATCACAGACTTCAATGATTGGGATTATTTTCTGTGATAATAGAGCCAATTTTTATGAATCCTTGCCATTATCTTACCCATTTAACCCATGTTTCCTTCTAGTACTTTTAAAGTTTCATTGGGCCTTTGGTTCTTTTTTAACTCATTTTAACCTGAGTGAAATGTGTATATTGAATTTTTTTCCTCTATGTGGAGCTATCAAATATTTCCTATGTCATATGTTGAGGACACTTTTTCCCTTGTGTATTGCATTGACTTCATTGTGACCCAAATGTATGCCATCCTATGTACAGAATACCCATGATACAACCCAGAGACCCTAAGAAGCAGTAAGGCCCAAGTTAGGATGCTTCAATTTCACTTAGAAGAGGAAACAAAATAATCACAGTAGGAAGAAAGAGGGAGAGATCTCGTTGGGAATGATGATGGAAAAGGGGGGGAATAGGATCAGGTATGGGGGCAGACAGAACAGGAGAGAAACCCAGAGGACTAAGAGAATAAAGGGAAATACGCAGCTTAGGGGCTGGGGGGTGGGAGGCAGGGGAACCCGCTGGAAAGTCCCAAAAACCTGTGAGGTGAGAGACTCTAAGGTCACTTGGTGGTGACCTTAGCCAACAGTGGGGAGAGGGAAATCAGAGTCCACCTCCAAGAGGTAGAGAGTGCCCCAAGTGGGGGGATGAGTTATCAACCTACAGTCAAAATTTCTGGCCCAGGATTGTTGCTGTCTAAAAGAACTACAGGGACAAACATGGAGCACAGACTGAAGAAAACATGGTCCAGTGACTGGCCCAACTTGGGAATTTATCTCATGGTGGGGGTGCACCAAGGCCTGATACTATTACTGATGCTATGATGTGTTTACAGACAGGAGCCTAGCATGGCTGTTCTCTGAGAGGCCCCACCAGCAGCTAACTGAGACAGATGCATGTATATACACCCAGCCTTTGAAATGAAGTTGGGTACCCCTATGGAGGAATTAGAGGAAGGTCTGAAGGAGCTGAAGGAGAGGGTGACCCTATAGGAAGACCAGCAGTCTCAACCAACCCAGACCCCTTGAAAATCTTAGAGACAGAGCCACCAACCAGACAGCATGCATGGGCTGATCTGAGGCCCCAGGCATATACATAGCAGAGGAATTCATGATCTGGGCTAAGTGGGAGAATCCTCTCTAATCCTCCAACGACTTGAGGTCCTAGGGAAGAAGGATGTGGGATGGGGGGAGGAAGCACCCTCTGGGAGGCAAGGAATGAGGTGAGGAATTGTGGAGAGGATCTAGACAATGGCTGAAATGCAAATAAGTAAAACAATTAGTTAAAAAGACAACAAAACTTCTAATGAATAGCCTATCCAAGACAAAAATCATGATGTTAATGTAAGCAAGCAAAGAAAAACTGAAGCAATGTCAAGATGTAGGCTTTGCCACTAGTGAAACTGTAATGTGCTTAATGGTACCTCTTAATATAATCACAGGAGCCGATGTATTATATGTAGTTAAAATTATGATGGGAGGCTGAGTCAACATGAACACCACTAAGAAGTCTGTATAATCTCAACAGAAAGAAAATGAGATAACTGAAGTGATACGTTCTGCCTAAGAATATAGTTTAGTTACATCCCATTAGAAAATACAGTAGCTGGAAAATGACCTGGAACAATTTAAAAACAATCTTAAGCACTGCGTTCTGGAATATAGTTAAACCTTAATGAGGCAATGTTACAATTCAGAAAGAGTATCTACTGTGGGTATATAAATTATGTGAGAAAGTGTAGGTCCCCAAATAATGTGTGTGTGTGTGTGTGTGTGTGTGTGTGTGTGTGTGTGTGTGTATGTGTGTGTGTGTGTATGTGTGTGTGTGTGTGTGTGAGTGTTAAGCTAAGCATGAGAAATTGGGAATAGTATAACATTAAGTATTTAAGTGACCTATAGCATGATTGATTGTGAAATTTTGAGAATTAAAGTTGTTATGGACATCAATCAGCCTCTCTAAAGAATTTTAATAAGCGGTTATCTAAACATCAAATTATACTTTTCAGTATTATAAAATTATTGCTGCTGATTGATCAAGGGAGGCATTTTAATTATGTGTTAACAAATCAAAGATTTGTTTTCACTTTTAATTATGTGTATTCCTGTGTGTCTCAGTGTGAGTTTGTGTGAATGTGTGAGCAATTGCCAGTAGAGGACAGAAGAGGGCACTGATCTCTCTGAGGAGCTGGAGTTACAGGCAGTAATGAGCTTCCAAAAACTGAGAGTAGGGACTTAAGTGGAGTTCCAAGAGCAGCAGTAACTGTTCTTAACAACTAAGCCACATCTTCACCCCTAATTTTAATATTTCAAGCTTAATTATTACCATAGATAATATGTCCATTGAAACATAAAAAAGTTTACAAGTTTAAAAGGGAATTATTTTCATTTTGCAGAAGAGATAACTGAGGTTTCTAAAGTGATGCTCATTTAAAACAACTAATTTCCAGCACCATAACATAAAATAAATGCTTACTAAATACAAATAAACACCAGTTTCTTTGTGTTAATAGGAGTTTCAGTTTATCTCACTGTGAAGCTCAGCATTTTCTACCTAATATGCGACTGGTAGTGTGTCCCTTACTTAGCTAAAGAGATAAATAAGATACAGAAAAAAATAATAAAACAGAAAATCAAAACTATTAAAGTATGGATTTATTGGGTCAGATATGATTAATATGATACTTTAAATATCACATTATTATTTTATCATAGTAAGTACTTTATAGGTACTATTCTAGGCATATGATACTGTTTGTCTAAACCTAGTATTGATAATAAATGATCAATGACTAGAAAAATCATCTAATTAAAAATACAAAGTCAACATCTAGATTCTAGCAACTTGGATTTAACAAAATTAAAGGTCAATTTTTCTAAATATTTATATAGAATGATTAGTAATTATATATTTTAAAAATGGAATAGTATGAACATTAGGCATGTAGAAGTTTCATTATTGAAATGTTTCTAATATGAAAATATAGTGAATAAAATGTTTAGTCTGATTAAATTCTATTCAGCTCCTTGATATTAGATGATAAGAACACGTTTTATTTTTTCACATAGGCATACATAAATATCTGTTGGGAAAAAAAGAGAAAGGTGTAACACCAAGCAAAAAGATTACTTAAATTTTAGCGTACCCAATAGATGATTGTTAGACATCTATGGTGCATTAAAACACTGTCTCTTATCTGGAATATTAGCAATCTGATATTTTAAAAAATTCTTCTTATGAAAATGGGTTCATCCAGAGTACTTAGCCTTCATTCTGAAATTTCTAATAAGAACATAAGTCACTGAATAGAATACTATCTTGCCTGTGTATTGGAGTAGAGATTATGTACTGCCGCGTACATCTTTTCTTGGGTCCTGTCTTCCTTGGTACTGGTTCTGCCCACATACTAATGGCTCAAATGCTATTAACAAAAGCCCTGAAAATCTGGAAAACTTCTTACTCATATTGGGTACTGTGATTGGAAGACTCCCTTCATTGTGGCAGATCTTTTGATGCTGGAGAGATTTCTTTCTGCTTTTGTACAGATACACTTTATTTTCTGTTGATTCCCATCTGTTCTCTTATCATCTTACCATGTTGAGCTGGCAGATGCTTTGGGACTGCTTTCTTACTCCTTTCTACATTTTCTTCCTGAAAGTAACCAGCATCTTTTCATCCCTTTGCTGCAAGTATTTGTTGGAAGCTACTCAATGGCTTCATCCCACCAATAATTCAGAAACACTTCCAAATGATTTTACAATTAGTTAATTAGCTGCAATTGACATTTTTGTCCCCAAAGCCAGAAATCAGCTGGATTTGTTTTAATTGTAGCAAGTTAAAAAATTTCCGTTTACTTTTTTATGTAACAAATTACCAATCTTTAATGAGAAACATTTTCAGGTTACTCTGGGTGAAATCATATGCAACTTAAATAAACCAGTATGTCGGTATGCAATCATTCAGATGACTATGTAAAGGTTTAGCTAATTGCAAATGAGAGTAATTTAATTGAGTATTTTTGCATCAATGTTCATGAGGGAACATTGGTCTAAAGTTCTTTTTCTTTGTTGGGTCTTTGTGTGGTTTAGGAATGAGCGTAATTGTGGCTCCGAAGAATGAGTTGGGTAGTGTTTCCTCTGTTTCTATTCTGTGGAGTAATTTGGAGAGTACTGGTATTAGGTCTTCTATGGAGGTCTGATAGAATTCTGCACTAAACCCATCAGGTCCTGGGCCTTTTTTGTTTGGGAGGCTTTTGATGACTGCTTCTATTGCTTTAGGGGTTATAGGGCTGTTTAGATGGTTTATCTGATCCTGATTTAACTTCAGTAACTGGTATTTGTCTAGAACTGTGTCTATTTCCTTTAGATTCCCCAGTTTTGTTGGTCCTCTAAGATCAAGAATTGACAAAGAGGACCTCATGAAATTGCAAAGCTTCTATAAGGCAAAGAACAATGTGAAAAGGACAAAACGGCAACCAACAGATTGGGAAATGATCTTTACCAATTCTATATCTGATAGAGGCCTATTCAATATATACAAAGAAATGAGAAAGTTAGATTCTAGAGAATCAAATAATCCTATTAACAATGGGGTACAGAGCTAAACAGATACTTCTCAACTGAGTAATATCGAATGGCTGAAAAGCGCCTAAATAAATGCTCAACATCTTTAGTCATCAGGGAAATGCAAATCAAAACAACCCTAAGATTCTACCTCACACCAGTCAGAATGGCTAAGATCAAAAACTCAGGTGACAGAAGATGCTGGCAAGGATGTGGAGAAAGAAGAACACTCCTCCACTGTTGGTAGGATCGAAAACTGGTACAACCACTCTGAAAATTAGTCTGGTGGTGCCTCAGAAAACTGGACATAGTACTACCTGAGGACTCAGCTATACCACTCCTTACATATACTCAAAAGAAGCTTCAACATCTAACAATGACACATGCACCACAATGTTCATAGCAGCTGTATCTATAATAGTCAGAAGCTGGAAAGAATCCAGATGTCCTTCAATAGAAGAATGGATACAGAAATTGTGGTACATTTACACAATGGAGTAATACTCAGCTATTAGAAACAATGACTTTATGAAATTCCTAGGCAAATGAATCAACTTGAAGCTATACACCTGAGTGAAGTAACCCAGTCAAAAGAACAAAATAAACAAACAAAAACAAAAACAAAAAACCTCATAGTATGTACGAAATTGTAAGTGGAAAATAGACCAAAGAGCTTGGACCAATCAAGGAACTATCCTCAAAACTTGTGAAGCTCAAAGAGAAGGAAGGCCAGAAGGTAGATGTCCTCAGTACCCCATGGCCTGAGGTATATATGCAGCAGAGGATAGCATTTTCTGACATCAGTGGGAAGAGAGGATTTTGGTCCAGTGAGGGCTCATTTTCCTAGTGTAGGGGAAAGACAAGGTGTTGAGGTAGGAGAGGGTCTTTGGGAAAGGGAGCACCTTCTTGGAGGCAATGGGAGGGGGAGGGGGAATGGGACTGTGGGAAAGGGATAACATCTGAAATGTAAATGCAGGGAATTTCCAATTAAAAAATATTTTTTGGCAGAAAAAAATTCCCAGTGCTCAGAGAGAGGAGTCATCACTAGACTTTTTCAGCTGTACATCCTACATACTCAAATGCAGACAGCCAGGTAAGAAGCTCTGACTGGTACCATAGTTGTTTGATTGTTTTGGGTCTAATCAAGCAGTGTATAATTAGATTTGAAGCTTGCTTCATGGCACTGTAAACATGAGTAAAGACTTGGGATAGTGATGTCATAGGGCTCAGTGGAGAAACTTACTCCTGATACCAATCTAAACTGGCATGTGGCCAAACTGCTTTCTAAATGTTCATATTGTATCTTCAGACTAATATTGCCACTTGTCTTAGCCAGAGAGTGTTTTATTTTTCTCTTCCCACTGGAAAACAATTAATTTAGAGAGGCTCTCAAATGGTCAAACTACTGAGAACATGCCACTTCTTAGTGCTCAGCTTTAACTAGGACATCTATTTTACTCCCAAAGAGTGTTATACCAGAAGTGGAGGAAAGATTGTAAGACAGAAGATAGTTAAGAGAACTATAAAAAACTGTGTTGTGGATACATCATGGTGAATAAAGTCACGAGCACACAGTAATTGTAGTTACATGTTAAGACCAGCACATGTGAAAATAAGCCATGAAGTGGAGGGACTGGGTGGCAAAGAGATAGCATTCTGCAGGAGTTGGGGAGAGATAAGAGAGAACAATAGCGTGTATAAATTCATAATGCACTGTAGACATGTATAGAGTTGTCAAAAATTAGATTATAAAACTAAAAGCACAAATTAAGGAATAGTTTACTCATAAGTTTTCTTTAATTATTTTGAACAATATTTTCACTTATTAAGAAAATATTTTACTTCAAACATTCTTACATTAGAAGAAATAATTACATTTTTAAGAATATTTCTACTGTTTGATGAGTAAAATAATTATACTTTTAAAATTTGGAATTTATGTTAATGCTAATGATATTATATCCAAAATAGGAATATATGTCCTGTAATGTAGTCAATTAATTAATTTTCTAATATCTGAGCCATTAAGGTTTTATTTTGCATTTCCTGTTAATAAGGAGAACAACTCTGGAGGCATAGATTTCTGATGTATGAATGTTGCTTCATGATCCTAGCAAGGTTTATTCCTCTCTAGGCTCTCCTTCCTTAATCTGAAAAATAAAATTTCTCTTCATCTTCTAATGTCCTGTTTTGTTTTTATTTTACAGTATTGATTAATCTTCCAATAGCCACAGTAATAATACTGCAAAGTTAAACACTAGTTGTTTATTTAAAGTATGTCAAAGTCTTAGTTCAAGCTTTAAAATCCCCCACATCCCCTACATTGACTCTTCCAGTGGTGCTTCTCTCTCTGGTTTTGTGTTAAATTTTCTTTCATTATGTATCCTAACATACAAACAACAAAACAAAAACAAACAAACAAAAACCTATCTAATACTTATGTTTCTATTATGTGCATTGCATGCTCTCAATGTTATTTGTTCCCTGCTCTTGAAGTCTGTTGAATTCTGTTTTGGCTGGCTTTGCCACTTGACACAGCTGGAGTCAGAGAAAGGAGCCTCCCTTAAGGAAATGCTTCTATGAGATCCAGCTGTAAGGCATTTTCTTAATTAGTGTTGAAGGGTGGAAGGGTTCATTGTGGGTGGTGTCATCCCTGGGCTGGTAGTCCTGGGTTCTATAAGAAAGCAAGCTAGGCAAACCAGGTGAAGCAATCCAGTAAGCAGCATTCCTCCATGGCCTCTGCATCAGCTTCTGCCTCTGAGTTTCTGCCCTGTGTGAGTTCCTGTCCTGACTTTCTTTGGTGATGAACAGCAATGTGGAAGTGTAAGCTTAATAGGCCATTTCTACTCTAATTTGCTTCTTAATCATTATGATTTGTGCAGGAATACAAACCCTGACTAAGACCAACTGTCTGACTTGTCTCTTTCCTAGAACACTCTGAGATCCTGAATATACTGATAAGGCAGTGGACTTATGTCTTACTTAGGATTTCTCTTGCTCCAATAAAATAGCATAACCAAAATTAAAGTTGGAGGAGTTTATTTATATTCTGGGTCATAGTCTACTGAAGGAAGCTTAGGCAGAAAATTATCAGGAATCTGGGGGTTGGAGAGGATGCATATTGTAGATTTGGTTTATTACTTACATTAGGCTATTTGGGAACTGCAAGAGAATTTCTACATGTAAAACACTGAGGGTCCCTGGAATGTGTTCATGTGTGTGTGTGTGTGTGTGTGTGTGTGTGTGTGTGTGTTATTTAAAAATCCAGAGCATTGTGAAAGGTATGAAGAAACTCATTCTGCTGCCACTAGGAGATTAGCGCCAAATTATTCCATTACCTCTACTGATGGCACCCAATGTGGGGAATGTGGGGTGCTTCTCACTAGATTGTTCTTTATGACTTGCTCAACATGCTTTCTTACATATTCCATACTACCAGGCCAGAAATGGCATCAGCCACATTGGACTGTGGCTTCCCACGTCTATCACTAATAATAAAATGCCTTACATGCTTGTGTACAACTTGATTTTATAGATGTATTTTCTTAATTGAAGTGCTTTCCTCTCAGATTACTTCAGCTTGTGTCAAGCTGACATAGAACTATCCTGCACAATTCCATGTTTCATGACCACTTGAATCTGTGATTTGTTTTTCATGGCCCCTCAGGCATAACATTATTCTTTTTAATATAATGGACATTGTCTAATTTTGACTATTCCATATGATGTATGTATAAACAAAAGGACCCCCCAGTATTTGAATATAGTAACTTTAAATTTTAAAATGCAAAACTTTATGAATTAAATGTTTAACTCTATGTGTAGAACTCAAACGTTCTTTAATTGCCAACATACAGAAGCCATAAAATCAACTTTTTTAAAAAGCGCTAAATGGTTTTGTTTGTTTCAACCATTTCTAGCTGTCTAAGCCCTATGCCAGCCCATGCCTCTGCTTCATAATACACACTTAAGTGCATCTCTAAGTCTATATTCCTTGATATTTTCTGTTTGTCTTTCAGAATACATGGCTTCTGATTAAGTCCCTCCACTGTGCTCTCAGTTCATTGCTAGACTGTGTTGCTTGATTTCTTACATTGGCATTATGCATCTATGTTCTAAGGATCTAGTTTTTACTTGAGCCTGTGGAGTGAAATCTGTGTTTCTCCATATGCTATGCATATGGGTCAAACATCCTGAAACTGGGATTGTCTCCATTAACGAACTAGTCTGTTTTCTGCTGTCAACGTCACAATTTTATAAATTGGGAAAATGATGTAGAAAAGTGGAGCTTTTGAGCTCAGAGTACTGGCCAAAGATATATGGCTTTAAGCTGGTAATGTTTTTGTTTGGCAGAGTACTAAGATCATACAGTTTGGCATAAAGAAAGAGTCAGGTTGTATACAGCTGTGCTCTCTGGTCTCTTTTTATAAAGCAACCTGTATGCAATCATGGGTGATTCAATACCTCAAAATAGGAAAAGAGTAAACTCTAAAATTAGTTTCAGATGGAATAAATCATATTCTGGCCATATCAACTAAATCATAAATAAATTTTATCTGTAAAGCAATTAAGCTGTATTAGTGAAAACTCAGTCGATTCTTGAATTATTTAGAATATTAGATTCAATGTGTTCCAAATCCTGACCTCTGGACAGATTATTTTATGCAGTTAAGTAAATCCAGAAGAGCCCAGAAGTCATTGGTTCAGCTTTGAGCTATTGAAAATATAATATTGTCTTACCACATTAAAAATCTTTGTGTACTAATTAGGAGGTTAGAGATGACAATTACAGTTTCAGGAATTCTCCTCTTTCTGTATTAAAATGTCTATTGCATTGACTAGCCTTTTGCTTATGTGCTTCTGGAGTAACTGATCCTAATTTCGAGAAAACATTAAGTGTCAAGCTTTCATGTTTTTTCCCCTGAGCCCACTGCTTTCGTGGCATTCCGGTAAGAGCAGGGAGAGCCTACATACGATTCTCACTTCTTAGTTATTCTATCTCTTGGTATTTAAACATGGTTTCCTCTAATATCCCTTATTAGGCAGATGTTCCCATACCAGCTGACTGTCTTTATTTCCACCAACTTAAGTGTATCTCTCAAGATTACTTATTCTAGTACAGTAGTTCTTTGAATGACAGTTGTGACCCCCTTTGGGGGTCACATATCAAATATTCTTCACTCTTTATCAGATATTTAGTTATAATTCATATAAGTAGCAAAATGATAGTTATGAAGTAGAAATAAAGTAATATTGTCTGGGTCACAACAACATGAGGAACTGCATAAAGGGCTGCAACATTAGGAAGGTTATAATAGTACCACTGCTCAGGTACTATTATAATTAACTGACATGATCAAAGCTTCTAATCTGTGAACATTGTACTTTTTAGTTATTAGCCAGAAACCAGTATCTTCTTGCTGATTGCACTGAATTGATGTATTTTTTTTCTCTTCTATTGCCTATTTTCTTCTCATTTTTTTTCTGGCAAAATCCATGGAAACATCCCAACTGCAGTTACACCTTACACACTTCTTTAATTGCTATATCTGGATGCTAATGTTTAAGTAGAAAATCACACAAGTATATTAACAGGCTAATCTTTTTATGTCCTATATCACTTGTGGAAAATCTATTTCATATCTGCACAAAGTATTCTTTCATACACCTTAACTCTATGCTTATATAGCATATCCATATCACCATATCAGACACTAACAAGAATTCCTTCATTCTCCATGACAAAATGCACAAATGTACTCCATGGTGTTTAATTTCTGATTACAGAAGAAGGTCTTGCATTGGAAAATATTTTCTGAACTCTTCCTTTCTATTCTTTCTATGGGCTTTGCTCCCTAGTTATTATCCTTTCCTCTAGAATAAATTAGTGTTCATTTCCTCTCCATGGAGCATCTTTAAATTACAGACAAAGCCACCATAGAGCCTCACTCAACAAGAAAAGGGTGTTTCTTCAGACCTTCCATTCTATTGGCATCATCTATCAACTCTCTCCTAACTTCCACAAATGTCTCTCCTGCGTTGACTAAATCATTGCTAACTCTAATTCAATCTGGCTTTCAACTTCATTACATTCTAAAATAGAGTATGAGAAGGTGCTTTTCAGTGATGCTAGGGTTATTAAATCCAGTGAACATTTAAAACTTTGACATTTAGCCCAATGACATTTTTAACTCAGTAAACACTAATCTCCTGGCTTCTACAATACCACTTGTCTTGTGTTATTACTTCTTATAGGTTTTCTTTAGTCATCTTGCTCAGTCTCTTTCTGTTCAAAACACTATATTTTCTTTAAGCCACCATTCTCCCATTTTAATGATCTTATTTAATTTCTTAGCTCTAAGAATCTGTCTAAATAATCTTTTAAAACTATTATCTTCAGCTAAATATTAGATATGGTTACAAATAATACGCTCAGCACAAGAGCTGCTGAAATGGATGTGATGAAGTAAAAAAGAAATATTAGAAAAATTCTTCAGTTTTTTTTTGTTTTAATTGCCGCTATTGACTAAATGTACAAATCAACTCTATTGTCTTTAACTTCTTATTACAGAATAAGTTTTTCATTGGAAAATCTGTTTTGGATCACCAGTCTTGATTAGTACATTTAAAAGCTAACTTTTTATAGGTCTCTCCTTGTATGATATTCAGTCAATGGCAGCATCTAAAAAACTTGAAGAATTTTCCTAATATTGCTTTCTTTTCCATTTCCTCATAGTCAGCCATCAAGACTTGTGTCACCTTCAGAATATGTTTTAATCTTTCCATTTCCATCCTTCCTGACCACTATCATAGTTATGACTAAACAATATGAACTATGTCTTTTTTCCATCTTCCCATGCCTCTCTCATCGAGTTGGTGTTCTACCAAAAGCAATGATGCACATGTTTTAGTTTTTCATGTTTAACAAATATTTCAGAACTAAATAGAATCATTCAGTGATTGAAACTCATTCTCCTATTATTCCTCAAATCCCTTTTTCTGCCTCTAAAGATGATACATATTTCCCACCCAAATTTCTGATTTCTTTAAATCACTTACCTCTGGGTTTATTAAGTTGTCTAGAAATTATTATCTAAATAATATACTTCTAAAATATGTAGGAAAAACTTTAAATATCAACATAAAGGAAAGATCAATGTCATTGATCACTGGTTCCTATGCTTCTAGAAAGTTTTCTCTGTGCATGTAAACAAGTTTAAATGGTTATTTCTCTGTATAGAGGTGTTAAAGTTATTTCTGTATAATGTGAATATGTTTTCAAGTTGTAAGTTTATTTAGTAATGCTGATAATAAATTACATTTAATTAATACTTTTAGTGATTACATATCATTACATCATTTCATTAATGTATTCAGGACTCTAATATTCCAATATTTATGTTTTTTCAAGTTATTCTTTTTAGAACATCTCACATACACACGCATAGGTAGCACCTGAAATATAATCTTAAGTATTCTTTCAGATGGTAAACACAAGCACAGTCTGCCATTCAGTGTTTGCTTTATATCATAATTAATCTTCAGATAAACTTAGAATCTTTGACTAATTAAAATTGATAGATAATTTCCCTTTACTCTGATATCATGTTTCTTTTCCTTTGAGGTCTTTGCTCACTTTTGGGATATAGCATATTCCTTCACCATTTTCACATATAATTTTGGATAACTACTGGTGTTTAATGGTTTCACATTTTGTTTTCACTTACACTCAAAGTCAAATCATCTCTTTAAGTTTTCCTTTATGTCTACTCTATTGAAATCTTAATAATTTAAAAAATGATTCCACTGTTTTTTCTACAAATTTTACTGCTTTTAAAGTTTACCCACAGCTTTATTTTACTAATCATTATAATTACTTGTAGTTGTATGGAACCATATCAGACTTTCCTCTTTCTTTTTTTTTTTTTTTTTTTTTAGTACGGAATAGAGTTTATTCAGGTCATGGGAGAGTTAAGAGGGTGGTAGAGGCAGAGAGAGAGAGGACTAGAGGCTGGCCATGAGCACGTGGAAGAGAGGGGGAAGGGAAAGGGAAGTGGAGGGGTAGGAGTGGGAGAGCAAGGCTGCAAGAGCAAGAGAGGCCAAGAGCAGACTTTCCTCTTTCAATCTAACACTCTCTCCCAACTGAGATATTAAGATGGTAGACTTTCCTTTCTCAGTTGTGTTATATATTATAGTGATTTGAATGAGATGGTCTTGTTCCTAGATGGTTCTAATGCTGGTAGAGACTAAGAATGTGTTGCAATGCTAGAGGAGGCATGATATTGGGACCAAGCAAGGAGGGAAGAAAAGAGGGTATGATTATAGACGACTAAAATAAATTGGAGGGAGTTGTCACAAGACACCCCTCAAGAGCACACCTTAGCAACATACTTCCTTTAAGCCAACCCTAGTTACTAAAATTTCCACTTCCTACTCAAATAGCACCACTTGCAGTCCAACTACCTACATAGGTGAAGCTTGCAGTGGAATATTGGAACATGGAAGAAAGTTAGAGCTTCTAGCATAGTTTAAAATGATAATACTGCTGGATTCAAATGCATTGGCAAGAACCTTCCCTAGATACATAAAAGTATAATATTCACTGGGTGGTAGTGGCACATGTCTTTAATCTCAGCACCCAGGAGGCAGAGGGAGATGGATCTGTGAGTTTGAGGACAGCCAGATTACATAAAAAAACCTTGTCTTGAACACTCTTCCCATCCCCAAAGAACAATATTAATAGCAATACTAGTCACCAATATTTATTGATCAGAACTTTAAGTATTTATGATATTTATGAGGCAAGTACTTATATTTTCAACATTATTCATAGAAGGAAACTGAGGCACAAAGAATTCCCCAAAGCCTTAGAGCTAGAAAGTGGCAAACGTAGGCATGAGGTTCCCCGTGAGTTCAGATTTGTGTTGAAGCTATTCATCTGCCACCTATTCTTGTATCAATAGGCTCCCTCCTTATTTTCCTGCGCACCTTCTGTTATTTGATAGTCTACTCCCTTGATTTGCATCATCAGCATGGGGGAAGATGCTGAAATCTAGTTACAGGCATAGTAAAATAAGAACTAGTAAACACTTTACAAGGTCAGGCATTTATGTGGTCCTCCAGAGAAAATGCCATTAGACAAAGAATCTAAAACAAATATGCTTTGAGCATTTGAACAAGGGTAGTGAGCACATTTGAATGGCCTGCTGTTTGGGTTAACTCCTATCATGAACCACAAACTAATTTAGCAATTACCATAAGGGAACAATAGAAAACTATGAATAACCTGGAAAGGAGACAGTTTTGTTGTGGTTGTAAGGCAACAATATTTGCCTTGGAGGATAGATAAGCTGTGTGGGATCTAAATTAGAAGAGCTAATATTTATGTAACCAAAGTAAATTGTTTCAAACAAACAGAAGCTTGGAGGAAAGCCTACATTCATGGAGTGGGCATTCTCTAGAGTTCACTTGCTTTTGAAAGGAAGTGAAAGTATCAGAAGCAGAAAAAAAGTCAGTGCCATCTCCATAGATACTGGAGCTCAGGTTACCTAATATAACTTACTATCTCTTTTATAAATTCAATTAGAGATATTTACTTGGAATATGAATTGTTTCAAGTGCTATTCTAGAAGGAATAAAAAAAGCCCTATTATCAGCGAGCTCAAATTATAGAAACAAGAATAGAAGCTAATAAGTAAATTATAATGTAGTCTGTTAGATGATATCATATATCATATATCATATATCATATATCATATATCATATATCATATATTATATATCATATATCATATATCACATATCACATATCACATATCACATATCACATATCACATATCACATATCATATATCATATATCTTATATCTTATATCTTATATATCATATCTTATATCTTATATCTTATATATTATATATTTATTATATATTTATTATATAGTATATACTTATTATATATTATATATTATATATTATATATTATATATTATATATTATATATTATATATTATATATTATATATTATATATTATATATTATATATTATATATACATATATATGGTATAGACAGAAGAGAAGAGATGAGATGAGTACATAAACTATATAGTGGAAAAGATGCTGGAATAAAAAGAAAAACAGAAATGAAAGAAGATGTTACTGCTATCTACACATATCCACAATCAGAAGTCATCAATCCAGGCACCCAGAATTTGGGCAGCATCCAAATCAGGAGGTCTCCTGGCAATCAGAGTTAAAGTAGTATTGAATTACTAAGATTAAAAGGCCCTGCAGTATTTGATTTTACAATAAAATGCTTTTGCAACATTAACTTGATGAAAATTAGCACAAAGTCTTTAAATGCTTTTTCATTCCCTGAAGAATTGGGCTTAAGTTGCTAGAATATTTACTTGTTTAATTATGTAAGTAAGGTCATGATTATCATTACTTTTTGAGAAACAAATGGAGTTCTACATTTAGCTTAGTTACCTTCGAAAAAGTGCACATAGCTGGGCTCCCAGTAAATTCTCTGTGTGATTAAAGCCTCAAAATAGTCAGGATATGCACAGCCTTTATTTGTGAAGAACATTTGATGATAAAACTTCCTACTGTTTCAAAATAAAAACATTAGTGGCAAAAACAATTTCAAAATAAATGCAAAACCAAAACAAACAAAACAAAAAGCAAAGCAAACCAATCAAACAACCAAACAAGCAAAACCAAGACCTTTTAACTATCTGATAAATACACACCTTCTCAGACATGGGGAAAGGACATGAGCAGTTGGTCCCTGTATGTTCTCTATGAAAAGAGTGACTGTCCACATGATTAGAGAAGAAAAGGACATCACACAATTAGAGAGGGGACAAGGTTTTTAAAGGTTGTCTATTGAAAGTTTGCTACCTGCTTTAAAATATGATAAAAAAGAATAATGGGAACATTGCCATTTCAAACATAATCCTTTTCTTTCTACCTTTCTTCCCATTCCATAAACAGAAACACACAGACACATAATCCTAGAGACACATAACCACAGCATATGCACAGTATTACACACAGAAAAAAAAAAAAAAAAAAAAAAAAAACCACATAGAGGTATAACTTGGTGTAGCTCTGATTTCCATTTTAAATTATATCAGACATTTTAAGATTTATTATTCTAAAATTTTAACTCCTTTTTATTAATTATTTCATTTGTTTACATCTCAAATGCTATTCTACTTTCTGGTTACCCCTTCACAAGCCCCCCATCTCACAACCTCACTCTGCTTCCTCCCCTTTGTCTCTAAGAGGGTGCTCACCCATCTTCCATCTCCCTCCCCAACCTTCCAGCATCTCCTTACTCTGGGGCATCAAACTCCATAGGGCCAAGGGCTTCCCCTCCCACTGCTGTCAGACAAGGCCATTCTCTTTACATATGTATCTGGAACCACAGATCTCTCCCTGTACACTCCTTGGTTGGTGGTCTAGTCCCTGGGAACACTGGGTGGCCTGGCCAGCGAATGCTGTTCTTCCTATGAAGTTGTAATCCCCCTCAGCTCCTTCAGTTCTTCCATCAGCTCCCCCACAAGTGTCCCTGAGATTAGTCTGTTGGTTGGCTTCAAGCATCCACATCTGCATTTGTCAGTTGGTGGCCAAAACTCCAAAGGAGCAGTCACAGCAGGTTCCTGTCAGCAAGTGCCTCTTGGCAACAGCAACATTGTAGAGTTTGAGTTCGGTGTTTGCAGACAGGATGAATCCCCAGATGGGGCAGTCCACATATGGTACTTCCTTCAGTCTCTGCTCCATTTTTTGTTCCTGTTCTTCCTTTGGACAGGACTATTTCTGTGTTACAAACTTTGAGAAGAGAGTGTGGCACTATCCTTTGACAGGGGGTTGTGCCTATCTACTGCAGGTGGTCTGTACAGGTTCCATCTCCTATTCACTGCTAAAATCATCCCCACTGGGTCCTGAGAGCCTCACATTTTTCTGGCACCTGGAAATGTCCAGTAGCTGTCCCTAGTCCCTCATCCAATGCCCCACACCACTCCTGGCTACAAATTTCTACAAATGTTTATTCCCTGTATCTCTCTTCTGTTTTCTCTAGTACTTGATATTGCCCTGTCCCTTTCTACAACCCTCTCTCCCCTTTCCAGGATAACCTCCCTCCAGCTCCCACTATCAATCTGTTTCTCCTTCAGTGCAAAACTGAAACATCTACACCCTGGTCTTTTTCCTAAATTCCATATGGTCTATGATTTGTATCCTGAGTATTATGAGGTTTTGGACTAATATCCACTTATCAGTGAATGCATATCATGTGTGTTCTTTTGTGTCTAGATTACCTAACTTGGGATGATCTTTTCTAGTTCTACCCACTTGCCTGTGAATTTCAAGAAGTCATTGTTTTTAATAGCAGAGTAGTACTCCATTGTGTAAATGTACCACATTTTCTGTATCCACTCTTCTGTTGAGGGACATCTGGGTTCTTTCCAGTTCCTGGCTATAACAAATCATGCTGCTATGAACATAGTGGGACGTGTGTCCTTGTTCTATGTTGGAACATCTTTGGGGTGTATTCCCAGGAGTTGCATAGCTGTGTCCTCAGGTAGTACTATGTCTAATTTTCTGTGGAACCACCAGACTGATTTCCAGAGTGGTTGTACCAGCTTACAATCCCACCAGTAATGGAGGTGTGTTCTACTTTCTCCACATTCTTGTCAGCATCTGCTGTCACCTGAGTTTTTGGTCTTAGCTATTCTGATTGGTGTGAGGTGGCATCTCAGGGTTGTTTTGATTTGCATTTCTCTGATGAGTAAGTATGTTGAACATTTCTTTAAGTGTATCTCACCCAGTTGAGATTCTTCAGTGAAATTCTTTGTTTATCCTGTATCCCATTTTTCAACAGGTTTCTTTGGTCATCTGGAGTCTATCTTCTTATTTTCCTAGTATATTTTGGATATTAGCCCTCTGTCATATGTAGTATTGGTGAAGCTCTTTTTCCAATCTGTTGGTTGCCATTTTGTTTTATTGACAGTGTTTTTTGCCATACAGAAGTTTTGTAATTTCATTAGGTCTCATTTGTAGATTCTTGATCTTACAGCATAAGTCATTGGTGTTCTGTTCAGGAAATTTTCTCCTGTGCCTGTGTGTTCCATGCTCTTCCCCACTTACTCTCCTATTAGTTTCAGTGTATATGGTTTTAAGTGGAGGTCCTTGATCCACAGGACTTGAGCTTTGTACAAGGAGGTGAGAATGTCTTGATTTGCATTCTTCTGCATGCTGACCCCCAGTTGAACCAGCACCATTTGTTGAATAGGATGTCTTTTTCCACTGGATGCTTCTATCTCTCTTGTCAAAGGTCAAGTGCCCATAGTTCTGTGAGTTTATTTCTGGGTCTTCAGTTCTATTCTACTGATCTACCTGGTGTCCTGTACCAATACCATGCAGTTTTTAGTCATGATTGCTCTGTAATATAGCTTGAGTTCAGGAATCGTGATTTCCCCAGAAGTTCTTTTATTGTTGAGAATAGTATTCATTATCCTGGATTTTTGCTATTCTAAATAAATTTGAAAATTGCTCTTTCTAACTCTATGAAGAATTGAGTTAGAATTTTGGTGGGCATTGCATTGAATCTGTAGATTGCTTTTGGCAAGATGGCCATTTTTACTATATTAATCCTGCCAATCCATGAGCATGGAAATTCTTTCTTCTGAGATACTCATTTTCTTTCTTCAAAGATTTGAAGTTCTTACTATACAGATCTTTCACTTGCTTGGTTAGAGTCACTCCAAGGTATTTTACATTATTTGTGACTATTTTGATGGGTATCATTTCGCTATTTTCCTTCTCAGCCTGTTTATTCTTTGAGTAGAGGGAGGTTACTGATTTGTTTGAGTTGACTTTATATCCAACCACTTTGTTGAAGTTGTTTATCAGGTGTAGGAGTTCTCTGGTGGAATTTTTGTAGTTGCTATCATATCATCTGCAAGTAGTTATATTTTGACTTCTTCCTTTCCATTTCATAGTGACCTCTTTTTTTGTCTAATTGCTCTGGCTTGAATTTCAAGTACTATATTGAATAGACAGGGTGAGAATAGGCAGCCTTGTCTAGTGCCTGATTTTAGTGGTATTTCTTCAAGTTTCTCTCCATTTAGTTTAATGTTGCCTACTTGTTTGCTATATATTGTTTCTATTATATTTAGGCATGGACCTTTAATTCCTGATCTCTTTAATCCTTTTAAGATGAATGGGTGTTGTATTTTATCAAAGGTTAGAGCACTAATATCCACTGGTAAGCTCAGAATACACAACATACAATTCATAGACCACATGAAGTTCAAGAAGAAGGAAGACCGAAGTATGGATGCTTCAGTCCTTTTTAGAAGTGTGAACAAAATACTTAGAAGGAAATATGTAGACAAAGTAGGAGCACAGAATAAAGTAAAGGCCACTCAGAGACTGCCTCACCTGGGTATCCATCCCATATGCAGCCACTAAACCCAATCTCTATTGCTGATGCCAAAAGGTGCTTGTTGACAGGAGCCTCATATGGATGTCTCCTCAGAGACTCTCCCAGAGCCTCATTGATACAGATTAAGATGATTACAGCTAATTATCAGACTGATCATGGGTCCCCTTTGGAGGAGTTAGAGAAAGGACTAAAGGAGCTGAAGGGGTTTGCAGTCTCATAGTAAGAACAACATTATAAAACAACCCCAAACCCTCATAGCTCCCATTGTCTAAATTTAAAAAAAACAAAACAAAAAGTACACATGGCAGGACTCATGGCTCCTGCTGCATATATAGCAGAGGATGGCATTGTCTGGCACCAATAGGAGGAGAATCCCTTAGTCCTTTGAAGACTTGTTTCCCCAGTGTAGGGGAATGGCAGAGTTGTGAGGTGGGAGTGTGTGGGTAGATGTGAAATGGAGAGCATCCGCATAAAAGCAGGGGGATGGGCAGGAACCAGGAAAGGAATGGGGATAACATTTGAAATGTAAATACATAAAATATCCAATAAAAATTCAAAGAAATGCAAAAAGAGAATGCAAATCAATCCATTCTTATCTCCTTACACAAAACTCCAGCCCAGTGAATTAAGAAACTCCACCTAAAATCAGATATGCAGAATTTAATAGAAGAGATAGTGGGAAAGAGAATACTCCAACACAGGGGCACAAGGCAAAATTTACTGAACACCAATGGCTTGTGATGTAAGATCAAAAACCAACAAATGGGACTTTATATAATAAGGCAAAAGAAACTGTCGATAGAAGAAAACAGCAACCCACACAATGGGAAAAAAATCTTTTTAGCTGTTTTAATAAAATGATTAAAATACAAAATATGCAACAGAAAATAAAGAAGTAAATAAAGTAGTCAAAAGAAAAAAATACATCTTGTTCAAAACTTCTGCTAGATGGTTTCAGTTTTAATGTTCTTGGAAACAGTCAAGAAGCGAAAAATAAATGTTAAGATATTACAAAAATTTTAATCAGATTCAAAAAGAAATTTAAAATTAATTAGTGAAAAATATTTTCATATCTCATTACAATTGGGATGAGACCATGTCTCTAGTGACTTAAAACTTATCTCTAACAAACGGGTAAAAACTTATATGGGACAATTGTACTAGATAAAAGGCTCATAAAAGAGACACTTCTGCCTCATTTGTCACCATTAATTCACTCCCATTATTTATTAATACAAAGGCTAAATTCACATAGTCACCATCATCACGTCAGTGCCTTTCCTTCTCCTTTCCCACCTCCATACAATGACACTATAATTTTAGGGAATGACATTTAGAACTCAAAGCAAATTGAACAATTGATATAATGAAAATTAAAGGCTTACAGGAAATATCAGCTATTTTAGAATAAGAAAGACCTTTAATTATATTTCTTGTGTGTGTGAAATGAGATAACAGAGGTAATGCCAAAATTAAAGGTCAGGGGGACATTTTATCTGTTTACCTAATAATTTTGTTCACATGCTTTAAAATGTCTGTATAATGTTTGTCTATATAATAAAATTTTCTTTTATCCTTAAAAAGTTTATATCCCTGGTTTTTCCATTATAAGAACACATTTTTTCAACCTTTACTCAGACACTCCAAACCAATAATTTTAAAGTTGAAAGTAAGCACACATAATGAGAGATGTAATCATTTTTAAACCATGACAAATGGCTCCAAGATAAGCTTTCCTTATGAAGGTTAACTTCGGCAGAACTCAAGGTTCTTTTCTTCAGTGATTTCAACCCAACCTGAAGTGTGTCTCTAAAAAAATCACATTAAAATAATGAAGCCTACTTCAACATGCAGACCAATTGGCTTCACCGGGGTATCTACTAAAAGATGTAGACAGGTCATCATTTATAATGCAGCTCTTGACCACATGACCTGACACAGGGAGATTTTAGTTTATTTCCACCTTCCTCTTCATAAGAATAACATAATTCTCTCTGATGTGGCATAAATGGGTTTACGGTGAAGACAGATCTCTAGGGGTGTTCTTCAGCTGCTCCATCATTTTCTTAAAGCTAGATGAGATTTCTATTTGGAAACCTTCTCACGTGGGAGTTTACAGCTAGAGCTGTTTCCCACATCACAGGAAAGGTAGATGAATGTGAGGGATGAGAGAACTAGCCAGTGCAGTATCACAAAACTGGGGATCATAGCACTGACCTGCATGGAGGCAAGCTAAGTTAGGTGGTGAATGTGTATATTGCATGCATACATATTAGTCTGGTGATCATACTTTCTTTTAGCAATAGAAGATAATGGACTACTTGTGCGATGAAATTAGACAGTCATCCATTGAGGAAAGGAATCAGGGAGAGTGGGCTAGGAGCAGGGAGACACAATGGAGTTTCTGAAGGACTGCAATAGAGACAAAGCATAGAAACGCCATCATGTAATCTAATAATTTGTACACAGCATTAAGTAAAACTTTTAGAAATAACATTTTTATTAACGTTTGGAGAATTCCATAGTTTCAGCGCATACTCATGCTCCCAACTCTCCCCAAACTTTCCCTCCCTAACCAGCCAATTTTGAGTCCTCCCCCTTTACTTATTTGATTTTTAAAATTAAAGCATTTTAATTAAATAATCCATTCAAATTTCTGTTTTCTAGCTACTTCCAGCTTTGGCATGGAGCCTGCTTCAGAGTGCGGTCAATTTTGCTGGGGATAAGAAGACTGACTCTTCCTTTCTCAGTACTTAGTAACTGCCAGTATCTCTTCCTCAGCTGGCGTGGGATATCCTGCCCATGCATATCTTTTCACGCTGGGATATTTCTGGCTTGAGCTTGAATTGAATCATGGACATTCTGTCACAATGTCCCTGGGTTCCTACATGTAACACCCTTGTGGTGTGCAGAAAGAAAACAGCTGGTGATAGATACCACCTTTGGCTCTTACTATCTTTTTGTCCTCTTTCTTGAAATACCCAGAACTTGGATAAAAGATGTGATGTAGACTTTCAATTCAGAGGTGAGCACACCAGATTTTCTTATTCAATAGAAGTTTTAAAATTATATTATATACTGGTTTTAAATATTTTTGTTGTAAAAAATTAATGTGTAATAATTTAGAGGAAAACACAATATTCCAGGAGTCATTTTTCTTAAATTTTTAAGTTTTATATTTGGATTCTTGTCAATAAACACAAGTAAAGGTTTGATATTAATAGATGCTCTTAATTTCTGTAAGTAAATAGTATCCTGCTCCTGGAAGTAGGTATGAGGTCTGACTTTATGACACAGTAGAGACTAAAAGTGATCTACATTAATTTCTTAGAAACTTTCTATCCCAATGTATATAATTTTTTATCAAGTTAACTAAATTCATTCATGAAACTTAGGTATTCGTTAATGAACAATTAACTCTTGCCTCAAACTTAGTAGCATTGCCAGTGATGTTCACTTCATTTTAACTGATGATATACTAATAAAATAACCTACTATGGATGGCATTAAAAAAGAAAAAGAAATTTAGACTCAGTTTAAAACTAGTATAAGAAACATGTCCTTTAAAAAAATCAGGTAAAATTATATACTGAAAAATGAATGTTTATAAACATTTATGAAAATATCTTTTAAAATTATTTATTTTTAGTCTTGTTTTTTACAGACCAGTTGTTGTCCTTCTCTTTCTCAGTCTTTTGACATTTCCTCATCCCATTTCTCCTTCCTGTCTCCAACAGGATGTCCCCTCCACAACTCCCCCAGGCATTCACATTCCCTGGAGCCTTAAGTCTTTCAAGGTTTAGGTGAGTTTTCTCTCACTGAGGCCAGACCAGGCAGTCCTCTCCTATATATATGTGCTGGCTTCAGACCAGCTAGTATATTCTGCCTCATTAGAGGCTCATGTATGAGAGATCTCAGGGGTTCAGGTTAGTTGAGACTGTTGGTCTTTCTATGGGGTAGCCCTCTTCCTCAGTTCTTCCATCCTTTCTGTAATTCAACTACAGGAGTCCCTGACTTCAGTGCATTAGTTGGGACCTCAACATAAAACCAGATACACATAATCTAAAAGAATAGAAAGTGGGAAGAGTTTCAAACTCATTGGAACTGGGCTGAGGTTGGGAGAATTTCATAAACAGAACTCCGATGGCTCAGGCTTTAAGATCAAGTGTTCAACATCCCTAGTCATCAGGGAAATGCAAATCAAAATAACCCAGAGATTCCACCTCACACCAGTCAGAATGGCTAAGATCAAAAATTCAGATGATGGCAGATGCTGGCAAGGATGCAGAGAAAGAGGAACACTCCTTAACTGTTGGTGGGGTTATAAACTGGTACAACCACTCTGAAAATCAGTCTGACGGTTTTTCAGAAAATTGGACATAGTACTACCTGAAGACTCAGTTATTTCACTTCTGGGCATACACCCTAGAGATGCTCCAACATACAATAAGGGCACATGCACCACAGTGTTCATAGCAGCCCTATTTATAACAGCCAGAAGCTGTAAAGAACCCAGATGTCCTTCAGTAGATGAATGGATACAAAAATTGTGGTATATTTACACAATGGAGTACTACTCAGCTATTAGAAACAACGACTTTATGAAATTCCTAGGAAAATGAATGCATCTAGAGAATATCATCCTGAGTGAGGTAACACAGTCACGGATGAACAGACATAATATACAGTCACTGATAATTGGATACTAACCTTAGAAAGCTCTGAACAACCCCAGAAACAACTCACAGGCCATATGAAGCTCAAGAAAAATGAAGCCCCCCCCCCCCCCAAAAAAATGAAAGCCTTTCTTAGGAAAAAACTGAATGTATAGCACCCTCTCAAAGTGTGGTACACCTGTACCTTAAATCATTAATAATTCAAGAGCTAAGAATATAGCCTCGTGGCAATTTTTGGTGGTTAAAGATCATTATGCTTAATCTATACTCACCAAAATAACTGACTGTTTCCCTGTTACATTCTGTCCTACATGTACTTTATGCTTATGGTAACTAGTGGGATTTCAATGCATGCTATCAAACCTCTAAAAGAATTAAGTACTAACAAAATATATTCATATAGTGTTATGCCTTTAATAATCTGTATATCCCTTAAAAATATAAAGTTGTAAGAGGGAAAAAATAAAAAAAAATAAAAGGAGAGAAACAAAGATCAAGAATTAACAATTTAGACCTCATATAACTCAAAAGCTTCTGTAAGGCAAAGGACAAAATCAATAAGACAAATTGGCAACCAACAGATTGTGAAAAAAACAAACAAACAAACAAACCCCTTCACTAAACCCACTTCTGATAGAGGACTAATATTAAAAATCTATAAAGAACTCAAGAAGCTAACATCCAGAAAAGAAAACAATCCAATCAAAAACTGGAGTCTAGAGCTAAACAAAGATTTCACAACAGGAGAAACTCAAATGGCTGAGAAGCACGTTAAAAAATATTTAAAGTCCTCAGTGATCATGGAAATGCAAATCAAAATGACCAAGATTACACCTTACACCAATCAAAATAGCTACAAAATCTCAGGTGACAGCACATGTTGGTGGAGAAAGAGGAACACTCCTTCATTGCTGGTGGGATTGCAAACTGATACAACTGGAAATCAATCTGGAGATTTTTCATAAAATTGGATATATATATATATATATATATATATATATATATATATATATATATATATATATATATATATATATATGAAGTCCTAGCTATACTACTCTTGAGCATATACCCAACAGATGCTCCAGCATGCCACAGGGGCACATGTTCCTCTATGTTCATGGTGGCCTTATGTTTGGTTGCCAGAGGCTGGAAACAATCCAGATGCCTCACAACAAAAGAATGGTTACAGACAATGTGGTTTATTTACACAATGGAAGACTAATAGCTATTAAGAATAAGGCCATACTGAATATTGCAGACAAATGGATGGAACTAGAATATATGATCATGAAGGAGGTAACTGAGACCCAAAATGATATGCATGGCATGTACTCACTAATAAGTGGATATTAGCAAAAATGTACAGAATACCCAGCACACAATCCACAGACCTCAAGAAGGTTAACAAGCAGAAGGGCCCAAGTGAGGAGGCTTCATTCCCAATTGGGACGCAGAAAAAAAAATAATCAAGGGAGATAGAGGGAGGGAGGGATCTGTGTGGGAGAAGGGAGAAGGAGGAGAAAGGGGGAACATGATCAGGTATTGGATTTGGGAAACAGGAGAGAAGCCCTGAGGGCCAGCAGAATGAATGGGACTATGCAACCATGGGAGGTGGGAGGTGAGGGGAGGAGGATCCTCTAGAATGACCAGAGACCTGGGAGATGAGAAACTCTCAGGATACCAATTGAGAGACCTTAGATGAAATGCCCAACAGTGCTGAGAGGGAACTTATAGAGTTCACCTCTAGTAGAAAAACAGAGAGCGCATCAAATGGAGGGGTAGGGTTGCTATTCCTCAGTAACTCTGACCTATATTTGTTCCTGTCAGTTCTTTTACACTGCAGGGGCAGAAATGAAGGAGAGACTGAGGGAAAGGAGATCCAGTGACCAGCCCAACTTGGGATCCATTTGAAGGGGAGACTTCAAGGACTGATGCTATTTTGATGATATGGAATGCTTACAGACAGGAGCCTAGCATGGCTGCCCTCCAAGAGGCCCCAAAACCGGGATCAACTGAGGGGATTAACTAAGACAAAAACTGTTTTTAATGAAAGGTCAAGAAAGTACTATAGTAAAAATGGAAAAAGGACCTTTATTTATGTGATTGAGCAATCACAGATTTTTTATTATTTGCCTGAAAGAACTGCAAAAATAAATCCACACAGCCTGCATATGGATGTTTGTAACATTTACATTCAGATTTCTAAAACTAAGAAGTAACCATGATATCCTTTAATAGATTGTATTACATGTTGAATTTTTAGAAAATAATGTTAATAGATACCCAGTTATATTAAATATACATTACTAAAATTAAAAAAGAAGCAATAGCCAACTGTAATATCTACATACCATCTGATTTCAACTATATGATACTGAGGAAGAACAAAGTCTAACTTAATTGTTGATACAAGGTTGGGAAGGGGTAACAAAAGAACACAGAGAAAAGTTAGGCAATAAAATGATCTTTTGAGATTGCCATGATGAATACATACATTGTAGTAGATCTATAAAATGTGTACTACCACAATTGATTACCGATGGGATATTTGTACTGTTGACAAAATGCCTCTGTGTAGGCTCATCAGATTTAACAAAGGCAGCACTACAATGGAGATATTGGTGATTGATAAAACTCTGTGCACACAGGCGCCATTGCTGTTTTGAAACACCATGACTGAAAAGGCAAGTTGGAGAAAACTGGGTTTAAATTATTTACCATTCCACATCACATTTCATTATCAAAAGTAGTGAGGGCATAAAGTCAAGCATGGCAGGAACCTAGAGGCAGAGGCCATGGAGTTCCTGCCTTGCCCCACATGGTTTGCTCATTCTAATTTCTTATAGAACTCAGGACTACCAGTGCAGCAAAAGCAATGTCCATATGGGCCCAACCCATCAATCACTAATTAAGAAAACTACCTACAGGCTTTCCACAGCCGGATCTTATGGAGAAATTTTATTAATTGAAGTTTCCTCTTAGATGACATTGGCTTGCGCCAAATTGATAAAAAAAACTATACATTAAAATATATAGGAAGTCTTCATAGCTTCAACCAATTTTGCTAAGAATATAGAGCTGCTCCAAATATTAACTCCTTATAGTTGAGTCAAAGGAAGCTTAGCAATTAAAAGATCTTTAGTTATAAGGTAACTTTATAATCTTATAATGTAAGACAAAAAAACCAACCAAAAAAAACAAAATCCAAAAACAAACCAACAATAAAACCTAATAAGATAATACAAAGTATTTTCTTCCATGCAAACTATGAAGGCTATGTGGTCACCCACAGGGCTGCTCTTTACAGAATTTGAACCAAGGTTAGATCTGAACAATTAGTAGGAACTGAGCACAACTTAAATCACCCAACATTCTCAAAGTCAATATTCATGTTAAAAAAGACTTTCCTCTCTGAAACATATCAAAATGCTTACATAATCTAAATGTTGTGTTGTAGGAAAAATGGCTAAGTCATTAGCTGTCTCTCATACTATGAGCAATTAAGTAATCTGGGCCTAGCTTCTTCTGTGTAGACAACTGGCATGCCAATTGCCAGGGTGTTAATATCAGGGAAACACATTCAGGTTCTTCTCTATAAGCTACATATCAGTAATGGAAGGAACCTTTCTATTAGTGAATCAACACACTTCCAGGGCACTATGAAGCCTTTAATCAAAGAATATGTTCTACTGTATGTCAACTGCAAAGGTCTTAAGTTAAAGGTCATGGTGATAAAATGAAGAAAAATGAAGCACAGCCAGTAGATCCTGTATGTGGGGGAAGTTACATAGATAGTAGTTTTCGAACCATCTTATTCAAAAAGCACTATGGATTTTAGTAGTTATATTTTATTTTATTTTATTTTAGTAGTTATATTTTAAAAGGGGGGAATATTTTTTATTTATAGACTCAGGCAGACTTTAGAAATCATCTGGTCCAGCTGTAATAGTATGTAGACAAATTAAACACAAGGGCTTAGGAGTCTTGGTCTAGTGATGATTGAGTTCTACATCAGAGCAGAAGTGGAATAATAAAAGCATGGTTTCTTTGATATTCTGCAAGATGGAAAAATGAAACACTTTTTACTGGTTCCTGGGAGTCCCGTATAGCTAGGCAGGAAACTTCCTTCAAAAGCCCTTACCATGTTTTGTGTAATTATTTATCACTGTAGTTATGGTTTAGGGTGAATAGGAACTATGTTGTCAATCAAAAAAAACCCTGAGGTAGAAATTCTAGTTTCTACAAAAACACTCTCAAGTTCTGTGGGAAAATGTTAAGTGTGTAGATTTTATGTCTTTCAAGGCACTCTTGGAGACTTGGCCATTCCCCAGGTATACAGTATAGTATCAGTGCTTGCCAAAAGAACATCGCTGATTTGAATTAAGTTGCACCCTAAGAGAAGTGGTATGCAGGCTTCTGGTGCTTCCTGCCTACCCTTCACTGACAAGGGGAATTTTCACTCTTATTATAAGTGCTTGGGGTCAAGTTGGCTTTGAGAGTCATTTGACATCCTTGAGAGAAAGTTAAAAAGGAAAAGTTGAGCTTGAAGTCACATGTTTATTTTCCATGCTTAAATCATGTCACAATGTAAGATTTTTATAAAAAATTAAATAGTAAAAAAATCTTCATTTGGATTTGATTAGAGAACTCTGGAAGTGGGCAACATTTGGGATGCAAATAAATAAAATAATAAATAAATAAAACATAAAATATGTATAAAAATATTTGCTTAGAGAGCAACATGCTCATTATCTTGGTTGCCACATGATTTTAATTCTACCACTGTACGGTACTTCCATTATTTTGTAAAATAAAAGGCCATAAATAAATATCAAAGGCTTATTATGTTGCCACCATTTTCTAGTTTCATTACTGTCCAGACAAATATGCAGGGTTAGAGAGATGAGGCTGCTTAAGAGGATTTGCTACTTTTTGAAGAGATTGGTTCTCAGCACCCACATTCCAGTTCACAACCATCTGTAACTATAGTTCCAGAGGGTCACATGCCCTCTTCTTGCCTCCATGGGCATCTCATGCACCCAGTACACATACATACAGGTAGGCAAAACTGGAACAGATAAAAACTGAGTTGTAAAAATACCTCAGCAGCAATATCAAACCTCCTAAGATATGATTATTTAAGACTATATTATTTGTTTGAACTTTGTATATTTTAATAACTTATTGAGAGAAACAGATAAATAGCTAAGTAAGAAGGACCCAAGTTATTAACACTTATTCTTGCCTTTTCTACTTCCAGTGTTCTTTCCCTTTATTAACAGTTTTCTACTTTAGTCAGTTAACCTCTAAAAGAAAGAAAAACCAACATTAACATGTCTAATTAAAAATTCCATCTTCTGTAGAGGGCTAAGGTGCAAATTTTAATTATATAAAACCTACTGAAACCATCTTTCCAATTCTGCTTCTATCTAAGAAAGAGTTAAGGTGTCTTATAATGTATGTAGTCATAACGATCTTAAACATATGACTGTCCATCCAAGTTCTGTATAAAGAAATCTACAGTTACATTATAACATCATTTAGGTTTAAAATTTCAAATATTTTTTCAAAGCCATTTGATAACATGTCTAAAATCTTACTCTAAAATACAAGACAATAAAAACATTTTTAAAAAAAGGCTTAAGAATGAAAGTAAAGGCTAACCTATAACATACAGCAAAAGCAAAATATGTGTCTTAGAAATATGATCTCTAAGTAGATAAGGCAGATCACACTCTTTGCTAATTGTAAACATTAATTAACTCAGAACTTTTTTATACATACCAAAGAACTGGACATATTCAGGGGATCTATGTCACATTTTGAAATTACACACCCACACATGATTATACGTACATATATATATATATATATATATATATATATATATATATATATATGTCATAAGAAATTACAAAAGGAAAAGATCCAGCTTTTTATTTCTAAACAAATTACAATTTGTTATAATATAGTTATAGACATGGGCAACATTGGGATCTAATATATTTCTTTATTAATCATTTGTTATAGTGGAAAAATCTCAAAAACAATAATAAATGCATGATTTAAGAAATTATGATCTGTTTTGTCATAAAGTTTTCTTTATTTTCATCATTTTATCTCACTTGTTTGAGTTCTGGCCTCTTCTATAATATGGAACACTTACTAATTTCTCCCAGATAAGAGGTTAGACTAACAATCTCCCTACCAATTAAATTAACAAAAGTTTTAAAAATATACAGCATTTTGCTATTCACTTTTTAATTGAAAACAACTTATTTACATCTTTCATATAATAAATCTTGATTGTGGTTTCTCACAGGTCCTCCACATTTTGTACCAACCCAATTCTATGACCTTTCTCTCTCTCTCTCTCTCTCTCTCTCTCTCTCTCTCTCTCTCTCTCTCTCTTTCTCTCTCTCTCTCTCCAGAATGAAACAGTGAAACAATGAATAGAAAGCACAAAAAGCAGAATTTTTAAAACCAAGTAGAAAAATCACAAGATATGGTCACTGTACTGTGTTTCATAGGATAAAGGAATAACTTAGTTTTACTTGATGGATTGTGGCTCTTAAACTGTAATGTCAAAGAATACATTTTTGCATACTCTTGAATGAAAAATATGGTATCAAAGTAACCAGAGAAAAAGAGATCTTTGTAAAAATATTCCTACAAATTAACAGCAATGATTAATCCACTCTTTAAGGATCAAAACCTCTTAAAAGTTTTAAACCTTTAAACAATCCCAAAAGTTTTAAACTTTCAGAAGTTAGCGAGATGGCTCAGTGGGTAAATTGCATGCATGAAGACATGTTAAAATCTAGCACTCATTTAAAAGGATTGTCTTGGCAACACACATCTGCTGTCCCACTGTTGGTCAAGAGGGAGATGGACAGTTCTCAGGGGATAACTTGCCCAACAGTGAAGTTTAAATAGTAAGCTTCATGATCAGGGAGAGACTTTCTCAAAACACATACAGAATGATCTGGAAGACATCTGACACAATCAACATCTGGCATCCACATGTACAAGCACTAGAAAGCACACCTATTCACACACATGAACACAGCATACATTTTAAAGTTTCATTCCACAAAGAAAATGATTTTGCTGAGTCTGATGTTAATCAGGGTATACTTACAGTCACATAATCATAATAGGCAGAACCAAAAGTATGAAAGGATTTCATTAATCCTGGGATGATTGTGGTATTTTCTATTTCCCCCATATTTTATATTTTAGGGGTTTAAAGGGAATAAGCTAGTAAGGCAGATGAGAAACTGGTATGTATTGCTTAGAAAACATATGATTTATACATTTAAATGAAATTAATCCCTATAAGTAGTATTTAACTTATATTTTATATGTAATTTTTTATTTCAGTTGTCATGCATTTCCACTTCTCTTGTCTCTCACAATTCCTCTCTTCATCCTTACCTTCTTTAATCCCTATTACAACAACGACAAAAAGTCAGTGCCTTAGAAAGGAGCAAACACAGAATTATGCTTCAGAATATCTTAATTTAAAGGGCATGGTTAGACACAATGGGGGCGCTGATGTTGGAGGGCACTTGGCAAGTAGAGGCTCTGGTAACACAAGAGTCTTTAGTTCTTGGGTCATTGCAAGAGTTAGAGGACCACTCCATAGACAGCATGAAGGGTCTGGAAGAGAGATGAAGTCTTCAATTTCAAAGAACAAAGAAATGTCTGTACTTCTCACTGTTTAGAGACATGTGGTAGGAAAGTTCCATACATACAGACTTAGCCTATGTTCTAGGTATTACAAATTTCTGATAGGTAAAACTAAAATTCAATGTTATCTTTGCCAGAGCAGTAAGAAGAGGCTTTGCCTTGTAGGTATATAGAGAGATTATGCATAAAGTGCCAACAGAGAGACTTGACAAAAAACAGGTGTACGTTGCCTGACATGGGCAAGCAAGAATGGGATATTGAGGGTCTGTGATCTAGTGCTTTCTTCCTAACTACATTTTCTTTCTTTTCTTTCCCAAGTGTCTCACTGTGGTTCAGGTTGGCCATGTAGTCTATGGAGCCCTCACACTTATGTCAACTCATTTGCTCTGGCATCATATTCCTGGTGCTGGGATTTTGAGTCTGGCCGATTACAAAAGTGATGCTTGGTCACTTTATGATTCAGGTGTTTGTATTGAAAGGAATATTTTTATCCTATGGTAGGATGAAAGAGAATGAGAAATTGGGTTCCTCTTATTGTATGTAATGCATGGCAGATTATTTACACTTTGTTCTCAGCAATACAAAATCACATATATTTATCAGTACTTCCTCTACTGTGAGACAGTTTAACAAATTTTCTTATCCCGAATTCTGTTGACTCTCATGAATTACCTAAATTAAATGTATGAATCAATCTTTCTTTTTTTTAAAACTCAGGGTAACTGATCAAAAACTTTAAGGACGGTATTAAGCATCACAGTCTAAGTTTTTTGTATTAATCTGTAGCCCACAAATATGTAGATGGATATTGGTGAAAACCTATAGCTATAGAAGAAAGGGGTGAAGATATAAATACTGCTTTTGTTGAGTTGTTCTGCACTCAGAGCATGTTCTTTGTTCTTTAGATAAGACTAATAGTCTGAGGCAAGATGCAGAATGCTACATACTTCATCAGTTTTCTCAGAACTGCTCTATGCTAAGACAGACCCTTTTACCAAAGTTAACAATGGACATCAAGGAAGAATTATAAGCAGAAATATAAAGCTTGAGTATACTAATGTTCATTTTTTGTGATAGATACTAGCCAGAAAACATATATAAACTTCAAAGGATTTGCCCTAAAAAATCAGAAGCAGTATTTTATATAATGATCAGTGTTCTGGCTTTATAGCATGAGTTATATGGCTCCCTATATAAAGTATACAGTAGACTTGATGTAATACACACAAAATTTTGCAAGAGGTTTTAGTTACCAAATCATGCTGGAGCCAAGAGTCTCAAATGTCTAATTTTATTTCAGGGATAACAGAATCCAGATTTGCAATGTTTATTTAATGACCAATAGTACCTGGATAACGAGACAGGTGAGGCAGTGAATGGTACACTTTGCATCAGAGAAAACTGAACACTGGTACCTTGTTTATTTACTGTGCAGTATAGAAGGAGGATAGCTCACAGTGATGAAGCAAAGAGAACAATAAAAAGTACTTAAAGCCACTTGTATTCATTTTTAAAACCAAGGTCATGAGATGAGGCCAAGATTTCTATTCTTTCTGACAGAGGTACAGCATTTATCAAGAGCTGAGTGCTTTGTTCTTCAAATACAGCACAGTGGGGGTTTAGATTTCTACAAGTCTCATTTCTCTCAGAGAAACAGTGAAATCTGAGAATGAAGCAGTAATTAGATCATCTGGTGTCTTCATCTTCATGCTCGGGAAACTGTCACGCATTCCCCTTGTCTGTTTGTTATGATTTCCACTGAAATATCCTGTCTGAGTTTTACTCATCACAATACAATTTAGCTGTCCCCAGATTCTTTCCCTCCTTTTAAAGATTCCTCATTATTCTTCATAAGTTCTTTAGTATGAAATATGTCTGCTCACTTGTGATGGCAATGAAATAATTTTTTCATTTGCATAAAAACCATGAGATCGACATTTAGTGTTAAGTTATTAAGCTTTCCACAGGTAGCCTCATCCCATCTTAACTCCACAGGCTTGTTCCTTTCGCCTCCATTTTAGTTGCACTGAACAAAAATCCATAATGTCAGACAAATTTATGAATTTTCTCTTCATAATATAGAAATGAGGAACATGTAGATTTATGCTGGGAATGTGTGTCCACATGCACATGTTATTTTTTGACAGTAACAGAAGACTGACTAAGGGCAGATCAGAGCTTCAGATTGTTATCTCTCACCATGGGGAGAAATTCAGTTACAGAGACCAGAGGTTAATTAATTTCAGCATAGATTTATCACCATGTAACAGGCCCTGTTTCTGTCCTAGAGAGAGAATATTTAGATTTGTTTTCATTTGTACCAGAGGAGATTATGGATGAGAGGGAAAAACCCAAAGCACTTATGAACCGTAACAATGACCACCATGGCTGATAATCCTAAGAGTGCAGTAGTGGAAGACATGCATGGCAGTAACCAACAGCTCTCTAATTGGGCTTAAGGGAAGTCATGCCTTGTACTGGAGACCTATCCTGGCCTAGTGAATTTACGGATCTCAGAGGAGAATCTACAACTCCTACTTCAGTAAATTACCATAATCTCTATCTACATTCTAAATATCTATACTTATACCTACCAAGAAGTGTAGTGCACATGCCCCAAAAGGAAACTTCTCTTGCAACAGGTACCATTGCAGATAACTACAACTCATCAAAATGCAGAGTTGAGTATCCCGGGTCCAACTTATACATATATATTACAACTTCCACAAGGATAGAACATGGGGTATGGGAGAGGGTTCTAAGATACGGAGGATTTGCTGAGAGAGACTTACAGATAGTTTGTTGTAAGATTGTGATTCACAGTAATGTCAGAAGATAAATCCATGGAGTCTTACCAGTATGATTGCCTAGATGTAAGCTGAACAAAACCAGCATCAATAGATATGGTAAAGTGCACAGAGGAAAGCCATGCAGGCCTCAATCTTATGCTGAGAGTTGGATAAATAGTTTTCTCCAGAGAATGGAACACCAATTGGTTATTCAGTACAAATAGTCAGTCCTGACAACATACTGTAACGTTATACACAATGAATAAGATGTACTTTCATATTTAGAGACACATACATATATATTATTTATACTTTTCATACATATATATTGATTTATTATATATAATATATACTTTGAAACCAAGAGAGACAAGGTTTATTTGGCTCACTGTTAAGAGAACTAAGTCTTTCATTGTAGAGTCAGTGTTTAGGGTGAGCACAGTTAAGAAGTAAGAAGGGATAGAGCAAACATGTTTCCAGTTTTCGTCTTTCTTTCTCTTGTTTCTCTCAGCCGATTAAGGAGATGCTGATCATGTTCAGGGTGGGTCTTGGCCTCTAAGTTGATTTCTGTGGAACTATTCTTACAGATATACCTAGGGGTGTCCTTTCTTAATCTCTTAGGGATTTTAATTTAAGTTGACAATAAAGATTTAGTTTAATACTTACTTTGAAATAAAAGACTCAAAATTCACATTCCTTTATTAGCTCATTTATACAGTTTTAACTTTACTGATTCACTCTATAAAATAACAGAAAGGACTCAGAAATTCAGTTTTATTAGCTCATTTATACAGTTCTCACTTTACTAATTAATTCTCTCTATAAAAAGCTTATGCAATAACTTTGGTACTTATTTGAATTTCCTCAATAATATTCATATTAGATAAATTTGGAAAAGTAATAAATATTATTATAGAGTATCAACTCTCAGCTACTTATGAACATAATTAATACAATCACTCTTATCTGTACTCACTAACTAAAAGATCCATTCAACACTGTCTTGGAGATGTTTATTTTTGTAAATTGTCTGTACGTATCTTTTTAAGGTTTCCTTTGCAGGTTCAGTAAAAGTTATTTTACATAAAAATGTCTACATATTATTTTTTGCTATGTATCCTTTTAGTATTTAAAAATAATCCATGTTAAAATTTTACTACATATTTACAGAAATAATGCTTATTTAAAATATGAACACCTATTTTTATTTATTTTTAAAAATTGTGCAACCTGGTATCTTTGCTAGAAAAATCCAAGATCCTATAGCCTATTGTACTGATTCTTATTTTGACTTATGAATGATTCTTGTATATAAAAGAAGTTAGTTATATCGTAGTAGTTTAATATTAGAAATTCACAGAAGAAAAGAACATGCTTTCTGAATTCTTTGGGTTAGCATCTCTATTCTTTTCCATCTTCATTATTTCTTTAATATGTCTTGATTACAGTATATAGTTTTGGAAGTTATCCAATGTGCTGCATATTTTTTGGTTTATTTTGAGTGTGGGAGGTATATATGTACTTGTTTTCTTACTGCTCTGTTTTGATTTTAATTTCTTTTTGAGATATGTAACATAGTGTTCAACTATTACACTGGTTCAAAAATAGTGTATTAAAAGACTTAGGATATTCTATAAAAAATGTTAAGTAAATTGTTCTATAACAAACTATGGCTTCTGACTTCTTTAATTTTCAATTTTTATGTCATATTGCATTCTTAAACATGTATTTATTTTAGATAAAAATTTATGTTCATGGTTGATAAAAAAGTCCTTACTTGTATAAAACCAAAAATAAATGATTCCCCCGCAAAATTTTAACTATGACATACATTCAAAACTTGACATCATATAAAATAACAAGGTACATAATCAATATAGCCTATAAATCTATGAGAATCTATAACAGAGCGTACTCTATACATACCAAAATATATGTCTTTTGATATCTAAGCATACAGAAACCATGATTTTTTCCCACCATCCCTGCAGTTAGATAAAGTCACACACCTGCACGCTGTATAAAGAAATGTGACCTGAAAAATTGGTATTGCTTCTGACTCTAATCTGGAGGTTCTGTCCAATGTTTCCATGCTCATTTCTACTTTGATATTTATAAAACATACTTATTGGTGAAGTGTACTCTGTTCTTGAATTCCAGAGCTTACAAATAGTGCCAGTGTGCTGGTCCAAAGTTTATCTGAAATACTAAATCCTGAAGATTTCTGTTATTCTCCAGAAGAGTATGCTTAACTTATTACTTGATGAAGCTTTGAAGGGCATGGTACTTTCAAAACTGTCACTCAGTAGGGATGAGTTTTAAGAGAATTTTCAGGATGATTTTGTATGAGATGCTACTTTGATTAATTATGATGAAAAACATATTTTTCCTTTGGAAAAAGCTGATTATATGTATGTGCATGTAAAGGGTTTTGTGTTACTGGAGAGGCCAACTATTTAATAACTGTTAATGTAAACTAGGACTGGAAGGGGATTTGAGAATTAAGTCATAAGCGTTAACGAAAAATGAAATAAACCTTCAACCTTTCAGGGGATAAAGTAAGGATGAGTATGTTGCCTTCCTGCAAAAATATGCTGTATCAGATTTTGTTGTTTATTTGTTTTTAAATTTGTTTTGCTTTTTTTCAAATTTATTGGATATTCTCCCATATTTACATTTCAAATGTTATACCCTCCCCCAACTCCCTTCCTTCCTCCCTTGCTCAACTTGCTTCCATGAAGGTGCTCCCTCTCCCAATCACCCTCTCCACCTCAGTGCCTTGGCTGGTTGATGATATTGTTCTTCCCATTAGGTTGCAACCCTTTCAGCTCTTTCAGTCCTTTCTTTAGTTCTTTCATTGGGGTCCCCATGTTCAGTCTGATGCTTAGCTGCAAGCATCCTCATTTGTATTTATATGACTCTGGGAGAACCTCCGAGTCTATATCTGGTTCCTATCTTGTTGTGAATTATTTGATCCATTTTGGTTGGATTTAGGTTGAAAAAGTATCGCATGGGTATGATTGCATTTATTTGTCTGGTTAGTTTTCCTAACATCATTTATTAAAAATATTAGAATTTTGTCAGTAAGTTCTCTCAGCAACTCTGTCAAAGATGAGCCGACTGTACCTTTTCCTGACCTCTCTGTATTCCTCTTTTGACTATATGTGCACCTGAAACAGAGCAACACACAAATGATCCTGATCAATAGGACTCTGTACCTTTTATGCATTGTGGACTTTAAAATGAGAACAGTAGTAGAATGGGGGTCTTCTATTGTTCCATTTAGAAATGATATGAATATGCTATAAGTACAGGAAAGGATACAAGATCATAAGCATGGGGGCAATCTTCCACAAAAATTACTGTTTTCTACACAAAGATGGAAACCAAAGGAAGAAGACCCCCCAAGCAAACATCCATTTTAAAACACAAAATCAGATATAGTTTAGCCTCTTTCCACCCTTATGTGACTATGTTCTAGGAAGTGGCATGTGCTCTTTCTGAGCACAGTCAATTAAAAAATCTTCACACCCTGATCCATCACAGCTCACTGCGATTAGACAACCATGATGCCCTTAGATCCATCAGCAGAGTTTCATCAACCTCATTGTGCGGACACTGTGGCAATGTGGAGAACAGTGGTGCTAAACAGCTCCATCTGCCCTGGATAAGAAAGAGACATGAATTTATTTTGTTTGGGTTCTTGGTAAAAAAAATATTAGATATCATTTCCTGAGATCCAAACATAAATTTTAAAGTACTAATTTCATAATCAATCATTTATAGAGTTATTAATGTTCAATAAATACCTTGTAATAATTCTTCTAAAAAGCTCCACTTTGTGCATAATTCTTTTTCTACAAGGTCCCACCGTGTGAGCCAGCACAATCTACATACATTGTTAGCCTTTTCATTTTTTGAACATGGCGATTTTAAATTCCTTGTTAACAGTTCACACCAAACCTATACACATAATACCATATCTAAGTTACTAAGCAATTTACTTACTACCTGTCAGATAAAATGACTATTCTCATATAGATGTGGGAAATGAGGTGGACATAGCAAAATAATGAAAACCTGCTTTGAAATTCATATGTTGAAGTGTCTCAGACCTAATTTTAGGCCAACACATTCAGAATCTAGGGTTATAATCTGAGCCTTTGAATTGGTCTGCGATTGTAGAGAAGTTTACAAAGCAGTAACCCAATTACTGTTTTCACAACCGTTGAAAAATATCCTGTATGATGCTACTACTTGTATTGTTAGCACAAAATTTAGTATGATTTTAAAAAGATGGATTAGCTATGGGGACATTTACATCACAAAAGAATTTCTTAGTGTCTGAAGGAACCTAACAAAAATTCTCAGTGAACAAAGGCTCCTCTGTCATTCTAAACAGAGTTACATTCACAGAAATATGAAGATTCACATTTATGATGTGGATGTATAGGGTAGCACTTCATATACTTCACCCCATATTTATGGCTTGTGAGTACTAGGCTTGTGACTCTTCAAATAGTTCCATCAGATTAAAACACTATTTCTCTGTAGCAGTAGGAAACTTTCCAGAGCTCATAAAATAAAGCACTATTTCTGGCCCCAAGATTGCTCATAAAATACCTTACATTTGTACCATGTGTTGGTGTAACTTCCTTTTATCATAATTTCCTGGTAACATGGTTTATGTCCTTTCTGTTTATATTTATAAGATTGTTTTGTTCCTGTATCCCAGTACTTTTTTCATATATGCCCCTTTTATTTCTTCCTTGTATTATTCATTGAATTTATGGATAAAATTCTTAGTTATACAACATTATATGATATATGTAAATGACTAAGAGATATATTACTTGTTTGAACAATGCCTGAAACATACAGAATTCTAAACAAATACCTAGAAAAAACAAGTCCAGTGGTCAAAAATTTTGTCACATAAACATGTGCCACAAACTTAAGAAGACATATATATATACCTGCAACAACAATCAGTGGCAACAAAACAAAAACCCCTTTGAATCACAGGGAACCTTGTGAAACAGACCTTAAGTTGATTTCCACAGGACTGCCATGTTTAGGTATAAAGTACTCAATAAATGAACAAACTATGAAAGCCGGTATGGGTATACATGGTATTCTAATTAAGGAATAATTTGGTAGTAGAGACCATGAACAGAGCCACATAATTTTTGTAGCTGAAACATGTTCCAATAACTATATAGTCTAAGTTCTTGCACTCATCTGGAGGCTTCCACACTGCCTCAATTCAAAAGCATTCCCTCTACACATGAGCACTACAATATTCTCCTAAATCACCTTCCTGGCAGGAAGCAAGCAATGGGATAACTGACTTTCTTGAGATTCTAGGAAAATCACTGCTGGTAAATGAGAGCACATAAAATGGAAAGAAAAAAGTCATCAATTAATTAACATGGACTAAGTGTACTATTTGTCCTTAGAGCTCCATGTATTTTTTTTCTAAAATTATCCACTTCTGAAAGTCACTACTTACAGTCGTGGGTCAGAAATTGAAGTATGCTTTGACTCTTCTATTACGGATGTAGGGACTAAGGGACATTATCCATTTATTTAAATTACTTAGAGGCTAAAAGGTCATGCTGTTTAAATGTGTGATTAAATTATTTTTTCTGGCATAAGTGAACTTTAATATTATTAAATACACAGCAATACATGCTCCATACACACACACATACACACATACACACACACAGACACTCACACCTTATAACATGATAATTCTACCTACAAAATTATCTCTTAGCCCTTGATAGAGCTAGTGGTATCATCAACAGGCAAGACTTCATCTCTTTTTCTCTTGGTTGTACCTCTATGGACAGCTCTTTAGTTCTCTGTTGAGGTTGGATTTTGGGTGTCTCATTCTCTAGTCCAATGGCATAGCTAAGATAATACAGAGTACAGTGTCTACTAATAAAAGAAACTGAGCTCTTGCTCCTGTGATGGGGCTCAGCATTCCTTTATTTCTGTACAAGCCATTTATTTGAAATGCCAACTCTATGTAGGATAAAGTCAGTGTTACATGCTTATCAGTAACAGTAGAAAATTAGGACCAGTGAAAACCTCTGTACAACTGTGATGATACTCAAAAGAGAAATGTGTCATTTACAATGTTTCACACAGAAGAATTCAAGTTAGGAGGCACCTAAATAAAAATGCTATAGATTCCTTTTAAAAAACACTATGTACATTTGAAGCATAAACAAGTTTTACAACATACTGGTTATGCAGGTTGTAAAAACACATGCATAGGACATGAAATCAGTTGAAGAAAGATTTCTGAGCCTTTAGCATCAAAGGCACTTGACTTTACCATTAACAGCATGACCACAAGAAACGCAGTGGTGGAGCCAGATGTGGGACATACACTGACCACAAGGGGAGCTCAGGAATCTCAGGTTTGTCACCCGCCTCATCTAAGAGCAGAATTCCCCAGTGTCTACCCAGACAGTCTGTGCAGGCACACCCGAGGACTCTTCCAGAACATATTTCCAGGACACAAACTTGCAGTCATTCTATAAAAAAATGGCCACAGCATTATAATATTATGAACACAGAATATTGGTACAGTCATGGATATACTTTTTAAGGAAAACAAAATCAAAAGACTTGCCCAGACAATAACCACATGACAGTTAGTACAACTGATGGGACAGAAGCACTTACACATTAAAGCACTGTTCTAAGCAGTGTGGATATAGGACAAACACCTGCAGGACATACAGAATAGCTCTTAGCAAGATTATCTGAATGAGGCTTGAAAGTAACTACGTGGTAGACTTTGTGAACCACTGCAGACCCCAGGATAGCTCCCATCACTGCAGCATTAATAGTCTTGACTACAAAGAGCTTAACTCAGCCCAAAAATACACATAAATGCCTTATCATTGCAAAACAATGATCTTATGCAAACTTCATGAAAAGCATTTTTCCCTTAAAAGGCAAGTTCAGTACTATGAAGACATATCTCCTTGTAGACAGGGATCCCCCAGCTCCTGCCCAGCTGGGGGCTCAGCATTCTTACGGTGTTATTTTATAAAGGAACTTAGTGAACTTTAAGAGTACCAAAATATTGACTGTCTCTTAATAGTTTCAAGATAATCTAATGTAACTTAATTAGAAGTAAGAGATACCTTCCTTTAGGACAATGCTCTTTCTGATTAAAGGGAAATAGGTAATTTTGAGTGTAAAACTTCCTCATTGCATTTAAGTAGTTGGTACTAGGAGAGAAGAAGACCTGACTCTGTACCGGTCAATAGTAACATTCTATTCTGGTCCATTCTCATTTTGAGAGGAATGATGCTCCGGGTTTTCAGGAGTTCTCAGATACTGCAAATAGGAGCGAGTGTTCCAAGGCTAAAAGCTTTTGAGCTCATGGCTTCTTTCAGGCAGTCTCATTGAAAAGCTAGTTTGTGGATATAAAGTTAACTTAGAGAAGTAGTAAGGGGAAACTGGAGTTTTGGCTATTGTGGATTAAAATTCTGTTTTTCCAAAGCTAAGCTACACATTACCTAATAAAACTACAAGAGCTGTGCAATTAGTAGTTTGCATCATTTTGTCAGTTGAGTTATTTTCTATATGAATATATTGCATTTCTTCTAAAGAATGTGGATTTTTCTTCTTTATGGCTTTGATAACTTTTGTGCATAAAGACACTGTTATTTCTACAGTAACGAGTTCAGTAGATATGAGTTTCTTCCTATCCTATTTTTGGTTAGCTAAAATAAAATTAGCAATGTTTTAAACTACTTAATGCTCGTTTTTCTGTTTAACAGTTTATTATGCAATTCTACTTTCTATTAGCAACTGAATGATTTTTATTTTTATTTATTGCAGTGTTATAGCTGTAGTGATTGTAGAATATGCAAAATGTCCAAAGATTGTAAATTAATACTATTTTCAAAAAACCCCAAAGATGGCGGTGCGGGGAGGGGATTGCTGAAGGAGCTTAGCGGCCTCTGCTCAATGGCGGAAAAGGGTATTCTGATCGCCTGGTCCCCCTAGCAGTTGCGGGGGAGTTTCCTGCTGGCACGGCTGGAGTCTCTGTTTCTCCGTGTCTGGTGGCTGGAAGATGTTCCAGAGATATCAGGCTGCGGCGGTGAAGGTGGCAGAAACAATTGATAATTACTAAAATTATTTTATTCAAACTTCTTACAGAATTTCATAGTATAACAAAAAAAAAAATGTGGGGCAGCAAACCATGCCAGGAAACTAGGTAAGATTGACTAGGCTCAGAAGTGTCACACCAGAGGATGGTGTTTTACATACTTGTGACCAGATTTCTGGCCTGGAACACATGACCACAACTTCCAACATAAGAACATGACCACTGATCATATAGCAGAGGACACAGCGTTCTCATTGCTAATAAAGTATCCAGATGGAACCAGAGGATATAGCCAATAACCTTCTCTCCCTGGACATTCCTTCGTGCAAAAGGTATTTAATCTCTGGTCCACCCTGAGGAAGTAGTATGTACCCATTTTCCATGATGAACAGTGAATAAACAGTATGGACAAGCAAGAACTGTCTCTTTCATCAAGAATTACCAAAATGCCCAACAAAATGAAGATAGAACCCATGGAGACCACCTCCAGTAGATAGGCCCAGCCCCTAGTTGAGTGATGGGACACCCCACTACCCATCTCAAAAATTTTAACCCAGAATTGTTCCTGTCCAAAGAAAAGACAAAGACAAAAAAAAAAAAAAAAAAAAAAAAAAAGGAACAGAGACTGAAGGAAAGAAAGGCCTAAGATACCACCCCACCTAGCGATGAGTCTAAGACACCATACCCTGAAACTCCTGCTGATACCAAGAAGCACTTGCTGATAGGAGCCTGATATGGCTATTCTCTGAGAGGTTCTACCAGCACCTGACCAATACAGATGCAGATACTCACAGCCAACCATCAGACTGAGCCCAGGACCCCAATGGAAGAACTAAGGAAAGGACTGACTAAAGGATTAGGACATGAGGATTAGATGGTATGAATAAATAACTGGAATAGCTTAGTAGGAGCCAATGACAACTCTAAACTAATTATCAAGTAGCATGTCAAAAACATATATTACCAAGCAGAGGTAAGTGCACTGGAACTAAATATCTTCAAATAACAGTGAGTAAAATGGGATTGGGAAAGTTTTAAGTCAAACCTATTTGCTTTTGAATATATATATTTTTTAAAAAGCATTTGTTAGAGCTGAAAAGAGAGTCTGAGAAGAATTTGTTTTCTTCCACAAGAATTATACAAACTCCCAGGAAACAAATAAAAGTACACAACATTCCTACATAAATCAGCTAATTACAGTTAGTTTGGAAGATGATTTGGTTCAATTCCAGTTGTACTTCTTTTTTTCTTGCTTGCTCAATCTCTAGCTTCCAGGAAAAGGCAACATATTAACAAGTTCTAGGCAACTTTTCTTAAGAACCATTGGGAAACATCAGTGACTCATTTGGGGGAATAAACAAAAGGATTTTAAAAAGCTATTTCACAACTATAAATGTACACTACAAATCTCTTTCTCACAGCATGTTGTAAAACATTTGCCAAAGATGAAAAGGAAAAGAAAACAAAATGTATTTTGAGAAAAGCTCAGAGGAAATCAGTAAAAGTAGAGAAACTTGAACACTGAAAATATTTTGCTTCCAAGCAATGTTGGAAGTATATCCTATTCGTTTGGTTTGGTTTTGCTTTCCCAGCCCCTCCCCCTTATTTATACACTGATTCTTTGTATTTCTTCAAGGTTGCCTCAGCCTCATAATTAGACCAAAGTCTTTTATATTTGTGAATTTTGAGGTTCAAAGTAGAGGAATCATCTGACATGATACTAAAGAGTATATAAAATTGCTTGTTTTACACTTGTCTCCTTAACTTTGAAATAATTGAAAATGGATACAAAATGAACTAGTGGGTAAGAATAGCAAGACCATCCTTATCCCAGAAACACAAACAACTCTCAATGCTTTGCCACATTTATTTCTTTGCCTTCTCATCTTTTTTTCCTGGGCAAGTCCAGTTTTTCCTAAAAAGAGTATCTTGTAACTCTACATGTTCTAGTGTGCCACAAAGTAAGGATAAATTGTAAAATGCTTGGATAAGGAGTATCTTGCTATTATCACTCAGAAAATTCATACTTATGGTACCAATCACCAAATTTAAAACAATACTACTGTGACCCTTTGGTCCAGTAAGCAAGCAAGGTATGTCCTGCATTAGCTACTAGAACTTACCAGATTCCTTGAAGCTAATCAGCCATTATCTACATCCCCTTTCTGTGTATGTCTTCTTGTTTCCATTAATGAATTTATTTACTTTACATCTTGATTGCAGCGCCATTCTGCTCAGTCCCCTCTACCACTCTAAAGTCCCACCTTCCATCCCCTTTCTTTTAGTCATCTGAGAAGGGAAAGGCCACAGCTGTATAACAAACCATGCTGGTATATCAAGTCACTGCAGCTCTAGGCACATTTTCTCTCACTGAGGCTACAGAAGGCAGCTCATTTAAGGGAATAGGATAACCAGGCAGGCAAGAGAGGGACAACCCCTGCCCCAGTTGTTGGGGGACCCATATGACAACCAATCTGCCTATCTGTTACATATATTTGTGTTTGGGGTATAGACACAGTGTCTCAGTCAGGTTTCTATTCCTCCACAAACATCATGACCAAGAAGCAAGTTGGAGAGAAGGAGTTTATTTAGGTTACACTTCCATATTTCTGTTTATCACCAAAGGAAGTCAGGACTGAAACACAAGCAGGTTAGGAAGGAACTGATGCAGAGGCCATGGAGAAATGTTACTTACTGGCTTGTTCCTCCTGGGTTGCTAAGCTTGCTTTCTTACAGACCCCAGGTCTACCAGCCGAAGGATGGCACCACCCACAATGGGTTGGGCCCTCCCCCCTTGATTACTAATTGAGAAAATACAGGAGGATCTTATAGAGGAATTTATTAATTTTCAACTAAAACTCCGTTCTCTTTGATAACTCGAGCTTGTGTCAAGTTGATACAAAGTGAGCCAATACATACAGCATGTGTGTGCTCTTTAGTTGATGGTTCATTCTCCGGGAGATCTGTTTTCCAGGTTAGTTGGCTCTGTTGGTCTTCCTGAGGAGTCCCTATGCCTTCTGGGTCTCTCAATTCTTCCCCAACTGTTTATAGAACCCAAGTCTACCAGCCCAGGTATGGCACCACCCACCTGATCACTAATTGAGAAAATGCACTGAGAAAATGCCCAACTTTTCTGTAATACTCCCTTTATTTCATATAATGTTTGGCTGTGGGACTCTGCATCTATTTCAGTCAGCTACTGGGTGAAGCCTCCCAGAGGACAGTTATGCTAGCCTCATGTCTGTAAGCATAAGTATTACTAATAGTGACAAAGATTGGTTCTTGCTCATGGAATGGGTCTTTTGTGGAGCTCTGTGTATGTCTTAAAGAGCATAGGCCCTGTGCTGTGTTAGGATACTCAGCATATGAATCTCTGATGCTTTCATGTGGCCAGGCATAGATCATGTAGTGTGGGGATTCCTTCAGAGACACACTATGATAATGTCGCATTACTGATGTTATTAAAATTCAATGGTCTCAGATCCAGTTTGCAAGAATTTTATTGATTATTTTTTTCATCAGTGTTCATAAGGGATTTTGGTCTGAAGTTCTCTTGTTTTGTAGGATCTTTGTGTGGTTTAGAAACGAGAGTTATTGTAGCCTCAAAAAATGAGTTATATAGTATTCCATCTGATTCTATTTTGTGGAATAGTTTGGAGAGTATTGGTATTATGTCATCAATAAATGTCTGATAAAATTCTGCACTGAACCCATGTGGACCTGGGATTTTTTTTGGTTGGGAGGCTTTTGATGACTGCTTCTATTTCTTTAGGTGTTATGGGATTGTTTAGATGGTTTGTCTGGTCCTGATTTGACTTTGGTATCTCATATCTGTCTATAAATTTATTCATTTCCTCCAGATTTTCCAGTTTTGTTGAGTATAGGCTTTTGTAGTAGAATCTGATGATTTCTTCAATTTCCTTGGTTTCTGTTGTTATGTCTGCCCTTTCATTTCTGATTTTGTTAATTTGTATACTCTCTCTTTGCCCTCTAGTTAATTTTGCTTTTACATGTACTTTATGCTTATTGTAACTAGTAAGATTGCAATGCATACTACCAAACCTTTAAAAAATCAAGTACTGACAAAAATATATTCATATAGTTTTATGCCAAAATGTCTTTAAAAATCTGCACATGTATCTCTGTTATTTTAAATAAAGTTGTAAAAAAAAATAGTCTCTCTCTCCATATATATATATATATATATATATAAATTTTAGGTGGGTTGCTTGATAAGAAAAGAGAGAATACTGCTCAAAAATTGATGAATTTAAATGTAATCTTTAAGCCATCAGTGTTTTGTCTCAATATTATATCTACTTTGGTTGGAGACTAATTTAATTTCATAAACACTTTACTGATTATGAAGCTCCTACTAACTAGCCTTTATGTCTATTGATTATTTTCATTTATGTGGATGACCACTCTGGAGGTTGGTAAATCATATTTTACAATTTCCTTCATATTTAGTCCTTCTTTCATTTTAATATTTTTGTCTGTATAGACAGAAATTTTTGTAAAATCACAAGGAGTCTTAGCTCAGTAGCATGACCCACAGAATCCAGTTTTAGAGGATAGATCGTTGTAGTAACAAGAAGTTTAAACTTTATTTCATATGTAAGGGGTTGCTTATCCTCACATGGAGAGTCAACCCCAAACTCAAGAAGTAAACATATTTTATACGGTTTTGTGAAGGGCATGAACTACTATTTTGCCATTGGTCAGTAGTATAATTTTTAGAAAGAGGAGGAAGCAGACAGAAAGGGAGGGAGAAACTTTGGCAGTAAGGTTGTTGACAATTGGCATTCTCCTTGAAATTCAGTACAGGGAGGGGTAGGGGAGCTGTTCCTAAAGCAGTCATTTTTGTTTTGTCTTAACTCAGCATGGTCAGTATAGTTTGACCTGTGGACTAAAACCTTATTTTTACATTTTCAGAATCTTGTTTATATATTTGAAAATTTTGAGGGCTTTTGTCCTTGTTTTGTTTCTTAGAAATGGGTGATTAGAGCATGAGTTAATTATGACATGCGTCGGGACCCTATCTAGGGCTTTCTAGAGGGTCAAGTGGCTATCAGTCAGTATATTATGTGTTTTATTCTGAGAATTACTCTGAGCCACTGTTTTTATTTATCAGGCACATGTGGGATATCATAGCCTTGGGATGACTTTAACCATTTCTGTGTCTTTGGGGTCTCACATTCTAAGAATTTTTTTTTTTTTTGGAAAAACATTTTGGAAAAGTCTCAGAGCCCCCCAAAAGATTGCTTTTTACATCAAAATGAGTAATGCATTTATCTAAATATATGTAAACACTGACTTTCATTTATTTATTTATGAAAGTATGGAGTACATTAGCATGCATTTTATACATTGACTTGTAATATAATATTTTTATTTTTATTTTGATGTTGACATCATCATAGGTTGATGCCTCTGTCATTCATGCTTTCAGCTTTTGCTTACTCTCTGGTATAACATGTTCCATCCTCATTTTAAATATTCACCCTGCATTCACTAGTCTCAGCTCCATAATACACCATGTCTCCAAGACATCATACTTCCTTCAAGATTAGTTTACTGATTAAGAGTAAATACTTATTGTTTGGTTTGCATTTTGGTACAATGACTGCATTCTTCATGGTTTCTTTTATCAAAAGGGCTGTTGAATATCTACCGGCATAAATGTGGATATACTTACAATCTATATAAATTATATACTTAAAAAGCACCATAGGCTCATTTTTCTAGTGTGGGGGAAGGTGCTGAGGTAGGAGTGGGTGGTTGGGAGTGGGATCATTTTCATGAAAGCAAAGTAGATGGGAGTAGGAAAAAGGGGGATAACATTTAAAATGTAAATACAGAGAATATCCAATAAACCTGATAAAAAAATTCACAAGACATAAAAAGCATCATAGGCATAAAATCTGTTTATAAACACATGCCTTTTATGTACATTTACATAGTTGTGTATATATCTCACTTTCATATATGTTTATGCATACAGAATCCTGAAAGTCTGAACTTCTCTTTGACATTACTTATTATTTTGTATGCTCACAGGCAGGAACATGCTGTGCCATCAAAGAACCTTTGATATAGGACAACTTGCTGGATTTAATCCTTCTCTTTTACCATGTTGGTTCCCAAAATCAAACATATATTGCCAGGTTTGACCTGAAGTGACTTCACCTGTTGAGCCATCCTGTTGGCCCAAGTCTAAACTTCATAGGTTTAAAAGTACTTATTCTGAAAAGGGATACTTGAGTTTCATTGAACTTTAATTTTCAGCTCCTTCCTCTCCAGCTTAGTTCTCTTGAGACAAAATAATAGCAAGCAAATGCAAGGGTTCCCTTACTGCTGGAGACAGCTGATTGTGACTCTCAAAAAAAGCTTGGCTTCTGCTTCTTCTGAGAAGAGCAGGTATTTGTTTGAGACATACGGGAAAGTACTTGGGCATCTCTTGGTAAACATTTGCTCACTTTTAAAGTTTGTGAAAAATTTTAGCATCTGGAGTGGGAAATAAGAACTCTCAGCTCTCAGTGGAGTGTTCTAGATTATACCACCATAGTCTGCAGCTAGAGCAGTAAAACAGAAAATGAAGGGAGTATAGGATGTATAGAAAAAAACTTGTCCCAGTTTCAGGGATAGGAGTATACGTTTGCCACTAGAACCCACATGAAGAAGCAGATGAAAAGTGATGGGTGTGATTTTGGGACCCTGGTAACTCTGTCTTTGTGAAGGCATTTTAACTAGCCATAATGGTAAATTCTTCATGGGAACTTCCCTTTGGTGAAAAAGCTATTTTTGCACTAACAGTTTGTATTGAGTTACATATGAATGGAACAATATAAGTGTCCAGTCCTTACTTTCTAGCAGAGGTCAGAGGATTCAGACCTTAGTGGAATTTGTAACTTTTTAGTTTCTGCTCATCCAATTTCATCCTTTTTCCATAGCTGCTAATCCTGATAGCAATCCAAATAGTTATGGTTGACTTCTCACAGAATGGGCTGTAAAACACTTAACTGAAAAATGAATAACATGTTTCAATCCACTGGTCCAAGACAGGGCCTAGTTTGAGTTCTCCTTATACCCCTGAGAATCCTATGACTGGGGCAAAGGAGGAATTGCCCATGGCCACTTTCTTCTACAATTTCTTTTATCTTTGAACTGATTTTCTAAGGAGGATGACAGTAATAGACATATGCTGAAGAAGTAGGGCTATAGAGTAAAAAAACAAGAGCACATAAAATTGGATACTTGCATGAGCTGTTAATTCAAGAACAATCCTTGTCAGTTCTTTTGGGGACAACCAAATAATTTTTTATTGATTATTTTATTTATTTACATTTCAAATGTTATCCTCCTTCCCAGTACCCCCCACAAGCCCTCTATCTCCTCCTTTCTCCCTTCTACCTCTAAGTGTGCTTCCCTACCTGACCACCCACTCCTGCCAGCATTACCCTATCCTCCATTGGGCCAAGGGAGTCCCCTCTCAGTGATGCCAGATAAGGTAATCCTCTGCTACATATCCAGCTGGGGCCATGGGGCCTCTGAGTTCTCTTGGGTTGGTGGTTTAGTCCCTGGCAGCTGGTTTAGCCCTGTCAATAAGCACTTGTTGGCATCAGCAATAGTGTCTGGGTTTGGTGTCAGAAGATGGGATGGATCCCTAGGAGGCTCAGTCTCTGGATAGCCTTTCCTTCAGTTTCTACTCACCTCTTTTTCCCCTGAATTTTCTTTTGACAGGACAAATTCTGGATTAATATTTGTGAGGTGGTTGAGTGGCCTCATCCCTCAACTAAGGAACATGCCTATCTACTAGATATGGTCTCTACAGGTTTTTTTTTTTTTTTTTCCCTTTTATTGGAAATTTTGCCTTAAGTCCTCAATGTAAGTCCTGGGAACCTCTTGGGTCCCTGGCATATGAAATTTTTAGTGGTTACACTTAGTTCCCCCTTCCCTACTGCTACAACCTACTCTCAAATTCCTGAACCTCTGTATTTCTCCCCAATCTCCTCCTGTATCAGAAGTGGTGCCCTCCTTCCTCTCACCATCCTCTCTCCCTCCCAGATCCGTCTTTCCCTTTACTTCCCAGAGATTATTCTCTTTCCCCTACTGAGTAGTACTCTAGCATCCCCACCTTGGTGTCATCTCCTTTCTTCTTTAAATTTGTATGGTCTGTGAGATGCTTCATGGGCATTCCAAGCTTCTTTTTGGCTAGCATCTGTGGGGCAGGTAGGCCATGATGGGAACCCTGATTCTAGGTTGAGGCAGTTGAAACCCAATAAACAGTAAGTGAGATGGCAGAAAGCTTTCCATTCTCCAGAAAATGAAGACTCCACCCATAAGTACCACACTTCCCCTTTGGGCATTGGCCATGCCCCAAGTCCCGCCTCCACAGAACTTATGCCCATCTGCACCAGCGGGATCCAGTGGCAGAAGTGGCAGAGGTCGCTCCTATCTCTGGCCAGAGAGCTGGGTGGAAATCAATAACTACATATCATTTTTGTGCTTTTGAGATTGTGTTACCTCAGGATATCTTGAAATACAGGCTGTTTGACTGCGAATTTCATGAAATCATGGTTTTTAATAGGTGACTAGTACTCCACTGTATAAATACACCATATTCTCTATATCTATTCCTCTGTTGAGAGACATCTGGGTTGTTTGTAGCTTCTGCGTATTATAAATAAGGCTGCTATGAACATAGTGGAGCATATGACCTTGTTATATGTTGGAGCATCATTTAGGTATATGCCCAGTAGTAATATAGCTGAGTCCTTAGGTAGAACTACTTCTAATTTTCTAAGGAACTGCCAGACTTATTTTCAAAGTGGTTATAACAGCTTGCAATGGAGGAGTGTTCTCCTATCACCCTCACCAGCATCTGCTGTCACCTGTGTTTTTGATCTTAGCCATTCTGATTGGTGTGAGGTAGAATCTCAGGGTTGCTTTGATTTGCATTTCCCTGATACTAGGGATATTGAACATTTCTATAGGTGCTTCCCAGCTATTCAATATTCTTCAGTTGACAATTTTTTGTTTAGCTCTTTGCTCCCATTTTTAATAGGGTTATTTGATTCTCTAGAGTTTCACTTCTTGAGTTCTTTGTATATATTGGATATTAGCCCTCTATAGTATGTAGGATTGGCAAACATTTTTTTCCCAATCTGTTGGTTGCCATTTTGTCTTTTTTGTCAATTCCTGATCTTAGAGCATAAGCTGTTGGTGTTTTGCTCAGGAAACTTCCCCCTGTGCCAACGTTTTCAAAGTTCTTTCCTACTTTCTCCTCTATTATATTCAGCATATCTGATTTTATGTGGAAGTCCTTGATCCACTTGGACTTGGTCTTTGTACAAGAATGTAAGGATGGGTCAATTTGCATTGTTCTACATACATGCTGACCTCCAGTTGAACCAGCATCATTTATTGAAAATGCTACTTTTTTCCCCACTGGATAATTTTGGCTCTTATGTCAAAGATTGAGTGACCATAGGTGTGTGGGTTCATTTCTAAGTCCTCAATTTTATTCCATTGATCTACCTCTTTGTCTCTGTACCAATACCATGTGGGTTTTATCACTATTGCTCTGTATATCTTGAGGTCAGGGATGGTTATTCCTCCAGAAGTTCATTTATTGTTGAGAGTGTTTTTTGATATCCTGGGCTTTTTTTGTTATTCCAGATAAGTCTGAGAATTGCTCTTTCTGTCACTGAAGAATTGAGTTAAAATTTTGATGGGGATTGCATTGAATCAGTAGATTGCTTAAGAGGTAAGATGGCCATTTTACTATGTTAATTCTACCAATTCATGAGCATGGGAGATCTTTCCATCTTCTTAGGTCTTCTTCAAGTTTTTTTTTTAGAGACCTGACGTTCTTGTCATACAGGTATTTCACTTGCTTGCTTAGCATCACAGCAAGGCATTTCATATTATTTACAACTATTTTACAGGGTGCTATTTTCCTAATTTCTTTCTTTGCCCATTTAAGAGACAAAAGCTACTGATTTGTTTGAGTTAATCTTCTTTATCTTGCTACCTTCCTAAAGTTGTTTATTAGCTGTAGGAGTACTCTCTTGGATTTGTTTTTCTTGGTCACTTATATATGCTATCATATCATCTGCAAATAGTGATATTTTAAGTTCCTCCTTTCCAATATGTATCCCTTTGATCTCCTTTTGTTGCTCTGGTGAAAAATTCAAACACTATAATGAATATGTAGGGGGAGAGTCTGCAGTGTTTTCTTGTCCCTGATTTTAATGGGATTGCTTTAAGTTTCTCTTCATTTATTTTGATGTTGGCCACTGGCTTGATATACATTGCTTTTATCATTTTAGGTATGGACCTTGAATTCTTATCCTCTCTAATACATTTAGCTTGAAGGGGTGTTGTATTTTGTAAAAGGCTTTTCTGCATGTAAAGAGAGGATTATGTGGAGGTTTTGAGTTTGTTTATATAGTGGATTACATTGATGGATTCCTGTATATTGAGCCATCAATGCACATCTGGGATGAAGCCTACTTGATCATGGTGAATGATCATTCTGATGTTTCCTTGGATTCGGTTTGCAAGAATTTTATTGAGTACTTTTGCATCAATATTCCTGAGGGATTTTGGCCTGAAGTTCTCTTTAATTATTGGGTCTTTGTGTGGCTTAGGTATTAGTGTAACTGTGGCATTATAGAATGAATTAGGTAATGTTCCTTCTGTTTCTACTTTATGAAATACTTTGAGAAGTATTGATATTAGATTTTCTTAGGAGGCCTGATAGAATTCTGCACTAAAACCATCTCGTCCTGGGGAATTTTTTGGTTGGGAGACTTTTAATGACTGCTTCTATTTCTTTAGGGGTTATTAATTTATCTGATTCTGACTTAACATTGTATCTTGTGTCTGTCTAGAAAATTATTTATTTCATCCAGTTTTTTTTTTCAGTTTTGTTGAGTATAGGCTTTTGTAGTGTGATCTGATACATTATAAAAATTTCTTAAGTTTCTGTTATGTGTTCATTTTCATTTATGATTTTGTTAATTTGGATACTGTCTCTGTGCCCTCTGATTAGTCAGCCTTAAGGGTTTATCTTTCTTGTTGATTTTCTCAAAAATCAGTTCCTAGTTTTGTTGATTCATTGTATAGTTCTATTTGATTTTATTTGGTTGATTTCAGCCCTGAGTTTGATTATTTCCTACCATTTCCTCCTCTTGGGTATATATGTTTCTTTTTATTCTAGAGCAATCAGATATGCTGTAAAGCTGTTAGTGTATGCTCTCTTCAATTTCTTTATGGAAGCACCCAGAGCTATGAGTTTTCCTCTTAGCATTGCTACATTTTTTTTTGCCATAAGTTTGGGTATGCTGTACCTTCATTCTCATTAAATTCTAAAAGTTCTTAATTTCCTTCTTATTTCCTGACCAAATTACCATTGAGTAGATAGTTGTTCAGCTTCCTTGTGTATATGGGCTTTCTGCTGGTTTTGTTGTAGAAAACTGCTGATAGGATGAATGGAACTATTTCAATCTTATTGTATCTGTTGAAGCTTGCTTTTTGTCTGATTATATAATCAATTTTGGAGAAAGTACCATGAGGTACTAAGAAGAAGGTATATTATTTTCTTTTAGGATGCAATGTTCTGTAGATATCTGTTAAATCCTTTGGTTCATAATTTCTATTAGTTTTACTGTGTCTTGGTTTAGTTTCTGTTTCTATGACCTGTCCATTGTTGAGAATGTGTTAAAATCTCCTAATATTATTGTGCGGGGTTCAATGTGTGCTTCTTTGATCTTCAGTAATCTCTCTCTCTCTCTCTCTCTCTCTCTCTCTCTCTCTCTCTCTCTCTCTTTTTTTTTTTTTTTTTTTTTTTTTTTTTTTTTTTTTTACAGATGTAGATACCCTTGCATTTGTGGCATAATTGTTCAGAATTGATAGTTTTTCTTGGTGGATATTTCTTTGATGTATATGTATTGTCCTTTCCCATCTTTTTTGATAACTTTTGATTTTATCAGAGGCCTAAAAAAGTAAAAAAAAAAATCCATCTGCTTAGTCTAATTTGCTTAAATCCTGGGAACAATGGACAAAACTCATTGCAACCACCCTTGTTCATTGTTCAGTTAATTCTCTAGCATTTCCAAATTGGTTCTCATCCACCTTGTTATGACAAACAAGTTTGTTAAATTCAATTTTGTTTCTGTTTTAATGGTTTTCAAATGCACTATGGTACCTCATATCACCTTGGCACTGGCACAGTATTTCCTTATAGCATCCTCACTTCCTTGTCCTTTTTAACGAGGCTTCACATGTACTTGTCTGGCCTCTTCTTAAGTGCCACTTTATTGATTTATACTTCTAGTACTTATTTTTTTTGTCTGACTGCTCAATGGACTGTCAACAGACTATGCATTCCCAGCTTTTCAAACAATACCTGACATATAATTTATATGTTCAGTATGTTTTCTGTACTAAATACGTTTCTTGAAAACTAGAACAGAATCCTGTATCTTTTATTGTGTATACTACTGTCTTTTTAAACCATGCTAAAGATGTTGTACAGTTATTATCTTTATTTAAGCATATTACTTTAACTTAAGTAAATGAATCATTTTTTAGCTCTATCCAAGCTATAGAATGCAAGGAAAGGGGTGATACACTCTGTCACACTGGAAACAAGATCAGTATTGACAAACTGAATATAAATTTTCTAGACCTATAGAAATTCTATGGTAAATTAAAAATGCACAATGAAATTCTTACTTGAGAATAATGAATATTTCTAACTTAAAAATATCAATTAATTTTTTTCTGAAGTTCAAAGTCAGTGACACCTTCATTTTCAAGGTGACTTACAAAATCCTTTCTTGTACACAGACCTTGAACATCCAATCACTGCAATACAAACATTTTACAAATGTTTAATTACTGTATAAAATGTTCAAATAGATTTTAATTTTACAGAAGATATAAGAACTATATGTGTAAATAAATAATACATTTCCACTTCAGTTTATATTCAAAAGTACCTCAAATATCATTGGGATCAAAGAGGACACAGAATTGTCTGTTTTCAGGTTTCAATATCTCCAAGGGCATCTTTGTTTAGATCATTTTTGTATTGCCATGGAAACTATATTTCCCATGTCTATAAACTGAGTTATGGGAACACTAATTTTGTTCCCATGGAGATCTAGAAGCTCAGATTAAGCATATCTTTGGAGTAATAGTCAAATATGGGATAACATTTTTTTAAAGATATACATCTAATTTACTAACACATGAAATAATTACAGACTTAAAGATGAAAAAGTGAGGCAGAGATCAAGACGGTAAAGATAGTGTCATATGGCTAGTGTTTTTCTTATCAGCAGCTAAAAGTCAGTTGCAGAAACTGCCAAAAGGCTACCTTGCTTAAAACAAAGCAGTTTGATGAGTGGATAGGCCAGTCAATAGTAGAGCTATTGGCATATAGCTAGGAATAAATAAAGTTTAAAGTTCAGGGAAGCATCAGGTGTTTGTGCATGCACACAGGTGTGTGTGTGTGTGTGTGTGTGTGTGTGTGTGTGTGTGTGTGTGTGTGTGCATGTAATTATTTCCAGAATGTAGAAATTTCTAAAAGGAGTAAGAGATCAATCTGTTAATTTTCTGTCCCAAAACATTTTGATTTCTCTTTTTAGTTCTGACAATGTCATCATTAATCTTTGATCCTCAGGAGATTCTTAGTGGTTAACTTGCTTTCTTGCAATAGTTGGTTAAATTCAATTACAAATTCCTAAAGCATCCTGTATATCCAACCTGCTCTCTGATGGTGTCTATCATCACTGACAACACATGGATTATACTGATTTACTTTTCCCATAAATGTATTCTCCTCTCTGAGAATTGTTTTATCTTCCTGTTCATAATAACCAACACTATGGTTAACAGAGAAGGGGGCATAACCATTTATTTACAATGAATTATTCATGTCAGGAATGGGGATCTGGGATATATTCATTGTCTAACCCTTCCTTTATGGATATAGAGTCCTTAGAGGTGAAAATTATGAAGCAAAATTGGGTTCACATGGAAATTAGATATAAAGTATGATAGCCCTAGTTATGTATTCAATAGCCATTAGCCCTTAACAAGGCACAGTAGTTTTTCTTTCCTGGAATCTATGCAAATGTATTCTTAGATGCCTCTTGAGGAGGAACTCATCTAAAGAAGGATGAGCATGAACCGCAAACTGAACCCAGTGATAAAATCCAACCCTGTCTGTTGATCACATTGATTTTTAAATACCTTGATATATCTTAATTTTATGTGGAACCCTCAGACATGATTATTTAAGTTCTTTTTTAGGTAATCATGATATTGTAATAAATTCATACATATTTACAATACCAGTTCTTTAAGATTAATATATAACTGACCCAAACTTATCCACAATTAAAAAAAAAGTGCGCATCAGTCACTCATGATAACATAAATGGTAATATGGCAGGAGCTGGCTTGGCATGTGTGTACAGTAGGGCAAATCTTTGTGCTTTAGTAGCCCTTTTGGGTTAATCCATCATTTACTGCCTTATACCTATACTCAATTGAACATGCATGTGACTAAAATAAGATTTATTATAGGAAGAGAGAAGTAACTGCATATTATAACCTGACAATCAAAAACGAGAACTTCTAAGGCCTGGGGAGGCTACTTTGTGAGTATCCAGGGTGCAGAGAGGTCTGGGATGAGCACACAGAAAGTGACCCCCACTCACTGGTTAAAGAGAGCAGGAACTCTGCAGTAGGGACAAGGTTTTCACCCGGATGGCCTGTACATGCGGACCAAAAGCTCAGGCCATCTGCCACTGGAAACAGCAGAGATCCAGGGACTAGGCCTGGTGAGTCTGCGCTTTGAGTAGCCAGTGCACAGAGAGGTCTGGGTTGAGCACTCAGAAAGCACCCTCCCCCCACCCATTGGTTCAAGGAAGCAGGAACTCTGCCATAGGTACTCCATTTTAACCCGGAGGGCCCTTGCATGCAGAACTAACTCTCAGGCCATCTACCACCGGGAAGAGCAGAAATCCAGGGACACAGGCCAGGTATACAGGAGAGGACGGGAACCAATCACTGACAACAAGACCACATATAATTACAGACAACAAGATGGCAAGAGGAAAGCAAAAGAACTTACCCAATGGAAACCAAGACAAGCTGTCAACACCAGAACCTAGCTCTACAATCACAGCAAACAGCAGAATGCCAAACACTCTAGAAAAAGAAGACCCGAAATCATACTTAAAGATGATGATAGAGATCCTTAAACAAGAACAGGAGGAAAAGAATAAAGAAATAGAAGCTTTTAAAGAGGAAACAAGAAAAACACTCAAAGAACTCAAAGAATTAGAGGAAAACAAAACCAAAGAGATGAAGAAATGGAAGAAGGAATTTAAAATGGAAATGGACACAATAAAGAAAACACTAGAAGAGAGAACCCTGGAGGTAGAAAACCTAATAAAGAAATCAGTAGTCACAGATGCAAACATCTACGAAAGACTACAAGAAATGGAAGAGAAAATCTCAGGGGCTGAACTCAGGGGCTGAAAACAATTTGGAAAACATAGACAAAACAGTCAGAGAAGATGCAAAAGTAAAAAAGCTCTTAACCCAAAATATCCAGGAGATCCAGGACACAATGAAAAGACCAAACCTAAGGATAATAGGAATAGAAGTGGGCAAAAAATATCAACTAAGAGGCACAGTAAATATTTTCAACAAAATCATACAAGAAAACCTCCCTACAATTAAGAATGGGATGACTATGAGCATAAAAGAAGCATACAGAACTCCAAATAGGTTGAACCAGAAAAGAAATTTCTCCCAACATGTAATAGTCAAAACGCCAAGTGCACAAAGCAAAGAAAGAATACTAAAAGCAGTAAGGGAAAATGGTCAAGTAACATTTAAAGGCAGACCAATAAGAACCACACCCGACTTCTCAACAGAGACTATGAAAGCTAGAAAATTTTGGACAGTCAATATGCAGACACTAAGAGAACACAAGTGTTAGCCCAAGCTGCTATACCCAGCAAAACTCTCAATCACCATAGATGGAGAGACCAAATATTTAAACACAAAACTAAATTTACACAATATCTGACCACAAACCCAGCACTACATCGAATTATTGGTGGAAAACCCAATACAAGGAGGGAAACTACATCCTAGTAAAAACAAGAAAATACCTAAGCAAGAAAACCAAAATAAGAAAGACACAAAGTCAAAATTCTGCCTCTAAAAGAAAAATAGTAGGAAACAGCAACCACAGTTCCTTGATATCTGTTAACATAAATGGACTCAATTCCCCAATAAAATATATAGCCTATCAGAAGGGATACATAAAAAGAATGCAGTATTTTGCTGCATACTGGGAAACTCATCTCAGAGACAAAGACAGACACTATCTCAGAGTAAAAGGTTGGGAAGAAACCTGCCAAGCAAACGACCCCAAGAAGCAAGCTGGAGTAACCATTCTAATATCAAATAAAGTAGTTTTCAAACAATATATCAGAAAAGATAAGGAAGGACACTTTTTACTCATCACAGGCAAAATTTGTCAAGAGGAACTCTCAATCCTTAATATATGCTCCAAATACAAGAGCACCCATATTCATAAAAGAAACCCTACTAAAGCTGAAAAAATAATTTCACCCACACAATAATAGTGATAGACCGCAACACCCCACTCTCATCAATGGCCAGATCATGGAAAAAGAAACTGAACAAGGACACAATGAAACTAGCAGAGGTTATGAACCAATTAGAAATAAGATGTCAACTCACAGACTGTATGAAGTCCAAGAAATAAAGAAAACAAAACAAAACAAAAAAATATTTACAAAACAAGAAAACTTTAACTATTTCCATGTTACATTTTGTTTTACATGTACTTAATGCTCATTGTAACTATTGAGTTTTCAAGGCATACTATTAAACCTTGAAAAAAATCAAGTACTGACTAAAAAATACATTCATATAGTTTTATGTAAAAATTATGTTAAAATCTGAAAAAAAGTACTGACAAAAATGTATAATTTTAAGCAAAAATGTTTAAAATCTGTACATTTATCTTTGTTTTGTAAAATAAAGTTGTTTTAAAAAAATAAAATAAAAACGAACTTTCTGCTTTTGAAAAAAAAAAGAAATAAGATGTCTATAAAATGTTTTATCCTAAAAGAAAAGAATACACGTTCTTCTCAGCACCTCAGGGCACCTTCTCCAAAACTGACCATATAATCGGTCACAAAACAAGCCTCAATAGATATAAGAGAATTGAAATACTCCCATGCATCCTATCAGATAACCATGGTCTAAGGCTAATCTTTAATAACAACAAAGACAACAAAAGCCCATATACATATGGAAACTAAACAATACTCTATTAAACTACAGCATGGTCAAAGAAGAAATAAAGAAAGAAATTAAGGATTTTATAGAATTTAATAGAAATGAAAACACAACAGATCCAAATATATGGGATGTAATGAAAGCAGTACTGAGAGGACAACTCATAGCTCTGAGTGCTTCCAAAAAGAAACTGGAGACAGCATACACTAGCAACTTGACAGCACAGTTGAAATATCTAGAACAAAAAAAAGCAGATACATCCAAGAGGAGTAGATGGAAAGAAATAATTAAACCCAGAGCAGAAATTGGCCAAACAGAAAAAAAAAAAAAAACCATTCAAAGAATCAAGAAACCCAAAAGCTAGTTCTTTTAGAAAATTAACAAGATTGATAAACCCTTAGCCAGACTAACTAGAGGGCAAAGGGAGAGTATCCAAATTAACAAAATCAAAAAGGAAAGCGGAGACATAAGAACAGAAATGAGGAAATTTAAGAAATTTTCATATCCTACTACAAAAGCTTATACTTAAAAAAGCTGTAAAATCTGGAGGAAATGGATAAATTCCTAGACAGATATATGATACAAAAGTTAAACCAAGACTAGGTAAACCATCTAAATAATCCCATAACACCTAAAGAAATAGAAGCAGCCATCAAAAGCCTCCCAACCAAAAAAAGCTCAGGTCCAGATGGGTTCACTGCAGAGTTTTATCAGACATTTATTGATGACCTAGTACCATTACTCTCCAAACTATTCTACAAAATAGAATCAGATGGAAAACTACCCAGCTCATTTTTCGTGGCCACAATAACCCTCATTCCTAAAACACACAAAGACCCTACAAGGATAGAGAACTTCAGACCAATCTCACTTATGAACATTGATTCAAAAATTCTCAACAGAATCCTTGCAAACTGAATCCAAGAACACATCAAAATCATCATTCACCATGATCAAGCAGGCTTCATCCCTGGAATACAGGGATGGTTTAATATAAGGAAATTCATCAATGTAATCCATCATATAAACAAACTCAAAGAAAAAAATACATGGTCATCTCACTAGATGCTGTGAACGCATTGGACAAAATTCAACACCCCTTCATGTTAAAAGTCTTGGAAAGAACAGCGATCCAAGGCCCATACTTAAACATAATAAAAGCAATATACAGCAAACCAATAGCCAACATCAAACTTAACAGAGAGAAACTTGAAGCAATCCCACTAAAATCAAGGACTAGACAGGGCTGTCCACTCTTTCCCTACCCATTCACCATAGTACTGGAAATTCTTGCTGGAGAAATTAGACAGCAAAAGGAAATCAAAGAGATACAAATAGGAAAGGAAGATGTAAAAACATCACTGTTTTCAGAGGAAATGATAGTGTATGTAAGTGTACCCAAAAATTTCACCAGAGAACTTCTACAGTTGATAAGCAAGTTTAGTAAAGTGGCTGGATATAATATTAACCCAAACAAATCAGTAGTCTTCCTCTACTCAAAAGACAAATATGTGGAGATAGAAATTAGGGAAAAGGTACCCTTCATAAAAGTCACAAACATTATGAAATACCTTGGTGTGACTCTAACTAAGCAATTGAAGGACCTGCATGACAAGAACTTCAAACCTCTAAAGAATGAAATCGAGGAAGATCTCAGAAAATCAAAAGATCTCCCATGCTCATGGATTGGAAGTATCAACATTTTAAAAATGGCCTTTTTAACAAAAGCAATCTACAGATTCAATGCAATTCCCTTCAAAATTCCAACCCAATTCTTCATAGAGTTGGAAAGAGCAATGTGCAATTTCATCTGGAATAACAAAAGACCTATAATAGCAAAATCTATCCTCAACAACAAGAAAACATCTGTAGGAATCATCATCTCTGACTGCAAGTTATATTACAAGGCAATTATGCTAAAAACTGCATGGTACTGGTACAGAGATAGGCACATCGATCAACGGAATAGAATAGAAGATCCAGAAATGAGCCCCCACATATATGGTCACCTGAGTTTTGACAAAGAGCTGTAAACATTTAATGGAAAATGACAGCCTCTTCAACAAATGGTGTTGGTCCTAGTGGCACTCAGCATGCAGAAGAATGAAAATAGACCCTTTCTCCTTGTACAAAGCTCAAGTTTTAGTGGATCAAAGATTTCCACATTAAACCAGGTACATGGAATCTATTAGATGAGAAAGTAGGGAAAACCTTAGAACTCATAGGCACAGAAGAAAATTTCCTGAACAGAATACCAATTGGTCGTGGTCTAAGGTCAAATTTTGACAAATGGGACTTAATGATATTGCAAAGTTTCTGTAAGGCTAAGGACACTGTCAAGAAAACAAAACGGCAGCCAACAGATTGGGAAAAATCTTTACAAACCCCACATCTGATAGAGGCCTAATATCCAATGTATACAAAAAACTAAAGAAGTTAGACACCAGAGAATCAAACCACCCTATTAAAGAATGGGGTACAGAGCTAAACAAAATGTTTTCAACCTAGGAATATTGAATGGCGGAGAAGTATCTAAGGAAGTGCTAACATCCTTAGCCATTGGGGAAATGCAAATCAAAACAACCCTGAGATTCCACCTCACACCAGTCAGAGTAGCTATGATAAAAAATTCACATGACAGCAGAGAGGATGTGGGGAAAGAGGAACATTCTCAACTGTTGGTGTGGTTGTAAACTGGTACAACCACTCTGGAAAACAATTTGGTGGTTCCTCAGAGAACTGGACTTAGTACTACCTGAAGACCCAGTTATTCCACTTTTGGGCAGATACCCCAGAGAAGCTCCAACATACAACAAAGACACATGTACCACAATGTTCATAGCAGCCCTATTTATAATAGACAGAATATGTAAAAAACCCAAATGTCCTTTAGTAGATGAATGGATAAAAAAATTGTGGTACATTTACACAATGGAGTACTACTCAGCTATCAGAAACAATAACTTTATGAAATTCTTATAAAAATGGATGCTTCTAGAGAATATCATCCTGAGTGAGGTAACCCAGTCACAAAAGAGCAGACATTATATGCATTCACTAATAATTGGATACTAACCCCAGAAAGCTCTGAACACCCCAGAAACAACTCACAGACTATATGAAGTTCAAGAAATCAAAGGCCAAAAAAAAAAAAAAACAAGAAAATGAAAAATCATTATGCTTATTCTTTACACACCAAGAAAACTTTGACTAATTCCAGGTTACATCTTTTTTTACATGTACTTTATGCTCATTGTAACTAGTAAGATTTTAATGTATACTATCAAACCTTTTAAAAAATCAAGTACTGACAAAATGTATTCATATATTTTTATGAAAAAAATGCTTTTAAAATCTGTACATTTATCTTTATTTTTTAAAAATAAAGTTGTTCAATAAAAAAAAAAAAATAAAAGAGTGAACTTCCAAACTATGCTCCTTAGTAACCAGCTTCTTCTTTTGTACATCATAAACAACAGCCCCAATAGTAATTTGGGCTTTAGTCTCATTTTCATTGTCCTCTGTTAATCTTTGTTTTAAAGGAACAATTTACCTTTAATATGTATTTTCCCTTTGCCCTAAACACAAGTATCATATTTCTTTAGAAAAATAGATTTCTTGCATTCATCATATAATTGGCACATTTTCATTAACATTCCAATAAAAACTCTACCTTTAAGATGGTGTTTGATACTTGTTTATTTAATTTAAATATTAATATGTATTTCTATATTTGCTGCTGCCCTAGTTTTATTTTGTTCTTTTATTCTTCATTCAGATTTGTACCGCATGCCTTAATGATCTGTTTATTTCTGCTATTTTCTACCTATATCACTTTATACATGATCTTTGGTAATTGTCCTTGCCACTGAGACATGTCTTTAGGCCAGGTACAGTGGAACACACCTTTCATCACTGTACTTTGCAGGTAGGTGCCGGTAGATATCTGAGTTTAAGGCCAGGTTAATCTGAACAATGAGTTCCAGGCCAATCCAGGTTATATTGTGAGACTATTTTTCTTAAAGTAACCAGAAAAAAATAAGTAAAAAAAATATGAGTAAGAAGAATTTCACATCTTTACCCATATAGTGGATGAGTCTCACAATAATATAATTCTAATTTCTCATAATCCTGTGTTGTCAGACATTTATTTTTAAATGGACAAAAACCATAAAGCGTATTGGTTTTTTGTTCAGAACCAGGTATAATCAGATCACTCAATAACTTGGACATCTTTCTTTACATCTAGACACAACGCTGTGCCATTGTGAGTTTTGGGTTTGATTACTGACTGAGTTACTCAAAACATTTCCTATGACATGTCTAACATGACATAGACACAGAAATAAGCACTTTATAAATGAATGTGCTCATGCTCTTTCTGAAAATATAATTGTATATGTCTTACAGAAGAAGAGAAAAAAGCATATAATTTACAATTCTATATGCTTGCCTGATTTCAAGTAGTATTTATTCTAAAATAAAACATGTTTACCCAAATTCCCAGTGAGTTAGGTATGGGATTGGCATTGAGATAGAAGGAAAGAAGAAGAGATCAATATAGAATATTTCAACTTTTCCTGATTATAGCAGAGTATCTGAATAGTTTTATAGTCCCGTGAAATAAATGCTATTTCCATTGCAGAGACTGCAGATCTGAGGTGTAGGGAGTCTAAACGACAGACTTCAACAAGACTAACCTGTGTACCTGCCGGATTTGGGGGAATTATTACTCAGATCTTCACTGTCTCCTTGTAACTTCACACTGGACTACTTTCATCTAGAATCAGTAAGGCAGACAACTGAACCAAGATACTTCACTTTCAAAACCCTGACAGCTTATTATCACCTCGCTTGTGAGACAATACAGCCTACGTCATGGGTTCTCAACCCTCAGGGAGTTGCATGGCCCTTTCATAGGGGTCATTGAAGACCAATGGAAAACACATTTTTTACATTATATTTCATAACAGTAACAAAATTACAGTTATTACTTAAAAATGAAAATAATTTTATGTTTAGGGATCACCACAACAAGAAAACTTGTATTAAAGTTTCAAAGCATTAAAAAAGTTGAGAACAGCTAGTCTATTGACATACTGTATACTTGTTTCTCTCTTTTAATTTTGATAAAATTAAAAATGCCTTCCTAGAAGGTAGTTTATTTCCAAAAATTGGGCATTTGTGCTCTGATTTGTGGTCTTATTGATATGACCTACCGATAAGTTTTTTCTTTCCCTATTTACTAGTCATTTTACTGTATGCATATTTAGCATTTCATTTAATACAGTGACTCTAACATAAAGTATCAAAATTGGGTTATTCAAGAACATATTCATTGAAACTAGGACCAAATGAAAGTATGAAAATTGCTATACATAATCAATTTGGTAGGACTTCAAATGAAGTTAGTCCAAATGTCATTAAACAGAAGTAAGGAATGATCTTTAATGACATCTTTGGTGAATATTCACAAAAGGTTGTCCTTGGCAGACATGCTGCATTTGATAATACTAGGGTCTAATGGTTCAAAATTTTCATACCATATATATCCTCTACAGCTGACAAAAAATAATACCAAATTTAGAAGAAATTCTGAATCACTGTTTGTACACAAATCGTGTCTGACAGAGCAGTATAGACTTATTTTCAAGGTTAAATCTAGTTTGTTTCTCTTTGAATCATCAGATAAAAGGTTTCTTTAAAGATTTTTCCCCCATCAAAGTTTTTCTTCTTAAAAACAAATCTAGATTTTCTTCTAGACAATCAATTGTATACCATAAACTTTCAAAGGTTTTTACAAATGGCAGATTGTGTGTTTCTGTGTTAGAAGGCCTAGGATCATGACAATATTCTAATATATAAGTGACAGTGATCATTAAGAAAGCAGCAGTATCATTTATTCATATGCCCCCTAATAAAAATTACACAATCTGATAATAGAACCAATGAAATGGAATTTAAAAAAAATATAAGTCTTCAGGGGATAAAACTCATGTAAGAAATGTATATACTATTTACATATCAAAACTCAAAAGGATTTCTAATTATTCCATTTGTAGTGGATGAACTTCACTTAAAATGATTTCTTTGTCTTTAGCTGCAAGAGTAAGAAACATGGTGAAAGAAATGGAGGGAGTATAAAGGGCAGTTGGTTTTGTAAAAGGAAGAGATGAAGATGGAGGTGGAGAGAGAGATAGAGAGAAGAGGGAGAAGGCAGAGGAGGAAGAAGGAGGAGAAGGAGCAGGGGGAGGAGGAGCAGGGGTAGGAGAAGTAGCAGGGGGAGGAGGAGGAGCAGGGGGAAGAGGAGGAGGAGCAGGGGGAGGAGGAGGAGCAGGGGGAGGAGGAGGAGGAGCAGGGGGAAGAGGAGGAGGAGCAGGGGGAGGAGGAGGAGCAGGAGAAGGAGCAGGGGGAGGAGGAGGAGCAGGAGAAGGAGCAGGGGGAGGAGGAGGAGCAGGGGGAGGAGAAGGAGCAGGGGGAGTAGGAGGAGCAGGATTTCAAGTCTCATGCCCTGGGCATTTTATTTTGATGCCCTGTACTCATATCATTTCAGTTTCATTTCTTTCATAGTTTTAATAAACATTATTTCTACTTTTTTGGAATTGCTTATGTATGTTTCTCTTTGTATGTGCGTGCATTCTACAATACCTGTGTAAAAGTTAAAGGAAAACCTGAGAGAGTAAATTATCTCTTTTTACCACCTGGGCCTCAGGTATCACACTTGAGTCTTTAGTTACTGGCATTAAAAGTAAGTACTTTACCCAGAAGCCACATTGGGCAATATAAAATATATTAGCCTAGTACCGTTGCTCTATAGGCTCATACAAATAGAATAAAATGTAACCAATTGGGTGAAGCTATTTTCATAGGGTAGATTTTTTTTGCTATTCTTGTAGAGCTTAAATATTAATCAATTTTCAATGTTTAATTTTATTTGTGTATGTTTAATTTTTACTTATTCAATATGCCTCGAAGGTTGATAGAGAAGTTATACAGGTTTTGCTCTATGGCTAATTGAGTCCTAACAAGGAATGAATTTGCGACTGGTCATAAAGCTAGAAATCCTTGAATCACTTATCTTGGGGAAAATGTCAATGTCTGCAACTGTTTTCTTTTAAAAATCAGAACAAATACACAGAGCATTTTAATGAAAAAGAATGGACTTTCATGGCTGGAGGGATTGCTAAGTAATTAAGGAAAACGAGAAATAACCTCAAAGGTGGATAGCAAGGATGGGAGACAGATGGTGGTAAGGCAAGGAGCAGTGGAGGTGAATTTGTGAGAAGGCGAGTAGTTTCAAGATATATTGTATAAAACTTTCAAAGAATTAATAAAAATTTTACAAAATAAATGTTATCTGTCTCCCCGACTCTCTGAGCTCAGTTCCCTGCACCAGTATTTAGGCATGTCAAAACTACTAGTAACAGCAATACCAGGTGATTAGAGGCTGTCACTTGGCTTCCAAAGTTATCCCCACTCACATGTGCATCCCCATCCCTCCACACACAATTTTCCTTTATTCATAAAACACATTTGTAGGGTATTGTCTTAATTCACATTTATAAGGACATAATATATTATGTGTTTGGGGATGACTTACTATTTATCACATTACTTATAAAAGAACCAAGACATCCCTTTCAGCCCTAACTTCCTAATGTCCTAACCAATTTGTAGAGCCATTTTTACAAAATTAATTCATCTCCATCAAATTCCTTCCAGCATTAAAATAAAATATGAGGCATTTTCAGGGATACTAATGATAAAATGCAGAAAGAATATAATATATACAAACTTGTGAAGGGATTAGTCATGTAAAAATGTTATTCAAATAATTTGGTAGGATCTACTGCCTGATGATCAAAGTAAATAATTATCACTCTTTCAAATGCCAGTTACTTGTATCAACTATTAATATCCTGTTTCTGAGTAAAGTAGGATTCTTTAATGCTTTATGTCCATGACTCATTAAAAGAAAAATATCAAGTATAGTCTAACAGCCCTCTGTGCTCCTGTCACTAGCTTCAGAATCTTTGCTGTTCTCAAGTACTCTCACATTCCTAATAACCCTCACTTCCTCAAAGTCTAACTTTAAGGACAAGTTTCCCTTCCTTATAATCCTGATAAACACTTGATGTGAATTTTGTCTTCATAATCACTATAGCATATTCTTTTATCGGTGGTCATTGATGAGCCATAGGTTGTATTATTCATGCCTCATTATTCTGACCTGGACTATTGAACTTCCTGTAGCAAATAGTATAGTACTAAGATGATGTAAGTGGCAACTGAAAATCACATGTATGTTGGAACATTTTAGATGCCAGGCCTGAACCTTTTTATAATACCTGATGGAGAATATGATAAAACATAAGTACAGATGTAGTGTTAAGGTGTTAAGGTCCTATTTTGAAAAATTGACTTGAGAAAATATAATAAGCATAAAACAAAACCAACAAGACAAAACAAACAATGAATAAAAGCCTGGGTAGAAGTATAGAAAGAAAGGAATACATTGTGGAGGGTAAGGAATGCATAAGAGGTTAGCTTAGTTATGTGGTAGAACCATGTTATTAGAAGATGCATCAAACAGAAGAATCAGTGGGCTCTAAGAGAAAATGTTGAAGTCATACATGTAAAGAAAGAGAAAAAAATGAATGAGAATGAAGAATGCTTAGAACTTTAAGATAATATAAACAAAAACAAATTTTATTATTGTTCAAAGGGGTATTGAGAATACCAAATACTAGGGCAGTTATCTAAAGAAATTACAAGAGAAGAATATGATTTTTTAGGCACACGTTAGTCAAAGATGTCTGGTCAAATTTAGTGCAAGTCTACTTCAAAGTTCCTTATAATCAGACTCTCAGGATAAATGTTGAAGAGAAGACTCTCAAAGCTTTAAGAGAAAAAAAAGTAAGTCACAGAAGGGGTGTGTCAGGTTCTATAAAGTCAAATTACCCACGGAAACCCTACGGGAAGAAGGAGGTCTGTAAGAGTATCACAGTGCTGAAACAGACATGCCAATGAGACTACTGTATGCAGTAGTGACGTATTTATTTCTAGAAAAGGGTGCAATAAAGATGTTGCCAAACTGTCAAAAGTTGGCTAAGTATAGCACCATTTTATTTTCTCAAAACAAGCTAACAGAAGTTCTAACCAAAAGAAAAATCATTCAATGAGTAAAACAACTATGAGCAGTATATAAAGATTATTGGTACAATAATTACTATATAAGCCCAAAATGACATGATATTATATATATGGCATATAGGATATTAAAATCTTTCACATAAAGAATAAAAAGTAACTAATAAAATAATCACATTGCTATGTTAGGAGACATGTAGCAGAGATGTACTATCAAGAATTATGATTAAGAGGATAGAATATAGCTGCATGATTTATTAAGAATATTTTCTGTTTATTTTTGCTTGTAGTCCTCTTAAGGTTCTACCATTACTCAATAGCTTGTTGCAGTTAAAAGATGCTTTAAGTTAGTCTTTTGGCAATCACAGAGAAAGAAATGTCTATAAACAAACAAAAGTCAGGCAGGAAATCTTATGGAGTGATAGGGACATCAATTCACCCACAAAATATTCTACATAAAATTTAACCTGTGTACAAAAAATGCAGGGGATGGAGCAGAGACTGAAGGAATAGCAAATCAATAACCAGTCCAATTTAAGACTCATCACATCCCATGGACAAGCACCAATCACCGATATTATTAATGATACTCTGTTATGCTTGCAGACAGGAGTCTAGCATAGCGATCTTCTGAGAGGCTCTATCCAGCAGCTGACTTAGACAGGTACAGACACCCAGAGTCAAAGAATGGATGGAGCTTGGGGACTCTTATGGGAGAACAGAGGGAAGGATTGTAGCCCCCAAGGAGATAGGAACTCCATAGAAAGACTAATAGAATCAACTAACATGGACTCTTGGGCCTCTCAGAGAATAAACCACCGTCGAAAGAACATGCACAGGCTGGACCAAGACCTCCACAAATATATGTAGCAGATGTGCAGCTTGGTTTTCATGTGGGCCCCAAACAACTGGAGTGAGGCAAATAACTGTTGCCTGTATATGGGATATGTTCTTCAAACTGTGTTGGTTTGTCTGGCCTCAGTTGGAGTTGGGGAGGAAGCACATTGCCTTAAGGAGAGACTTGAAGTGCCAGGGTGTGAGAATACCCATGTGCCCTCAGGAGTCCCTCACCAGTTCAGAGAAAAAGGCTTAGGAGGGGAGGATTGTGGAAGGGGCTAACCAGTAGGTGGCAGTGAGCAGGATATAAAATGAATAAGCAAAACAGAAAGAAAGGGAAAAAAGGATCAGAAGAAAAATTTGAAAGAATTTATGTTACTATCAAGGAAGACTGAAATAGTAAAAAATATTACAAAAAAAAAAGAAAAAAAGAAAGAGAGTAAAAAGTAAAAAAAAAAAAAAAAAAAACAAACAACCAAATAAAACCCCAAGTTACATAACCACTGACTAGTAGGAAGCACTCAATGGTAAAAATTGCCCAGAATGTTAGCAGGCTAAGGTCTTAGAGAACTAGAATGTTTGAATGGGAAACAAAGCAAAGTAAAACAGTTCACAAAAACAAAACAAAACTGTTTGCTGATTACAGGACATTCCCTTTGCCTCTAGACTCAGTAGAGAGTGAAGGGAAAGCAGAAGATACTAAAACCAAAAGCAGAAGTAGCCATATGTACACAAGATAAAATAGATGTAACACCAAGAACTTAAAAACATTAAAAGTTGCCATATTGGGATATGTAGGTCTATTCAGGAATAGCAAACAAAAATTTAGGGCACCCAAATATGTAATATAAGCATTAAGAGGCAAAAAGAAAGAGACACTAATATGAAAATAGTTGAGAGTTTTAAAATTCTACTTTCAGGAATGCACATATAAGCAGATAGAACATTCACAATGAAATTACCGACTTGCTTTTACCACAGATAACCCAGCAGACATTAAATGATCATTTCATTCAAGAGCTGCCAAACATGCATTTTTCCAAGAGTAATTATATTAAAAAAATACTTACACACCAAGAAAACTTTGACTAGTTCCAGGTTGCATCTTGTTTTACATGTACTTTATGCTCATTGTTACTGGTGGGATCTTTATCACACTATCAAACCTTTAAAAAAAAAAAAACAAGTACTGACAAAAATGTATTGTATAATTTTATGCAAAAAATGCTTAAAATCTGTACATTTATCTTTGTTTTGTAAAATAAAGTTGTTAAAAAAATCAAATACTAACAAAAATGTATTCATACACTGTTATGCAAAAATGCTTTTAAAATCTGTACATTGATCTTTTTTTAAATAAAGTTGTTCAATTTAAAAAAAAAGAAAAAAATTATTTGCAACATGGTCATAGAAATGGCTACAAATATGTAAGTTAATAAAGACAAAGACAGATCTAGAGTTGCTATAGTACTCATGGAGATCATGGGAAAGATAACAGTCACTGAATGAAGTTCACAGTGACACTTTGAGTTCTGAATCATGTCACTTTTTCATTACCTTTTAAGTTGGAAATTGTATGTGACACATATACTGTTTTAATAAACTTTTAAAAATGTTGAATTTTTTAAGTTCTTTTTCAACGTTCAAACTATTCTTTTTGCATAAAACTATATGAATAATTTTTTGTCAGTACTTGATTTTTTTTAAGGGTTTGATTGTGTATGCATTGAAAATTTACTAGTTACAATTAGCATAAAGTACATGTAAAACAAAATGTAACATGGAAATACTCAAAGTTTTCTTGGTGTGTAAAGATTAAACATAATGCTTTTTAAATACCAAAAATTGCCACAAGGCTATCTTCTTAGTTCTTGAGTTATTAATAATTTGAGAATTTAATTGTGAACATTGACTAACTCGAGGAATATATCAAGAAATATCTTGTAAAGGTTCTTGAAACAACAGTTCTTGTATTTGGGGATGAGGGTGAGGGGTCACCGTTCAAGGCCTCCTTGGGATTTAGGGAGTCTAGGCCTTCTGAGTGCAGAAAACCTGATTGTATAAAATAACACACTGAGAACCCACACATAGTAAAAGTACACCTGTTTAGTCCATCATGCCTGTGGAGGTCATAGGATCCAGTGGGGAACTTATCACTTTTGTTTAATTTGACATAGTATCTGCTTTTAAATATCTGATTTTAAAGTTACACTTCATCTATCTATTCATCCATCCATCATTCCATCCATCAATCCACCCATCCATCCATCCATCCATCCACCCACCCACCCACCCACCCACGCACGCACCCATCCATCCATCCATCCATCCATCCATCCATCCATCCATCCATCCATCCATCCATCCATCCATCCATCTATCTATCTATCTATCTATCTATCTATCTATCTATCTGCTTGCTTGTTTGGTGTGTGTGTGTGTGTGTTTTACACATGCATATGCTTGTGAAAGATGGGTCAGACATGTGTTAGAGACATAAGATAGGGTGAGATTATGCAAAACACCTTTGTCTAGACTTTATACAAATATTACAATTATGATAAAAGCAGGTATGGACCCACACCATACTGGTTCTGTTAGCAATCTCATATGGAAGACAAAGAGCTGCAGAGAATGCTACCTGCTACTACTGTACTACTTGCAAGACAGAAATCATTATCTTTGCCTGTGTTTCTATCAGTGATTCTACCAGGCTCCAAAGAATAAATCCAAATCCAATGTCATACATATAATTGTGGTTGAACTCAGTGAATCAAAAATAAAATGAATAGATTTGACTATAAGAAAAAGATGTGTGGAGAGAAACTCAAGGGAGAAGGTGGACAGAAAGCATATACACATATGTAAATTGTCAAAGAACAATTAAGAATAAAGGAGTAAGGACAAAATATTACACTTACTTGGATGGTTGCCACTGTTCTGTTTTGTTTTCAATTGTCTCTCTGTAGAAGAGTGAGCCTAAAGAAGCTGGGGAAGGTTTTTAATGATAGCCTCTCATGGAAGAAATGACTCCACCTACAAAAGAGCACACAGACTTATTAATCTACAAAATCTGTTATACATACATCACAGTTTGATTATGATAGTTTGTTCTAGGTGACCAGTTTCTTATACATTTTTATATTTATTCTGGATTATTTCTAAATTTACCAGGCTCAGCCCTAATAAAAGTACCTTTAAAATGCATTTTTCACTTCTATAATATTTTATAATCAGAAAAACAAATTTACAAAATTAATGATTATTTTTTTTTTGTAATCACACTAGGGAACACATGACTTAGAGAAAGGACTCACATATAACTATGGAGCTAGGATAATGGCCAAGTACATAATGTGCTTGCTGCACAACATGGGGCATAAAGCTCAGAATCCAATACCTTGGCAAAAGCCAGATACAACACCACTCATGTGTAACACCAGGATTTAGGCCCAAACAAGTAATTGCTTGGGATTAACTGCTAGCCAGTTTCTCTGAAAAGATAAACTTTTGTTTTCAGTGAAAAGCATATTATATATATATATATATATATGAAAGATTAGATAGATGAAAGATAGATGAAGAGATAGATAGAAGAATGTAATAACATACTTACAAATAAAAGCTGGTATAATCATAGAAGTTTTTTTCTTCAGGAGACAGTAACAAATACAGAAAGCCAAACATCTTGCAGCTATTAAAAGACCTTGGAACACTCAGTATTAAATGGTATATCTTCATCAAATTTCTCCTCTCATACCTCAAGAACTCAGACAAGATGCAAGATACCAGGAGAACAAAGCCCTCTTCACCAACACGAGCAAGGCTCATATGAGCTCCCAGAAAATAAAGTAGCCTACAAAGGTCTATGCCATATATACTGACTTCCAGTTGAGTATTATTTTTTCATGTTGAGTGTTTTTATTTATTCTTTAATTCAGCATCTTATATTAAAATATAATTCATATATATATATATATATATTATAGAATGAATCATAAACTAGTCACCAAATTTTTATAATTGGTATTTATATGAAATCCAAACTGAAGGGGAAACTAAAATCAAAATGTATGAGAAAAAGAACCTATTTAAAACAAAAGAAAAAAAATGCTATCTAAGAAAAGAAAAAAGAATTGTTTTGGGGTTTTTATGGGGATTGTGTTGAATCTATAGATTGTCTTTGGTAGAATGACCATTTTTACTGTTAATTCTGCCAATCAATGACCATGGTAGATCTCTCCATTCTCTAAGATCAACTTCTATTTTGTTCTTAAGAGACTTGAAGTTCTTGTCGTACAGACTTTTCACTTGTTTGGTTAGAGTTACCCCAAGATATTTTATATTTTTGTGGCTACTATGAACAGTATTGTTTCCCCAATTTCTTTATCAGCCTGTTTATCATTTGTATAAAGGAAAGGAACTAATTTATTTAAGTTATTTTATATACAGCAATGTTCTGAAGTTATTTATCAGCTGGAGAATTTCTTTGGTAGAGATTCTGGGGTCACTTATGTATACTATCACACCATCTGCAAATAGTGACACGTTTAATTCTTCTTTGTGAATTTGTATGCCTTTGATCTCCTTTGGTAGTCTTATTGTTCTATCTAGAACTTCAAGTACTATATTGAATAGATATAGGGAGAGTGTGCATTCTGCAATCTACAGATTCAACACAATCCCCATCAAAATCCCAACACAATTCTTCAAAGACATGGGAAGAACAATTATCAAATTCATCTGGAAAAGAAAAAAACCCAGAATAGCAAAAACAGTTCTTAACAATAAAATAATGTTGGGAGAATCACCATTCCTGACCTCAAGCTACAATACAGAGCAATAGTAATTTAAAAATTTCATAGTATTGGTTAGAAACAAACAGATTGATTAATGGAATAGAACTGAAGACCCAGAAATAAAACCACACACTTATGGATATTTGATCTTTGACAAAGAAGCCAAAAATATACAATAAATAAAAGAAAGCATCTTGAATAGGTGAAGCTGGTCGAACTTGCAGTTTGTATGGAAAAAAATGAAAATAGATGCATATTTGTCACCTTACACCAAGTTCAAGTCCAAGTGGATCAAGAACCTGAACAGAAAACCAGATACACTGATTCTAATAGAAGATAAATTAGGAAAGATCTTTGAACTCATTGATGCAGGGACAAATTTCCTAAATAGAACTCCAATGGCTCATGTTCTAAGATCAATAATTGATAAATGGGACCTCATGAAACTGGAAAGCTTATGTAAGACAAAAGACATAGTCAACAGGACAAATTGGCAACCAACAGATTGGGAAAAAGTCATACAGGGCTAATATCCAAAATATATAAAGAACTCATGAAGCTAACCACCAAAAAACTAAACAATACAATAAAAAAATAGAGTATGGAACTAAACTGAGAATTTACAGCAGGGTAATTTTGAATGGCTGAGAAGCACTCAAAGAAATGTTAAAAATTCTTGGTACTCAGAAATGAAAATCAAAACAACCCTGAGATTCTACCATATACCAATCAGAATGGCTAAGATCAAAACCTCAGGTGAGAGCACATGTTGGTGAAGATGGAGAGAACGAGGAACACTTTTTTATTGCTGATGAAATTTCAAACTGGTACAACCACTCAGCAAATCAATCTGGAGATTCATCAGAAAATTGGAAATAGTTCTACCTGAAGATTTAGCTATACCATGCTTGGCATATACTCAAAAGATGCCTCACCATGCCACAGGGACATGTTTGACTATGTTCATAGTGGCCTTCTTTGTGATTGCCATAAGCTGGAAACAACCCAGATGTCCCACTACAGAAGAATGGATACAGAAAATATGTTTCTTTTACACAATGGAATACTACACAGCTATTAAGAATGAGGACATACTGAATTTTGCAGGCAAATGGATAGAACTAGAAAATGTAATTCCTAGTTAGGTAACTCATACCCAAAAGGATATGCATGATATGCATTCACGAATAAGTGGATATTAGCCAAAGAAGTACAGAATACCCAAGTACAATCCACAAAATTAAAAAAGGTTAGCAAGCTGAAGAGCCCAATTAATGATGCCTCAGTCTCACTTGGGACAGAGAAGAAGCTATCATAGAAGGGAGGAGGGAAGTAGGGAACTGGATAGGAAAGGGAACATGGAGGAGAAGTGGGGGACCGGACTGAAGCCCTGAGGGCTAGCAGATATAATGGAAATAGGTGACCTGGGGAAGCAAGAGGTAGACAGACTGTAGTAAGTACCAGAGACCTTGAAAGAGAGAAACTGTCAGGACTCAAGTGGAGGAACCTTAGATGAAATGCTCTACAGTGGGGAGAGGGAACTTGTACAGTATACCTCCAGCAGAAAGACAGGGCATCAAGTGGAGGGGTGGGGTTGCTGTCCCACAGTCAAAGACATTGACAAATAATTGTCCCTGTCTGAAAGAATTGCTGGGACAAAAATGGAGAGGAGCCTGAGGATGAGGAGGTCCAGTGACAGGTCCAAATTAGGATCCAGTTCAAGTAGAGGCCCCAAGGCCTGACACTATTTCTGAGGCTATGGTGTGCTCACAAAAATGGACCTATCATGACTGCCCTCTGAAAGAACCAACAAGAAGCTGAGTCAGATACAGATATTTACATCCAACCAAAGGACAGAAGCTGCTGATCCCTGTGGTTGAATTAGAGAATATCTGGGAGAATCTGAGGAAGAGGGTGACCCTGAAGAAGGACCAGCAGTTTTAACTACCCTAAATCCCTGAGATATCTCAGACACTGGGCCACGAAACAGATAGCATACACCAGCTGATATGATGTCCCCAACATATATACAGCAGAGGACTACTGGGTCTGGAATCAGAGAAGATCCTAACCCTTAAGAGACTGCAGACCCTATAGAGTGGGGAGTTCTGGTGGGGAGGGGGCTGGGGTTGGGGACATTCTTGTAGAGATGTGGGAAAGGAGGTATGGGATGTGAAACATTCAGAGGGTGGATTAGAAAGGCATAAAATCTGGACTGTACAAAAAATTAAATAAAATAAAAAAATTTTACAAACTAGACATAGTACCTTAAATGGCTTGTTAGGATGAACACACTCTAATACAAATTTTGAAAATGAAAAGAAAGCATGAAAGAAGGAACGTAGGAAGGAAGGAAGGAATAAAGGAAGGAAGGAAGGAAGGAAGGAAGGAAGGAAGGAAGGAAGGAAACAGGGTAGGTGGTCAGAAAAACTATGGCTGCAGTGGTCTCCTTCCTAGTGTGGATTGTTGTTATATTGGACAAAGTTATTCCAAATCACTTATTTTCCCTTTGGTTAGGATGAGGTGGAAGGCCTCTGAAAGATGCATCATACAGCACTGTCTTCTAACAGTTTTCCCAGTTTTTTGTTCAATAAGGTATTACCTTGTCCTAGGCACACGAACTTATTATGCTATACTTGGGGCCAAGGGAGGAAGGGAGGAGGGAGGGAGGGAGAAAAGGAGGGAGGGAGGGAGGGAGAGAGAGACAGAGAGAGACAGACAGACAGAGACAGAGAGAGAGACATAGAGAGAGACAGACAGACAGAGAGAGACACAGAGAGAGACAGAGGGAGAGAGACAGACAGACAGAGAGAGACAGAGAGAGACAGAGAGGGAGAGAGAAGGAGTGTGTGTCATCACAATGGGTACTATGTCACAGGATGTGGGCAGGATGATTTGTGAGGTATACAGAACAAATTTGGGTCCAGTTCAGTTGCTCACTGCTACTGGTGAAGTGAAAACTTTGGAGACCAGTCTTCTGAAGAGATGCCAAGAAAGCTTCCTAGACGATTGGGCTCTCTACCCCGCCACCCTCCTCAAGCTTCTTTCTTTTATTGTTCAAGCTCCCTTCAGTTTCTGCCTATTCAATATTATGCCTATAGACAAGCCACACAAACCAATTTAAATTCTGTTTCCAAAACTACCTATTTCACTTCCATGAGAAACATAGTCGTGTTCTCCACCTTAACAGCCTATTCGCCAAACATTTTTCCCATTGCCAAAAGTTCCACTAAGTGCCCTGCTCTTGTTTATCCCTTTAGCTATAATCCCAAGTTTCCCCCTACTCCTTCTAACAGCCCCACTGAATCATACCCTATTTTGTCATACCCATCAAGAGGACAGCGACTGTCTGCCAGACTGAATAAGATACACTTTGAGACCAAGAAGCTGATTTAGCAGGTATGGCACAATTCCAGGTTTTCTTAACTGTCTGTTTCTATTAGCCTGACCTGGTAAACACAGAGAAGGTAAGATGGTAAAGACATTAGTTACCATGGGTCTTCTCAAATTTAATTTCTCCATTTTTCTTTCTTGTTATCAGACTGTCACTGAGAAACATGCCAAAGACTCTAAAAGAAACCAATGTCTTCCGGAGGCTAAAGAATCATCAGAAAGCCATGTCGTCATAAAACATCTTGGATAAAATTTTACATGATTACTGGGTATCATTATGTTCATCAGGGTACAAGAAAGTAATCCCTAAGATAAAAAGACTGTGAGTCAAGAAGAAGGTTAGAGATGAGAGCTCTCCACGAGGCACAGGTCATAAGCTAAAGGGTGGGACAAACATGACTTTGTAGAATTCTGGAATTCTAAGAATTTGTATGAATTTTGATGAAGTGTTAAACAATTTCATGATTAAGTTTCTGTGGTTTTCAACCTTCATAATTATGTGACCCATTAGTAAAGTTCCCCATGATGTGTATGGTGACCCCAACAAAAAAATCTTTGTAACTATAATTTTTCTGCTGTTATAAACCATAATGTAAGTACATATGTAGGATATATGATACACACATTCTGTCAGGGGCATGGCCTACAGATTAAGAACCTCATATTTAGACTTGTCAGTGATGCAAAAGGTGATAATTTTGAGAAATTTATTTAGCTATATTGGTCTGTTAATTTTTTCCTATTTTTTCATTACTGCTTCAGAAATACCCACCAAGAACACACTTACATTTTTCTATCTTCAGTCTCTGACAACTGAGAAAAAAAACATATTTCACACAATTTCCATGAACACTCTTACACCTAGGTTCTGAGTCTATGTTTTTGTTTGTAAATTAGATCAATGGAGGGTATGCACACTTGACAATGGGCTTTCATTTAAGGGATAAGTGAGAGCTAATCTATGAGATGCATGTTACATCAAGTCTGGCACAGGCTCAGCCTCTCCCTGATTTGGGTGAAAGGCCAAATTTAGAGAGACTTCTTGTCAAAGATGATAAGAACATTTCTGTTGAGTTTTCCATATCAACCCTTTTTTCCCCAGTGTTTTTCTTCACTCCTTGTCCAAACCTTGTCATTTTATTCCTTTTCAGCTTTATCGCTGCATAATGATCTCAAGCTAATGCAAGTTCTCTTTCTGCCATATTTTCTTCTTACTATCCCACCTCAATGATCTATGTCCATCTCTTCTTTCCTGTCATCCTTCTAGCTCTCTTGATCAGATATCTATATTCTGATCCCTACCAAGCACTGGTTGAGGGGAGAAAAGGCATCCAGAAAAAGCAATTTCTTGCAAATGCATTTCAGAATTGTCCTGGAATATGGTTGCCTTTGTTGATCAGATCAGCATAAAAATCCCAGAGTGATGATTACTCTATCAGTCTAGCTAGCATTACTTATTTTTAATTGACCACAAGTTTACAGACCATTTAGCAGACAAGGTGACCTGATTCTTATTTGTTTCTTTGAAGTGACTCTTATGACGCCCAGAGTGCGGATATGATGTGAGAATCTGGGTGACATTAAGAAGTCAGGGTCTATGCAGACAGTCCTGGAGAGTTGGTGATTTTAGAGTTAGATGGGAAAGGGTGAGAAGAGCTTAGCTTAGGTTACATCAATAGATTTAGTACAAAATAGGAGAAGACTCAGAGATAACTAAAGGTTTAGTCTTTGGGACTGGAAGAGTTATTAATTGAGAGGAAGCAAGCTAAGCAAATTAGATAAGGATGTTTTTAGGATACATGACCTTGATGTATAAATAGTTAAAATCCTGAATGTGCATGTCACAGGAGCAGCTGGAACTGGAGATACGCATTTGAGAGATGGCAGTTTTGAAGTTGCCACTACATACAGGGTGCTCAAAATGGAAGACAATATAGACTCCATCATCAATAGCTGCTCATGAGAAAAAGGAGCAGAGAAAGAGGTTGAAAGTGCAATAAGGAGAGTGAGAATAAGGAAAAGAGTGAAAAAAATAAGAATTTTAGAAAATATAATGGAAAGGCACGGGAGCAGTTTGCAGTTTCAGACCATCACAAAATGAAGATATGCATACGGTTGACCAGGCAGAAGTTCAGAAACAATCTGTGGTTAAAAGTGGGTTTTGTACAAAATTCCCAGAGCAGGTATAAGATACAAATATGTTGGAAAAAATTGTACTTTCAGAACATGATGTGATTTTTAAAGAGATTCTTTGTCATCCCAAAATATGCAGACTTTGTGATTTTTCCATTATTTCAGCAGATATTTATGATGTGTCTCCTAAATAAAGAAAAAAAGCAGAAAAATATGCTGAGGGAATTTCCAGGCTTACAGACAATGTATATCAACCAGCTTACACACTGGCAAGAGAAATGATATCTATCTAGATAAGAAAATTATCAGAGGAAGGATGTGTTCGTTTCATTAAATATAACTTAAGATGAAAGTTTTCAAAGGTTTAGGCTTAAAACAAACACAAGTACAAATGCCCTAATCTGAGCATCAAGCCTTGGGGAAATAATGTGGTCTTATAGCCTAACTGGTTTGTTTAGAAGTTACTTATATACAGAATCTTCACTCACAGCAGCTTCCTAAAATTCACACTTCAATTTTAGGAGGAAAAAAGCAGGATCTCACTATCCTAAAATTAAGAACAAGGATGAGATTATTCTTACCATTCTCAAGTAGTTAGATGCCTATATGAGAACAATTACCATGGCTGGGGCAGGGTAGTATCATGTGGATTCATTAACTGTATGTAACTATGTGGCACACATATATAAACTAAAAGCAGTGGTAATATTGCTTCAAATGCATGACAGATTAATAATAAAAGAGGAAAGTTTCTGAACAGGACTTACATATATTTGTGTGTGTGTGTGTGTGTGTGTGTGTGTGTGTGCGCGCACACGGACATGAATATGCTTATACACATCCCATTCATATATACATATATGCATATATTATTAACATAATCTAAGAAGGTGCCAGGGAAGTATAACGTTTGGGCTTATTTCTGATATATCAGGAAAGTGAAATACTCCAGAAAAATAGGAGAGTTTATGTTGATATATTATAAAACAAATGGGCAGTGCTAAACAATTATCTGTGAGAAAGAGAGGGGTAGGGGCTAGAAACTTCTGTATGTGGTGCATATGGACAACAAAAGCCTACAGTACAATGTATTTTTGGAATGGCTTGAAGGTAAGATAATGTACAATTTGAACACACAGGAAACAGTGTAGCCTATGTATAGAATATTAATTGTTTACTTAGGACAAATCCAGAAGAAAAAAAATTTATTGGTTATTTTATTAATTTACATTTAAAATGCCCTTGTTCTCAGTTTCCCATCTGCAAACTCTTTATTCTATCCTCCTTCCCCCTGCATCTATGAGGGTGTTTTCCCACACAACCACCCACTCCTGCCTTACTGCTCTACGATCCCTCTACACTGGGGCATCAGGCCTCCACAGACCCAAGGGTTTCCCCTCCTTTTGATGCCATATTACTCCATCCTATGCTACATATGCATCTTGAGACATGGGTCCCTTCCATGTGTACTCTTTGGTTGGTAGTTTAGTCCCTAGAAGCTCAGAGAGATTGGTTAGTTGATATTGTTGTTCTATCTATTGGGTTGCCAAACTCTTCTGCTCCCAAAGGAAGAAATTTTTAATCCTTGGCTCTTAATATTTTTCTACTTTAATGTTGATATTTTTCCCATGATTTCATAATCTCAAACTCAAACACTGATAAATACAACAAGTCCATCTGTAGAGAGTATATATATATATATATATATATACACACAAACATATATATGCATATACATATATACATATATATATATATACACACACACATATATATGTGTATATATATGCATGTATATGTATGTATGGACATTGCATTCCACACAATAATAGTGGAAGATCTCAACACCCCACTCTCATCAATGGACAGATTGTGGAAACAGAAACTGAACAAGGGCACAGTGAAATGAGTAGAGGTTATGAATCAATTGGAATTAATAGACATCTACAGAACATATCATCCTAAAACAAAAGAATACACCTTCTTCTCAGCACCTCATGGCATGTTCTCCAAAACTGACCATGTAATCAGTCAAAAAACAAGCATCAATAGATATAAGAAGACTGATATACTCCCATGTGTCCTAACAGATCACCATGGTGTAAGGATGGTTTTTAATAACAACAAAGACAACAAAAAGCCCGTATACACATGGAAACTAAACAATGCTCTATTAAACAATAGCATGGTCAAAGATGAAATAAAGAAAGAAATTTAGGATTTTTCTAGAATTTAATGAAAACAAAAACACAACAGATCCAAACCTATGGCATGCAATGAAAGCAGTACTGAGGGGAAAACACAGCTCTGATGTTTCCAAAAAGAAACTGGAGAGAGCATACACAAGCAACTTGACAACACAGTTAAAAGCACTAGAACAAAAAGAAGCAGATACACCCAAGAGGAGTAGACAGCAAGAAATATTCAAACTCAGAGCAGAAATTGACCAAATGTAAACAAAAAGAACCATTCAAAGAATCAACAAAACCAACAGCTGATTCTTTGAAAAAATTAACAAGAGTGATAAACCCTTAGCCAGAATAACTAGAGGGCAAGGAGAAAGTATCCAAATTAATGAAATCAGAAAGGTAAGTGGAGACATAACAACTGAAACTGAGGAAATTGAAGAAATAATCAGATCCTACTACAAAAGCCTATACTTAACAAAGCTGGAAAATCTGAAGGAAATGGATGAATTCCTAGACACGTACAAGATACTAAAGTTAAACCAGGACCAGATAAACCATATAAATAATCCCATAATACCTAAATAAATAGAAGCAATCATCAAAAACCTCCCAACCAAAAAAAAGCCCAGGTCCAGATGGGTTCAGTGCAGAATTTTATCAGACATTTATTGATGACATAATACCAATACTCTCCAAACTATTCCACAAAATAGAGTAAGATGGAACACATCATTTTTTCGAGGCCACAATAACACTTGTTCTAAAGTACACAAAATCCCTACAAGGAAAGAGAACTTCAGACCAATCTCCCTTATGAATATTGATGCAAAAATACTCAAAACAATCCTTGCAAACCTAATCCAAGAACACATTAAAACGATCATTCACCATGATCAAGTAGGATTCATCCCTGGGATGCAGGGATGGTTTAATATACAGAAATCCATCAATGTAATACACCATATAAACAAACTCAAAGAAAAGAAAAACTCCATGGTTATCTCAGGAGGAGCTGAGAAACCATTTAACAAAATTCAACACACCTTCACATTAAAAGTCTTGGAAAGAACAAGAATCCAAACCCCCTACCAAAACATAGTAAAAGAAATATACAGTAAACCAATAGCCAACATCAAACTCAAAGGTGAGAAACTTGAAGCAATCCCACTAAAATCAAGAACTAGACAAGACTGCCCACTCTTCCCCTACCTTTTCACCTTAGTATTGGAAGTCCTGAATGGAGCAATTAGATAGCAAAAGGAAATCAAATGGATACAAATTGGAAAGGAAGAAGTAAAACCATCACTGTTGGCAGATAACATGATAGTGTATATAAGTGACCCCAAAAATTCCACCAGAGAACTTCTACAGCCTATAAACAAGTTCAGCAAAGTGGCTGGATATAAAATTAACTCCAACAAATCAGTAGCTTTCCTCTACTCAAAGGACAAACATGTAGAGAATGAAATTAGGGAAAAGATGCCCTTCACAATAGTCACAAACAATAAGAAATATTCTAACTAAGCAAGTGAAGGTCCTTTATAACAAGAACTTCAAACCTCCAAAGAAGGTAATCAAAGAAGATCTCAGAAAAAGGAAAGATCTCCAATGCTCAAGGATTGGAAGGATCAACATTGTAAAAATGGCCATCTTACCAAAAGCAATCTACAGATTCAAAGGAATCCCCATCAAAATTCCAACCCAATTCTTCTTAGAGTTGGAAAGAGCATTGTGCAATTTCTTCTCGAATAACAAACAATCTAGAATAGCAAAATTCATCCCCAACAACAAGAAAACATCTGTCAGAATCACTATCTCTGACCTCAAGCTATATTACAAAGCAATTGTGCTAAAAACTGCATGGTATTGGTACATAGATAGGCATGTGGATCAATGGAATAGAATAGAAGATCCAGAAATGAACCCTCACATATATTGTCACTTGTTTTTTGACATAAGAGCTGTAAACATTCAATGGAAAAAGGATAGCCTCTTCAAAAAAATGGTGTTGGTCCAACTGCCACTCAGCATGCAGATGAACGAAAATAGACCCTTTTTATCTCCTTGTACAAAGCTCAAGTGCAAGTGGATCAAAGATATCCACATTAAACCAGGTACACTGAAATTATTAGAAGATAAATTAGGGAAAACCTTAGAACATATAGGCACAGGAGAAAATTTTCTGAACAGAACACCAATGGCTTGTGCTTTCTGGTCAAATGGGACTTAATGAGATTGCAATTTTCTGTAAGGCTAAGGACACTGCCAAGAAAACAAAATGGTAGACAACAGATTTGGAAAAGATCTTTACCAACCCCACATCTAATAGAGTTCTAATATCCAAGGTATACAAAGAACTCAAGTAGATAAACACCAGAGAATCAAACAATCCTATTAAAAAATGGGGTATAGAGCTAAACCAAAGTTCTCAGTTAAGGAATATTGAGTGGCTGAGAAGCATCTAAGGAAGGGCTCAACATCCTTAGCCATCAGGAAATGCAAATCAAAGCAACCCTGAGATTCCACCTCACACCAACCAGAATGGCTAAGATCAAAAATTCACATGATTGCAGATGTTGCAAAGATTTGGAGAAAGAGGAACACTTCACCACTGTTTGTGGAGTTGTAAACTGGTACAACCACTCTGGAAATCAGTCTGGCAGTTCCTCAGAAAATTGTACATAGTCCTACCTGAAGACCCAGTAATCCACTTTTGTCATGTATCCCAGAGAAGCTTCAACATACAACAAAGACACATGTACTTTAATGTTCATAGCAGCCCTATTTATAATAGCCAGAAGCTGAAAAGGACCCAGATGTCCTTCTGTAGATTAATGAATACAAAGATTGTGGTATATTTTCAGAGTGGAGTACTACTCCATCAGAAACAATGACTTTATGGAATTCTTAAGAAAATAGATACATCTAGAGAATATCATCCTGAGTGAGTTAACCCAGTCACCTAATATCAGACATAATATGCAGTCACTGCTAATTGGATAGTAACCCCAGAGAGCTCTGAACACCCCAGAATCAACTCACAGACTATATGAAGTTCAAGAAAAAAAAAAAAGAAAATGAAAAACCAGTATGCTTAATCTTTATACACCAAGAAAACTTTGACTATTTCCAGGTTACATCTTAATTTACAGGTACTTTGTGCTCATTGTAACTAGTAAGATTTTAATGCATACTATCAAACCTTTAAAAAATCAAGTACTGACAAAAATGAATTCATATACTCTTATGTATAAATGCATAAAATCTGTACATTTATTTTTGTTTTTTTTTAAAATTTTTTATTTATTTTTTAAACTTTATTTTAAAAACAAAGATAAAGAAAAAAATTTTAAACATTTTTGCATAAATGTATTCAAATACATTTTTTGTCAGTGCTTTGTTTTTTTCTTTTCTTTCTTTCTTTTTTTTTTTTTTTAAGGTTTGAATCTCTGCATTAAGGTCTTACTAGTTACAATGAGCAAAAAGCACATGTAAAACAGGATGTAACCCGGAATTAGTCAAAGTTTTCTTGGTGTGTAAGGATTGAGCATAATGTCTTTTTTTTGTTGTTGTTGGTTTTGTTTTGTTTCCTTTTTTCTTGAACTTCACACAGTCTGTGAGTTGTTTCTAGGGCAGTCAGAGCGTCTGGGGTTAGCATCCCACTATCAGTGACTGCATATTATGTCTGTTCATTTGTGACTGGGTTATCTCACTCAGGATGATATTCTCTAGATGCAACCATTTTCTTAAGAATTTGGTTAAGTCATTGTTTCTGATAGCTGAGTAGTACTCTATTGTGTAAATGTGCCACAATTTTTGTATCCATTCATCTTCTGAAGTATATCTGGGTTCTTTCCAGTTTCTGGCTATTATAAATAGAGCTGCTATGAACATTGTGGTGCATGTATCTTTGTTGTATATTGGAGTGTCTCTGGGGTATATGCCCAGAAGTGGAATAGCTGGATCTTCAGGTAGTACTATGTCCAATTTTCTGAGGAATCGCCAGACTGATTTCCAGAGTGGTTGTATCAATTTACAACCCCACCAACAGTGGAGAAGTGTTCCTCTTTCTCCACAACCTCACCAGCATGTGCTGTCATCTGAGTTTTGGATCTTGGCCAATCTGACTGGTGTGAGGTGGAATCTCAGGGTTATTTTGATTTGCATTTCCCTGGTGGCTAAGGATGTGGAGCACTTCCTTAGATGTTTCTCAGCCATTCCATATTCCTCAATTGAGAACGTTTTGTTTAGCTCTGTACCCCATTTTTTAATAGGGTTGTTTAATTCTCTGGTGTCTAGCTTTTTGAGTTCTTTGTTACCTTGGATATTAGGCCTCTATATGATGTGGAGTTGGTAAAGATCAAAGATCTCCACATTAAACCACTGACACTATTAGATGAGAAAGTAGGGAAAACCTTATAACACATAGGCACAGGATAAAATTTTCTGAACAAAACACCAATGGCTCAAGCTCTAAGGTCAAAGATTAACAAATGGGAATTAATGAGATTGCAAGGTTTCTGTAAGGCTAAGGACATTGTCAAGAAAACAAAATGGTAGCCAACAGAATAAATTTTTAAAAAATGAATTAAGTGCTCCTCAGGGAGAAAGACAAAAAAAAAAAAAAAAAAAAAAAAAAAAAAAAAGAAAAAAGAAAAGAAAAGAAAAGAAAAGAAAAGTAAGAAAGAAAGATATATTTCCAGTACTAGATTATACCAGTCAAGATTTAGAACAATTGTTGGCAATTTGGCAACTGAAGTCGATAACAGTAAAGAGAAAGAGGCAATGGATGCTAGAAAAACGGGATTGTTGTGATAGGAGGATGCTCTATCATAGCTGTCTTAGAGTTTTACTTCTGTGAACAGACAACATGACCAAGGCAAAAAGGACCAGATTTAATTGGTGCTGGATTACAGGTTCAGAGTTTTAGTCCAGAATCATCAGGGCAAGAGCATAGCAGTGTCCGTGTTGGCATGGTGCAGGAGGAGCTTAGAGTCCTACATCTTCAGTTGAAGGCTGCTAGAAGAAAACTGGATTCCAGGCCAGGTAGCTAAGATGAGTGCCTTTAAGCCCACACCCACAGTGACACACCTACTCCAGCCAGGCCACACCTACTTCAACAAGGCCACACCTTCAAATCATGTCATGTCCTGGGCCAAGCATATTAAGACCACAACAATAGCCATGCTTTTGGTTTACAGTGAGTGAGGTAAATAAGCATGAAACAAGTTAAAATAAGACAAATAACAAGTAGCAGCTAGCAAGACATCAAATTGGACACTGAAAACATCCAGAAGACACAACTAGAGTATCCCTATTCAGAAAGCAAATGAAAATAATGCCTTCAAGTCTGGTTTTTATAAAACCCAACAGAAATAACCATGGAGTACTGTGAAACTATATTATTATGATTCCCAATTGGAAGATTTCCAGACAGAACAGAGCTTTAGATAAAGTGGATAACTTCCTGACCATTGTTGTATTTCAGACAATTTTATAATACAAGATTAACAATACTAATCTCAGCTGTAAATGAATCACCTTCCTGCTGTTCTCAAGGGCACAATGTCTTTAAGTCCCTGAGCTCTTTGTTGTTCACTCTTTCTAGGTCAGAGAGGCAGGGGAGAGAATAGGGAGATACTTGAGACAAATATAATTTAGTCTGGGAGGAGAGAGCCCATCTTTTGTTGTGGTCAGCTCTTAACAAGCACAAAGATTCATGACAATATAATAAAATATTTAATATAAATTGCCAATATAACTCATATCACAGGATTTCTACTGGTCTAGAGACACAAAACTAGTCTGAAAGTTTGTGCAGAGTGGAGACAGAGGACAAACTATATGGGGGACAGTGATATGGAGGCCACTAAGGAAGATAATCAACCTGAGCATGGGCACTTAGAAGCCCTGTCTAAGTGTGAGCTTCAAGGTCACCCTCCATTTAGTGTGACACTATACAAAAGAAAGGGAAAAAAGAAAAGAGAGCTTCTCCTTGCTTTCACTCCATTTTACCAGATTGTTTAATTGCTTTAATTTCCTCATATCCCTGAGAGACAATTTAAAATTGTTTCATGTGCTTCCCAATTTAATTTCTACTGATCATTCTAACTTCCTCATATTCTTCTCCAACCCTTTAGTTTTGTTTGTAGAAATCAGGAGAAAGTAACTGTGTCCTGCCTTTTAGAATTTTTTTTAAATTTATTTTTTTAATTATTTTTATTTTTATACAAGCTGAGTACAACACTCCACACTTTGTGCCTAGTTAATGTTTGCTACTTGAGCTTTTAAGTCTTCCTTTAAAATGCTTAACACCAATATGGTAACTCAGAAACTTAAAACAGAAAATGAGTTGAAAAGGACAATAAAATCTGTCACAGATAATATTTGTATTTCTTTATGGAAATGAGCTCCAAACAAAGTAAACAAAATGATACTTAGATCCAGTGTGTTGCTTCCAACAGCATTAAAAAATGCACACACACACACACACACACACACACACACACACACACACACACACACACACATTTTTAAGGCTGACCATTCTTTACTGGATGGCCAGTAATGGGAACCATCCAGAGGAAATGCTAATTCTCCTCACAGAGGTCTATTGCATATAATTCCTTTTCTATGGGTGGCCACGTGAAAATGTATCTTCTCTCCACGTTAACATAAGAATTGATACTGCCACTGTTCCTGTGTTGTACATGCGACCATTTCTAGAATATATTGTTTCACAGAATACTTCTTCACAATATATATTATTGTGCCTCTCAGAGGTGGAGGAGGGTGGACTTCTATTGGTGAAAGTATTGGTAAAAATATTTTAGGACATAAAACTCAGATTATTTGTGCTGGATATGACGTATGGACGCTTTTCCATGGTTTCAGAAGATATAGTGCAAGCTGTGAAGAAAGGGATACAATTAAACACCTTTACTCATCTGTAACATCTATGAACAATGACAATTAATACCAGCATGGCAAGATATGCATAAAGGTATAATATGTGGAACTCAAGTATTCATAGTAACAAGTAGCCCTCTCATTGCACATATGGCCCATTCAACATTAGGGAAATCATATATGGTACTGGAAACCCAGCCAGCTTCCCAGGGCTAGTGAGGTCGTGGGTATTATAATAGAAATTATTCCTGTCACTTTCCTTACTATATTCTACATCTTATCCTTAACATCCAGAATTAACTGCAGCTTTTGCCACTCTTTATGTAGAGCAACACAGGAATATATAACTGGACACAGTCTAGATAGATACCAATGGATTGTAGCAAGCTTGGTTCTGAGAGATTGATATAAATAAGAGCTTCTGTAACTGTGGCTCGTGTAAAACCATTAAAGAGGAGGTAGAAAGACAGCAGGTGACAGAATTTGTCTTTTGTAAAAAGCAATGTGAATGTTTAATAAAAAGCTTGTGTGTTTTAAGGAATCAAAATTCTGATGAACTAGTACTTTTGATGAGTTACTCTTGCTCATTTCCAATTATAGTATATGAATGAACACAATATGCAAATTAAATTATTTCAGGCATAAAGTGATGCATCTAAATACAAGCACACAGTTTAGGTTCCAAAAGGTTAAAGGAATATTTTTGTCAGTTATCCCCTTATGACAGACCAGTATTAAATCAATAGCTCATGAAATGCTGAAAATTAATCATGCGAACTCCACTCCCAATATATTACTTCTTCTAGGACACTGTGTCTAAATGAAAAAAAAAAAAAAAAAAAAACATGATTAAAGCTCTATATGCAGCATGTACTATAGCAAACACATGTTCTGGTCTATCCTTTCACACTAGAATTAACAAATGATTTCACTGAAACATGTATAAAGCAAAACATAAAAGCAATGAAAAGTGTTAGACAATATTTATTTATATTCCACAAAATACTATTTATTGAAATTTCTCTGCATTTACATTTCAGTTGTTATCCCTCCAACAACCCCATCCATCCACCCCCCTCCCATTACCTCCATGAAGGTGCTCCATCTCCCAATCAACCTCTCCCACCTCAGCACCTTGGCATTCCCCTACACTGAGAAAAGGAGCCTTTACACTGGTCCAAAGGCCTCTCCTCCCATTGATGTCAGAAAATGTTATCTTCTGCTGTATAAGTACCTCAGGCCATGGGTCTTTCCATGGGAACTCATTGGTTGGTGTTTTAGTCACTGGGTGCTGTGGTGGGTTTGGAGAATTAATAATGTTGTCTTCCCACTGGGTTGCAGGACCTTTCAGCTCCTTCAGTACTTTCTCTAGCTCCTTCATTGGGGTCCTTGTGTTAAGTCTGATGACTAGCTGCAAGCATCCTCATCTGTATCCGTATGGCTCTGACAGAGCCTCTGAGTAGGCATCCATATCAGGTTATTGCCAGTAAGCACTACTTGGCATCAGCAATAGTGCTTGGGTTTATTGGGCACATATGGGGTGTATCCCCAGGTGAGGCAGTCTTGGGATGATCTTTTCTCCAATTCATGCTCCTATATTTGTCCCTTTATTTACTCCCATGATCTTTGTTCTTCCTACTAAGAAAGACTGAGGCATCCACATTCTGGCCTTCCTTCTCTTTGAGGTTCATAAGTTCTGTGAATTGTTCCTTAGGTTTTCTCTGCATTTGGGGGCTAGTGTCTGCTTATCATTGAGTACATACTATGAATGTTCTTTTGTGACTGGGTTACCACACTCAGGATGTTCATTTGCCTAGGAATTTCATGAAGTCATTGTAATTGAGTAGTACTCCATGGTGTATGTGTACCACACTTTCTGTTTCCATTCCTCTGTTGAAGGACCATCTTTCAAAGACTACATTTAAAGATGAAGAACCTTGACTTCTGGACTTTCATGTAAAAAAGAAAGCAATCCCCTTTGTCAATATTGCAAGAAGTGAACAATGGAAAAGAGAAAACTATCTTAAATGTTACTGTTAGCTTTGTTTTAAACTAACAAAATCCTAGATCTTAGAGTTAAACCCTTAAGTAAACACACTGTCTGGATTTCCAGAGAAACTGGGTTCAATTCCCAGTACAGTCCTCCTGCCTCACACTCATTTATAGTTCAGTTCCAGAAGATCTAAGGCCCTCTTTGGGCTCTGACAGAAACTACATGCTCACAGGGCACAAATCTTCATGCAGGCAAAATACTAGTGCACTTAAAAATAAATAATAAATAAATAATTGTTAAAATCCTATGCTTTAATGTGAACACAAAGACTGGAAGCATAAACTACACTGGGCCAAAGTATCTCCACACAAAGCTGTTTCTGTTATCTTCAATACAGTGCATAGTTACAAATCTGTACCCCCCCCTCTCTCTCTCTGTGTGTGTGTGTGTGTGTGCACATGCTCACACGTACAAGGGTGTGCATGCATGGGTATGTGTATCCTTCTGACTATTTCATATGTGATTTGGAGATTGTCAGTGTGTATCTCTCTGTTCATATCCAATTTTACATGTAAGCCAAAAGATATTTCCGTCTTTGTGTGCTTGCATAACATGTCAAGAAGCAAGTAGTCCCACGGTTAACAATTCCAACACATATTAATTGTGCAGTAAATGCCCAGGGATTGCAAAATGAACAATAGATTCAATAGCTGCTTTAAGGAGTATTAATCTTGTCCTCAATTATAGTATATTGAGTCTCACACCTTCAAAGTTTCTAAGTTCTCGAGTTTGAGAATGATAAATGTTTTCTGGCTATTATAATTAATAATTAATAAGGATATATCTTCTTGATTGAAACTAAGAATAAAGTTATTGCTGTGTTTGTGTTTCTCTAAAACCTTCTAAGTCATTATTTTCTCATTACATTCTGATAGCTGTTCTGTTTGGAATTTTGCTAAAATCATTAACTGTTAAAGTATCAGTTGCTTGATTTGGTTTTCTTAACTTTTTTTTTTAGAATTATTTGTTTTACGTTTTGGGTATGATTGCTTTGCCTGTGTGTATGTATGTGTGTGACATATTTGTGCTTAGTTCCTGAAGAGGTCAAGAATGCAACAGATCTCCCAGCAACAGATGTTTACAAGTTCCTAAGTGGGTAATGGGAACCGAACCTTGGTTTCCTCAAGAATGACTTATGCTCTTCACCACTGAGCAAATGTTGCAGCAGTCCCATGATTAAGTTCTCTAAACTTTATACTGAACAAGTTCTCAGAAATCACAAGATCCCAGTCAAATTGTCATCCCAGTGCCAGCTTTGATAAAAAGTTTGATCAGAAGCACAGTTTTGTGTGTGTGTGTGTGTGTGTGTGTGTGTGTGTGTGTGCATGTGTGTGATTTTTTGAAATAATGCAACTTCTTTGAGGATCTGCAGATTTAAATTTAAAATTAATTGAAGCCTTAGCCCCAGATATTCAAACATCATATAAGTGATCCTAATTTTTCAGTAGAAAATTAGCAAACATGAAATTCTTAACAGTAACTGAGGTTTTATTGACAAGTAAAATTATCTTAAATGCTCAGATTTATTTTGAGTGGGCATTGGAATCATTTAAAAATCATGAAATATGCAAGTCCTGAGTAAGTCCAGATGCTTAATTTCCCAAGATTATTTATAAATCACTTTTGTTCAATAAGTAAAATTACCTTCCCTGCTAAATTTGAATTACCAGACACTTCCAAAATATTTCTGAAACTAACAACTGTTTTCTCATTTGTAATTTGGCTTATATTCAAAAACTTCAACAGTTGTAGCAGTGTCTCAGAGTTTTCATCAAGCATGTTTTAGCGATTTGTTTTCCAACTATAGCAGAATAAATTTAGAGGAGACAGCATCTCTGGAAATAATTCACAACTGTGGAGTGCCTAAATAATATCATTGTGCACAACTAGACCCAAATCCAAGCACAAGAAACAGTTAACCGACAATTAGCTGCAACCAATACTGAGGCAGCATACATGGAAGCATTAACTCCAGAGCCACTGCTTCAACAAAGGGACCAAAATGTATTGAGGATGCTTTTCTTTTGAAAGGTATAATACCAGTGGATATACTTAGATACCCATCAGAACTTCCATCACTGGCACAGTACTCAATTATCAAGCTCTCTGGACTCTCTGCCCAGCAATTTGTTCAGGAGTCCATTATGAAATTCTGAAGTTCAAGTTTCTCCAAGTACCTGCTTAGGCACAATTATAATACATAGCAAAATTAGGTAATTATCAAATACCAATCATATTTGATATATTTTCTTTAGTGATGACTCTAGTTTAATTATATGTCTAGAATTAAGTTGACAAGTTTGACAATTTTAGTAACAAACCATCATGGTATATTTTTATAGAAAGCTAAATTTGGAGCATGTGATTGGTCAGAATTGTCTTTGTCTCAAGAGTAATTAAAAATAAGTAGGCTTTATTGAGTAGACAGGAATAGCTCTCATTTAGGGGTTTACATATTTACCAGTGGTCTCAAATTTCTTTCCTCTGATTTTCATTCCTGAAGAAGAATGTACTCTCCCAGACAAGATGAGCATTTCATCCTGAAGAATGGAGGAAGTCAACTCTTGAAAGCCACATAGATAATGCTACAGAATCTAGGAACAGGAGAGCTGATATTGGATATGTGTGGACAGAAGGCTTCAGATCACCGAGATGGGCACAGAGAAAGCCTTGAGCTTACAACCTGGAGCTTACATAGCTGAAGCCAACCCTGACTGTGACACACCCTTGACTTGGGGCCTTATTACTTTGTTTTCCTCATCTCATTATGAGTATGGATTACCATATGCTTTAGTCCATTTAATAGGAAATATATATCAATAAGTGCATTATTAGCTCACAATTCCTGAAGCTGAGCAGTGCTTATTTCCCTGATGGGTCTGAACAAGGAAAAATAGAAGAGGTCTCAAACCTACATGAAAAACTACAATCAAATAAGGAATGCTAAAAGTAGGGGGAAAAAATCTTTCCCAGGGAAGAACATATCAACTTGTTATCAAATACCAAATGTTTAGCCCTAAAATGTTCATACAAATAACATTTATACAGAATGAGCAGGTAATATTTAGGAATACATACATATGTATACACATATATAGTAACAACAATTTAAAACTGTCATAAATTTGAAAGAGAGTAAGGAGCGGTATATGGGAAACTTTATAGGGAAGAGAAAAATATACAGTCTCAAATAAATAGATAACAACAAGGAAACATACTTCCTGGATTCTTAACATCCCCATATTCAGCATAAAATTCAGGTGACCAGTTTTAGCAGTGTTGTAAAGACTGCTTATTACATGTTCCCACATTCTGTGGCAGTGCCATTCCAGTGTATGACACCTTGCTAGCAACCTCTCTCTCAATATCCAAAAAAGCTACTTGGTTCTGGACCCTTCCACTTGAATCTCTGGGTACTGTTTCTGTGCAGCTCTCTGCATAGCATTGTGTTATGCTTAAATACACAATAAGTATTTCCTTAAATACTTTGATTTCACACGCCTCTCCAAGCATAATTTTCACAGGCAGATTATAATGATCCTTTAGGATCACATAAGAGAAACCTTAGCTACTCACGATCTTAAGCTTGAAAAATATATCCATACTCAACAAATCAGAGTAGTGAACTCTGACTACAAGAAGCAGTGCCCAGAGATTCTGACACAGAAAAAGACGGCTGCACGTAAAACTGAAGACCAGGTAGCCAGCTATGCGGCACAACTAGAATAAAATAAATGGGAAATTAAGATATGAGGTAGTCAGAAAACTGAGCCAAAGCTATTGACCTAAGCATGTATTCATATATAAGAAATCTCAGATTATTTCTGACAATAACATACACTGTTGGAAAACATGAGGTTCCAGAAAGATTCAAGTACAAACACTTCCCAAGGGTTACATGTGACCTTGTTATATAAAACATATAGAGGAAAAGGACATTTGGTATGTTGAAAATCATGTGTAAAGACATGACATTATAACACTGAATTTATATATCCTTATACTAAGTATAAATAGCAGTGAATCTTGGGAAATAATGATAATAATGATAATAATAACAATAAAGGCTGTTAAAATGCTGCTAAATCTAGGCTAACCTTTCGAGGTTGCAGACCCTACTCCCTGAAGTAAACTGATTCCCTCCTCCTCATGATTTTGATATATACAGGAGGCTATTTTTGGGTGACATGAATATAAAGGGTTTACATACTTTTTTGAGAATCATGAGTTATGGGTCAGAGTAAATGAGCTGCCAATGAAAAGTTTTAACTACAGCATTGATGCTCAATCTTGACTTCTTACCATCAAGTCCTAGAGGAATGTGGAAAATTGCTGTTGTAAATTACTGTTAAGGAACTAATCTGGAGCCTTTGTTTCATCCAGATGTTTTATGCAGCCTAACGCATGTCATACTAATGGTCTGTGCTCCCGGGTGCTTATCTATACAATGGCATAGGTAACAGAACATTTGTGAGACCAGCTATGCACTTAGGACATGGATTGACGTGTCATGTGCACATTGTAATGAGAGAAAATTTCTGTCACAATTAACATTGTTTTGTTACATCAGATAAAGCATATCAAAGCTCCAAGAGTAATGCATTTCTCCAAAGAACAAATGGCAGGCAGCACACAAACACACACACACACACACACACACACACACACACACACACACACACACAAGCATATAGTATGTGTATAATTAGATATGTGAACATTAATCCTCTGAATTTGTAAGACCACTGCCTCAGACTTTGCAAACTAAGATTATTAGCATGAATCAGTATGCTTGGCAAGTTATATTTCACTTTAAAATACTTAATATTTGTTTTATTCTTTCTCTTTCCCTCTCTCACTCTTGCTCTCTTCCTCCTCTTCTCCGATGGCTCTCTCTGTGAGAATAGGATTGCAGGTATACACAGAGGCTAAATATATCCTTTTTCTCCTAGAGCTGTAGTTATAGGTAGTTATAAACTGCTCAAAGTAGATACTGGGAATAGAATTTGAATCCTCTGCAAGAACAATATACACTCTTAGACGTTCAGCTATCTTCTCATTCTCACATTTTAACACATTAATAATATATATCTCAAGTTCAGATAGACTTTGTATTCTTGTAAAATGCCTTAATTAAAAATTAGTCTCTTGATTAAAAAAAAGATCTATTTATTTGTATAAGGTCATATTTTACATAATAAGGCATTTAGTGAGATTATTATTCAGTGATGTAACAGCTAATCAGAAAGATGAATATTTGGCTATCATAAAGTTACAATTTAGAAAGTCTCTTGGCATCAAATGTGCTTTTATTCCAAACAGTAAGGGAAACAATGTGTAGACACCTGACAAAGGGAAGAGCAGAGAAAAGTTTAAGTCACTTAAGTATAATTACCATAGCATATGGAACCCAATCTCTGTCCTTGTAAAAATACTCTAATACAAGAATAGGTTAGACAAATCCTGCCTCATTATAATAACAGATGCATAATCCAGGAATCCACAATCTGTCTGTACATTCATTCCTTTTTTAGCATCCTGTATTTAACACACTACTGCTGAAACACATCGAGCCTTGGCAGATTTTAAATACTTCAGAAATAGCACGTACATTCCTTAGTTAGCAGGACTGAGTCATCTTGACCCTCAGTAATCAAGATACTATCACAAATGTATTAAAGCAATTCATTTTCCAATGGCTGTATATCTCAAACCCAAACTCACAAATAGAATGGTTGTGATGGTCTCTTGATATTTTTGCATCTAACCAATTATTTAAGAAAGAAATCTCTAGCTTTCTCTGCCTTTCAGCCTTAGGTCACAAAGGGTACTGTTCATTGTTTGTTGTTGCTCATTCATGCACAGAAAGAGTGGGGAACAGAGAGAGGGGGAGATGGGGGGAGGGAGGGAGAGAGGGAGAGAGAGGGAGAGAGAGAGAGGGAGAGAGAGAGAGAGAGAGAGAGAGAGAGAGAGAGAGAGAGAGAGAGAGAGAGAGAGAGAGAGAGAGAGAAATAGAAAGGAGAAAGATGTTTTGTGTTTAGTGTGAAAGAACATAGAACCAAGGGTGGTAGGTGCATGCCTGTGATCTCAGCACATAGGATAACAAGGCAATACATTTACTGTTAATTTTGGGCCAACTTGGGTTTTGGAATGAGTTTGAAGGCAGCCTATGTTGCAGAAGGAGATTCTATTATTAAATCAAAGTTAATGAAACACACCTACAAAGCACATGAGGAAGAAACAATAATTACTGGTGCCCAGATCAGTGCTCACCACACAGAGGCCATTTGTATGCCAGCAGAACAAAAACAAAATACATTTAAAGCCCAATAATCATCCAGCCTCTTCACAGTGAAATATCAACATGGAAAGGAAGTGTAGAAAAGCCAAATATCACTGACTGAATTGTACCAACATCTTAGCAACTCTTGGCTCTACCTACTGATCTAACAGTATACCTCCCTCCCTCCTCTTCAAGGAGTCACTCTTTGTTTTAATACCCATTGTGGTATGTTCTATGTTTAAGCCTTGTATTGAGGTTTTAAATTTGCTATAATAACTGGTTAACTGGGTTGGGTTCACATAGAGACCCAATTGTCAAATGAGGAAACTGGAAAAATGGGATTTTGCGCAATGTGTCTGGCACAAACAAGGCTGTGCTTCTGTTGTTAACCTACTGCCTCTTGTAGCATGCTTACTTTATACTTTTCATCATAAGGTTAGGATAGAAGACACTAATTATATTTCAGTCATTCTGCAGGCTTTGTTAGAATGAGTCAAAAATCATCTTATACAAAATCTTAAAGCCTGAAAATAATTGCACGTTTTGTTAGTGCAGTATCTAGAGAATTATAAGCAAGATTGTTTTGACATACCAAATCTTAGATGCAGAGTCTGTGTTTCTTACATGCACTGATTGACTTTTCTTGGCATTCTCTTTGAAATTTTCCTCCTGTGTATTCAATTTAAATTTAAATGAAGTATGTACTTACAAACGATACCAATTTCCTCCTCTTTATGATTCAGATTAATTCTCCCTGTGGTATTTTGAGCTCTTGACATTATTTCTATTTCAAGAAGAACACATTTTGCATCAATATGGCCATGTCAAAAAGAAGTTCATAACACAGAAGATAAAAGTGTATTCTGTTAATGTCAACAATCCAGTGAGAGTTAAGCCTCTACTAGATTTGGGAAATTCAAGCCCTAAATTACTTTATGTGATATTTCAACATCAAAACTAGTATTTGTCTATGGTTGTTTTTTTGTTTATGAGTTTGTTTGTTTGTTTTTACCATTTAACACTAGTGAAATTATTTTAGAAAAAGGAATTAGCAGTCAGAGGCTAAATGAGTATGGCATATGTCTTCATTTCATTCCCTATTGCAATGGTAAAACACCCTGATAAAAGCAGTGTCTGGTAGGAAGGTTACATGTCACCTCTCAGTTTTGTTAAGAGTTCACCATAGCAAGGAATTCCAGGCAGTGAGAATTTCAGGAAGCTACTCACAAACAATAGTCAAAGGCAGAGCTATACTGAATGTGGGCATGCCTGATCACAACTCTCTCTCTCCACTACTATACAGTCCAGTGTTGATCCAGTTTGTAAAATGATATTACCCACCACATTCCTAGTGGCCTTTCCCACCCGAATTTATCCAGCTTAAAACAAAAATCACAGACATGTTCACAGGCTGACTCAGTCCTTTTTTTTTTTTTCATTCAGACTACCTTCCCAGGTAATTGTACATTGTGTGAAGTTGACAAATACTTATCACATTGGGGTTGAAGTAAGTTTGTCTTAGGTCTTTGTATGCATCTGAGCAGTGATGGCTGACAAAAACTTTAATGATGATTTCATTCTTTGATTAAAGATTAAAGTAGTTGCTCTAGTCCTGTGTGACTGTATCCATAATTTCAAAGCATAATGTAGCCTTATTGATAATGTTAATTAGATATCATCTACCATTCCATAACCAGCAGTTAGAAGTAAATTAGTTTGTAACTTTTGAATGAAAGAAATAATTGCTCAATTTCTCCCGGTAAAAAATTAAGCAGAACAAAATATTTCTGGCCATGTTGTAATTTTTCAAAAGCTAACATGAGTCCTGAGAATTAGGAATGATTTCTTCAGGCAGACTCCTGTTTCTGCAGATTGCTATAGTGTGATAAATAGCACAAAGGAAACCACTTATCATTTCCCATGTTGCTTATCTTTAATTTATAATAAATCCATAACATCCATGAAATGTTATTAATGTTCCTTTGCCTGTCTTTATGCTTTGTAAATTACATTAAATTTAGCTATTTATTTTAAGATTTTGGTTATAGTTGTTTTTTATTGCTATTATCAGATGTTCTACAAACGTACCTTTGAATTCAACCAACTTATAGAAAGGAAATACTAGTGAATTTATTGTACCATTCTCTTCTTGAACCCCTTCAAAAAAATACCGCTAACCTTGTTTTTATCATAACAAATAGCAAACTGGCTTAACTCTCCCCCTAATATCACATATATAAGAATGTGCACACATATGTTCACACATAATATGAATACTGTGAAATGAGAAACACTTGTAAATATAGACAAACTCTTAGCTTTATATAACCAAATACACTGGAGGAAATAAATTTCTGCATAACACAGTACCTGTTCTTTGGGGATTTACTAGCCTTAGATTAGAATTGTCACTTGTTTTGTTTGTTTCTAAATTTGTAATTTAGAAATTACACAATATTTCAAGGTAAAAAATTTTTGTGTATTACTAAATCTACATATGGATTTTTCACAATAATCAGTGCATTTTATGCAAATAATTTTTGTAGCTCATTTGAGCATTTTATTTTTTTCTTTTTCCTTATTTATTAGTACTTTGTTTTTCTAAGGACATTCTCTGTATTTGTTTCAGACGTTATCTTCAATCTGCAAATCTCATCCTTTCTTCACCTCCCATTACCTTCGTGAAGGTGCTCTCTCTCCCAACTTCCCTCTCCCACCTCAGTGCCTTGGCATTCCCCTACACTGGGAAAAGGAGCCTTCTCTGGACCAAAGTCCTCTCCTCCCACTGATGGCAGAAAATGATATCCTTTGCTGCATATACACTTGGAGCCATGGGTCTCTCCATGGGAACTCATTAGTTGGTGTTTTAGTCCCTGGGAGCTGTAGTGGGTTTGGTTTGTTAATAATTTTCTTCTTCCCATGGGGTTACAGACTCATTCATCTCCTTCAGTCCTTTCTCTAGCTCCTTCATTAGCATCACCGTGTTCAGTCTGCTTGTTAGCTGCAAAAATCATCCTCTGCATCCTTATGCTTCTGCTATAGCCTCTGAGAAGGCATCCATACTGATTAATGCTAGTAAGCACTACATGGCATCAGTAATAGTTTCTGTATTTAGTGGCTGTATATGAGATGGATCCCCAGTTGAAGCAGTCTTTGGATGATATTTTCTTCAATCCCTGCTCCTCTATTTGTCCCATTATTTCCTCCCATGAGTGTTTTATTCTCCTTTCCAAGAAGGATTGAGGCATCCAGCTTCTGGCCTTTCTTCTCTTTGAGCTTCATAATTTTTGTGAATAGTTTCATAGGTATTTAGAGTTTTGAGGCTAGTATCCACCTATTAGTGAATGTATACCGTGAATGTTCTTTTGTGACTGGGTACCTCACTCAGGATGAAAGCTTCATGTCTCATCCATTTGCTTAGAAATTTTATGAAGTCATTATTTTTAATAGCCAGATAGTACTCCACTCTGTAAATGTACCACAATTTCTGTATCCATTCCTCTGTTGAAGGACATCTGGGTTCTTTCCAGCTTCTAGCTATTATAAGGCTGATATGAACATGGTAAAACGTGTCATTCATAGATGTTGAAACTTCTTTGGGGTATATGTTCAGGAGTACAGCTGGGTCCTCAGGTAGTACTATGTCCAGTTTCTGAGGAACCGCCAGACTGATTTTCAAAGTTCTACCAGCTTACAACTCCACCAACAGTGGAGGTGTATTCCTATTTCTGCACATCCTACCCAGCATCTGCTGTCAACTGAGATTTTGATCTTTACCATTTTGACAGATGTGAGGAGGAATCTCAGGTTTGGTTTGATTTGCATTTTCTTGATAACTAGGGATGTTGAGCATTTCTTTAAGTACTTCTCAGGCATTCTATATTACTCAGTTGATATTTCTTTGTTTAATTCTGTACCCCATTTTAATTAGATTATTTGATTCCCTAGAATATAACTTTATGAGTTCTTTATATATACATATATATATATAAAGATTTTCCAGTGTTGTTGAGTATAGGCTTTTGTAGTAGAATCTGGTTACTTCTTGATTTTCTTCAGATTTTGTTGTTATGACTCCCTTTCCATTTCTGATTTTGTTAATTTGGATACTCTATTTGTACTCCCTCATTAGTCTTGCTAAGGGATTATTGATCTTGTTAATTTTCTCAAAGAACCAGTTCCTGGTTTTGTTTATTCTTTGTATAGTTCTTCTTATTTCTATTTCGTTGATTTCAGCTTTGAGGTAGATTATTTCCTGCCATCTACTTTGCTTTCGTATATCTGCTTTTTTGTTCTAGAGCTTTCATGTGAGCTATCAAGCTATTAATGTATGTTCTCTCCAGGTTATTTATTTATTTTTTTTTGGAGTTGCTTAAAGCTATGAGTATTCCTCTTAGCACTGCTTTCACTGTTTCCAATAAGTTTGTCTATGCTGTCTTTCATTTCATTAAATTCTAAAAAAGTCTTTGATTTCTTTCTTTCTTTATTTCTTCCCTGTCCAAGCTAGCACTGTTCATCTTCCATGTATATGTGTGCTTTCTGTTGTTATTGAAGACCAGCGTTAGTCCATCGTTATCTGATAGGATTCATGGGCTCATTTGGATATTCTTGTATCTGTTGAGGCCTGTTTTGTGACAGACTACATGGTCAATTTTGGAGAAGGTAAATGAGGTCTGATAAAAAGATATATTCTTTTGTTTGTGGTTGAAATATTCTATGAATGTTTGTTAAATCCTCTTGGTTCATAACTTCTGTTAGTTTCACTGTGTCACTGTTCTGTTTCTGCTTCCATAGTCTGTCTGTTGATGAGAATGGGATGTTGAAGTCTTCTACTATTAATTTGTATGGTTCAATATATGCTTTGAGCTTTAGTTGAGTTTCTTTTACAAATGTGGTTTTTATTGTATTTGGACCATAGATGTTCAGGATTGAGAGTTTGTCTTGATAGATTTTTCATGTGATGAGTAAAAAGTGTCTTTCTTTTTTTTTTTGATGACTTTAGTTGAAAATATATTTTATTCTATATTAGGATGGCTCCTCCAGGTTTGACCATTAGCTTGGAAAGTATTTTTCCCAGCCTTTTACTCTGAGGTAGTGTCTGTCTTTGTTTCTGAGGTGTGTTTCCTGTATGCAGCAAAATGCTGGGTCCTATTTACATATCCAATGTGATAGTCTACATGTTTTTATTGGGAAATTGATTTCATTTATATTCGGAGATATTAAGGAATAATGATTGTTGTTTCTTGTTATTTTGTTGTCAGAGAAAGAATTATGTTTGTGTGTCTTTCTTTTTTTTTTCCCTTTTTTTTGCAAGAGGATTATTTTCTTGCTTTTCCTAGAGTGTAGTTTTTCTCCTTCTCTTGGAGTTTTCCATCTATTATCCTTTGTAGGGCTGGATTTTTTGACAAATACTGTGTACATTTGGTCTTTCCTGGAACATCTTGGTTTCTCATCTTTAGCAAGTGAGAGTTTTGCTGAATATAGTAACCTTGGCTGGCATTTGCGTTCTATTAGGGTCTGTATGATGTCTATTCAGGATCTTCTAGCTTTCATAGTTTTTGTTGAGATGTCTGGTGTAATTCTGATTGTTCTGCCTTTGTATGTTACTTTTCCTTTCTCCCTACTGCTTTTAGTATACTTACTTTTGAAATTTGGTGTTTTGACTATTATGTGTCTGGGGGAATTGCTTTTCTGTTCCAAAATATTTTGAGTTTTATAGGCTTCTTGTATATTCATGGTTATCTCTTTCTATGGGGTAGGGGGGTTGTTTTATAATTATGTTGAAGACATTTACAGAGCCTTTCAGGTGGGAGACTTTGCTTTCTTCTATACCTATTATTCTTAGGTTTGTTCTTCTCATTGTGTCCTGGATTTCTTGGATGTTTTGGGTTAGGAGCCTTTTAATTTTTGCATTTTCTATGTTGTGTCAATTCTTTCTATGTTATCTTCTGCCCTGAGATTCTCTCTTCCATCGCTTGTATTCTGTTGGCAATGCTTGCATCTATGACTTTTGACCTCTTTCCTGGGTTTTTTATCTCCGGGGTTGTTTCTCTTTGAGTTTCCATTATTGTTTCCATTTCTGCTTTTGGATTCTGGATGGTTTCGTTCAATTCCTTTACCTGTTTGATGGAGGTTTCTGTCAGATAATCAATGGAGAGATAGTGTGGGTTGACGTGTGGGCTCAGTAGGGAGAGTATTCCTGTGTCTCCTCTGGGTGCTCAGTTCTCTGCAGACAAGTTTTGAGTCCTGATGGCAGTGTTGCTTGCTCTTCCTGTGGCTCTGGGCAGAGATGGAAGCTCGACCAGTCAGATCTGAGACTGCACTGAGATCTCAATGTACCCTGAGAGTTCCTGGAGGTCTCTCCCCAGATAATCAGTAGAGAGAGAGTGTGGTCTCATTTGTGGACTCAGTAGGGAGAGCTCTCCTGCATTTTCTCTGGATGCTCAGTTCTCTTGAGCATTATAATTTTAATCAGATGAGTGCTCTCAGAGTTTGTACTGTCAGCATACCTATCAGTGTTTGTTAAAAAATTGTTTTCATGTGAGTGAAGTTAAATTATTTACTTACATGCTTATGATTAAAAATGTGTGGCCACTTCCACAATACAAAAAAAATATCTATTTAAGGCATTATTTTCAGATTGATTTTAATGGTAACAAATTTTTCACAGTCAGTAAAGTTAAGCACACATTTATGTGTTGTTTTGTAGTTAGAAGGTTTAAATGTGTCCCTTTCACTTTTGAATTCTCTTACCTCTGCATGTATGCTGATCTTAGACACGCTAGAATATAAAGGCCAAACTCAGCACAGCTGAAGGATTTTTTTCTTGTTGTTGTTTGTGGTTTTTTTTATTTGTTTGTTTCCTAAGATGATTCTACTTCAATTCTTTTTCTGTTTTATCCTGGCAGGTACACCTTTCCCATCAACTGATAGTTTCCCTTATCCCAAAAAATCTGATCAAATATTTTGAGGTAATACAGGAAAACACCTGCATAAGGTTACGCTGTGAATGCAATTTCCTGGCACATTCATCATTAACAAAGGACAATTTGTCCGGTTCATGAGGTGATGATTACTTTGCAGGGACTGAGATTAAAGGAACTAAAATAAATTTCCAGAACTCATGTCCAAAATGCTGGCTGTGGTGATGTGTGCTTATAATGTCAGTAATCTAGGAGCAGAACAAGATAGATTCCTGAGACACACTGGTCAGTCAGGCCTAGCATACTTAGAAACTTCTAGGCTAGTGAGAGCTCTTGATCCAAAAAAAGGGTAGATGGTAGCTAAGGAAAACACCCAAGACTGTGCTCTGATCTACAAACACACACACAAGAATATACTTATAAACCAATGTATGCACAAATACATAAGAAATATTTAATATTTAGGAAACGTCTGTCATTTCTGTCATTGGCAGAAATGTTACCCCACTTTGGTACCAGCATCATAAAGCTTCACTACCACCAAGCAGCATAAAAAGCTAGAACATCACATACTCTGCTTATTTAATTAACTCTGTTTTAGTAATGAAATGCTTTTTAAGCAAGTTAAGTCTGTTTTGAATAGAATGTCTGCAAACGAGGCCACAAAAATGTATGAGTTCATGTCTGAATCAAATATTTAGTTTAGTTTTATTTGCTTATGTTTCACAGAGGACACGAGAAAGAAATCATATTTAAGTGGGTGATTCATATCTGGGTTCCTAATACCGTAACCTTTCCCTGGGACATTTTTCATTTCTTTTTATAAAGAAAAAAAAAATGAGTATTCTGTTAAGAGAATTCAGGCTTCTTCTCTAGATGATGTTCACTTTGGGGTGAATATTTCAGTGTATGTATACTTTAAATAGATTCCATATTTTGAGGAGTTGTTAAATAAGTTAGAGCAGCATACATAAAGACTCCACACACACATATTTTCACACACATGCACAATGAACACATATAAGTAGTAGGTCTTCTGGGGCAGCTCAATCTGGCTTAGCTGAGAATTTTGTCACATTAAACCTTCAATAGTCTGAATCCTTGTCTTTGTCCAGAGTGTTTTCTGTATAGTTCTAATCTAGTTTCCTTAAGAGCAAACTCTGTTCCTCACGCTTCAGAGGGTGACATTTGATTTAAGCTGACTTAAATGAATTTTTTTGTACAATAAATGTAATTCAAGTAAATATTTAAATAACTGTTCCTTCCATATATATTGCATATGTTCAATGTATATTATTTATGCCACTTACATAATATTATAAAAATTAAACACCAATATTGCTGCATTATCTGAAATGAATTTTTTTCACTATTTTGTTAGAGTCAGGACTTCTTAATACAGTTTTTAAACTCTTAATAACCTTTCTAAAAGAATTTCAGGCAGCACATGCCTATTTTTATTTTCCATAATAATATAAATATATACCTAAAATTTAAAGTAAGTGTCCCATCTAAACATTAGGAAAATAATTGGTATGACAAAACAGAAAACCTAAAATCATGTTAGATGTTAAGCTACAATCAGAATGGATAAAAGAATGTGCACCAGTATAAGACTTTACAATTTTTATGAGTTCTAGTTTAGCTCTCATCATTAATTCACCTTGTGGTTTCAGGCAAGTCTCTAAGTTTCTCTTAAATTTACCTTCCTTGGCAAAAAGTGGTGGGAATAATTTATAACTCACAAAGCTATGATAACTAAAAGAAATAATATATTTTATGATTTTTAAGATCTATAATTTCCAAGTAGTTGTGAGATGTTTATTAAATGCTGTTGGAGAAATAGGAAGTTTTTAAATGAACATGATTTGTCTATACCTTTTTTTTCATAAAAATGGCAGAAATACTTTTATGAGAAGCATCATCTTGGCTCTCCAACAATTATGAAGACAGCATTCAGAATACAGTATATAAGAAAGAAGAAAATTAGGCTCATGATCTCCAGATGTAAATGCTGTTCTAAAATTGTATAGAATTTAATAGAGCTTATATTATAAAATATTTACGGGATAGAGGGTAAAACATTTGTGAGAACTGGGTAGAAAAATGTAATTTCTACATAGGTTTCTTTAAATGCTCAAAGCTATTGATATTTAAAAGAATTACATACAAATCTGCATACCATTTATTTTAGGTTTTAGTTTTATTTACAGTTTTACATTATATTGGAAAAGTATTAATTTCTCCTACTTGTTTTTTAAACAAAAGCACATATATGGAGAGCTTTTATAAATGAACAATAAAATTACCTTGTTTCATATGAATCAAGAATTTTTGTAACTCACACTTGTTAGAAAATGACAGAAGCACAATCATTATTAGAGTCAATCTGCATTGGCAATACAGTTGTCAGTTAAGGCCAGTCTAAAAGCTAGAAAGTGTTTTGGGTCCTGTCTATGGTCTACTTGAAGAAATCTAATCTGGACTCCTGAGGTCTCTCAGACACTGAGTCACCAACCAGGCAGCATACATGAACTGGTCTGAGATTCCCGATACATATACAGCAGAGGACTGCCTGGTCTGGACTCAGTGAGAAAAGAATCACCTAATCCTGGAGAGACTTGAGGCCTTGGGAGTAGGGAGTTCTGGTGAGGTGATATTGGGGGATGGTGACATCCTTTCGGAGGCAAGGGAGGAGGTACGGAATGAGGAACAGTCAGAGGGCAAACCAAAGGGGGATAATTAGAGTGGACGTTAAAAAAGATTAAATACTACTAGTACTAACAGCAACAATAAAATAATAATAATAATAATAATAATAATAATAATAATAATAATAATAATAAAAAGATCTGCCTTAAAAAAGAGAAATCTATGACCAAAGCTTTCATTACATCTTTTATGGTCAACACCTAGTCATTTAAACTTTTGACTCAGGTCTCATCCCTTAGCTCTCTTGACTAGAAAACATCTACTATAGATGTTTTGCAATGTGGAGTGGATAATTTTCAGGGGAGCATTTGGCACCTCTAGCTCCCTCTCATCATCATAATTACTTCATATTCTGATATTGGTCTTATTCTTCTATTTTCCAAACCCAATACCCATCTTTGAAGGGTCCAAGCAGCTAATGCTCATTTTTACTCTTTTGCATGAACTTAGTGGTCTTGCCTCTCCGAACTGGACTGCAGAGAAAAAGAGGGAAGCAAATATGATACTGCTATGGCATTCTGGACGTTCCTGATACCCATTCCTTCAATACTTCCAAAGTTAGCTTCAGCTGTCAGCACACTTACCAAGAACATGGCAAATGGTATAAGAGGGAGCTGAGCTATTCTGGATCTAAACAAATTTCGTGTCAGGAAGTGAGAAATAGTGGCCTGTATCTTGCATGTATATATTTTTTAGACCCTCAAATCTATTGGCATTTAAAAGAATTATTTACAAATTTACATTATTCACTCAGAGATTTTTAGTGCCTTTTAACATCTATATTAATATATAGACATATGATTGCTTCTTGATTAGTTTTTGTCAACCTGTCACAACTTAGAATCATTTGGGCAGACATAATCTCAATTGAGAAGTCACTATTAGATTGGATTGCAGACAAGTCTGTGATGTGTTTTCTTGATTGGTATGGGAGGGCCTAGCTAAGTGAAAACAGTGATAGCCAAGGTTGGTACTCCTGGCTTGTATAAAAATCAAGCTGAGTAAGCCATTCAGAACAAGCTTGTAAGCAATGTTTCTCCATGGTTTCAGATTTCTACATCTGTTCCTGCTTGAATAGATAGTTATAGCAATATTAGCATATCTTTAGTATAACCAAGAAATAGAAGATTGTGCTTTAATAGAGATGTGTTTATGTGTCAAGTTAGTTAACAGGTTTCACTTTTAAGCTGTAGGGTTCCTCCCAAAATTTCATTTGGTCATGGTATTTATTGCAGAGGTAGCAGGCAAACTAAAACAGAAATTGGTATTGGAAAATGGGCTATTTCTGTGGAAAACCGGAGTTTGTTGTATTCAGAATATTATGGAATATCTTTTTTAAAATTTGGGCCGAAAAACTACTAATGTGTAATGGGGGTGGTCTGCAGGAGATTTGAAGATAAGAATGCTGAGAATTTTTTATTTTAGTGGATAAGCCATTGGTGTTCTGTTCAGGAAAATTCCCCCATGCCTACATGTTCTATTATCTTCCCCAGTTTCTGTTCTATTAGTTTCAGTGTACGTGGTTTTATATGAAGGTCTGTTGTCCACCTGGACTTGAGCTTTGTACAGAGAGAAAAGTGTACTGGCTGGTTTTGTGTCAATGTGACAAAAGTGAAGTTAATCACAGAGGAAGAAGCCTCAGTTGAGGAAATGCCTTTATGAAATCCAGCTGTAAGACATTTTCTCAACTAGTGCTCCAGGAGGGAGGGTCCAGTCCATTGTAGGTGGTGCCATCCCTGGGCTGATAGACCTGGGTTCTATAAGAAAGCAGGATGAGCAAGCCAGGAGAAGCAAGCCAGTAAGTGATATCTCTCCATGGCTTCTGCATCAGCTCCTGCTTCTTGACATGCTTGAGTTCCAGTCCTGATTTCCTCTGGTGATGAACAGCAATATGGAAGCATAAGCTGAATAAACCTCTTCCTCCCCAACTTGCTTCTTGGTCATGATGTTTGTGCAGGAATAGAAATCCTGACTAAGACAATAAGAAAGGATCAATTTGTATACTTCTACATGTTGACTACCAGTTGAACCAGCACCATTTGTTGAAGAGGCTGTCCCTTTTCCACTGAATGTTTTTAGGTACTTCATCAAAGATCAAATGACCCTAGGTGTGTGGGTTCATTTCTGGGTCTTTTATTCTATTCCATAGATCTACCTGCCTGTCTGTGTACCTATACTATGCAGCTTTTATCATGTAATACAGCTTGAGGTCAGGGATGCTGATTTCCCTGGAAGTTTATTTATTTTTTTATTATTGAGAATGGTAGTCATCAAAAGTCTCCCAACCAAAAAAAGCCCAGGTCCAGACGGGTTCAGTGCAGAATTTTATCAGACATTTATTGGGGATATAACACCAATACTCTCCAAACTATTCCAAAAGATAGAATCAGATGGAATACTACCTAACTCATTTTTTGAGGCTACAATAACCCTCGCACCTAAACCACACAAAGACCCTACAAGGAAAGAGAACTTCAGACCAATCTCACTTATGAACATTGATGCAAAAATACTCAACAAAATCCTTGCAAACCTAATCCAAGAACACATTAAAACGATTATTCATCATGACCAAGTAGGCTTCATCCCTGGGATGCAGGGATGGTTTAATATAAGGAAATCCATCAAGGTAATCCACTATATAAACAAACTCAAAGATCAAAATCACATGGTCATCTCACTATATGCTGAGAAAGCATTTGACAAAATCCAACACCCCTCCATGTTAAAAGTCCTGGAAAGAACAGGAATCCAAGGTCCATACTTAAACATAATAAAAGCAATATACAGCAAACCAACAGCCAACATCAAACTTAATGGCGAGAAACTTGAAGCAATCCCACTAAAACCAGGGACTCGACAAGGCTGCCCACTCTCCCCCTACCTAATCAACATAGTACTGGAAGTCCTGGCTGGAGCAATTAGACAGCAAAAGGAGATCAAGGGGATACAAATTGGAAAGGAAGAGATAAAAACATCACTTTTTGCTGATAATATGATAGTGTACTTGAGTGACCCCAAAAATTCCACCAGAGAACTACAGAAGAACCTGTATGACAAGAACTTCAAACCTCTAAAGAAGGAAATTGAGGAGGATCTCAGAAAATGGAAAGATCTCCCACGCTCATGGATTGGAAAGATCAACATCTTAAAAATGGCCATCCTACCAAAAGCAATCTACAGATTCAATGCAATCCCCATCAAAATTCCAACCCAGTTCTTCATGGAATTGGAAAGATCAGTGTGCAATTTCATATGGAATAACAAAAGACCTGGAATAGCTAAATCTATCCTCAAAAAAAAAAAAAAAAAAAAAAAAAAAAAAAAAAAAAAAAAAAAAAAAACATCTCTGACCTCAAGCTATATTACAAGGCAATTGTGCTGAAAACTGCATGGTACTGGTACAGAAATAAGCATGTGGATCAATGGAATAGAATAGAAGATCCAGAAATGAACCCTCATGTATATGGTCACCTGATTTTTGACAAAAAAGCAGTAAACATTCAATGGAAAAAGGACAGCCTATTCAACAAATGGTGCTGGTCCAACTGGCACTCAGCATGCAAATGAATGAAAATAGACCCTTTCTTACCTTTTTGTACAAAGCTCAGGTGTTTCTATCCTATAAGGCAAAGGGCACTGTCCAAAGGACAATACAGCAACCAACAGATTGGGAAAAAATCTTTCCTAATACTACACCTGATAGAGGGCTAGTATCCAATATATACAAAAAACTCAAAAAGTTAGACTCTATAGAATCAAATAATCTTATTAAAAATAGGGTACAGAGCTAAACAAAGAATTCTTGACTGAGGAATATCGAATGGCTGAGAAGCACCTAAAGAAATGCTCAACATCTCTAGTCATCAGAGAAATACAAAACAAAACATCTTCCTTTCACACCAGTCAGAATGGCTAAGTTCGGGAAACTCAGGTGACAGCAGATGCTGGCATGGATGTGGCGAAAGAGGAGCATTCCTCCACTGTTGGTGGGGTTGTAAACTGGTTCAACCACTCTGAAAATTAGTCTGGAAGTTCCTCAGAATATTGGACATACTACTACCTGAGGAACCAGCTATACCGCTCCTGGGTATATACCTAAAAGAAGTTCCAACATCTGAAAAGGACACCTGCACAACCTTGTTCATAGGAGCCTTGCTTATAATAGCCAGAAACTGGAAAAATCCCAGATGTCCTTCAACAGAGGTATGGATACAGAAATTGCTGTATATTTACACAATGGAGAACTACTCAGCTACCAAAAAATGATGACTTCATCAAATTCCTATTTAAATGGCTATCATTATGAGTAAAGTAACCCAGATACAAAAGAAAACTCATAGTATGTACTCACTTATAAGTGGATACTAGCCCCAAAAGCTGGGACAAACCAAGAAACCATCCACAGACCTTATGAAGCTCAAAGAGAAGGAAGGCCAGAAAGTGGATGCCAGAAAGTGGATACCTCAGTCTTTCTTAGAAGGTAGAACAAAATGCTCATGGGAGGAAATAAAGGGACAAATAGAGAAGCAGGGATTAGAGAAAAGATCATCCAGAGACTGCCTTACCTTAGGATGCACCCCATATGCGCCCAATAAGCATGATTGCTGATGCCAACTAGTGCTTCCTGGCAAGAACCAGATATGGATGTCTCCTCAGAGGCTCTGACAAAGCCATGAGGATGTTTGCAGCTAACCATCAGACTGAACATGAGGACCGCAATGAAGGAGCTAGAGAAAGGACTGAAGGAGGTGAAAGGGTCTGCAACCCATGGAAAGAACAAAATTATTAACTATCCAAACCCATCACAGCACCCAGGGATTAAAACACCAACCAATGAGTCCGCATGGAAAGAGTCATGGCTCGAGGTACTTATGCAGCAGAGGATAGCATTTTCTTACATCAATGGGAGGAGAGGCCTTTGGTCCAGTGAAGGCTTGTTTTTTCAGTGTAGAGGAACGCCAAGGTACTAATGTGGGAGAGGGTTTTTGGGAGAGAAAGGATCTTCATGGAGGCAATGGGAGGAGGAGGAGGGATGGGATTTTGGGAAAGGGATAACATCTAAAATGTAAATGCAAAAATTTCCCAATAAAATAAAAGAATGCTGAGAAATAGACATGGTGGAGATCTGAATTGATAAGAGCTAGAGTCCTTCGAAGATTCTGTCAGGCCATTCATGTGATATCTCACACATTGAGAATCTGTGTTTCTGGTCAGCTGTGGCTGTAGAATTAGCTATGTTTAATAAGAAACCAGCAGTACTAAGATGAAATATTCTGAGAAACATTGGTCTAGAGTTGTGGAAAACTTTGCATGTCAGGCTGATAGCTATACTTTGTAATGTGTTATAGACTCCCACACAATACTGGTTTGAACAGGTCCTACGCAGGAACTGAACCTTAGCACTTAGTTACAATATTGGAGTCTATGATAAGTCTGTATAGGCTACTGTTAAATGTTCAACCTCAATTTTAGTAGAAACCCTAGGATTGAATGGGCATGGAGTCTGGCTGAGGCTTGGCATTATGTGGCAGGTTAGAGTCTCTAAGTGATGCCAGGAGAGGCTAACTGATATAGTGACTCAGGGATATTGCTGAAGTCTAGGTATGGAGATGACCATAAAGGACAACAACCTGTGAGATGCAGAACCAGCCTGAGCTGAGAAGTATTGAAGATGTATTAAGGAAGACAGAGCTGGTCACTGGAACTACTCAAGGCTTTGGGGCTCAGAATATTGTGAGTGATTCCCAGGCACTGCACAAAAAGCTACATGCAATGTTTGAGTTTGGTGTTGCTTTTGCTTTGATTTTAACTGTTCCCTTATTTTTCTGGGCTGACATAAAAAAAGTATCCAAGAGATTTTGGACTTTACAGGAGCCCACACTTAAGAGACATTAGATATTTAAGGACTCTGAGACTTTTAAAGTGATGGGATTTTAAAGAACTTTTAAAGTTTTTAAAAACTTAAAAAAAAAAAAAAAAAAAAAAAAAGGAACTGCCAGAGCCAGATCACTTAGAAACTCAGAAATATCTAAGCCCATTATAGGCCTTGATTTGCTAATGATGTAACATCAAGGTGGTACTGTTATGCAAGAAAAACAACCCCAACATATAATCCTTGTTGGCACAAAACTACTACCTATTGAAACAATACAAAAATTGGGACATTGAAAATAATCTCTAGATCACATCGGAGGACAAAGCTTTTGCTTCTCTATTATTTTATGTTGATATCCTTCTACTAGAGGACTTGAGATTCTATTTGACTCTGATTTCAGAGACATTTGAACTTAGAGCACTGTTACAAAGTTTGGACATGGTTGCCAGCCCAGTGTTCCCAAGGACCACCCTACTGTCATTTTCTCAGCCTGTCACAGCTGAAGGACTTCATGGTGAATTTGGGTTGAGCTTACAAGCTTCCAAATCTCCCTTACTAGAGGGATTAGGCACTGGAAAACCCTCACAGTATTTTCTGCTCAATATACTGTTTCCCAGAGTTGATTGTGAGATTTCTTTTTAATTTTTATATTAGCAAAACATAGGGGATGTTTGTTTGAATAAATCAGGCATATTTGAAAAAAAATGTTATATTATTATTTATATTACAGTATTAGCTTGAGATATTAGGGATAAACAAGAAAATGAAAAGTTTATGGTTTAACAAATTCTGGTTTCAATCAAGTTGACAAGGGTTCAATTGTGTTGGTTAGTCTTTTCCAAAATAACTGAAAGTACAGTCATTAAGGGTGAAGAAACATTAATGAAGAAAATATCCTTAAAATAATCCTTCAGACAAGTCTTCAGAAATTTTGAGGATTAATTATTGTATGGGAAAGCACAACTCTGCTCTGTGTACTGCACTTTCAGAGTTTTGGGATGTATGGAAAGTAAACTAAGCATAAGCCATTGGTGTTTTGTTCAGGAAATTTTTTCCTGTGGCCATGTGTTCAAGGCTCTTCCCCATTTTCCCTTCAGTTAGTTGTACTGTATCTGGTTTTAAGTGGAGGTCCCTGATCCACTGAACTTGAGCTTTGTACAGTGAATCGATTTACATTCTTCTACATGCTTACCACCAGTTAAATCAGCACTATTTATTGAAAATGCTTGTTTTCCACTGGATGGTTTTAGTTCCTTTGTCAGAGATCAAGTGGACAGAGGTGTGTGGGTTTATTTCTGGGTCTTTGGTTCTATACCATTGATCTACCCACCTGTCTTTCTACCAATGCCATTTAGATTTTATTACTATTGCTCTACAATACAGCTTGAGATTGGGATCATGATTCCCCCAGAAGTTTTTATTGTTGAGAATAGTTTTCACTATTTTGGGCTTTTTGAATCTGTAGATTGCTTTCAGGAGGATGGCCCTTTTAACCTGATTAATAATGCCAATCCATGAGTTTAGGAGATATTTTCATCTTCTGAGATCTTTTTTTATTTCTTCCTTCAGAGTATTGAAGTTCTTGTTATACAGATCTTTCACTTCCTTTGTTAAGTCACACCAAGGTATTTTATATTATTTATAACTATTGTAAAAGGTGTCATTTCCATAATTTCTTTCATGGCCTGTTTATCTTTTGAGTAGAGTAAGACTACTAATTTGTTTGTGTTTATTTTATATCTATTCATATTACTGAAGTTGTTTATCAGCTATAGGAAGTCTCTGGTGAAAATTTTGTGGTCACTTAAGTATCCAATAATAAAATCTGAAAATAGTGATATTTTGACTTCTTCCTTTCCAATTTGTATCCTTTCAACTTCCTTTTGTTGTCTAATTACTCTGGCTAATACTTTGGGCACTATATTGCATAGATAAGGTGAGAGTGGGCAGCCTTGTTTAGTCCCTGATTTTGATGGGATTGCTTCAAGTTTCTCTTGATTTTTGGTTTGTGATCTGAGATCAAGAATGGACAAATGGGACCACATAAAATTTCAAAGCTTCTGTAAGTAAAAGGACACTGTTAGTAGAACAAAATGTTAACAAACAGATTAGGTAAAGATCTTTACCAATCCTATATCAGATAGAGGGCTAATATCCAAAACATTAAAAAAAACATAAGCATTTAGAGAATCAAATAACCCTATTCAAAATGAGGGACAGTGCTAATCAAAGAATTCTCAACTGAAGAATATCAAATGGCTGAGAAGCACCTAAAGAAATGTTCAACATCCTTATTTATCAAGGAAATGCAAATCAAAACAACTCTGAGATTCTACCTCACATCAGTGGGAATGGCTAAGATCAAAAACTCAGTTGGCAGCAGACACTGGGCAAGGAAGTGGAGTAAGAAGAACACTGCTCCATTGCTGGTGGTATTGTAAGCTGGTACAACTACTCTGGAAATCAGTCTGGCAGTTTCTCAGAAAATAAGACATAGTACTACCTAAGGACCTAGCTATACTACTCCTGGACATATACCCAAAAGATGCTCCAACATTTAACAGGGACACATGCTCCAATATGTTCATACAGCCTTGTTTATAATAGCCAGAAGTGAGAAAAAACCCAGATGTCCTTCAACAGAAGAATAGATAGAGAAATTGTGGTACATTTACACAATAGAGAACTATTCAGTATTAAAATAACAACTTTATGAAATTGCTAGCCAAATGGATGGAACTAGATGCTACCATCCTGTGTAAGGTAACTTAATCACAAAGGAACACACATTTTAATCACTTACTGATAAGTGGATATTAACCCAAAAGCTCAGAATATCCAAGATACAACTCACAGACCAGTTGAAGCTCAAGGAGAAGGAAGACCATAGTTTGTGTGTTTCAGTCCTTCTTAAAAGTGGGAACAAAATTCTCACTGGAGGAAATACAGAGACAAAGTGTGGAACAGAGATAGAAAGAAAGGCTATTAAGAGACCACATGGGGATCATCTCATATACAGTAACCAAAGACAAATATTTTTGATGCCAAAAAGTGCAGGCTGACAGAAGCTTGATATAGCTGTCTTGTGAGAGGCTCTGCTAGAGCCTGACAAATGTTCTCAGTCAACCACAGGACTTAGAACACGGTACCCAGTGAAGGAGTTAGAGAAAGGATTGAAGGAATTGATGGGTTTGGTACAGAAATAGCAATAATATCAACCAAACAGACACCTCCCCAGTGGTCCCAGGGTCTAAACCACCAACCAAAGAGTATACTTGGAGCAACCCATGGCTCCAGGTGCATATATATTATAGAGAATGGTCTTATTGTGTGTCAGTGGGAGCAGATTCCCTTTGTTCCATGAAGGCTTGATGCTCCAGTGTAGCAGGATGTTAGGGTGGGGAGGCAGGAAGGAGTGGTTGGGTGGGTGTGGGAGCACGCCCATAGAGGAATGGGGAGGGGTGTCAGAAAGGGGGATTCTAGAGGGCAAATCAGGAAAAGTAAATAAAATACTCAATTAAAACTATACAACAGACAAATAAAAACAACAAAACAAAGCAAAATAAAACAACAACAACAACAACAAAACAAAACCAAAGCCACAGAAAGAAGCATTCTCTGTGGTGCTTGCTTCAGTCCTGGCTTTCAAAACCCTGCTTGAGCCTTGGCTTTCATAAAGGAGACACTGTGATCAGAGCATTTCAGCCAAATATTGCCATCTCAACCCCAAGTTGCTTTTGGTCATGGTTTATATCATAGCAATAGAAAGCAAACCAAGTTTGATGAGAAGGAATTAAAGAACAAAATTAGTATTTTTCCCATAAGTACAATTAATTCTTCTTTCAAATAAACCATATGTTTATAAACCCATTTTTCATTATCCTTATTAATAAAAATAAAACTAAAAAGCTTTTATTTAAATTGTTATGAAATTTAAAATGTCTGGAACTATGACGCATGTTCCCTAAATATTGCCTTCTTTACTTTTGTGAACCATATGAACACTTTTATGTAGTATTTCCCATTAACTGGAAATAAGAGACATATTCTGTTAATATCATGTAATTATTCTCAAAACAATGATATGATTGATAATAAATGGAAATATTTTTTAGCCCACTCAATTTAAAATGGGCCAAAAGAAAAAAAAGTTTTGAGATTATCAATGACATTTATTAAAAACACACATTTCCACAATTCAAAAATTATATTTTTGTAAATTATTCAGTGGCTATGCAAATTGCCCACTATAGAAGCTTCAGATAGATGATTGAATATGAACCAGAAATCTTTCATGGAAAAGCCAGGTCAATGATAACCTCCTCTCTACAAGCAAGGATGGCGTATGTAAGGAGGGTCTTCAGTCTGTGTCAGTGTGAAAACTCAGGTGAACAGCAAATGTCTATGGGGCTTTGAAAAAAAAAGTTTAACAGGTCTCAGCCAATTTCTTGTGGACTTATTTTCTGCAAATTTCTGTGGAAATCAGCTACTCTCGGTACTTGAGGCAATCAATCCAAAAGCCACCTCAGGCTGAGGTGGCAGCTCAGACTGAGAGTCTGAGGAGACTCAGTAACAAGTCTCAAACCCTATTCCCCTGACCACTGAAGTGGAAGAGCTCCAGTCAATACATGCTGAGACAGCAGAAAAAGAATGGCATTTCTGGCATATCTTACTGCTGTTAGGACACTGGGATTGGCCCCAAGGCCTTCAGTGAAGCTGGAAGAAAGCCAGCTCTTCTTCAATTAGGTTTCTTAAAACCTACAATGTCTAAGGGTCAGGATTCTGGCAGCAGCTTTAGATAGCAAGCAGTCCTGGACATCAGGCCCAAATATTGTTGGGTAAGTGACTGTAATCCCAATAACCTGTTGTTGCCCTATAGCCATTGTCTTTCTGTGCCCAATATATTTCATTATTGATACAAAATATGATGATGTCAAGCTAAGATAATTTGGTTTTAGCCTTGAAAGTTATCATAGATGTTTTAATTCAGAATTTAACTTTTAGAAGCTTTCTTTATAGACATATTTGTACTTATTCATAGAAATAATTGTATAAAGTATTTATTGTAGTACCTTTTCTTATTCCAATAAACTGAAACCTAAGTCACAGCAAAAATAATCTGGTTAAATATATATGTATATGTATGAATAAAATTGCTTAAAACTATTAAAAATAAAGTATAAAAGTGTTTCAACTAAAATATCTAAGATATATTTCTTACTGTATTATCCAAAGGAGATAGACTGCATACATTTTAGAAATACTTCACAAACATTAATAATTCATGAAATAGTAAACACTGAAAATTAAAAGGATTAAGAGAATATCTCTAAAATATAAAATATTTTAAAAGTAAGTGGCCACAGATACTCAGTAATATTTATGCCTCTGATACTTTTCCAAGTTTAGGTTATAGTTGTGATTAAGGTTCTCATAGAGGAAAACCTCAAGTAAGTACCCTGTGCATACATTAAGTTTACAAATATAGGTCATTTTATAATAAATGCTGATTTACAGACTGATATACAAAGTCTTTTAAAATTACATTATAGTGATTTACATCATCAGTACAATGTCAGCAGCTTTAAATTTTTTATCTATACCTATGGGATACAATTTTATGCTCATGAACGTACCTATTCGCATTAGGCAGATTGCAAGATAAAACATCAGACAGCTAGGAATCAGGCTACCTGATGCTATGACATTTTGGGACTCATATTTGTGGGAAGGAAGAGTGAATCAGCATAATTTTCTTTGTTTCAAAATTTGAAATCCCAAGTGGAATAATATATAACCAGTATATCTGGTATACTTTTTTACCAAAACCACTTTTAAAAATATAGTATCAAATAAACACGAAAGTGGTAAAATATTCTCAAGATGGAACAATAATAAAAACAAGCAAAGAAAAGCACACAATAAAAGCTATACTGACATTGCAATGTTAACCAAACAGATGATTTGGGCTTCGGTTTGTTTTTAGATCATTGTTCATAGCAAGTATGGCTTTTCTGAAGAATGGAATAGAAGGAAGTCCTATCTGCCTGAGAGTGTGGCTGTCATATGATGAGACAGTAGGGGACAGAATAGTATCTCTCTCACATATATGTCCATCAAATTATTTTGAAATAAGGTCTTTTCAGATATGGTATTACTAAGATCTTGAGAAGAGATCATCTAGCTTAAACAGGTGAGGCTTGAAATACAAGATCTGTGTTCTAGTAAGAGAAGAAGAACATAGAGAGTCAGTGATGGAGGTGAGGGTATACTGTGTACCTACATCCCAGTTGTACCTGTAAGATTAATAATGCCAAGTGTCCATTTCCTCCAGATTTTCCAATTTTGTGGAGTATTAGTTTTTGTAGTAGGATCTAATGATTTCTTGAATTTCCTCAGTTTCAGTTGTTATGTCTCCACTTTCCTTTCTGATTTTGTTAATTTGTATACTCTCTCTTTGCCCTCTAGTAAGTCTGGCTAGGGGTTTATCAATCTTGTTGATTTTCTCAAAGAACCAACTCTTGATTTTGTTGATTTTTTCAATGGTTCTTTTTGTTTCTATTTGGTCTATTTCTGCCCTAATTTTGATTATTTCTTGCCATCTACTCTTTTTGGGTATATCTGCTTGCTTTTGTTCTAGGGCTTTTAGCTGTACTGTCAGGTTGCTGATGTAAGCTCTCTCCAGTTTCTTTTTGGAAGCACTTAGGGCTATGAGTTTTCCTCTCAGTACTGCTTTCATTGCATCCCATAGGTTTGGGTATGTTGTGTTTTCATTTTCGTTGAATTCTAGAGAGTCCTTAATTTCTTTCTTTATTTCTTCTTTGACCCTGCTATCGTTTAACAGAGCGTTTTTTAGTTTCCATGTGTACGTAGGCTTTTTGTTGTCTTTGTTGTTGTTAAAGACCAGCCGTAGACCATGGTGATCTGAGAGGATGCATGGGAGTATTTCAATCTTCTTGTGTCGATTGAGGCTCATTCTGTGTCCAATTATGTGGTCAATTTTCAAGAAGGTGCCATGGGGTGCTGAGAAGAAGGTATATTCTTTTACTTTAGGATGATATGTTCTGTATATATCTATTAATTCTAGTTGGTTCAAAGTTTCTGCTAGTTTTGCAGTGTCCCTGTTCAGTTTCTGTTTCCCTGATCTGTCCATTGGTGAGAGTGGGATAAAGAAATAGAAGAAGTCATCAAAAGCCTCCCAACCAATAAAAGCCCGGGCCCAGACGGGTTCAGTGCAGAATTTTATCAGACATTCATTGTGGATATAACACCAATACTCTCCAAACTATTCCAAAAGATAGAATCTGATGGAATACTACCCAACTCATTTTTTGAGTCTACAATAACCCTCGTACCTAAGCCATATAAAGACCCTACAAAAAAAGAGAACTTCAGACCAGTCTCACTTATGAACATTGACTCAAAAATACTCAACAAAATACTTGCAAACCGATTCCAAGAACACATCAAAATGATCATTCATCATGACCAAGTAGGCTTCATCCCTGGGATGCAGGGATGGTTTAATATAAGGAAATCCATCAAGGTAATCCACCATATGAACAAACTCAAAGAACAAAATCACAAGGTCATCTCACTAGATGCTGAGAAAGCATTTGACAAAAGTCAACACCCCTTCATGTTAAAAGTCCTGGAAAGATCAGGAATCCAAGGTCCATACCTAAACCTAATAAAAGCAATATACAGCAAAGCAACAGCCAACATCAAACTTAACAGTGGGAAACTTGAAGCAATCCCACTAAAATCAGGGACTCGACAAGGCTGCCCACTCTCCCCCTACCTAATCAACATAGTACTGGAAGTCCTGGCTGGAGCAATTAGACAGCAAAAGGAGATCAAGGGGATACCAATAGGAAAGGAAGAGATAAAAACATCACTCTTTGCCAATGACATGATAGTGTACTTTAGTGACCCAAAAACTCCACCAGAGAACTTCTACAGCTGATAAACAAGTTCAGCAAATTGGCTGGATACAAAATCAACTCAAACAAATCAGTAGCCTTCCTATACTCAAAGGACAAACATGTGGAGAAAGAAATTAGGGAAAAGGTATCCTTCACAATTGTCACAAAAACTATGAAATACCTTGGTGTGACTCTAACTAAGCAAGTGAAGAACCTGTACGACAAGAACTTCAAACCTCTAAAGAAGGAAATTGAGGAGGATCTCAGAAAATGGAAAGATCTCCCATGCTCATGGATTGGAAAGATGAACATTTTAAAAATGGCCATCCTACCAAAAGCAATGTACAGATTCAATGCAATCCCCATTAAAATTCCAACACAGTTCTTCATGGAATTGGAAAGATCAATGTGCAATTTCATATGGAACAACAAAAGACCTAGAATAGTGAAATCCATCCTCAACAACAAAAAACCATCTGCGGGAATCACTATCCCTGACCTCAAGCTATATTACAAGGCAATTGTGCTGAAAACTGCATGCTACTGGTACAGAAATAGGCACATGGATCAATGGAATAGAATAGAAGATCCAGAAATGAGCCCTCATGTATATGGTCACCTGATTTTTGACAAAGGAGCTGTAAACATTCAATGGAAAAAGGACAGCCTATTCAACAAATGGTGCTGGTCCAACTGGCACTCAGCATGCAAAAGAATGAAAATAGACCCTTTCTTATCTCCTTGTACAAAGCTTAAGTGTAAGTGGATCAAAGATCTCTACATTAAACCAGATACACTGAAACTCTTAGATGAGAAAGTAGGGAAAACTTTAGAACATGTAGGCACAGAAGAAGATTTTCTGAACAAAACACCAATGGCTCAAGCTCTAAGGTCAAAGATTGACAAATGGGACTTAATGAGATTGCAAAGTTTCTGTAAGGCTAAGAACATTGTCAAGAAAACAGAACGGCAGCCAACAGAATGGGAAAAGATTTCTACCAACTTCACATCAGATAGAGGCCTAATATCTAAGGTATACAAAGAACTCAAAAAGCTAGACACCAGAGAATCAAATAACCCCATTAAAAATGGGGTACAGAGCTAAACAAAATGTTCTCAGTTGAGGAATATCAAATGGCTGAGAAATATCTGAGGAAGTGCTGGACATCCTTAGCCATCAGGGAAATGCAAATCAAAACAACCCTGAGCTTCCACCTCACACCAGTCAGATTGGCCAAGATCCAAAACTCAGATGACAACAGATGCTGGTGAGGTTGCAGAGAAAGAGGAACACTTCTCTACTGTTGGTTGGGGTGCAAACTAATACAACCACTCTGGAAATCAGTCTGGCGGTACCTCAGAAAATTGGACATAATACTACCTGAAGACCCAGCTATTCCACTTCTGGGCATATACCCCAGAGACACCTTAGTACACAACAAAGATATATGCACAACAAAGATATATGCACCACAATGGTAGTTGTATAGAAGCTCTATTTATAATAGCTAGAAGCTGGAAAGAACCCAGATATCCTTCAGAAGATGAATGGATAAAAAAATTGTGGTACATTTACACAATGGAATACTACTCGGCCACCAGAAACAATGACTTGACCAAATTCTTAAGAAAATGGCTGTATCTAGATAATATCATTCTGAGTGAGATAACCGAGTCACAAAAGAACAGAAATAATATGCAGTCACTGATAGTGGGATGCTAACCCCAGAGGCTTGCACTCCCCCAGAAACAACTCACAGACTGTATGAAGCTCAAGAAATAAAGAAAACAAAACAAAACAAAACAAAAAAATCTCTATACAACAAGAAAACTTTGACTATTTCCATGTTACATTTTGTTTTACATGTACTTCATGCCCATTGTAACTATTAAGTTTTCAATGCATACTATCAAACCTTAAGAAAATCAAGTACTGACTAACAAATATATTCATACAGTTTTATGTAAAAATTATTTTAAAATCTGAAAAAAAAGTTCTGACAAAAATGTATTGTATAATTTTATGCAAAAATGCTTAAAATCTGTACATTTATCTTTGTTTTGTAAAATAAAGTTGCTAAAAAAATAATGCCAAGTGTCTATGCCAGTGAATAGAAGACCAAATTATATGTGTGGAAAATCCATCACTAGCACATTCAGAAAGAGCCAAAATACTACACACTCTAATTTCAGAATTCTTGACCTCAACACTATCCAAAAAATAAAAAAACTCTTGTTTTAAATCATTCAGTTTGTTGCATATTGTTATTTCACACCTAAGAAGGTCAAAGACAGAGAGAAAATCTTTCTATAGGCAAGGGCCCATAATATAGCTATACCATGGTGATTAAGAAATAATGAACAAAATGAACTTGCACATACTTAGTACAAATATACCAGAGAACTAACTACAGTGTACACCATTAATACACAAGACAATGTTCAGTGAGGACTGAATAGAGATGGCTTAGATATGAAATGTTAGGGAACTGTAGCCTAGTGTGCATACATCCATTTATTTGTGTGTTTTCATATAGTCCTTGGAATATGACAAATTCAAGTTTCGCTTTTGAAAATTTAGGAACTTTATCGAATATTTGTGATCTGCAGTTGATCAGATGGGTGTCTGCTAAAGGGAGTTCAATTGTGCACATATAGTGTTTTTTCACTTATGTTTTATTCATGTAAATTGTCATTAAAAAACACAGAACTTATTCTCTCAATAACACAAGCTCAACAGACTTATTTGTGCCGCTCTTGTCCTAAAGGAATAAATTACATGTTCACTCTTAGGATTATGCTGAGGAATTTGTGAATAACTTGTCTTTATTGTGCTACTGAACTATATATTACATTTTTATTTTAGTTGTATTTACAAAAGTACTCTGTGCCTTATAGAACGGTAATGAAAATTAAAAGAAAACAACAGGTAAAATATTTAGAATTGTGTTAAGATCTGTGTAAAATCCATCAGCACTGGCTATTATTGACATCAAACTATAAAGAAATAAGAGATCTCTTAAAAATATGTCCTTAAACAAATAGGACTCTAAACAAATAGGTCAAATATTTGTAAAACTGGGTGATCTTTTCAGGAATGCCTCAAAGTGTTAAAGAAAATATAGAGGGTTCTTATGAGAGAATCCAGAGTTACTACTCTACCCTGCTGGGTTCAGTCTCATGTCAGCAGTGCTCAGAACTGGATCCTTCTGACTAAGCTTCCTCAAGGTGAGTTTTGGGATCCCAACCACACTCCTGGATCTGGTCACATAGAGCCTTCTGAGAAATGAGGCCTTGCCATGCTCTGCAGGACCTGCCCATGGACTGGCCCACTGTTCAAGAAGGCCTTCAAAGGCAAACAAACTAATATCTTAACAGGGGTGCTGGTTGCCTAGCCCTTCCCTCCCTCTGGGGTCTGTTATGATAACTCCCAACATGGAGAACTTGAAGGGTGTACTGGATGGGATAGACATAATATGGACTCAAAAGATTCAACTAAAGGAGAAAATGTCATCGGGTACTTGACATGAGGAACGAGAGAAAGCATTCTGGGATAAATAAGCTAGAACAGAAGACAGAAACAATTTATCATCTTCAACAAATGGTGCTGGTTCAACTGGCAATCAGCATGTAGAAGAATGCAAAGCAATCCATTCTTATTTTCTTATACAAAGCTCAAATCCAAGTGGATCAAAGACCTCCACATAAAACCACACACACTGAAACTATTAGAAGAAAAAGTGGGGAAGGGTTTAGAACACATAGGCACAGGGGAAATTTTCTTGAGCAGAACACCAATGCCTTATTCTCTAAGTTCAAGAATGGACAAATGGGATCTCAAAAAATTGCAAAAGACACTGTCAATAGGACAACACAGTAGCCAACACATTGGAAAAAGATCTTTACCAATTCTATACCTTATAGAAGGCTAATAGTCAATATATATATATATATTGAATATATATATATGTATATATATATATATATATATTGAATATATATATATATATATGTTGAACTCAAGGAGTTAGACTCCAGAGAATCAAATAATCTTATTAAAAAATGGAGTACAGAGCTAAACAAAGAATTCTCAACTGAGGAATACCAAATGGCTAAGAAGCACTTAAAGAAATGTGCAACATCCTTAGTCATCATGGAAATACAAGTCAAAACAACACTGAGATTCCAGTGCACACCAGCCAGAATGGCTAAGATCAAATATTCAGTTCACAGCAGATGCTGGTAAGGATGTGAAGAAAGAGAAACACTCTTCCATTGTTGGTAAGATTACAAGCTGGTATAACCAATTTGAAGATCAGTCTGGTGGTTCCTCAGAAAATTGGGCATGGAACTACCTAAAGACCCAGCTATATCACTCCTGGACATATACCCAAAAGACTGTACAGGGGAACTCCAGTGAAGGAGCTAGAGAAAGGACTAAAGGAGATGAAAGGGTTTGCAACCTCATGGGAAAAACAGCAATATCAATCCCCCTCCTGGGAGCTCCCAGGGACTAAAACACCAACCAGTGAGTACACATAGAAAGACCCATGGCTCCAGTTGCATATGTAGCAGAGGATGGCATCAATAGGAGGAAAAGCCTTTGGTCCAGGGAAGTTGCATTTTCTCAGTGTAGGGGAATGCCAAGGCAGTGAGGTGAAGAAAGTAATTGGGAGTGGGAATATTTTCATGGAAACAAGGGGAGGTAGGAGGGGGCATGGGAGAGGGGTGTTAGGGAATAACATTTGAAATGTAACTACATAGATTATCTAATGAAAAACGTGTCTGTTAAGAAAAGAAAGAAACCACTTATCAAAGGCAAGGGAGTACGTAGTGAATGTTGTTTCTAGATATGAACTGAAGGGACATTTTAAGGTAGTCACTGACCTTTGACTCATGTCCTGCCTCATTGCCGGTGGGCCCAGGAGAGAATATGTTCCATACAGATATACTGTTCAAAGATGCAGATATGAGCAATTCCCACCAACACAATCAAGAAGCCATTTTCTATCCAGAGTACACTGAAGAGTTATAACTGAATACACAGGAATGTGGTCACCATAGCGTGATTTGCTCCTTGCCTCAGACTGATGATAAATGTTCACAAACTTCATCTAGCAATTTTGGGCAAGGAATCGTTAAAGCCTATAATAGATCACCATGATCAACAACAAGAACAAAAATGGAGATGTATGCCAAGTTTATTTCTTGGGTCTTGAAACCAAACTATCTCCAGAAACTCTTCACCACTCCATCATCTCTCAGAGACTACATGCAAGAGCTGTTCAGGTGCCCGAAGAATCCTTTGGTTTGCTTGTCTATTCCTCTCTACCAGTTCTCAAGTCACACTTTAAGTTCTTCTCCCAATGTCCCAGCCTCTGTTACCTCAAACATCTGGGCTTGAAAGATACCCCTTAGAGTTTCATGCCTCTCAGTTTTCTCATATAGAGCATAATGCAAAACTTTTAAAGGCTCATGAATTGAGACATTATATGATGAGAGAGTCTCACTTCAGTCTTTTCCTGCCTTCCCTGAGCCAATGTTCCCATTCCACCATAGTCAATTTTTGGGACAATGACATCTCAGTGGTTATCCTGAAGGACCTTCTGCAGCACACTTTCAACCTGAGCCAGCTGACTCTAGAAGTATACTCTGCCCCCCCCCCCAGAGTGCTATGATGGCATGGGCTATGTCCTAGTTGAGAGATTTTCCAACTTTCTTCTGAGCTCATCAATACACTGAAGACATTAAGACAACTCAAGTTGTTCTCCTTGATTGCAGCTTTGTGCAAGGAATGTTTCCAATGTTGTCACTACTACCTGAGACTCAGACTCAGTTGTTGCCAGTAACTAGGAAAAGCTTGCTTCTGGGTACAGAGAAACACAGTGTAGAGACAGATCTCTTATCATGGGGATCTAGAGAACATGGTTTCACACAATGCTCAATGTGGAGCAAAGAAAATAGTGTGCAATGGTGTAAGATCACATGGGATAAGCTTATATGGAGAGCAGTGGGATGCAGGGAATATGTGTCCTGTGGATGCAAAAGAAAACTCTAAATTTCAAAATGTTGCTTTGGTCAGTTCAGCATCATCAGTCTTTTATTATTGTCTTATAATTAAAAAGAAATGATCAGACACAGGAAAACTGGATACTCTCCCCCAGGGGTTGTTCTTTGGGCAGAATTCTCAGTTATTCACGTCATTTCAATGTTTGTGGGTATGTGTATATGTTGGGGTACTCTTCTGATGTAGGAATAGAAAAACTCTATGTTGTCTGAGTGAGGCTGAAGTCCAAGACCTCTTGGTATCTTAGGAAATGAAGGCACTGTGACATTTTCATTCTGATGCCTCCACCTCTTAGTGATGAGATTACCAGAATGTACTATATACCCCACTTACATGACACCTGTTCATGAGACCATATTCTTTTGGACTGATCCTGTATTCACAAGTCCCCAGTAGACAAAATTTCCTCATATGCCCTAAAGCATTTGCTGCACAAAAAGTCTGCATTTTCACTATTCAGTTGTGATCTGTCTTTTCCTGGATAAAATTTTTCAAAGATAACCTCTGTTTTCTCATTGTATGTGTAATCCAGTAAGAATAAAACATTTTGAATAATAAAAAAGCTGTTCTTATACATGTAACAATAGGTTTTCTAAGAATATTTATTGATAAGAAGTGTTATATATTGTGAACATTGATAGTTCTGATTCCCTGTTCTATAAACCACAGTTATCAATACCCACTCTTCACCTTTTTACATTTTCTTCATATTGTCAGCATCAACCCTCATATTTTTCTATCTCTATGTTATAGCAGGTGAGCTGCTTTTGCATCTTTGTATGAAATACCTTAAAAGTTATGCTGACAATTCTACAAGCCTGCTTAAATAAGAACTCAGCTTCTCCATTTCCTTCTTAATGAGGCCAGTTTCTTCTTTGTTCTACTACAGCATGTGTCTCCTGAAAGAGTATCTACTGTTGACTATTTCCTGTATCTACCCCCAGGACTTATGCTGAATCAGTCCACTCTGCCTATAAATACCCTAGGAACTTGCCCTATACAAAACCATGACTCATCATTACTTAAAACAACAAATGCAAGTCTCCCAGAATTAATGATATTCTACACACTTAACTTTAAGTTCTCTTCTCCACACTGCTTACTTCTTAACTGTTCCCTGTACTCACTATCCAACAGTTTAAAATTACAATTTACTTTTCCTTCAAGCCTTCTCACTAGAGTTCCCCTTGCCTACAGGGTTAGTGAACTACCTCACTAGAGACGTCCATGTCATACGCTTAGTCTTCATCTCAGTTACCTTCTCAAAAGTCTCTAATGCACACTCATGCTTCCTATCCTTTGGAGGGAATGAGTAGATGTCAGCTTTTCCCCATCAAAACAGAAAATAACAAATCTATATGCTGCTTTTGTATATTCTTTAAAGATTTTATTCTTATGTGCATGTGTGGGTTTGGTTTCTAATATGCACGTGGTGGTTGGGATTCTTAATAATTCCAGATATGGGGGGAAACTGAAGCACTTTTCTGACTTTCAAGGGCATCAAGATAAAATACTCATAAAAAGTAAATGAGTCTTTAAATATATAAATTACTGCAATTTTATTTTTTTGGATGGTTGATTCAAACATATGTAAACTTTATAGACTGTAACCTAATTGTCCATTGATTATTCAACTCAGCGATGAGATGAGGACAAACTGATTCCCTTCTGAGCATCATATACTAACTAGAGGACTGAGGGCCACATTGTATGAATAAATAAATTGGTGATTCATATTTTCCAAAGCTCATGACGATGGTAACAGAAGCTGTAAGAGAGATAAGCTGCTTAAAGTTACTAGATGCATGATTAATCATTTGTAGAAGAATGATGGAATGGAATAAAATTTACTCATCCCTGTAATCATGGCTCATAGCTATGTATAAATTATCTACATATGGAATGAGAAGCTAATTATTACAAGGTCCCCAACTATTTTACAGAATGGCAGGGTAAGCTTCTAAACAACCCCATCTCTCAAAGTGCAATCTCTGAGTTGACAAAAGAGATAATCCCTCTCTTTCTCTCTCTCTGTCTCTCTCTGTCTCTCTCTGTCTCTCTCTCTCTCTCTCTCTCTCTCTCTCTCTCTCTCTCTCACACACACACACACACACACACACAAACACACACACACCAAACTGATAATAATAGTATGTTAAATTAGATTTTTGATACCTTGACATAAAATACATTTGTCAAAAAGTAAGGAGAGTATTCCTAATCATTTATAATGTGTTTGTGAGAAATGGGAGGAGACTCTTATTCATATTATACTCCAAATCTGTAGTAAAATACATTGAAGTGAAAAAAACTGTTATTATTATCATCAATCATTACAGCCCCTTTTGTTTAGTATAGTTTCAGCTAAACACTCTGTGCTTGAATTTTTCTGTTTCTGCTAAAAACCACACAGATTTCACATTTGTAAGTATCATCCTGCCGTAAATTTTCAAGGTGTTTCTGTATGTTTGTGTGTGTGTGTGTGTGAGAGAGAGAGAGAGCATACAAGCATGTGCGTGTATACACATGCACCCATGTTTTCAAACACGCACCTTTGAAGGTAGAAATAAATATCTAATTAGGGATAATTAGTTTTCCTAACTCATTGTAAACAGAAAGTTAAATGCCCCTTTACATAGGAGCAATTTCCTGAATTTTCTTCTTCCTTCTACTCAAGGTGTGTGTTTTCACATCACTATCCTGGCACATGCTTAATTATAATGGAGATACCATTCCTTGCTTTGCTTTATAGTTGGGAATTATTTTTGGACCCTGACTTTTACATGCCTATCTTTCTTTTTTTCTAAGAGATTTTTTAATCTAAAATCAGATATAAAGTTTTAAGCTAAAAATTTAGAGAATGCATTGCTTTCTATTACATCACATGAAGCAGCAGGAGCAAAGCACCAGCTGGATTATGAAGAAGAACCTAGTTTAAGACTCAGGATAGTACATTTCAGATGTTCCAAATGAATCCTGTGTTAGGACATACTAACCTTCTTTCTCTTTGTGTGTTTGGGGAGTGGGGTGGAGAAATGCAGGTTGTGAAGTTCTAGATCAAAATACTGAAGTTCAAATTAGAAACTGAAAATCTCCCTGAGTTCAGACAACTTTCATATTTCTGAATTCAGAATTTTTTTCCTGCAATTTGGAAATTGAGTTCGTTCATTTCCACATATTTTGTCTTTTTAAGTTTAAAAATTATTTCTGATATGTATGCACATGTGCCTGTGTGTGCCCACATTTATGGCCAATAGCTTCAGTGTCCCTTCGAGCAGAAGTTAGAGGCAATGGTTATGCCAGACATGGGCACTGGATAAAGAACTCAGGTCCTATGCAAGAACAGTCCATGATCTTATACATCAAGGCTCTTAATTAAAGTTTATTTAAGATTTGAGTTATAGCCGAAGAAGTCTCAGCACAGGGATATAATAAGAAAAAGTAGTGGAAGATGCTTAAAACAATCTGCCTTTTATGAAAGACACTTTTAGCTAATTAAAACGATCTACAATTATTTTTAAATAGGTTGCCATCCACTTGATAACTGTACTCTGCACCATTGCATTCCATCTTTTAATTCACATGGTTTACAGGAGTCATTCAGAGCTTCAACAAAGAACTGTAACTGGAACAAAGAAACGATCTAAAATGTAGCAATGTGTTCAATTTACTGGATCAAATTTCAGAAAGTAATTGAGTTTAACTATATCACTATCGATGAACATTACAAAAGTTTTCCAAGTTCAATATTCAATATTAGCTTCAATTCATACCACAAATTAAAAATCAGCTGTTCTTTTCTTGTTGCTTTAGGTTGATAAGTAGACTATGGGGCATTTCAGCAGACAATCCTAGCTCGTATTCTCAATAAGCAAACAGAACCTAATTCGTCTGTCAATCTACAGCAAGTGATACATGTAGGGTCATCATGCATGAGTTGATTCGTGTTTCTTTGTTCCAATATTAAATACGTCCTCATTAGTTAGCCTAAAAATATATTGGCTTTGTTTAGCCTGTTATGTGACAAATTAATAGAAAGGGAAGTTATCAATTCTCCTGACAGGAGTCTCCCTCCCAAGGGAAGCAGAATGTTTGTCAAAGTACATAATTCAAATTTGTTTTTATTGCCTTTGAAAGCAATATCTCCTTAATTTAAGGCAATTATTTCAGTGACCACTTGTTAGCTCCCTTTGCCTACGGATAGCTCAGTGACATTTGCTGGGTCTAAAATCACTGTCCCATATTCTTCCAGATATTATTTTTCTGACCCCATTCTGTCCTGCTATGGTCCTGCAATGGCTTCCCAGTGATGGATGAAAATTGAAAAGATAAGTATGTTGTTGATTGGAGCATAGGCATGCTCTAAATAAACCAAATTTTATTTTTTCCTTAAAATAATACCATCATTTTTTAAATCCCATTTCTTTTCAGATTAATTTTATGAAAGAAAGAGCCTAACTAATTATGTCATCTAATACTCTAACAGAAAGGCAACAGATACCCACCCCTTTTTCAAGAAGGGAAAGAACGCTCTTTAAAAAACACAAGTCATGACTGGTAAAATACAGAAAACATGTTCATTAACACCACAATATTCGGTATTCAAACTATTTTTGAAATAAAACATAATATATATGAATCTAATGACATCTTCTTCAAACTAATGGGATCATCTATAAATTTACACATATACACATGTACACGAGTACATATAAACACACACACAAATACACCCACCCCCCCACACACACACACAGAGAGAGAGAGAGAGAGAGAGAGAGAGAGAGAGAGAGAGAGAGAGAGAGAGAGAGAGGGCTTTGCTAACAGTCCTTTGAACATAATTTATTCATCATGAGAAAATGTTATCATGACAGATTTTCTTCTGTTATTCTTAGTACATTCTGCACAGGTCTATAAATATAAAGTCTGTATTTTAAGCCAATGTATTTTTTTCTAAATGTTTAGCCTACCTGACTAAGCAAGATGGGTAAAATATAGGCAGTAGAACTAGCTACTTTTCTACACAGTCACCAACCTTGCTGCAATACTTCCTTTGATGGCTTCTTCATTTTCAATATGCCCTGAATATAGTCCCAGAATGAGAATTACTAAGACATGCCAAGGACAGAGACAGCTACATTTTATCAATAATATCAGCCTGAACCTAAACACCTGCTAATATGCTAATAAACTTACATACCAACTACTGAACTGTCCTATATTCAACACAGGCCTACTACCTAATCTGCAGTCACAGAAATGGACAACATCCATCTGCACCAATCTTCTCTTTCAGTCATAATTTCCTCAAAAGCATCTTCTCCTGACCTAGTTTCATGTCTAGATCCCAGCCCTAGCTTCATGGTCCTTGCTTTACTAATAAGCATCTCAAGCTAATGAAGAAGCATCCTTAATTAGCTTGAGTGCCTATTCTCTGTCTTCTCTTTGCCTACAGTAAGGATTCTTTCCTGTTTTATCTTTCAATTCTAAGGAAAATCTGCCTATTCCTAAGCAGATCTACCTGTCCCACTGCTATGAAGCTAAAGATCACTCTTGTAACTTTGTTAAGACCCAAAAGAAAATCATCTATAGATCTTAGAGAGGCAAGAACTCCAACAGTTCTGTACCTTATATGCTATGGCTTACGTGTACTTTTGTCCTGTTTTAGACGTTTGAATATAGGGGTGTCCATGCTGAAAGGCACACCTTAGGGAAGATATGTAGGACCCTGAAAGGGATCTGAGATGTCTGCTGGAATTATAGTTCTGATAAAATAGATTAGTGTTCATAAGTGTAGGTTAGTGGAAATGATTTTGGAACCTCCTTGCATCTCTCTTCTGTGCATGTTTCTCTCAGTTCTCACGTGTTCTCACTATGTGGTTCCATCTGCCATGACTTCTGGTCATCTTGATAGACAGAAGACTCTCACTGGAAATTAAACAGATGGAACTATTCAATCTTGGAGTTTCAACTTAGACAACGATGTACCAAATAAACCTCTTGTCCTTTTAAAGAATGCAATTTGAGGTATCTTGTTCTAGCAACACAAAATAGACTAAGACATTGCAACACATAAAATCTTCCTTGAATTCTCCAATCTATAATCTTCACCCAATTCCAGAAACAATGAAATGCCAATATTGACAAGAAGAAACTGTAAAGTGGAAGAAGCCTGTCTCCTAAAGTCACATTTACCTGGGTTTGAGTATGAGATGCTTTGCAAAATTTCACTGCAATTCTAGAAAAATTATAAAGCCTAAATGTAGTGGTTTATTTTAGTTTGCAAGAGGTAAATATTATAATTTCTAACTTGAAGAAATGGTACCATAGTGAACAATGTATAAATTCTTAGGGTTTATCCAGGATGTGTTTAGTTGAAGCTATTCATAATTGTCACTACATCCTAGCACCAGAGTGAAAAGGGCCTTGCAAAATCCCCATTCTAGAACCTTAGATTTGGGGCAACATAAGAGCTCCTGACACATGGTAATGAATGTAACATGGTGAGAATAAAGGGGGAGAACATTGTAAATACTGACATAGTTACCTAGGACTACATATTCTTATCTATTGCTCTGACCTGCAAAAGTACTAGTAAGGGGCTGGGGAGATGACTCATCTCTGACTACTTTTCAAGATGAAACAGATTCAGTCCCCAGGCACACAACCATCTATACCACCAGTCCAGGGGATCCAATGATATTTTTCTGGTCTATGTAAGCACCATACACACATGTGGTAGGCAGGCATACATAAACACAAAGCATCCACACACATGAATAATTAAATTAAAGAATGAGACTTAAACTGAAATAGGTTTTTCTGATCAGTCAACAAAGGGATTTACATGAGACAAAACAGGCAAACAGGCTTCCCATTGAAAGAGAGATACATGAATTATCAAACACATATGTATGTATATGCATTTATGTATATATTATTTATATGTGTTTATACATATTATATATGATATATATATATTATATTCATTATATATATATACACACAGTGTGTGTATGTGTGTTTACTTGTATGTATATGTTATCAAACAATTCATTTGTCTAACTTATAAGTCAGTGTTTGTTGCTTTAACTGCAAAACAGAATAAGTGAGTTTAAGCTGGGAAAGCCACTTTATATTGTCATATAAAGCAACCCTTTTATTTTTTGGTGAAAAGTTGAAAAAGATGATGACTTTTGGAGAATCCTGCATACTGAAATCCTAGAGCATGTGTTTGGATGAATGATTTCATTGTATAGTGCCAGAAATTGTATTTTGAAGTGTAAAGAAAGATCATGAGAGAATGTCTCTTGAGTCATGCCAGTGAATGTTTGTATTAGGCTAATTGCAATGGCAGACTTCTTGAAATGGTCTCTCAGAAATGGCTCTCAGTAATCCTTGGAAACTGGTACAGACTTACTCTTAAACCAGAAATGATCTGCCTGGGCCAAATATAATCATATCAGAATTAGGAGCAGAGTATTTCCCTGGCGTCATAGCAGACATGAAAGTCCTAGCATAGGCAGGCCTTCAGAGTGCTGTTAATGATTTGAAATTGGCAGGTGAACAGGAATGTGGGCCACCAGGTAGAGCCCCCAGCCGACACAAGCACAAAGCCGGGGGACCTTATTCTGAAGCCATGAGGAATGGGATTTGTCAGCAGCCTTAGAACTTAAGAGTTTACTCCTTCCATACGCCTGCAAATAGAAACCTGGCCAAATCAGCATCTTCATTCTGGCCTTAGAAATCCATGAGCAGAGAACTTAGCTAATTCCTCTCAGATTTCTACCCTACAACCATGAAATGAGAAAGGACAGTGTTGTTTGAAGTCACTATGTTTGTTTTGATTTTTTTTATACATCAGTAAGGAATATAAATGAGTACTATCTAAATCTTATAAAAAGGAAGACATAAGATTTATGTTTTATATTTTGTAGCAGCTATTAGAAAACTTTCTTTCTCACTTTATCATCTATTTGTGTTTCTATGTATGTATGTATGTATGTACGTATGTATGTACATATGTATGTATGTATGTGTGTGTACATATGTATGTATGTATGTATGTATGTATGTATGTATGTATGTATCTATCTATCTATCTATCTATCTATCTATCTATCTATCTATCATCCATCCATCATCCATCTATCTATCCATCCATCTACCTGCCTATCATCTATACATCTATTGTCTCTCTATACTGTGTGTATGTGTTTCTAACTTTTTGGGGGGTGGGGTAGCATGGCTGTTTTCTCTGTCTATAGTGGCAATCATGAAAAGGTTGAAACATCCCTTAAGAAGTAGTTGTTTTGCTTTCTATAAAGTAGGATGAAGTCTTTGATCTACTCTGTGGTTTTAGTTTCCAGTCTCTGATGTTCAGTTAATGGAATCTTGAGCCAAAAACTTCATGGATTAACATCTCCTATCTTTCTTTAGACACTAGACTGAATATAAATTAAATTAGGTATGGTCTGTTAACAATATGTGTGACATTTTCTTTCTTTAGAAATCATGACGTTTCAATGACTTTCTAGGTAGATTCAAAATCCAACTTACTAGGGATGAATTGTATCTGAAGTCTCCTTTATCGGAAACTCTAAACTATAGGAAAAGATTCAAAAGAAAGAAAACAAATGATGCAATGCTAAGAGATGATTCCAATTACTCTGCACAGAATTATGAGAAATTAAGTCTGAAGGCTGGTAAAAACTAGAAACAATGTCAGTGATGTAGCCAAAGGTCAGATGACATAAGGCCTGAAACCCAAATGAATGGCAGCTTCTGCTTTATATAAAGGAAGCATTTCTTCCAGAGTATGACTAAAAAAAGTAGAAGGACCAGCATGGAACAGAGAGAAACAGTAAGTCTATTCACAGCAGTCCACTGAGACAATGCTGACTTAGCTCTGAGTTTACACTGGCAGAACTGTACATATTCAAGATATTGAAGATATGACAAAAAAGGCTTTGCTGAAAATATGTTCCATATTTTTTTCCTTCTAACATTCTAGTGGAGGACATACTGCAATGGACAGAGATGGAGACAGAATAAAGAGACATGAATGCCTCTGGACAAGACATTATCAAATCTTGAGCTAATATAACATGATTTCACTGTTTTCAATCCTTTCTAAATTGTTCCAGCCTCACTGGGGAAACAACTTCCATGAAGGGTTACCTTTCTTTCTTCTGTGAGGAATCTGATGAAGATTTGTTCATGTACCTCATCATCTACTTTTCATTGCCAAGGCAACAGTTTTGTTCATCTAAAAACCAACCAATTCTCATCTCTTGAAAAACGAATATGAAAATGTTGTCATCCTGAGATAATGGTGCTGCTTTCTAGTTGGTGTTTTTCAACAAAACATATTTTTTCCCAGCCCATTTCCATGACTGTATTATGTCAAGTGATTCTGCTGGTGCTCTCCAGGTTGCTCACTCTGAATGCTTGTTGCATTACTACTGCTTACTAAAAGGCACCTAAGCGTTCCAATGCTCACTCACTCCAAAGGGTCCAAGTTCACTAACATTAAGTATATTCCTTAGTAACACACTTAAACAAACATAAAAAAAGAAAAAATCCCAAACTAAAGCAAAAACAATAAACAATGTTTCAAACTATAGCTTTGAAGTTCCAAAACTATGCTCTAAAGTACTGTCCTTTGTGTTTTGTTTAGATGTGGTACAGATTAAATATGCTTTCAAGACTATATAAGACTCAATATTTACACTTTGTTTTTCATGTACATTTTTTTGTTATTCAAAATGTTTTTGAACTTAATAACAACTTAGGCCTGAGAGCATGGCTTCTCCTTTATTCTGTTATTTGTTTACTCATTCATTTTCTTAAAGTACTGAGTATCTACCATCTTCACTAAATCCAGTTACGCCAGTGAGACAGGAGCATACTGATAAAGACTATGCACTTTCTTAATTCAAAACATTGCAAAGTAAGCAGTGTGTTGGGATTACATCGACTTTGTTGGCATTGCTTCCTGCCATTATAAGCCTTAGAGCTTTCTGTTTTGAGATTCCTACATTGATGGAAAAGGAGTAGTGAAATATGCGTAGAACAGACATCACAACTCTTAACTTATTTGATTTATAGCAGTAATTCTCTATCTTTATAATGCTTTAATTATAAAGGTCCTTGAATACAGTCCCCTATGTTGTGGTAATCCCTAACCATAAACTTATTTTGCTGCTACATCATAATTGTAATTGTGCTACCATTATGAATTGTAATGTAAATATTGTATATGCAGGATATCTGATATGTGACACCCCCTGCCGATGAGAATGTGACTCACAGGTTGAGAAACAGCGCATTATAGCATTAACTTCCTGAGTTCTACTAGAACACAAAGTTAATGATGTGGAGTATTGTAGCCACTTTCCTTAGAAATCTTAACTGTTTCTACTGATAAGACTTTTCTTCTTTCTGCATGGCCCATCCTTACCTGTGGGGTCAATTCTGACTCAAAGAGTTACTACAATCAGCAAAGAATGTACCTTCTCTAGCTCATGTACATACTCTCTTTTCATTCTCTGTTTCTCATTTCTCTTCTTCCTCCTTCCTGCCTTCTGGCTCTCGTACTCACTATGAAGATTCCTTAAAGAGACACACAATTTTAACAATGGTCCATCAAGTATGAGTGCACCTTTGTGAAGGCAAATGAAGGGGGAGGGAGAATGGGAGTGGGATGGGGTAAAGAAATAACATCTCAGATGTAAATACAGAGTATCTAATAAAAAAAGAATGACAGTAATTTTGAGCTCTTCAGTTTATCTTGCTTCCTAACCAACCAAACTCTCATAAAAAGAACTTAGGTAACAATCCAAATTTTTCTTCATCTATTTTCCATTGGTCAAGAAAATAGAAACATGCATTCATGTGTATGTAAAGAAAATGAAAATGAATCACAGTGTGTTTACCTGTAATTAAAATCAAATTAAACTTTAATCAAATCAAATTAAGCAATAAAAATGAAACTTTACCCTTTATGCTGTCTTATGTTTCTATGATAGTTTTGTTTAACATTTTTGTAGCTCAGTATTTGTCCAATAATGATATATTCACAAGTTTGTCTAGCCATAGGAAGTAAAAGCAGATGATATAAAACTTTTATCATCATTTAACATTTTATCAGGCCTGCTCAATCAATGCCGTATAATCTTGCTGTTCTATTGCTGTATGACAGCATGAGCAAGGAAACTCATAAAAAGCATTTAATTAGGGCTTCCTTAATTTTAAAACCTTATCGCATTATCATCATGCCTGAAAGTATAGTGATAGGTAACATAATGGTAGACAGATATGGTTCTAGAAAAGTAGCTGAGAGATATATCTTTATGCACAATTAGTGGAAGGGATTCAGAGAAGAAGAAATGAGGGGAAACAGATCAAGAGGAAAGAGAGATGCTGAGCCTGGATTGAGCCTTTTGAAATCTTCCAAGGTCCCCCTGGTGACACCTTCCTTTAACTGCCCCCACCTCCTAAACCATCTAATCCTTCCTAAAAAGTGCCACTCCCTGGTGTCTAAGCTTTAAAATATATGAGCCTATAGAGTCCATTATTATTTAAGCTACCACAAAGTATAATATCATCTGTCTCTGCGAGGTTGTTGGGCATTACAACATGACACAGCACTGCACAAGTACTCTTACACAGACTCTAGCTATTAGAGACATCAGGATACTGTAGAATTACTTTGAATTATAGTCCTTTTACCTCAGTAAGAACTTTGTGCTATCATATTCCTTTTTCGAAATTCTAATGCTATAATTTTCTTTTGTAGATGACAGAATAATAAAACTTGGGGATCTACTTAAAAATTATTTCCTAAAGTTCATATATAATCCCATACAGTTTCTCAGAGTAAAACATTTCCAAAGGCATAAAGATGGTTAAGAGTATAGATCTACTGTGCTCTGATTCACCAGCAGAAATTTAACTAGAATAGACACCACATAAATATTAAACAATAACAGAAGTCAGTGAATAGTCAGCTATTGTGCTGTTTAGGGCACGTTGAAATGTAAAGATTGTGTGTGTGTGTATTAAATATTAAAATTTATTTGAGAGAATTGTTTTGGCAGCAGTTTTGAAACAGAAAAACCATGTAGATCTTATCTGATTGCTAAGAGTGATGAAGTTATGTAAAGTTAGAAAGCAACTTTGAAGGTAAGTATAAATAACTAAACACTTTTTAGTCAGTATGATTACCACCAAGGCTTTTTATACTGACTCTAAAAGACTCTAAAAGTCATCCTGATTAGGCTTGCTTAGAGTATATAGTCTTAGATAAAGCAGGAATCTGCTTTATGTTTCTGACTTTATCATACTGGGCCCTCTCCTACTAGAGAAAAATATACCACAGCTTTTGGAATTTATGAAAATAGACATTTTCATTTTGTTCATATTTTTCAAATCATTCATTCAGTTTGTGAGTCTAAGTGAAATGTGATCTCTACCTGCTGGAAGATGTCTTGCTCCCCCAGCCTGGGTACTCACTTGGAGATCTGCATGGGAATAGATGCCCAGAGTCCTTCTCCTCAGTCTTATCTGTCCATCTTTATCTCTTTTCACAGCATTGCTTCTGAATCTCCCCTGTCAGTGCTGGAGGATGTATGAACATAGCATGTTCACACCAACTATCCAAAAGCATGCAGCCACAAGCTAGGTGTAATCTGGAATGAACAGTGATTCTTGCATGACAAATGCATAAGTCATATAATGCTCTCTTGTGCCCTAGATTTCATCTCTAGTGAACTTCAATTGCTTCTCCAATTGATACCTCTCAAATTCTTTCATCACCACAGCCCTTTAATCTCCAGGTGATTTAGAAAGGAGAAGCTAATCAAGATAGTCCATTATGAATTATTCTGCTATATCCATTTCCTTTGAGAAAGACCCATAACTCATCTACAGAAAATAGTGATGAAACAGGTTTTCTCCATTGCTGTCCTCCTGCCTCACTCTGCCTTTAGCATGTTTTAGGCAAGACATAGGCTTCTGTTTGTGTGTGTTTCTTATATCCAGAGGCAATGATGACACTATACTCCATGAATTTCTTAAACTTAGTAACAGATTCATAGCAGAGCAGGTATTCGCTTATTCAGTATGAGGGATGCGGGCCTCCTTTTGCAGATTTCTCCAAGAAGTACTAGTTGTCTTCCATAAATAACACAACAGACAGAGTGACCTTTCTTTCCCACAATGCAGAGAACAAGGAAAAGGAACATATCTTTCCACAGACCTAACTTTGTCAACTACTTTGAAACTTTTCTTTAGTCACTTCCTATAGCTGTGACTCTTTCTATATACCCTGAATATAACAGATTTCAATAGATACTTGGCTAACTGACGGAGAAGTATTTAAAGTATTTCTTTTCAGAAAGAACATATTTTCATTTTCAGACTTCATTAAAATGAAAATTTATATGAAAACAATTTAACATTAACGTTAATTTTACATTTCAAACTCTACTGAAGATTAAAATTCATAGGAAAACAATTTAACATACATTTTATTGACACTGTAAGACTTTGTTAAAAATTAAGATTTATAGGAAAATAAGCCAATATTTAAACAAGTGTGTCTGCATCTGTGTAGTTAGGCTCTTATAAGGTAATGTTTTGGGAAGTGAGATCAGACACTTGTAGAGAAAGTATCATATGTATTTTATGGCTATATTACCTGTCAATTTAAAAAAATGTATTTCCTATAGGAAAGAGTAGAATAAAAGGTTGAATATCTGAGAGATAAGAAGAATTCTGGGATAAAGCCAGGCACTGGAGATTCACCTGGGACCATATGAGAGACAGATGCATGATACCTGAGTACAGGCAACCAGTCACATATAAAAGTATATATTAAAATGATTGTCTTAAGTTATGATCTAATAAGAGAAAAGCTGGGCTATATGGCCCAGTTATTCATATTTTTTTCTGGCACTATTAAAAAAAAAAAACACAGAGCTGCTACTAGATAGTTACCTAATGATTGACACTTGTCATTGGAAACAATTTTAGCCAGTCTAAGGCTTTAATTAAGCATAGGTGGTAATTTTTAAATTTAAAATAGATGACTTTTAAAATAAAAATAGAATTTCACCAAGCTACATATTTACACACACACACACACACACACACACACATAATTTGTGGGCATTATTCTTTTTAAATTTTAATTTAATTTTTTATTGAATAGTCTCTGTATTTACAGAATCCCCCCATACACTGTAAATTCCCCCTCTCCCTCCACTTGCTTCCATGAAGGTGCTCCCTCTCCCAGTCACCATCTCTACCTCAGTGCCTTGGCATTCCCGTACATTGGGAAAATGCACCTTCACTGGACCAAAGGCCTCTTCTCCCATTGAGGCCAGATAATGCTGTCCTCTGCTGCATGTCCAACTGGAGCCATGGATCTCTTCATGTGTGCTCAATGGTTGGTGTTTTAGTCCCTGGGAATTCTGGAGGGTTTGGTTGGTTAAGAATGTTGTACTTCCCATGAGGTTGCAAACCCTTTCAAGTCCTTTAGTCCTTTCTCTAGCTCCTTCATTGGAGTCTCCCTGTTCAGTCTGATAGTTAGCTACAAGCATCCTCAACTGTATTTGTATGACTCTGGCAGAGCCTCTGAGGAGGCATTCATATCTGGTTCTTGTGGGAGTTATTCTAGTGAGAAAATTCCAGGTTAGAATATTCATTTCTCAATATTGGAGAATTACAATCTCCAACTTAGAGTATTCTGGCTGAAGAATCATTATAATGGTTAAAAAGCAATATGTTTCAGTATATACAATACTATGAATTTTGATTTTTGCCTTAGCTAATGACCTGGGATATGACTGTCACCTATGGTCATGGAGATATAACAAGTCACAGCCTTTAGGTAGCAACTCATTCTTGAGAGTAAAGACCAGTCTTGCACAGAATACTGTGTTAGATAAATTAAATGGAATAGTTAATATTTCTTTACAAAATAGTCTTGGTAAGATGATTTCTCACAAAGATTCATATAAAGCCATCATACCACCTCAGCATATGATGGTGGCTATGTTTGTAACTGCATGCGGAAAATTTCCTATGAGTAATGTCAAAAGGGTAGAAAAGAAAAACTGTTCTCAGCAGGAAATTATTTTTCAACAATAGCAACACTTTCAGGAAAATAGTAAGATTGATAAAGTAGTGTTTGCCTTAATTTACACATATATAGAAGTAAATCAAAATTAAGAAGTCTATGGTCATACTCAATACTAGGCACAACCAGCTGTTAGCTCAAAAATGGGAACCAGGAGAGTTTCAAGTGCAAAAAATTGGTTGCTTATTTTCAAATATCTAATGCTAGCTGTGAACCTGAATTTGTTAGACTTGGAAAAATCAACTCACTGATTTTTTTTTCTTCACTATGTTTCCTTAGTATGCTGCTAGAAAGATGGATATAGAAAAGTTTGGTTTAGGTATTCAGCAAATGATATTCAAAATGTTCAAGACTGTCTTATGGGTATCTTTTTAATTTGCTGTCATGAGCTGTCATTTCATAGGTTTTTATTGTCATGGAATTAAATATATGTGTCCTTCCTCTTCCTCCTTATTTTCCCCCCATTTATAATATATTATGTATTAAATATAGGACTGGATCCATATTGGGCAAGAACTCTGTCTAGGAGCTATACTACTGATTGACTTTTATTTTATTTAAAGGGAAGAGGTTTCACTAAGGTGTGAACAGTACACTTCTCTCTGTTCACAGGTCATAAACTGGCTCGTGTCAATACTTAAAGCTAGCTATATAGCTTGATCAATAATTTTTAAATCCTCATCCCAAGATTTTATACCAGAAGAATGCAAAATCAATATTTCCCATAGGAACCTCATGCTCCATCCTGTCTGTAGATATTTTTTATGTATTTATTATTTATTTTTATTTCTCCGATGATCAAATCTTATATGTCTCAATGTTTGTCAGACATCTGATAGTTTAGAAGGTCCCTGGGGCATTCCAGCTTGCACCTGAGACTCAGACTCTTTGGAGAATTCTAATTAGGACCCACCCTGGAGGTGAGACTTGTTGAAAGAGTGAAAAATTCCTTTATACATACATACTGATCCTCCAAGAGCTGTGGCTTCTTCATCAGAGGGCCCTATCCATTTGTTACCAGCTGTTGTATGTGTCTCAGTTTGTCTCTGATTCCTTCTGTCACTTCTCTGGTTATTCAATCCCCTGAAGGCATGATGGATGTAGCACATAAACACAATAGAACACATAGAAAAGAGACAGTATCAGGTAAACCCTCACTTCAGGCTGAGAGTAACCTAGTCCTGGCTTCTCACTGCAAGACAGATAAATGGGTTTTTGTTGTGTATAACTACATAGTCTAGGACACTATCAGGTAGATGTGACCAAGAAAATTAAGTTCACGAGTAAAAGACTGTCAGGTACAATAAACTATGGATACAGAGAGAGGCTCTGATTTATCAACTGATTTCTAGTAATTTCTGAGTCAAATTAAGATGTTAAGAAGCATAATGCAATAAAACATATAGTATTGATTTTTAAAATTTGGTAACTCTTTATAGTTGGTCCTAAGGGTGAACTGCCCAAAGCAAAATCAACACACAAATACCCACTATATAAATTTAAGTGAATGAGTTAATACATGTAAATTATAATAAAATGAACATAAAATAGTGATATTTTGAACATCTTATTTCTATTCAAACATTTGTATATTTATTTTTATAAAAAATCAAGCTTACTAAATATAAAATTATCCTCTAAACCTTGAAGAAGGCAAGTTTTATTTTACCACATAAATTACCATAGAACACATGTAGCTTTTAATATTTCAATAATGGAAGTAGCAATGATAACTTCCTGACCACACTGTCCTTCGAAGAAAGATTGTTTCTTAAGTCGTCCACCATTTCTCATGCCTATTCTTATGATATCACATTTTCTGAGATTTTAGATACTATGATTATCATCATTACGGCATGTATTATCACACACTGTGTTTCCCCTAATGTCATGTTTGCTTTACTGGCTAGTAAATACTTGAAACTGACACCTTCTTTTTGTACCTCCTTGAGTCTTTGCACAAGTGGAAGCACATGAAGTCCGCTGCATAGTCTCTGACCAGAACTAACTAAGTCCTGTGTAGATGCTTCCTATGCTTGGTTCAGGGCACTGCTACTAGTGTCATGGAGTGCTTCCTCCTGCTTAAAACAATTGAAATTTCCATGGTTTTTATTGGCTCCACAGGTTAAATATGTGACACTGCGTATATTGCAAATATTTGAATATATACATATACACACACATATATGACACTGATAAGACATTGAAGGATTTTAGTGCTTGTTCATGAGCTCACATGGCTAATACTGACAACCACTGAAGAATTTTGCAAAAGGAAAATATTTATATAATTTCAATAATTTCTATGAACTTTCCCATACCCCATATATATAACTTGCTTCCCATAGTATCCAGGAAGAAAATCTCAGATCCTGCTTGTTCCAAATGTTCTCTTCAGTGACTTAAAATATTTCCATTAATCTTGGTCACAGTATTAGAGGACCAACTCATTTTATCTACTACTCTAAAGTTTATTTTGGAAACAGAAAGAGCTACTCTTCAAAACCTATAAAATAAGTAGTATTAATAGAAAGTGTATAGTAACCTTATTGAGTAATGTGACTTCCCTAAGATGCAATACAGGTAAATGGCACTTAAAAATTCCACCAGTGAACAAATATATATATATCCTGCTTAAAAACTTATATAATACATTATTAGAGCATTTGTTTTGCCAGTATGGCATGATAAATCTTTGTGCAATTTTCTAGCATATTTTAACTACATTTAATACATTTTATCAATTTACAGGAAAACTGATTTGATCATTCAACATGCTGTTGTCTTGGGTCAGGTGTTATCTACTGAATGAAATCATCTATATCCAATGTTTGGTTCAAATATATATATATATTTGCTTTTATAAAGATTATAAATGAAGGATGAGAAGCCAAGCTTCAAGTTGTCACAGCTAATGCAAGGACACAGACATAATGCTGAATCTTGCGTGGCAGTTTCTCACAGTGTAAACTTTACCTTGGTTTATATTGTAAGCAACTATAAGCAAAGGAAGGACTACTGACAAATTTTCATAGTAGTAAGGATTTGAAGGCATCAGAATTTTCTAATCAAAAGAAAACTATGATTTTATTCAACAATTCGGAGATTTAGATTAAGTTGACCAGAAATGTGATCTGCTTCCTGAACAGCGAACTCAGCCAATTCTGACATAATTTGTCTGGACTGTATCCTGGAAATGTGTATATTAAAAAACCTCCTGTACATGCTGCAACTGAGAAAAGAGAGTAAAATACTCCTGAATTTTATACAGCTTATTCCACAATTGCTCAAACTGCAAGTCTTGTCATCTGATTAACATGTATAAAATCAACACATATTCACTAAGGTACATATATTTCTGGACTATGCCAACCATAGAACAATTTCACTCTATCAAATGTATTGTCATACCTTCAATACATTATCATGGTTTTTGAATAAATTTTGTAATTGATCAATATTTGGCTACTTGCTAGAATTTTGACAGCAGTATTTTAAATGAATAAAGAAAATACATATAGCTTTATTATTTTGATGTTGCATTTTGAATCAATTTCAGGCAAAGACAAAATGTAGTCATTATAATATTAAACTTGCAGTCATTGATATATTAAACTAACTTGCTTCACATAGTATTCAGGAAGAAAAGCTCAGATCCAGCTCATTCCAAATGTTCTTCTGGGTGACTTGAAATAATCCCATTAATCTTGGTCACAGTATTGGAGTATCCACTGATTTATCTACTACTCTAAAGTTATTTTGGAAATGTATAGAGTTACTCAATCAAACCTACAAAATAAAGGGTATTAATAGAAAGTGCATGTTAGCTTTATTTGAATAATGTGACTTCCCTAAGATACAATACAGATCAATGGCATTTAAAAATTCCACCAACTAACAAATTTCTCAAACATGTTAAGTCTTGTCCAGACTCAGAATTACTTCATATATGTGACTACGTCACTACCCTCATTTGTTTGTATTCCTATCTTAATATTTTCTAAAATAGGTAATGAGGCATATAGTTGTAATTTTATGATTAAGTATGTTGTTGGACCCAGGACAGTCCTGTCACAATACACCCAGAACAAGCATACAGAAAAACTCATAAAGAAATTTCATATAAGTCTGTGTTGCATTGATCCCTTTAACAATGCAGGGAATATTTACCACTTCCTTCAGCATAGTCTTGAAAACAATGTCAACACTTAGCTAGATGGAACACAAAAAGGAAGGGAGATAAGAGGGAAGAAGGGCAGAAACTTGTCAACAAAAATAGATTTTATTTCTCCCAAATGGCCCTCTTCTTACAAACAAAGGAGGAGGAAAACAGGGATCTGTCAGAAGTTAAACTACCAATAAAGGAAGTGTCTGCCTTTGATACCCACCCCTCCCCATTCAGCATTTGGGAATCCTGGATATGACCTGACACAACTTTGTGACCAGAGTGTGAATCCAAGGCTTCTTAAAGCAATGAAGAAAATCCTTAAAAATGTTTTTCTGTACCCTTTATGAAATGCCAGTTTCTGCATAACCATATACCATTTTCTATTTTATTACTACCAGACTAAAACATGGCTGATGAACTATGCAAGAGAACAAAACACAGAGAAAAAATTTACATTTTTCTAAAATTGACCTAATCGATTAGATGTTAAATTCATGGCACCACCAGTGGTCATTCTTCCAGCTATAATTGTTTCCTTTTGGTTTTTGTGGGCAGAATTCTAACCATTTGGCTGCCTTAGACTCCTGGGTAGAAAATTTGAAGGGCTTTGATAATGTTACCGAAAGCCTAGACTGGCCTTTCATTATAAAGAATTTTAAATATATTTATCAAGATTATAAATAGCAAAGTCTCAAGTTTTAATCATTTTCTTACCAAACAGGGCAAATAACATTCACTGTTGATTAAAAGAGTGATAATGGGTGCATTCTCCTCTTTTCCATAGAGAGAAGTAACAAGGTATCACAGCTATTGTGTGCCATTGATAAACTTGCCACCCTCAGTCTTTTCTCTTAGAATTTTGAGGGTATCAGCAGTAATCCATCAGTACAACCCTGACTGTGTCTGTCTTCTGTTGTGTGGAGATAGGCAAAGAAAGAAAATTGTGAGTGTTTTAGACAAGAAGCAAATTCTACAATCTCCCAGTTGTCAGTATGAAAAATAGGTGTGGATAGCAAGAACTGACCCTTTCAGGCTTCATGACAAAGCACTTGTTCTTCTGTCAAGTCACATAGTTATTAACAAAAGATCCTAATATATCAGAAAGCATCACAGCCAGGAAGAGCTTTAGCCTAGGTGACTCCAAGTCCAATGAGTGAGTGGTAAGAGATGAGGTGTTTCAGTAAAATGACAACTTGTTTTGTTGACACATAAGAATGTCTACATCTTCTCAGCCTCAAAATGACAATCTCTCATCAAACGTTTCTTCTCAGTACAACAGCACAGCAAGAATGGTCTGGCATGGAAGATCAAAAAAGGCCAGCATGAGCCCAGCCAACAGCACCCTTGGTAAAAATTAAGATATGCTACAGATTATGCATTTCAAGGTATTCTGTTCTCCGTGCTCTGGAGATGACTCAGTGAGTAAAGGTGCTTACTATGAATGCTTGAAGATGTTTGAATAAAATTCTCAGTACCAAAGTAAAAGCATGGCATGGCTATCCATGCTTATAACTTCCAGGACAGAGCCAGAAAGATTGTCTTTTCTTTCGCTAACCAGCCAAGCATAAATAGTCACTTCTGGTGCTGTGAGACCCCTTTTCAGGGCAATAATGCAGGTACAGCTAGAGGATTGCCATGTCCTGCTATGGTGTTTGCATCACAGATACACACACTTTACACACACAGGTACACATCACAGATACACACATAGGCATGCATGTGACAGACATATTGCTTTAAAGACTCTTCAGCATTCTTGTCAAATATGAACTCACTCTCTTAGCTAGAGTTTTTACTACTGTGAAGAGATGCCACGACTAGGGCAACTCTTTTAAAGAAAAATATTTGATTGGGGTTGACTTACAGTTTAGAGGGTTAATCCATTTTTGCTATGGTGAGAGGCATAGCATATGCAGACAGACATGCTACTGGTGAAGTACCTGAGAGTTCTAGATGGTATTGACAGGCAGCAGAAAGAAACAATGACTCCTGTCCTGGCTTAATCATCTGAAAATTCAAAGCCTGCTCCCAGTGACATATTTCCTCCAACAAGGGCACACCTACTCCAACTAGGCATCAACTTTTAATAATGCCACTTCATAGTGAAACAGCATCCCAAGACAGAAGTCTATGGGGGCCATACCTATTCAAACCACACTCATTGATTATTGGGTACAACAAAGTTACTATGAACTGGAGATATCCTCTCCAATAAACCAATATTTTAACATGGCTAAGAGTAAGAAATTAGTCTTTAAGATTAAATTTACATTAAGATATTCACATTAAATTAAAATGTAAATAATATAATCTGTATCTATGAAAACATAAGTTGTATTTTTGCCACACATATATTAAAATATCTTGTGGTCCTTTTCCAGTGCTATGTTTGGCTATGCCTGTGACTTCTACAAATGAAGAATAAAACACTTTATTTGTATTTGTCTTTTTCATATTCTATAAAAATAAGATATGTTATGCTATAATGCTTAATAATATGTATACTCTTTCTCTCTGTATTAGGTTTTTCTTTACTTATTAATCTTTTCTCAAGCCTCTTTTAGAAAATGAGTGTTATATCTATATCTATATACATTTGTTTACAAAAATATATTTACATGTGTGGGTTTTTAATCACTATAGTCTTATTAGCCAAGGGGTCAATAATTAGTATTACACAGTTGAGATTGCTCCTTAGTTTTTCATCTTACTTTTCTACTGACCAAGTGTAACAATGCTTAGTAAATATACTTTTGTCTTCTGGAAATTTCTATTTTTCATATAGTTCCAAAAATAAAAGAAAGGCTCAAAATCTATAAAAATTAAGTGATATAAGTAGTTTTACAGTACTTTAATTTCTTTAGATAGTTATTTCTAACTAAATTTTCAATTGTAAAAATGACTAAGTATATATTTGGTATAAAAATGTCAACAGAGCATAGATATTGGTCTATTGTGTACATGGAAACTATTAAAACATACAGATATGTGTTAGTTTTAACTTTTAATTGGTTAACAGTTTTTATTTCCATAATATCCTTTTTTTCATTTTGCCATTTTTGTTTTGAAACTATTAAATGATTTTACAAATGGATCTCTTGGTAAACTCAATCCATTTTCTCCCAGAACATGAATCAAACACATTTTAGTATTCTCTTTCATTACTGGTTGATATTTCTAGATAATAAATTTCAACAGATGTAATAAAAATAAAAGCAACATTCTCAATGATACATCGTGTATATATACAGATATTTTAGTTTGTATTTTTTTTAAATAAAGGTGGTTATCAGATGCTGACTTATTTGAAAACTTACACAGTCTCATAGATGACAAATAAGTGCATATTGTCAGCGCACATTTTTATTCCCCAAACACACTGTTCATTTGTTTCTATCATTACAAGTACAAAGTGAGCAAATCAAGATTGAAATCTGCTTCACAGTGGTCAGTGACTAATATGACTATTATTATTGGACTATAAATTCAGTTTTAAAGGTTGTACATTTCACTCACCACAATGTCCTAGATAACACTACTATCTCAGATCTTTCTGACGTCTGTATGTATTTGCATATTGTTCCAATGTCTATAACAACATGAGTAATTATGCAAAGTGGAGCATATCTAAGAACCATGGACAACATAAGACAACAAAAATATCCATTGAGATACCTGATTAAAAAGGAAAGTGTGTTCACACTGTATGGCTAACTATTCAGGGCTATTTCAATTCTCTCTTCTTGAATGTCGGTGATACTGATCACCTACCTGTAGGTGTGCTATTTATAGTTCATCTCATGTATCTATTAAATTATCTCATTGGTTCATTTTTTTCCGCCTTTTAAAAATTGGATATACTCTGTATTTTCATTTCAGATGTTATCCCTTTCCCACAAGTCAATCTCCCTTCCCACTCCTATTGCCTCCATGAAGGTGCTTCTTCCAACTTTATTCTCACACCTCAGCACCAGTGGCTTTCCACTACACTGGGAAGATGAGCCTTCACTGAACCAAAGGCTTCTCCTCCCACTGATGTCAGAAAATGCTATACTTTGTTGCATATGCATCTCCGGTCATGGATTGTTCCATGCAAAGTCATTGGTTGGTGTTTTAGTCCCTGAGAGCTATGGTGGGTTTGGTTAGTTGATAATTTTGTTCATCCCATGGGGTTGCAGACCCTTTCAACTCCTTCAGTACGTTTTCTAGTTCCTTCACTGGGGTCCTCATGTTCAGTCTGATGGTTAGTAGCATGCATTCTTTGTATAAATATGGCTCTGGCTGAGCCTCTAGGGAGGCATCCATATCAGGTTCTTGCAAGTAAGCACTACTTGGCATCAGCAATAGTGCTTGGGTTTATTGGGTGGATATGGGATGTATCCACAGGGGAGGCAGTGTCTGGAACATCTTTTCTCCAATCCCTACTCCTCTGTTTGTCTCTTTAATTCCCCCGATGAATGTTTGTTCTTCCTTCTAAGACAGACTGAGGCATCCTCCTTCTGGCCTTCCTTCTCTTTGAGATTCCTAGGTTCTGTGAATGGTTTCTTTGGTATTCTGAGCTTTTTTGGCTAGTATCTGCTTATAAGTGAGTTTATACAGTGGCTGTTCTTTTGTGACTGGGTTACTTCACTTGGAATGATAGCCTCAAGTTCTATCCATTTGCCTAGGAATTTTATGAAGTTATTGCTTAATAGCTGAGTTGTACTCCATTGTGTATATGTACCAATTCCTGTGTGTGTGTGTGTGTGTGTGTGTGTGTGTGTGTATGTGTGTGTGTGTGTGAATTTAATTTTGATTCCACTTACCATGATAATGGTTGGGCTTGTAGTAAATTAATTTTATTATGTTGATATAAACCCACTTTTAGTCATGAAGCCATGTTTAATTCTGGCAAAGGTTTTTTTTCCTATTTGTATTGAGAGTTGCTGTTTCTGTCCTTATACCTGTATGCTGTAGTTACATTTATTAAATAAAAATTTTCTTTGTCTTTGATTTGAATTCTACCTGATCTTAATGGTTTTCTTGAATTGTCTTTGCAAGTATTTTATTGGATATTTTATTTATTCACGTTTTCCTTATGCTTACCCCTTATCTCACCCACAACCCTGCTTCTATAACAGTGCTCCCTAACTCATTCACCCACCCATCTAACCACTCCCACCATACTGTCCTAGCATTTCCCTATGGTGGGATATGAAGCCTTCTCAGGACCAAGGACCTTTCCTCGCACTGATGCCTGAAGATGCTACACATGTGACTGGAGCCATGGGTTTCTCCATGTATACTCTGGTTGGTGGCTTAATCCCTGGGAGCTCTGGGGTTCTGGTTGGTGGATATAGTTGTTCTTCCTGTGGGGTTGCAAATCTCTTCAGCTCTTTCAGTCCATTCCTCTAACTCCTTCATGTGGTCTCTGTTCTCAGTAAAATGGCTTTCTGTGAGCATCTGCATATGTATAAGTAAGACTCTGACAGAGTCTCTCAGGAAACATTCATATCAGGCTCCTGTCAGCAAGCACTTCTTGGCATCTGGAATATTGTCTGGGTTTGGTGGCTGCATGTGGTATGAATCGCCAGGTGGGGTAGTCTCTGGATGTCCTTTCCTTCAATCTCTGCATCACTCTTTGTCCCTATACTTCCTTTAGACAGGAACAATTCTGGGATAAATTCTTTTGAGAAGGATATTGAAATTTTTGAGGTCACCTAATTATACTATCATATCATCTGCAAATGGTGATATTTTGACTTTTTCCTTTACAATTTGTATCCCTTTGACCTCTTTTTGCTGTCTGATTGCTCTGGCTAGTACTTCCAGTACTATATTAAATATGTATGGAGAGAGTGGGAGCCTTGTCTAATCTCTGATTTTAGTGAAAGCCAGGTACACTGAAACTAATAGAACAAAAAGTGAGGAAGAGCTTAGAACACATAGGCACAGGGGAAGTCTTCCCGAACAGAACAACAGTGGCTTCTGCTCTAAGATCAAGAATTGACAAATGAGACCTCACAAAATTGCAAAGGTTCTGTAAGGCAAAGGACACTGTCAAAAAACCGAACAGCAGATTGGGAAATATTTTTACCAATACTATATCTGATATCTGTATCCAATATATACAAAGAACTCAAGATGTTAAACTCTAGAGAATCAAATAATCCTATGAAAAATGGGGCATAGAGCTAAACAAATAATTATCAACAAAGGAATATTGAATAACTGAGAAGCACATAAAGAAATGCTCAACATCTTTAATCATCAGGAAAATGCAAATCAAAACTACCCTAAGATTCTACCTCACACCAGTCAGAATGGCTAAGATCAAAAACTCAGGTGACAGCAGAAGCTGTCAAGGATGTGGAGAAATAGGAACACTCCTCCATTTTTGGTGGGATTGCAAGCTGGTACAACCACTCTGGAAATCAGTCTAGCAGTTCCGAAAAGAATTGGACACAGTCCTACTTGAGGATCCAACTATACCACTCCTGAGCATATACCCAAAAGTAGCTCCAACATCTAAAAAGAACACATGCTCTACCATGTTCATAGCAGCATTATTTATAATAGCCAGAAGCTGGAAAGAACCCAGATGTTCAACAGAAGAATAGATATAGAAATCACACACACACACACACACACACACACACACACACACACTCACTCTATCTATGATACTGTTTATTATAGTACTTGATCTCTTACCTAGGGCAAAAGAACAAGAGAAGCAGATGAAGGATGAAGATACAGAAAGGAAAGGAAGAAGTCAAAATATCCTTACTCAAAGATGGCATGATTCTATACATAAAAGTCTTTAAATACCCCACCAAGATAATCCTGCAGCAGATAAACACATTCAGCAGAGTAGCAGTACAAAAGCATAACAAAATTCACTAGCCTCCATATATAAAAGAATAATATAGAGAAAGATACAAAGGAACAATTCCACTAAGAATAGTTTTATTAAAATAACTTAGACTAAAACAAATCAAGAAAGTCAAATATTTGTATAATAAAAACTTTAAGACACCAAAGAATGAAAACAAGATGCAGGAAGGTAGGGAGATCTCCAATACTTGTGTTTTGGTAGGATTAATATAATTATACTCTAAAAAAGCAATATACAAATTTCAGTACAATTCTCCTCAAAAATTTCATTTTAATTCTTTATAAAAATTAAAAAGTATCGTAAAATTCATCTGAAAACACAGAAATATCAAGACCACCATGAACAATAGAGCACTGTTGCCATTCCTGATAAAGACCTGACAAATTACTCAGAAAAAATAAAGATATTGTTCAACTCCAGGTTTATTCTAAGGCATTTTTCAATTCTGAGAACATACAGGAATGTAGCTATTTAGAACCCTTCACAGAAATAAGCTACTCTTAAGAGATAAAGTAACAAGCAACTATGGTTAGAAATCTCTAGGAGATATTGCTGGGATAAATTCAAGATAAGAATGTCACAGGGAATTGAAGAAATTTTCATGTACATTATAGAGATCTTAAATAGTACAAGGGACCAACTTAGAAGCTTATGTTGAGAAGTAAACATACAGCTATTAATTGAATACCCCAGAAACAACTCACAGAACATATGAATCTCAAGAAAAACAAAGGTCAAAAAAAAAAAGAAAGAAAGAAAGGAAGAAAGAAAAAAAAGAAAGAAAGCCTCAGTCCTTCTTAGGAAAAAAAAAAAAAATGTATAGTACCCTCTCAGAGGGTGGTACACCTGGACCTTAAATCACTAATAATCCAAGAACTAAGAATATAGCCTTGTGGCAATTTTTAATATTCAAAGATTATCTGCTTAATCTGTACTCACCAAGAAACTGTTTCCATGTTACATTCTGTCCTACATGTACTTTATGTTTATGGTAACTAGTAGGATTTCAATGCATGTTATCAAACCTCTAAAAGAATAAAGTACTGACAAAAATATTCATATAGTCTTATGCCAAAATGTCTTTAAAAATCTGTATATGTATTCTTCTCTTTTAAAATAAAGTTGTAAGAGAGAAAGGAAAAGAAAAGAAAATAGAATGTATTTTATTGGCAGAAAAAATGCAAAAATCCTGGATGAATGTTTCACAACTATTGTCCAATTACGCAGAGGCAGAGGCAGAGGCAGAGGCAGAGGCAGAGGCAGAGGCAGAAGCAGAGGCAGAGGCAGAGGCAGAGGCAGAGGAAGCAGAGGAGGCAGAGGAGGCAGAAGCAATCACTGGAAGTACAAGGCCAGTCTGGTCTACAGAGCTGGTTTCTGGGCAATCACAACTGTATAGCAAGATTCTGAGTCAAAACAAAAAAAAAATGAAAAGATAAAAATAAAACAGCCAAACAAAAATATTTGACTATGATGATACAATATCAGAAAGTGGCAGCAAACATGCAGAAAATATTACTCAGGGACAGTAGACTGAGGACTGTATAGAATTCAGAGCTGGGTTCTATGAAATTTTTGGATTCTTTGAAGATTATGAAATTCAATGAGCTAATATCACAATTTCTATAGAAATGTAAATTAACAAAAATTTATGTAGTGAATTCTACATAAAATAGAAGACTCCTATTCAAAGATGTCAAAACCCATCTTTAACCCATGCTTTAATACTAATTAGGCATGGAATTGGCCTAACCAACTAACTGTAGGACAGATTAAATATCAGAAATGGCCTCAAAGAGAGATGGTCACCCGACTTACATTGGAGCTGTCTTTTTGGTATAAGTGAAAGATCTCAATTGAATATTCATATGGTTAAAACCTGAATTTCTGACTGAATAGCATTTCATGCTCACATTGATCCCAGAGGGGTTAAAGTAAAAATCAAAAGATTAAAAGGTTAAAAAGCATAGCTTTAAAAAAAAGTAGCAACAATTAAAGTGAAAAAAGCCACAAATCTGAAAGCAAGTCTGTCAGAAAGAGGTATATAGAAGGGTTTGGAGGAAGGAAATGGAAAAGAATGGTTTAATTACATTGTAATCTCACAAAATAAAAAGTTAATTATATTTGAAAGAAAAAAAATGGGTCCATCCATTGGAGCATGGAAATATGGCCAGTGGCCATATACTCCAAAAAAGTAATTTTCTTTTTCCCAATCAACTAGCATTAAAAGACTGAATGGAATATATAGAAAGACATATGAATTAAGTCAGGAGAAATCTTAAAGGAGAAACAGGGGAAATTTGGGAAATGAATGGGAGGGAGATATGAAAATCTGACCACAATTGAATATACTAAATTCTCAGAAATAAAGAAAAACTTAAAAGCAAGAGACTGATTTCATGAACAGAAGACACAAAAATCTTTCTTAACGTTATATAGGATACAGAAATGACAAAGAATAACATTTGATATGAAGGTAATATTCTGTGAGAAATCTCAACAAAGAAGACAGCAAAGTAAATGTTTCTTCTATGTAAAATTGCCTATCTGAAGGATTACTCAGATTCAGGATATATAAAAACAACTCTTTATAAACTAATAGATTATTGTACCATTATCTTCTCACTAATATTATCAATAAATTATTTTAAGTTAATACCAAAGTTAAAACAGTTTTGAGTGCCACTCACAAAAGAAAATGTCTTAGTGGGGAAGACATGGTGAAAGATAATCCAAGGAGTTAAATAAGACAGAAAAATTAAAATTACTCCAGGTCGTTTTTATGTTCCCCAGAATATCTAAAGCACATGTTGACCAAACCCAAGTTCAGGCTAGGATGTAGGGCAGTGAGAATATTTGTGCTTTTCTGGTTGGAATATAAATTGGCAGAAACTACTTGAAAAGAATTCCAGGCAGTCTGTGTCTGTACAAAGCATGCTCTCTCACCCAGAGAATCTACATCCGAGTCAAATATAATAAGAAAATTGAAACAAATATTTTCACAGTCATATAGATAAGCCATCAAGGCAATCCTCACCAAATTAATAACAAGCAAAAGGAGAAATATTTAAGTTACAGTATCATTCCATTTTATAGATTTTTAAAATTTACAGAGCTGATATACAGTGTTAGAATTCATGAGTAAGGTCATTTTTGGAGCTTGAGAAACACTATCTTTATTGTCTTGATGTGGAGTTCAGCACACTCAGTTACACAAACCATCATCCCATATAAGCAAGCTGTGCCCTTCCCAATAACCAATTATTTATTCAACAAAATTTACAGAAAGAACACAAATGTAGTTTTGAATAGACTTAAGGTTCTTGCAAGGTACTTAGAAATTTGGTGAAATTTCTTTTGTAATTATTCAAAATATGGACTTCTTTGATCAATTAAGCCATTGTGATCCAGTCTCAAACCCATAAGTAACTGTACTGAAATGCTGACTATTGACTTGTTCTGAACACAGTGTTATCTGCTAACATCTCAAGTTGATTTGTTTTTTCTTTCCCATTTCGTCATGGTTTGTTGCTGTAAATATAAAATAAGTGTCTTATTCTTTTCTGGGTTCCAGTGGTGTCACTCTATGGGACACCTCTCTAGTTTGGAGCTGAGCACAAATTCTCTGTCACATGGATGGTCCGCAAGCCACTCTCCACATGGTTCCCTTCCCAGGCAGTTCACTCCTCCCACCTTGTTGCTTCTGTTCCGGGTGGATAAGACCAGCTTGGTTCTTTACCCCTCCACTGGGCACAAATATGACTCCAAAGCCCAGTAGCTTTTCATGCAGGTTTATATATTAAATTCTCAATCCAAAAACTGCCTACATAGTTAACTTACATCCAATGGAAAAGATACAAACTACCCTTCTATATGATATTCAAAGACCTATAAAAACCACTAAAAATATTCACACCTACCTATCATCAATTAAGATCACCTGGATCTAGATTCTTCTCGAGCTCCATCCTGATCCAACCCAGAATCTCTCTTCTGCCTCCTGCCTCTACTTCTGCTCCTTGACATTTCCCCACCCATCTCTCCTATTCAATAATGTATTGCATTAAGATGGATCTACAATGGTTTCTAATAATTCTGTGGGCGAAATCCTCAAACATGATAGCCTTCTAAAACATGCATGATTAATAACCAGTGCATATTTAAAACAAAATGGTTCTTTTCCTAGTATGTTGACTTGTAGTGTTAAGTGTCAGTGAGTTGTACCATTGTGGAATATTTAAAAATTATTATTTTCCCTTTGTATAATGCAATAAAATTGTCATTCCTTTGACAAATGTAACAAACTTCTTACAGAGGAACTCATCTACTTTCATTTTTGACAGATTTTCTATTATACTTAACATTAGGACAAGACCTTGCATTGAAAATGTCCTCCTAGTGTTTTTAGTGACAATAGCTTATCCATGTCTCTTGACAGAAAATCTAAAAGCCTGTAGATTGTATGGTAATTATGTTTGAAGAATATTAAGGCAATATGAGGACACAGTGAAACTGTTCCTTTTACTAGTAGTAAAGACAATTTTATTAGGGGACACACCTTCCTTCATTTTTACCTTACAATTATTACCCACAAAGATCAAGCATAATACAGGTTATGTTAAATTATTTACTGTTTCTTAAACTGAGGGAATTTTCCCTGCAACTCTATTATGTTAACGTATAAAAGACCTTGTTAGGAAAAAGAGTGAAAAAAATTGTGACTGAAACTATGTCATTCTTTTAAACTATCCTTCCAAATGGGGAATTCTTTATTCATTCCTGTGTTTTCATCTTTAAAAAAGAATTATTCCTGGGAGCCTGCTTCATTCAGGAATTAATGCAGGTGACCTTAGTAGAAATGCCCAAGATATGGAACCTGAAAAGTCTACCTCTGGAGCCAGACAGGACCTCCAGTAGGCACACTGAGCAACCTATAAAGCATTTCATCCAAAATTGATACTGTCTAAAAGAAATGCAATGACAAATATGGAACAGAGAATGAAAGGATGGCCAACCAGTGACTAGTCCATTTTGAAATTCATCCCATGTGCAGGCACCAATAACTCATACTATTAATGATGCTATGTTGTGCTGGAAGACAGTAGCCTAGCATAGCAGCCTTCTGAGAGGCTTTACTCAGCAACTGACTAAGACAGAAGCAAATACCCACAGACAAGCATAGGATGATCAGGGACCCCTGTAGAAGAGTCAGGGGAAAGTTTGGAGGCCCTCAAGGAGATGCCAATACCACAGAAAGATCAACATTGACAACTAATCTAGACTCTTGGGAGCTCCCAGACTGAAGCACCAACCAAAGAGCATACCTGTGCTGGTCTGAGGCATATGTATGATCTTAGTGGGAGAAGATGTCTCTAATTCTGCAGAGACTTGATACACTGGGATGGGGTTTGGGGGAGAGATGCCCTCTCAGAGGCAAGGATGAAAGGGTTTAGGGGAGGAGCAATAAGAGGGGGGACCATGCAGAGGGGCAACATTTGGTATGTACATAGATAAATAAATAAGTTTTAAAAAATAATTATTTACCTAAAATATTCAAGCAATACCTCTTGGGACACATCTTTGCTCTAAACATCTTCCAAGGCACTTATATTGAAGGGAAAAACAAATGAAACCAACCAAATATATAAACAAACAAGTAAGTACCCAGAGAGATGAATCAGCAGGTAATAGCACTTACCCCAAACCTAACAGCCTGAGTTTGATTCCTGATTCCTATGTGGTAGAAGGAGAAAACTGACTCTTGCAATTTTTCTCTGAAATCTGCACCTGGTCTATATACATAGAAGATCTTTCTCCCTCTCCCTTTCTTTCTCCTTCTTCATCTCCTTCTCACTCTCCCTTTGCCTCTTTCTTCCTCTTCCTCCCCTCCCCCCTTCCCTCTCTCCTCTCATTCACACAGAATCAATCAATACTGTAATAACATATTGTGGGGGTTTTTGTCATTTTTTTGTTTTATTCTTTTTCAATTTTATTGGATATTCTCTGTATTTACATTTCAAATGTTAAAACCTCCCCTCCTCCTCTCTTTCCTCCCCCTCAACTTGCTTCCATGAAGTTTCTCCCTCTCCCAATCACTCTCTCCACCTCAGTGCCTTGGCTGTTTCATGATGTCTTTCTTCCCAAGAGGTTTCAAGCCTTTCATCTCTTTAAGTCCTTTCTCTAGCTCTTTTATTGGTGTCTCTGTGTTCAGTGTGATGCTTAGCTGCAAGCATCCTCATCTGTATCTATATGGCTCTGGGAGAACCTCTGAGATGTCCATATCCGGTTCCTGAGAGTAAACACTTCTGGAAATCAGCAATAGTCCTTGGGTTTGGTGGCTGCATATGGGGGTGGTTCTCCAGGTGAGGCAGTCTCTGTAGATCTTTTCTTCAATCCCTGATGCTTTATTTGACCATTTATTCCCTTCCCTGTTTCATTCTCCCTTCTAAGAAGGTATCTAAACATACTGGTCTTATTTTGATCTTCATAAGTTCTGTGGATAGTTTCTTGGGTATTCTGAGCTTTCTTCTTCTTTTTTCTTTTCTTTTTCTTTCTTTCTTTCTTTCTTTCTTTCTTTCTTTCTTTTTTCTTTTGAGGATGGTAGTATCCACTTATAAGTGAGTGCAAACCATGGATACTCTTTTGTGACTGGGATACCTCACTCAGGATGATAGCTTTATGTTCCATCTATTTGCCTAGGAATTTCATAAAGTCATTGTTTTTAATAGCTGAGTAGTACTCCATTGTGCATATGTACCACGAGTTCTGTATCCATTTCTCTTTTGAAAGATATCTGGGTATATTCCCATTTCTGGCTATTATAAATAAGGCTGCTATGAACATTGTTGAAGTGTCCTTGTTAGGTGCTGGAGCTACTTTTGGGTATATGCCCAGGAATGGTCACTTTAGAGAAGGAGCCATGAGGTTCTGAGGAGAAGGTATATTCTTCTGTTTTAGGATGAAATATTCTATAGATGTCTATTAAATCCATTTGGTTCATAACTTCTGTTAGTTTCACTCTTTCTGTTCATTTTCTGCATCCATGACCTGACCATTGATGAGAGTGTGGTGTTGAAGTCTTCCGCTATTATTGTTTGTGGTATAATATATGCTCTGAGATTTAGTAGATTTTCTTTTACAATTGTAGTTGCTCTTGTATTTGGAGCATACATGTTCAGGATTGAGAGTTCTTGGTAGATTTTCCTTTGATGAGTATAAAGTGTCTTTCCTTTTTTTTTTTTTTTTTTTTTTTTTTTTTTTTTTTTTTTTTTTTGGATGACTTTTGGTTGAAAATCTATTTTACTCAATATTAGGATGTCTACTCCAGGTTGTTTCTTGGGACCATTTTCTTGGAAAGCTTTTTTCCAACCTTCTACTCTGAGGTAGTGCCTGTCTTTTTTGTGAATTTCCTATATGCAGCAAAATGCTGGATTCTCTTTTTGTATCCAGGCTGATAGTCTATGTCTTTTTATTGGAGAATTGAATCCACTGATGTTAACAGATATTAAGGATATTAGTGATTGTTGTTTTTTTGCTATTTTTGTTGTTAGAGGTAGATTTATGTTTGTGTGCTTTTCTTCCTTGGTGTTTGCTGCAAGAGAATTAGTTTCTTGATTTTCCTGTGGTAAAGTTTCCCCTTCTGTTGAGTTTTCCATTTATTATCTTTTGTATGGCTAGATTTGTGCACAGATGTTGTATAAATTTGTTTTTGTCCTGGAATATCTTGGTTTCTTCATTTATGGTGAATGAGAGTTTTGCTGGATATAGTAACCTGGGCTAGAACTTGTGTTCTCTTATGGTCTGTATGATGTCTGTTCAGGATCTTCTAGCTTTCGTAGACTCTGTTGAAAAGTCTGGTGTAATTCCGATTGGTCTGCCTTTACATGTTAGCTGTCATTTTTCTTTTACTGCTTTTAGTATTCTTTATTTGTTTTGAGAGTTTGTTGTTTTGACTATTATGTGTCCAGAAGAATTTCTTTTCTGGTCCAGTCTATTTGGGGTTCTGAAGGTTTCTTGTATGTTTGTCGTCACACCTGAGAGTTCTAGAACAAAAAGAAGCAAACTCACCCAAGAGGAGTAGAAGTTAGGAAATAATCAAACTCAGGACTGAAAACAACCAAGTAGAAACAGAAAAGAACAATACAAAGAATCAACAAAACCAAAAGCCAGTTCTTTGAGAGAATCAACAAATCCCTTAGCCAAACTAATTAAAGGGCCTAGAGGAAGTATCCAAATTCACAAAATCAGAAATGAAAAGGGAGACATAACAACAGAACCTGAGGAAATTAAAAAAAATAATCAAATCTTATCACAAAAGCCCATCCTCAACCAAACTGTAAAATCTAGATGAAATACATAGTTTTCTAGACAAAGACCACATACCAAAGTTAAATCAAGAGCAGGTAAACTATAGGCCTATACCCTATAAAGAAATAGAAGAAGTTATTAAAAACCTCCCAACTGAAAGAAGCCCAGGGCCAAATAGATTTAGTTCAGAATTCTACCAGACTGTCAAAGAAGACCTGACACCAATATTCCTCAAACTATTCTATAAAAGCAGAACAGAACAAATATTCCCTATTTCATTCTATGAAGCTATAATTTTTTGAAATCTATCCTACAAAAGGAACCAATCACAAAAGAGAACTTCAGACCAATCTCACTTATGAATATCCATACAAAAATATTCAATAAAATTCTTGCTAATTGAATCCAACAAAACATCAAAACCATCATTCACCATGATCAAGTAGGCTTCATCCCAGGGATGCAAGGTTGGATCAATATATAAAAATCCATCAACATAATCTAGTACATAAAAATTCGCAAAGAAAAAACTAACATGAACATCAACTTTGATGACAAAAAAGCATTTGACAAAATCCAACACCTTTCATGTTAAGAGTATTGGAGAGATCAGGAATCCAAGGCACATACTTACACATAATAAAAGCAGTTTACTGTAAAACAACAGTAAATTCCATATTCAATGGAGTGATACTTAAACCAATCCCATTAAAATATGGAATAAAACAAGGATGCCCATTCTCCCCATGTCTATTCAATATAGTATGTGGAGTGCTAGTTAGAACAACAAGACAACAAAAAGAGATCAAGGGGATACAAACTGGAAAAGAAAAAAATAAAGTAATCACAATTTGCAGATGATATCATAGTATACATCAGCAACCCCAAGCATTATGCCAGAAAACTCCAGCTGATAAGCAACTCTAGCAAAATGGCCGCATATAAGATTAACTCAAATAAATCAGTAACCTTCCTTTATACAAATGATAAACAGGCTGAGAAAGAAATTGAGGAGACAACTACCTTCAGGATAGTCACAAATAATATAAAATATCTTGGTATAACACTAACCAAACAAGTGAAAGATCTGGATAAAAATAATTTTAAGTCTCTCAAGAGAGGAACTGAGGAAGACTCCCATACTCATGGACTGGCAGAATTAACATTGCAAAAATGACCATACTACCAAAAAAGATCTAGAGATTAAATGCAACCCCCCTCCATATTCAAACAAAACTCTTCAAAGACAAGGAAAGAACAATTCTCAAATTCATCTGGGAAGAAAAAAAAAAAAAAAACAAAATAGTGAAAACAATTCTCAACAATAAAAGTACAGCTGGGAAATCACCATCTCTAATCTCAAGCTTTACTGCAGAGCAACAGTGATAAAAACCGAATGGTGTTGGTACAGAGACAGACAGGTTGATCAATGAAATAGAACTGAAGACCCAGAAATAAAACCACAAACACTAGATCTTTGACAAAAATGCCAAAAATATGCAATAGAAAAAAGAAAGCATCTTCAATAAATGGCATTGGTCTAATTGACTGTCTGTATGTAGAAAAATGAAAATATATCACCTTGCACAAAACTCAAGTCCAAGTGGACCAAAGCCTTAAAAATAAAATCAGATACACTGAATCTGATAGAAGAAAAAGTAAGAAAGAGCCTTGAATTCACTGGCACAGGGGGAAATTTCTTAAGCAGAACTCTAATGACTCATGTTCAAAGATCAAGAATAGATAAATGGGACCTCATGAAACTGGAAAGCTTCTTTTAGGCAAAGATCATAGTCAATAAGACAAATCAGAAACTTACAGACTGGGAACAAATCTTCACTAATCCCAAATCCGATTGATGGCTACTAACCAAAATATATAAAGAGCTCAAGAAGCTAACTACCCAAATACTAAAAAAACCCGATAAAAAATGGTGTAGAGACCTAAACTGAGAATTTACAACAGAAGACCTTGAATGTCTGAGAAGCACCTAAAGAAATGCTCATAGTCTTTAGTGATCAGAGAAATGCAAATCAAAATGACCCTGAGATTCCACTTTAAACCAATCAGAATAGCTAAGATCAAAACCTCAAGTGATAACACATGTTGGAGAGGATGTGGAGAAAAAGGATTGTAAACAAATACAGCCACTCTGAAAATCAATTTGGAGGTTCCTCAAAAAATTGGAAAAAGATCTACATAAAGACCTAGCAATATCACTCTTGGGAATATACCCAAAAGATCCCCTACCATACACAGGCACACATGTTCAGTATGTTTAGAGCAGTCTTATTTGTGATAGTCAGAATCTGGAAACAACCCAGATGTCCCATGACAGAAAAATGGATACAGAAAATGTGGTTCATTCACACAATGGAATAATACTCAGCCTTTAAGAAGGATATCTTGAGTTTTGCAGGCAAATGATTGGAACTAGAAAATATCATCATGAGTTAGGTAACTTAGTCACTAAAGGACATGCATGGTATGTACTCTCTAATATGTGGATATTAATCACCCCCCCCCCAAAAGTGTACAGAATACCCATGATATAGTCCACAGAACTCAAAATGGTCAACAAGCTAAATGGCCTAGTAAAGATACCTTAGTCCCACTTGCGATGGAGAAGAAAGCAACCACGGGGGGGGGGGAGGGACCTAGGAGGAAAAGGAGATGTGGGAGGGGGCATGATCTGATATTGGGTGGGGGAAAAGGATTGAAACCCTGAGGGCCTGTCGAAAGAATGAAAGCAGGAGACCTCGGAGGTAAGATGTTGGGAAGATCCTCCTGAATGTACCAGATACCTGGGAGGTAAGAGACCCTCAGGACTCAAGGGTAAGAGACCCTAGATGAAATGGCCTACAGTGGGGAAAGGGAACTTGTACAGCCCACCTCCAGCAGAAAGACTGGACATCATGTGAGTTGCTATTCCACAGTCAAAACTCTAACTCATAATTGTTCCTGTAAAAAAAAAAAAACTGCAGGGATGGAAATGGAGAATAGTCCAGAGAAAGGTCCAAAAGGGGAATTCAGCTCACGGGGAGGCTCCAAGGCCTGGCATCATTACTGAGGCTCTGGAGGACTCACCAAAAGGGACCTATCATGACTGCTTTCTGAAAGATCCAGCAAGCAGCTGAGTCAGATGCAGATATTTGCACTCAACCAATCAACATAAGCTGCTGACCCCTATGGTTGAACTAGGGAAAAGCTGAAAGAAGCTGAGGAGAAGGGTGACCCTGTAGGAGGACCAGGAGTCCTCAATTGTACTAACATGCATTTAGTACAATTAACCCAGACCCCTGAGATCTCTCAGACACTTCATCACCAACCAGGCAACATACACCAGCTGATATAAGTCTTCTGAAACATATACAGCAGAGGACTCTCATGTCTGGGTTGAGTCAGGGAAGATGCACCTAACCCTCAAGAGGCTGAAGACCCCAGGGAATTTAGAGGTCTGGAAGGGTGGGTGTGATGAGGACAGACCCATGGAGACAGGAGTGTCAGGAGGAGATATGGGATAGGGAACAGTAGGAGGGTGTATGGGGGGATAAAATATTGGGTGTAAAAATAAAATAAATAAATAAAAGAAGTACATTGAGACATTGGGGCTAGTGTTGCTTGGTCTTGTGCTGTGAAACTCTAGCCAAATGAATTATTATTTGTACAAGTTAATTACTTTTTTTAAACATATTTCCTCTAGCTTATTTATAAAATTGGAATAAAAATGTAAGTCTTGTTAGATTTCTATGGATTGCCAGTAAGCTTTGAGAGAATATGTCCCCACAGAATTGTGGTCATCTGATGATCACTTGCATCCTTGTATGTATACATTATCTCCATATTTAGCACAACAGGGAACTATGCACTGATTCTATATCATACTCAGTACTTTGTGGAAAACAAATAACTATATTAAAACCAATTCTCAATTTTGAAAGTTTATATTACAAGTTCAACACTTGCCCACATACTCTTCCATTAACTAAAACTAACAAGTGACTATTATATTCCAAATCCAGTTGATACATGTTTATTTAGACTTCAGCAAACAGAAACCTTAGCTTCATTATCCCACAGTTACCCTTTACTTGTAAGCATATTGTTTTAGAAATTATTTCAAAACTTTTATGGTGGACCACCAAAAATACATCACTTTTAGTTTCAGTCTATTAAAATGTTAGGAAACAGTAGCTTGTTTCTGGAATTTTAGAATTTAAAGGTCCAGTAAAGCTAAACAGTCTAGAGGTGAGGGATGCAGAGTATTTGGGGCCTGTGATACCTAATATAGCAATCATCCCACTCATTGTCCCAGTACAGTAATATTTTTAGGTAATCTGTAGAGAAGCAGTGGGGGTGACGATACTCTTAACTGCTCAGGAACACTGGGTGGATCTTAACTTATCTGCCTTTGCTTTCAAACAGCAGAAGGAGGAGAAATCGAGCCCAGAGAAAGCACAAATAGTGTTAACTAACTGCATCACTCTTAAAGTAAACACTCAATGAAATTCTTACTTGCTTGTAAAGATCCTGTCATTCAGTTCTATTTTCATGCCAGGCTATCTGGCAAAATTTATATGTTGTGAATGGAGGAAAAAGGATGGAGAAACAACCATTGATATTCTAATCAACTGAATTTCTTTAAGAAATAAATTTTCATTTAAGATGGCAGGGGAACTTGATGTTTATATGTTATATTGGAAGATAACTCCTGAGATCATGGAAAGTAGGCAAAACAAAACACACACACACACACACACACACACACACACACACACACACACACACACACACACACACAAAACAAAAATAAAACAAAACAAAAATGAAAAAGCCCAAAACAGAAACAAAGATCTATGTAGTCACTTCATGGCTATATTGTAAAACAGTTTTCAAATAGTTTTGATTGTTCCTTTACCGAACATAATTATTTAACTCCTTCAGGATTAAGCTTCATTTTCTTCTGACTGCGCGAGTTTCTGATTGGCAGAATGCTGGCATATTCTTTTCTCTGAGTCCACTTATGTTTTTTTCTCTCTGCTTGCTTTCCAGATATTCTCTGAAGTTTAGATCTTTCAACAGTTTGAATATGATATGCCCAGGGATGGATGTGCCTGTTTTTTTAGAAACGGATAAATTCCAAGCTGCAGCACTTTTGAAATAAATAGAAATTCATGAGAATATTTAAATTGCATGCAGAAATAGAAGGCATCTCTGTCATCTCTTCCCCTTTATGAGGTGACCATGAGCCTTAAGCCAAATAATGCTGGGTCCCATCACCGTGGTCTGTGTTTGACTTCTGTGTGTGGTTTCATGTCATTCATTATCCTTTGCTTCTTGCTGTCAGTCATTTCTGGATCTTTTATGTCCTCTGATCTACCTTAAGATGTCTGCTTTGGAGAAATCCCTTATTTGCAAATTCATTCCCTTTCTCCTTAAGCAAATTAAGTGACTATCCCACAGAGGATGACAGGTTTTAACATTTTGATATACATTCTACAATTCTGAAATATTGGGGTGATCTGGGGAGTGAATTATGCTGCAATGTTTCTCTACATATTTATAATTGCCATTCTCATGAACTAACTTAAATTATGTTATAAATGAGCTTAATATGACTAGGAATACCAAAAATTTAAAAACTGAGTTTATAGTAAGTACACCTAAGGATATACTCAATAGAAACATTATGTCTTAATAAAAGACTATTTAAAAGAATCATAAGCAAGCTCTAAGTCATGATTGTTCACACCCCCACAGAGAGTGCAGGGGATATCACTAGGAATTCTATGCTAAGGAAACACCATTCAATCACCCTATGTTCTCTCTGTGGAACCAAGGATTCCTTAAATGGCACAATATCCCTGCCTTCACTCCACTTATCACACAGATACTTATCAACTTGTTTACTGATAAGTATGATATAGACACTGGGTCAAATAATACATAATAGGCAGTGAACCACCAGGAAAGCAAAGGCCTCTGCTCTCAGATGTTACATCTATTAGTGTTTTTTAAAACATATGTTTTATAAAGCAAATGCATAGACACATAGATTTAATGAATCTACTTTCTTACTCCTCCAGATCAAAGAAATAACTTAGGCTTAATTATGTTTATCCTCATTTTTCCTGTTTGAATGAATGCAGTCTTGCTTGTTACATCTCACTGGTAACATTATATTTGGCTGTCCATATGCTACAGTATTCAAGTAAGCAATATCTTAGGTCAGTGCTGACAAAATTTCTGTTAACATCTGTTTTGTGTACAATCTGAGAGTGCATGCTTCTTAACTAGAATCTAAGAAGTTAATTCAGGAGTGTGCCTTACAACCTAATGCTAATGTGGAAACTAAAAAAACAAAAAAACCATTTAGACTTACCACACAACATACAATTTCAAGTATTTTTATAAACTTGAATTTATAAACAAGTACAAAGAAATTCTATTCTCTGAGGATTACCAAATTTAAAGAATCAAACTAAAGAGTTATCTTTACAATATACCTTTGCTGTTAGTGCTTAAGAGTTATATTTTGTAGACATACCTGTGGTGTAACTCACCAGTATTTGAAGGCTTTTTTCTCTGAATAATACTTCTCAGAAGGTCTATATGTACAGAAGAGAAAATACCAAAGTAGAAAATTACCTTAATTATACATTTGTAATCATACTTCAGATGGCCTTCGTCTAATACATTGCTTTAAAAAATTTTTTGCACATATTATTGATATATGAAATAAAAGCAATTGTCCTGTTAGGTTCTTGTAACTTGTATTATAAATAATAAATGACCTCTAGTAATCCAGAAATGCTCCTAAACTTATATGTCTAGTACTTAGTTTAAATAAAGTTTGACCTTATGTTGATATTGGAACTGGAATTCTGAATTTATTATGTGATATGTAACTTGTTGGTGTATATGTTGTAAAGATGAACAGCAAATTTTTTTCTTAGGAATAATTTATATTTTAATTCCTATAAACTATAGCTCAGTAGTAAAAAGAAATTCAAGTCAGACTATAACGTTTGGGGTGGTTAATGAAAATCTGAAATTAATTGGAATTGTGGCTTAAGGAAAAACCCAAAGAAGTGGGTTTCCATAGGACAGACAGTGGCTTTCTTCAAAGCTCAGATCCTAATCACTAGAATCAGATTTCTAGTTACTCAGCAACTGACATTACAGGCAAAGTTAATCTAAGGATCTGGATAAGGAGAGATAAATATGGGCTATTGGTAAAGACAATACATTAAATCCCAAGTATCCTTAAAATATAGAAATGTTTGGCTTCTAGTGCAGACAGTTTAACAAAGGCAGAGGGAGACCAGAAAATACTGTGCTGCTGATATTGAAGAACAAGAGAGAGCCATAAGATAAGAAAGAAATTCAACCCAGAATGTGTATAAGGTTAAACAGCAGGGCAGATTTAGGTGCAAACATAAACAGAGAATTCATTATCAAATGTCAATCAAATAAGCTCTAGGAATATTACAGTCAAATATCTTGCTTTAAATGAACTCCAATGTTAAAAATAAATTCCCTCACAAATTATAGAAGACTAATGATTGTTGGTATAATATAAGCATAACTATGGGGAGTAATAATGTCCTAACAAATATTTTTGTTCTAAGACAATTATGTAAAATGGTAAAGAGATTTGCATCGTAAATGAACTTTCCCAAAGCCACCTACAGTTTTGTATATATAAAATGTAGGCTAATCTTAGAATTATTTTCCTAAGTTCATAGTCATTCACAGTGTGAAAAGGAGCTAACTATACAAAAATAGAGGTTGCTTCCCATTCTTTACTGTAGAATTTTTCCAGAAAAATCTAAGAAATTCATGACAAATTTAATATATTCAGACCTCAAGAAAGTCAAAGATAAGTTAAGCAGAAAATGAAGGTGTCCTAGGATTTTACTGCTTGAACAGACACCATGACCAAGGCAAGTCTTATAAAGGACAGCATTTAATTGGGCTGGCTTACAGGCTCAGAGGTTCAGTCCCTCATCATCCAAGGAGGATCATGGCAGCATCTAGGTGGGCATGAGGCAGGCAGAGCTGAGATTTCTACATCTTCATCTAAAGGCTGCTAGTTAGAAGACTGATTGCCAGGTAGCTAGGGTAAGGGTCTTACGCCCACCCCCACAGTAACATACCTATTCCAGCAAACTATACCTCTTAATAGTGCCATTCCCTGTGCCAAGAATATATAAAGTATCACATAGGATAAGCATAAAATGAGGGAAATTAGAAAGTTTATCTAATTTGGAAGTATTTTAAGTATAGCAACAAAATAATACTTCTTTCTTATACCTGGCAATTTATAGATTTCATATTACAGAGATGGAACATGCAGATAAAAAAAAAACAAATTAACCATTGATGGCTCTGTAACTACAAAACTCATGCAAAAAATAATCTGATGCCTAATACTGATTCATCCTGAGACAGTCACCATCTTGCCATAGCATCAGTGTTCTGGTTTAAAACAGGTGACAGGTGGGGGTTCCTGAAGCCAGTAAATCATGATCTTAACACTACGCATTGACCCACATTTATACTAAACTGTTTACTCTAACTGCAGGCTATGGCTTTCCAAGAATACAAACAGCCTCTGGCCATAATTCTGTGAGTGAGAATAGAGACAATAACAGTAATCTTGAGTTGGTCTGCATAATTTGCAAACATTATGAATGAGTTCAAATGGCCAGGTGGCAAACTCTAGAGAAAAAAGGTGCCAAACCTTCCTTTCTGCTCTGGTTGGGATTTTAAGCATATTAAACCTGCTGCATCATTAGCCACTGCTGATGCTGATGGAAACCCTTCTGAGAGTCAAAACTGGATGTCAGAATGGCAGAGGTGGGTGGAGGTTTACAGGAAGTTGAGAATAGATTGGAAGTGCCTTCTCCACTTCCCCTTATACAACTTAACCAGAATGTTTTGAGTGAGTGTCAGAGGCAGTAGGGACATGGAAAAATGTCACCAAGCACACAGACTCAGAAGCTTTGTAAGGAAGAAACATCACAGCACATAGCCCTGTATTTCTAGTATCTCTAGTCAAGATCAGGTGCAAACAAAATGGGATAATGATAGTTTGGATTTGGTAATCAACAAATGACTAATATTTGTCATAAATAATTATTTGCTACCAAAGTGCTGAAGCCATCACATATACATTTTGGGAATTGATTGGGATTTTGGTATAGTTATTTTATATTCTTATTATCCTAAGAAAGAACCCAGGTAATGAATGATATGACCTCCAGGACCAAGGATATTTCTACATGAGACCCTGTCTATTGCAGATTTTTTCTTACAAATTTATTTAAAAAAGAGAGATACATGTACAGATTTTTAAAAGCATTTTTGGCATAGAACTATATGAATATATTTTTGTCAGTACTTAATTCTTTTGAAGGTTTGATAGTATGCATTGAAATCTTACTAATTACCATAAGCATAAAGTACATGTAGAACATAACATAACATGGAAACAGTTGTGCAGAACAGCCAGGCAGCTTGCCTCTCGTTTCTCAGGTGCAGCTCCTCTGAGAAGCAGTAGGATGATCCCACTATCCTACCACAAACTTTCAAAGGAAGGAAGGCCAGAATGGGGATTCCTCAGTCCTTCTTACAAGGGAGAACAAAAAAAAAAAAAAAAAAAAAACAAAACAAAAACAAAAAAAAAAAAAACAAAAAATCTCATGGGAGGAAATACCAGAACAAATGGAGGAACAGAAATTGAAGATAAGATCATTTAGCGACTGCCTCTAGGGATACAACCTATATTCAGACACCAAGCTTAAGCCCTATTGCTGATGTCAAGTAGTGCTTATGGGCCAGAGCCAGATATGGATGCCTCATCAGAGTCTCTGCCAGAGTCATACAGATACAGTTGAGGATGCTTGCAGTTATACATCGTACTGAACATGGGAACCTCAATGAAAGAGCTAGAGAAAGGACTGAAGGAGCTGAAAGGGCTTGCAACCCTATGGGAAGAACAACATTATCAGCCAACCAAACCCTCCACAACTCTCAGGGACTAAAACACCAGCCATGTTGTGTCCCTGACAAACCCTAGCAACCTAAAGGAGTTGATTATAGCTGAAAAAAAAAAAAAACAGATTCAATATTTACTTTTTTTCATAGGAGAAAAGCCAATATAGCTTAAGAATTGGCAGTTTATAATTTATGTATAGGAAAAAAATCTCTATTTAATAAAAGCCACTGCATAAAAATAAAAGGCAACTAATGCTCCCAAGATGAGAAGTATGAACACACAGTCATATCAAATATATATTTCTTCCTAAGGCACACAACCATTTTTAAGCAGGAAAGCCTAAAGTAAAGCTACAAAATGTCATTAAAGGATTTCAAAATGATTATCTTAAGAAAATTCAGTAAGATGGTACAGTTCGTAAAGAGATCTCAACAACATCATGGAAAATAATGCTAACAATGAAAAATGTGACAAGTAGATATGAAATGGAACCAAATAGAAATCTTAAAACTTGAAGACTTTAATTAATAAAATACAAAATGAAATTGAGAGCCTAAACAATGGTTGAAGGAATTTTTAAATTTGAAGAGAGATCATTTAAATCACATAGTCAAGAAAAAAGAGAGAGAAAAAAACTGAACAAAGAGCAGTCAATCAAGCCAAATATGTACATGATAGATTAATTAAATATTATAGCACTTTTCTAGTGAAGAAAATGTGAAGAGGCATGCAAAATATGTATTTAGTTGTCATAATTGAAAACTTCCTGTACCCTTGGTATATTTGAACATTTTAGATCTGTTTCTGAAATTTGTTGTGCCTTAAATATCCTAAATAATTTTTATACATTAGTCAAAAATTTAACCTATTCTGGTCAAGATAGCAACATTCAGTTGTTGAAAGATAGATTTCTCATATAAACATCACTCAAGAATTTTTTTTTTTTTTGAGATAGCGTCAGTAACTAAGGAGAGAAGTCTAAAATCAGCAATACAAAAATATAAAGTAGTGAATTCTACATTAGTAGAAAATTTCTCAAAAACTCATGACAAATTAAAAATGGAATGAGATTTTCAAGATGTTGCAAATAAAAGTAGAGTCAAGAATATTATACCCAGATATGAAAGTTTTTATAAATAAAGAAAAAATAATTTTCCCAGAAGAGCAAAAACTGAAAAAATGTAAATGTAATAGATCAGCCTTATCCACTGCTTAATGGAGTACCACACTTGGAAGGGAAAGAAGTAAGTCTCCAAGTAAAGGCTAAAACCCACTGGAGGTATAGACATCAGCTGAAAAAGAAATCAACCCTTCAGTCTTAGTTATGTTTTCCTTTGCAGCAAGGAAAGACCATGACCAAAAAGCACATTGGGAAGGAAATGGTTTATTGGGCTTATACTTCCATATTGTAGTCCATCACTGAAAGAAGTCTGGTCAAGAACTCAAATAAGGCAGGAACCTGAAGGCAGGAGCTGATGCAGAGACCATGGAGGAATGTTGTTTAGTGGCTTGTTGCTCATGGCTTGATCAGCCTGTTTTCTTATAGAACCCAAGATTACCGACCTAGGGATAGTGCCACCCACAATGGGCTGAGACATTCCCAATTGATTACTCCTTAAGAAAATGCTCTGCAACTGGATCATATGAAAGCATTTTTTTCAATTGAAATTTCCTCCTTTCCAGTAATTCTAGCTTGTGTCAAGTTGATATAAGATTAGCAAGCACATCTTCTAATTATAGTCTGTTAAACAGAGAAAATAAAACAGCACAAAAAAACCCAACAAAAAACAAAAGCATAAGTTATAAATAATAACAGGGAAGAAAAGAAACATAGTTTTTCTTTTTCTAAAAAAAGAGTGTAACAAAATGATAGGAACATGTTCTTGTACATTAACAATATTCTTGTACATTAAAGTTTAATCGAACTTCCCAGGGCTCCTAGGGACTAAATCACCAAACAAGAAAGGACCCATAGACCCAGCCACATATGTAGTAGAGAGTGTGGCCTTAACTGACATAAATAGGAGGGGAGGTCCTTGTTCCTGTGAAGGCTTGAGTCCCAGCACAGGGGAAGGCTAGAGAGTGAGGCTAGAGTGGATAGACAGGTAGGGGAGCACCCTCATAGAAGCAGGACAAAGGTGTGGGATAGGGGATTGGTGGAGGGGAAACCTGGAAAGGAGATAACATTTGAAATATGAATAAAAAAATATCCAATAAAAAAAAAAAAGCATGTAATCTGGGGATTGTTTTTATCAGGTTCCAAACTGAGAATGTGGCTGGCTGTAAGGGGCAGAACATGAGTCTAAAAAGTAATAAAGGGGTTGGAGAGATGGTTCAGTGGTTAAGAGCAGTGACTGCTCTTCTAGAGGTCCGGAGTTCAGTTCCCAGCAACCACATGGTGACTCACAACCATCTGTAATAAGATCCAGTGCTTCCTTCTGGTGTGTCTGAAGACAGTTATAGTGTACTCCTATACATTAAATAAATAAATAAATAAATAAATATTTTTTAAAAGTTATGAAAATTAAAATTGAAGTTGAGAGCAATGATTTCTTTTAGTATGACAATGTGATTGTATTCTTAGCAATATAAATAGTGTCTCTATAAAATACCATTATCATAAAGGCCATATACTTCTGCATAGTCTACTGTCTTTGAAAAATGTCCAATATCTGGGATCTACTACCAATTTCTTGTGCCCTGCCAAACAGTCAGGGTCATTTCTCCAGCTATGCCCTTTGAAGCAATTATCTTCTAGGCTTAGGCTAGCCATATTCTCTTATTGCTGCCCTTCGTGGTGTTTGTTCCATGGTGCTGGCATCTCCAAAAATAGTTGGGTCTTCTGCTGCAACTGGGTTGTACTGTCACCAATAGTTTTTTCCTGAGTTCTCTCCAGTGACTACAAACACAACACACAGTTGAGCCTCCAATGCTCTCCATCATCCCTTCAAAACCAGTAACACCTGGGTACTTACAGTAGTAATTTCAGCAGTGAGTGTGACATACAGCCTGGCAAATCTGGAACCAGCTTCTGTGTGGAGACTGAGGAAACACTTCAGATTTCAGATCCACCATGCTGGTCTTTTCTTAATCATTGCTCATTTCTCAGATCCATTTGACCACCATCAAATGCCCAAGCCAAGGAAGGTGTTACTATATTGTTTTGTTATCTTGTTAATAACAGCTTAATATTCAGCTCTATCTAATTGATTAACTAAAGATTCTTAATTCAAAATAACGAATGGCCCTGATAAAGTCATTAAGGGACACAAAGACTTCAATCTGCAATCATATTAGCCAGTCCTGTATAATCCTCAGTACTCTCAGAACAGCTCATCAAACCTTGAAAATTCAATGGTTTTTCCATGTTTTCAAAATCCTTCCACAGTCCTACATAAAACATAGTTAGATCTGTCATTGCAATTCTCCACATTCCTTTTCTTAAAATTACTTATTTTCCCCCTTATTAAATTAAGCCATTTTAAAAATTTGAACAACTTTACTTAAAAAAACAAAGATAAATGTACAGCTTTTAAAAGCATTTTTGCATAAAAGTATATGAATACACTTTTGTCAGTACTTTTTTAAAGATTTTATAGTATGCATTAAAAACTTACTAGTTACAATGAGAAGAAAGTACATGTAAAACAAGATGTAACCTGGAATTAGTCAAAGTTTTCTTGCTGTTTAAAGATAAAGCATAATGATTTTTTATCATTTTTGCCTTTCATTTTCTTGAACATCATAGAGTCTGTGAGTTGTTTCTGGGGTGTTCAGAGCTTTCCGGGGTTAGTATCCAATTATCAGTGACTGCATACTATGTCTGTTGTTTTGTGACTTGGTTACCTCACTCAGGATGATATTCTCTAGATGCATCCATTTTCTTAAGAATTTCATAAAGTCATTGTTTCTGATAGCTGCGTAGTATACTCCATTGTTTAAATATGCCACAATTTTTGTATTCATTCATCTACTGAAGGACATCTGGGTTCTTTCCAGCTTCTGGTTATTATAAACAGAGGTGCTATGAACATTGTAGTGCATGTGTTTTTGTTGTATGTTAGAGATTCCCTAGGGTATAAGCCCAGAAGTGGAATAGCTGGGTCTTCAGGTAGTACTATGTTCAATTTTCTGAAGAACTGCAAGACTGATTTCCATAGTGGTTGTAGCAGTTTCCAACCCCACCAACAGTGGAGAAGTGTTCTTCTTTCTCCTAATCCTTGCTAGCATCTGTTGTCACCTGTCAGGGTTGTTTTGATTTGCATTTCCCTGATGGCTAAGGATGTCCAGCACTTCCTTAAATGCTTCTCTGCCTTATAATATAGCTTGAGGTCAGGAATGGTAATTCCTGCAGATGTTTTCTTGTTGTTGAGGATGGATTTTGTTATTCTAGATTTTTTGTTATTCCCAATGAATTTGCACATTACTCTTTCCAACTCTGTGAAGAATTGGGTTGGAATTTTGATGGGGATTGCATTGAATCTGTAGATTGCTTTTGGTAAGATGGCCATTTTTACAATGTTGATCCTTCCAATCCATGAGCATGAGAAATCCTTCCATCTTCTGAATTCTTCTTGAATTCCTTCTTCAGAGATTTGAGGTTATTGTCATACAGGTACTTCACTTGCTTAGTTAGAGTCACACCAAGGTATTTCATATTGTTTGTGACTTTTGTGAAGGGTATCTTTTCCCTAATTACTTTCTCTGCATGTTTATCCTTTGAATAGAGGAAAGCTAGTGATTTGTTTGAGTTTGCTGAACTTGCTTACCAGCTGTAGAAGTACTTAGGTGGAATTTTTGCAGTGACTTATGTCCATTATCATGTCATCAGCAGTGATGTTTTTACGCCTTTCTTTCCAATTGTATCCCTTTGATTTCCTTTTGTTGTCTAATTGCTCCAGCCAGGACTTCCAGTACTATGTTGAATAGGTAGGGCGAGGGTGGCAGCCTTGTATAGTCCCCAATTTTAGTGGGATTACTTCAAGTTTCTCACCATTAAGTTTGATGTTGGCTATTGGTTTGCTGTATATAGCTTTTATTATGTTTAAGTATGGGTCATGGATTCCTGTTCTTTCCAGGACTTTTAACATGAAGGGGTGTTGGATTTTGTCGAATGCTTTCTCAGCGTCTAGTGAGATGACCATATGATTTTGGTCTTTGAGTTTGTTTATATGGTGGATTACATTGATGGATTTCCATATATTAAACCATCCCTGCATCCAAGGGAAAATCCTTCCAAGCAAAGAGCCCCAAACAACAAGCTGGATAAATTAGATTTTCAACCAAAAGTTATCAAAAATATAAGGAAGGACACTTTTTATTCATTACAGGGAAAATTTGTCAGGAGGAACTCTTCAATCCTTAACATATATGCTCCAAATACAAGAGCACCCATATTCATAAAAGAACCCTACTTATGATCAAAAAATACATTGTACCCAACACAATAATAGAGACCTCAACACCTCACTTTCATCAATGGACAGATCATGGAAACAGAACCTGAACAAGGACACAGTGAAACAAGCAGAGGTTATGAACCAATTGGAATCTATAGACATCTACAGAACATTTCATCCTAAAATAAAAGAATACACATTCTTCTCAGCACCTCATGGCACCTTCTCCAAAACTGACCATATAATTGGTCACAAAACAAGCCTCAATAGATATAAGAAGACTGAAATACTCCCATGCATCCTATCAGATCACCATGGTCTAATACTGGTCTTTAATAACAACAAAGACAACAAAACCCCATGTACACATGAAAATTAAATAGTGCTCTATTAACTGATAGCATGGTCAAAGAAGAAATAAAGAAAGAAAGGATTTTCTAGAATTTAATGAAAATGAAAATACAACATACCCAAACCTATGGGATGCAATGAAACAGTACTGAGAGGAAAACTCATGGCTCTGAGTACTTCCAAAAAGAAACTGGAGAGAGTGTACATTATCAACTTGATAGCACAGTTGAAAGCTCTACAACAAAAGGAAACAGATACACCCAAGAGGAGTAGATGGCAAGAAATAATCAAACTCAGAGCAGAAATAGACCAAATAGAAACAGAAAGAACCATTCAAAGAATCAACAAAACAAAGAGCTGGTTCTTTGAGAAAATTAACAAGATTGATAAACCCTTAGCCAGACTACCTAGAGGGCAAAGAGAGAGTATCCAAATTAACAAAATCAGGAAGAAAAGTGGAGACATAACAATTGAAACTGAGGAAATTCAAGAAATCATCAGATCCCACTACAAAAGCCTATACTCAACAAACTGGAAAATCTGGAGGAAATGGATGAATTCCTAGACAGATACCAGATACTAAAGTTAAACCAGGACCAGATAAACCATCTAAATAATCTTATAACACCTAAAGAAACAGAATCAATAATCAAAACCTTCCCAACCAAAAAACGCCCAGTTCCAGATGGGTTCCGTGCAGAATTCTATCAGACATTTATTGTCGACCTAATACCAATACTCTCCAACCTATTCCACAAAATAGAGTCAGAACATTACCTCATTTTTCGAGGCCACAATAACCCTCACTCCTAAACCACACAAAGACCCTACATGGAATGAGAACTTCAGACTAATCTCACTTATGTACATTGATGCAAAAATACTCAACAAAATCCTTGCAAACCAAGTCCAAGAACACATCCAACGATCATTAACCATGATCAATTCTCCTCATTCCTGACACCAATTTCTGTCTTAGTTAATATTGCTCAGATGAAACACTATGACAATAAGAAACTTGACAATGAAAGGGCTTTTTTTATTCACAGGTTCATCTCACAGTTCATCAACAAAAGTAGTAAGGGCAGGAATTCAAGCAGGGTTGGAACCTAAACAAGAGTGGCTGTAGAGGCCATAGAGGAATTCTGCTTACAGGTTTGCTCCTCATGGCTTGTTCAGCCTGCTCTCTTGTAGAACCTTGGCCAGCATCACATACAGTTTATAGGCATCCCCTGCCCCATCAATCATCAATTAAGAAAAAGTCTTATAGGCATGCTTGCACCTCCGTCTTTTGGAAATATTTCCTTTTTTAAAAGCTTTTCATAAGGTTTATATGTTCATCTCTCAATTCACAAACCCTCTACATAACAAGATTGTATCAAATAGACAAAGATACAATCCACCCTTCATATAAGATGCCAGACCTATAAAATCCTTAATGCTCATAGCTTTTTGTTTCTTACAACATTATTTTTTAAAGAAATGAGGGATACACATACAGATTTTAAAAGGCATTTAGGCATAACACTATATGAATATTTTTGTCAGTACTTAATTCTTTTAAAGGTTTGATAGCATGTATTGAAATACCACTAGTTACCATAAGCATAAAGTACATGTAGGACAGAACATAATATGGAAAAATATTTCTTGTTGAGTATAGATTATGCATAATGATCTGTGAATACCAAAAATTGCCACAATGCTATATCATTAGCTCTTGGATTATTAATGATTTAATGTCCAGGTGTATCACACTCTGAGAGGGTGCTATACATTTATTTTTTTCCTAATAATGACTGAGGCTTTCTTTTTTTTTTTTTTCGGCCTTTGTTTTTTCTTGAACTTCATATAACCTATAAGTTGTTTCTGGGATGTTCAGAGATTTCTGGGGTTAGTATTCAATTATCAGTGACTGCATATTATGTCTGTTGTTTTGTGACTGGGTTACCTCACTCAGGATGATATTCTCTAGATGCATCCATTTTCTTAAGAATTTCATAAAGTCATTGTTTCTGATAGCTGAGTAATACTCCATTGTTTAACTATGCCACAATTTTTGTATCCATTCATCTACTGAAGGACATCTGGGTTCTTTCCAGCTTCTGGCTATTATAAATAGGGCTGCTGTGAATATTGTGGTGCATGAGTCTTTGTTGGATGTTGGAGCATGTCTGGGGTATATGCCCAGAAGTGGAATAACTGGGTCTTCAGGTAGCATTATATACAATTTTCTGAGGAACTGCACAACTGATTTCCAGAGTGGTTGTAGCAATTTCCAACCCCACCAACAGTGGAGGAGTTTTCCTCTTTCTTTGAGGATTTCTTTTCTCAGAATCTTTAGTTTATATCAAGTTAATATAAAGCTATGTAGCATAATATCATAAGCAAAAGTAGAGTCATTATATAATGAAAAAAGTATCAATTTAGTAATAATCTATAACAAATTATAGATCCTAGAAAGCAGAGTGAAGATTTGGATGAAAAATAGGGAAATGTAACCCCTACTTGAATTTCAAAGTCACATAAGGGATAGATGGTCCAGAAATAAATAAAAATAAATAAAATCCACAATGAAAATCAAAACAATGGCACACAACTAACCCAAAACATACATCGAACATTTAAGAAACTTTCCTACCAACATGAGAGTACCCCTTTTCTACAGACAGTGCTCCAAATTTGAATTTATTAAGGAATTGTTCAAAAATATTATAAAAAAGGCCTCTGTACCTTACACAGAGTGTTACTGAATTTTAGTTGCATTATTCCAAGAGTATTTTTCAAGACTTGTCCATTTACAATCATAAACACTCATGAAAATTAAGCAAATATAGACAATGTCATCCTGTTTCTGTGGATTAGAGTTAATATCATTATAATTCAGGTGGGGCATAACAGAATATACAAATTGGATGCAATTACTATCAAAAATAAGGCAGCACATCTCAGAGAAATAAAACAATATTCAGAAATATGCACAGAGCCACAAAAGACTCCAAACAGTAAAGGGACTTTTGAGTGAAGGACAAGTTTAAATCTCTGCACTTGCTGATCTAAAATATATCATAGAATTACTTTAGTTGAAACATATGGTGCTGTAAAGGACACAGTAGCCAATGGAACAGAATAGAGAGCATAGACATATACCCATGAACGTAAAATAATGAAGGGTCAAGACACAGAATAGAAGTCGTGTTGATAAATAGTTGTGGAAAAATTAGATGTTCACATACAAAAAATCCCCCACAAGCCTATTTTATACCATTTATAAAATTGAACATAAATTTAAAGATTGGATACAGGGTTTGAAAGTGTAGAACTTGTAGAAATAAATAGTGAAAAAGCTTCTTATTAAGTCTCTGAATATTTATATCCAATATAACACCAAAATTATAAGAAACAAAGTGAACATAGACATGTGTGCCTGTACACTGAAAAGTCTTCACACTTCAAGGGAGCGATGCAGGTAAAACCAAAAAGAAGACAAACCAACCAACAAACAAACGGTGCAGAAAAACCATCCAAAAATCATGTTATCTGAAGAAGTTGATATTTAAAATGAAATCAAGGACTGTACTCAAATTCCAGACACATGACCTAATTAGGATATGAGCAAAGGAGCTGAGTTTATTTTTTCAAAGATATCATTAAAGTAGTCAACAAATGTGCTGGAAAGATGGTTCAGCAGTTGAAAGCACTGACTGCTCTTCTAGATCCTGAGTTCAATTCCCCGCAACCACATGGTGGCTCACAACTATCTGTAATAGGATCTGATGCCCTCTTCTGGTGTGTCTGATGACAGCTACAGTATGCTCATAAAATAAATTAATATTTAAATAAAAATAAGTAGTCAACAAATATGTGACAAGGTATGCAATTTACAAATCAGGAAATGCAAATTAAAACCACAATGAGGTTTTGCCTTCTAGATGTTAGCATGGCTATGGTTTAAGAAAAGACAAGGAGATACTACATCTTAAAAATAATAATTGTCTGTGTATAGGTGTGTTGCCTCCATCTGTGTCTCTGCACCACCTGTGTGACTATCCGTGGAGGTCAACTGAGGGAATCTGATTCTCTGAAACTGGAGTTACAGAGCATTGTAAATTTTCTACTGTCTGGGTGAATTGAACCTGGTTCTCCTTGATGGTAGCGAGCGTCCTTAACTTCTTAGCAATCACTCCAACTCCTTTTCATAATATTTAATTTTTTTCTTCCAGATTCACACACTGATAGCTTGGTCTCCCCTAAGGTGAAGGTTGGAGGTAGTGAATTGATTTTATGTGGGGCCGGTGGTTAAGTCTCTTAAAGGAATGTCTGAGAATAGATGCTTACATTTCTTTTAAGCCTATAAGTCCAGGGAATGATCTCACTCTTTGATGAGCAAAAAAGTGAGAAATGCATTCAGGTATTCATTACACTTGATAAATAAGTTTTGGAAGTGTACACCACAGTGGTTATAGTTAATAATGCAATATTTTATTACCTAGCAGAAATATGTTGAATGTCCATCCACAGTTTTCTCACTATTAAAATAATAACCATGTAGAATAAAACAATCAATTTACTTGATTATGCCAAATATATTCAGGATATTATATTATATACCTTAAATATGTACAATTTTCATCAAGTACCTAATACTAACAGAGAGGAAATCAACTCCTTTATCTACCTTCCACAACAGTTGCTGTGAAGATGGTAAACAGCCTTCTACTATTCTTGCCTCTAGTCCTGCCCTGCTGACACACTTGAGAACAGGAACCTTCTGAAATGTAAATCATATCACATCTTTCCCCTGATTAAAAATTCACCATCCATACCTGGTAGCCCTGAGGCCCAAGTTCACTGATGTTCATGACATCTGAGGTTTGAAAACAAGGATTTTGTTTGCATCTGTAATGGTGAACACAGAAAGGACAAATAATGGAATAAAAATTTTGGACAGGAAAAGAAAATAATTCTAAAAAAGATGTCCTTAAAAATTAATTACCAATATGGACATCTGAGGCTTCATGTCCCTGTAGACTGTGACTAGAACATGCCCTAGTTACTGTGTAAGACACTTTCTAATTTTTCCAAAGCCTACATGTTGATGAATCTCTTATGAACCTTAACACCACTTCCAAATTGTGCTTCTAGAAAGAACACCATGTGCCTTGGTCATAGCAAAATATATCAGTCAGAAAAGAGGGCAACATATACCTTAGGGAAACCTATGTTCTATAAAATGTCTTAGTTTATAGCTTCACGTTAACTAAGAAAGGAATATGATATCAGCAGATACCTGGGAAATTATTCTACATGGCAGAGAATACTAAGGGTCTGGAGCCTGGCTTCTTATTTGTGTGTGTGTGTGTGTGTGTGTGTGTGTGTGTGTGCAATTGACAGTGAATGTACGTTAATTAAGTTCATGTTGTTCATCTTTCTCTACGTCTCCCTATTTTATTTTATTTTTTTAATTTGAGAGAGTCACTGAACCAAATACTTGCCAAATTTACTTGATTTGGTGCATTCAAAAACTGTGGAATCCTTCTGACCTGCTTCCCCAACCCATATATTCTGTGGTTATTCGAACTCGGAATTTAGACCTTCATTTTCATGAAAGAAACACTTTATTCCCTGAGCCATCCATGGCCCTCCTACCTTTCCCAAATTATAAATTTACTATAATGTTCTCAGGTTCATTTCTCTCTGCTTTCATAGAAACTATTTTATATATCACTTGCTCATTTACCTAACATTAACAACCAGTGGAACCCAATGGAAACCTGTGAACCAATCCAGCTCTAAATCCCCTTACCCAGAATTTCTGTCCTGTCTGTAAGATGTGCTGGAACAATGATGGCACAGAACCTAAAGAGTGGCCAACCAATGGGTTAACTTGAGGCCTAAGCCATGCACGAGTGGGAGCCCATGTCCTACGCTGCCCCAATGGCCAGGAGTAGATATCCCGGACTAGATAGCCCAAAGAACTAGGATAGAACCACACACAACTGACAAAGACAAAATTAATAAAATTGATTTTTAATAATAATCTGCTATGCTCATAGATTGGTGCCTTGTCCATTTGTCCTCAGAGATTTTTCCTCAGGCACAGATTGGAGATGGTGCAGAGACCTACAGTCAGCCATTATGCAGAAAGAGAGTATACCTTGAAGGTCTTCATCATGTTCCTCCCCTTGGAGAAGAGGGGGCAAGAAACACTGTAGTAATCAGAGGGGATGGAGAACACCAAAAGAACCTGAACCACTGAATCATCTAAGGCAGGGCTCTTGTATGGTTACAGAGACTGAGGCAGCAGACACTGGGCCTGCAAAAGTCTTCACCAGGTCCTCTGCATCTATGTTATAGCTGTTAGCTTGGTTTATGTGAGACTCCTGACAGTGGGAACTTGTGTCTCTGATTCTTTTGCCTGCTCTTGGAACTCTTCTCTTATTAGGTTGCATTGTCCAGCCTCAATAGGAGGGCTGTTACCTTGTTGTATTATGCATTGTTTTGATCAGTTTGGTTGTGATCTCTTGGAGACCTACTCTTTTCTGAAAGGAAACTGAGAGGGAGTGTATCTAGGGGAGGGGGATATGGGAAATTTCTAAAGGAATGAAGGGAGTGGGAACTGTCATCTGAACATAATTATGAGAAAATAATATATTTTCAATAGATCAAGAACCACTGGTAATCTATATACCAAATAAAACCCAGAGACATTAAGAGATGCTCTATCAGCTTACAGGTGTATATAGAGTTCCTAGGACTTGTACTTGTTATTGTTATTGTGCAAAACTGATTTTTTAAACTTCAATCATCTCTTTTTTCCCCCACAAAAATACAGTGAGTGGCAGCTGAAGGGGTTTGCCTCTTCATAGGAAGAACAACAATATCAGCCAGCCAGATCCCCCAGAGCTCCCAGGGACTAAACCACCAACTAAAGAATACACATGGGGTGGAGGACATGACTCCAGCTGCATGTGTAGCAGAGGATGGCATTGTCTTGCATCAATAGGAGGAGAAGCCCTTGGTGCTGAGAAGGCTTGCTTTCCCAGTGTAGGGGAATGCCAGGGTGTTGAGGTGGGAGTGGGTGAGAGGCAGGGGAACATCCTCATAGAATAAGTGAGAGAGGACATGGGAGAGGGGCTAACAAGTAAAGGGGATAACATTTGAGATGTAAATAAATAAGTTATCCAATAAAATATAAAAATATCAATTAAAGTAAAAGAAGAAATGCTAAAGTTCATTGAAGTCCCAGGATGCTGTGTGAGAACCATAGCTATCCTACAATGCTTCTCTCCTTTTTTTCTGATGTTGAAAGCAAATACATGTGGCTTTGTTTGCACCTGTCTGCATCTTTCTGTTTCCCTTTACCCATTAGACTTAACAGAAACTTCTTCTGGGTACCAGATTTTAGGGGAGTTTTCTGCCTATTCAGGGAATATTGTAAAGTTGTAGGAATATGATTTATAAATATTGCAGCTTATGGTGGTAAATGCAGGAGATATCGAGATCGATGGATCTAAAATCCATCTTTGTCAGAAGTGAAAGCAATCTCTCTAAGCCAAGCTCCATAGCCAATGAACTGGAATTACTTATATGTTACACTTTTTGGTAAAAGGTTATTTTGCTACATCAGCACAGTCAGTATTCACACAAATCTGTTAGATATCAAGGTCTTGTGTTATGTACTAAAGAGAAGTAAATATTCAAGGCTTCTCTGAGAACACAGAAATACAGCACCAGGGCTCTTTGCAATGGTGTATCTCAAGCAAAAGCTGCACAAGATTCTATGTGATACAGTGCTAAAAATACCAACTCCCTCAGAGAAGCACAAAGAAACCACAACAGATAACTGTGACATGAGAATTCACAGGCTGACACTGGAGAGGCAGGCCAAGGCCTTCAACAAATCACATATGTTATTTAGACACTGTGTGGAGCCAAAGGTAAGAGGGACATATGACCTGATGTTGTGCTAAACAAATTAGCACAGAATGAAATCAACTCAAGTGACTGTGTTCCCAACTCAGGAACGTTTGGGAGTTATAGAACAAAAGGCCAACACAGAAAACTGTTTTACCAATATGCCTCTTAGTGTTCAAATGAATGTTAATCATCTGCATTTATAGCGTCTCATAAATGCATATGGCCAAAAGAGAACAGAATGTGTTAGTGACTAAACTCTGAATCATCCCTCTCACTCTGCACATGGAGTCTGTTGCCAGAACTTAACCACTTCTCTCTTCAAAATGTCTCCTATAATTATGCCTCCGTTCTCTACTACCTATTGTTGTACAGAATACATAGGCTAGTTCCTTAGTTCCCAACAGCAACAAAAAACATTAGAGACTAATTAATCTGGCAGTGATTGGTGTTAGGATGTCCATCAAGTCAAAACATTGCCTTCAATTTCTTATTTAGAAGATACTAAGCAAACACTTAACCAGTCCTCTAGAGTTGTGGGTTACCAACCACACATGCTCCTGTTTCCCTTTTTAAGTCTTGACCATCTAGGTAGCGCTGCTTGCAGCTATGTTTGGCTTCTATATCAAAACCTTTCAGGTGTCTTTCTTTAGCTCCATCCAGTGTGACTCTCCAATTGGAAACAATGCATTTCTTTGCTCTTATGATCACAGCTAAGTGGTTCAGCCTCATTTCTAAGTTTTGCATTAAAGACTGAACTGTGTAAGTCTGGCCACATCTTCCTGGTATATTATTGGCTCTTTTATATAATCTGCAGTCCCAATCCAAGCTTCTTTCTACCCCAAGGTATCTCAGAGTTGTCTTCTGTGGAAACACATTTATTTTATCTAACCCTACTTAGCTGCCTCTGGCATTGTCTTATACTTTCTTGATTTAAACAATTAAGTTCATCTCCCAAAAACTGCTTTCAAGGTCCTGATTTTATGTGTCCTAGTCTTGTGTGCCAGTACAAATGGAATGTGAATGATATTTGTTGCCAACAGCCAGCCCCTGCAGGGAAACAACAGAGTGTAATTACCAGTGCTGTGTAGAACACAGAAAATAATACCAGATCTGTGTTAAATAAAGTAAAACAAACTTAACCCAGGGTCTCGGCTTGCAAGGCAAGCATTTTAACAGCTAAACTACACTCAGCCCTGTTATTTGATGTCCTGATTCATCTTGTTTCAGCTTCATATTGTCTAATGCAAGCAGAAAATAATCTTAGATTTGTTAGAAAAAGTTATCCTGAAAACTATGCTGTCCTTGGAGTAAGATTTAATTATTTTTTTTGTGTGTGTACATGTTCATTTTTATGTAAGTATACTATATGTATGTGTGGATGCCAGAGGACAACTTCAAACCTTACTGTCAGGAATGTAATTCACCTGAGACAGGGTCTTCTGTTGACCTAGAACTAACAATGTTAGGCTGGTTGGCCAGCAAGTCACACAGATCATCATTTCTCTGCCTTCCCAGTACTAGGATTACAAAAACAAGTCATGCTGGAAGCACTTACTTCATGGGTCCTGTAGATGGATTTCAGGTTTTCATGATTGCAAGGCAACCTATTGACTAAGCTGTCCTTCCAGAGCTATGGCATTCATGTTTTAAAGTTCCTGTGGCTTTTGTTCTATCGGCTTGTCTTTTGAAGGAAATGTGTAGATACATGTGGATGTATTTGCAATAGCCACTTCTACAATTAGGGATTTATAAAGAACAGTAAAAGAAGATCTTTATATTTATTATCTTCAGAGGCTTTACTGTGTTTTCTCATGTGGGTCTTAATATCACAAATAACAAGTCTAAAAAAAAATCTTGTAGAATTAATGCCAACACTCAGAAGGTAATGACAGTCACATTTCTATGAATTCTATGCTTACATTGTGGGTTTTGGATCAGCCAGTACTACATAGTAAGTCTGTGTCTCAAAAAGAATCAATAGGTAAGTAATCCAAAAAAAAAAAAAAAAAAATATGTAAGAGTGGCCTTTGTTGGTTTGTTCAGAGTTGGCATTGAAGAAAACTCCAGCAAATATTTATTAAGTTGAAAATCAATAGAAAATTCTTATTTACTTGTTCACAAAGTACAAAGAATTAATGAAAATTTTCACCATACAATTGCAGTTACATACTAGAAAGAATATTGGAAGTGACTGATGACAAGAAGCTATGTGAAGGTTCTGTCTTTCTGGAAGTCACACATGGTGCCACTTGCTCTAAGAATATTCTTTGACTCCATTTGACTGCATATTTCCTCATTTATCATGACCCTCAAACTAGAGAATTTCTCTCCTATACAGTAACTAAAAATTCTATGTGTGTGATGTTTGTGTATGCTGGGTGCCTTCAGAGGCCAAAACAGCTTGGAAGAGGGACAGGGTTATTTGCTGGTACCCAACAACCATGCAGAACACTAATCCCAGTAAGTTCAACTCTAGGTAATGCTACCTCTGGTTCAAAACCTTCCTTTAAATCATGACCATGAACAGTGGTGACAACTTTTTATCTATCCGTTAATGCAACAGGCTCTGTATAAACTTTCTTGATTTTAGCAGTTTAGCATTCTGTAGCATCATTGCAGGTATTGCCCAACACATTATTCTTACCCAAGTAGATTCTGCTGCTACACTGCCCAAATTATTCTTATGCGATGTACTCATTGACATAACTCTGTATCTCACGTTTAGAACTTTCTGAAACCCAGGCGCCTTGATCAGTTTTCGTATAGGTAGCTTTAACATGAATTAACACATGAAATTAACATGAAAGCTGGAATCTCATTCAGTTGGCAACTACAGACAAAAATGAATTCAGGCACTATCCTTAACTTCTACCTTTTCGTTGTCGTCCCTGCCCTTTGAGTTTACCTGTGATCAGTCTTTTAGTATGACCTAACTATAACCCTTAACAGCCAATCTCAATGACAGGCCAGTACTCACAGACCACAGGAAGCATATGCTGTTTCCTGGGTTTTGCTTAGAAGCCAGTATACAGTGGTTAAGGGCAGAGATTGCTTCAGTTCAAAGCTTAGACTGGCCAGTTGTTAACTGAAGAAAGCCAGCCTAAATAACTAACCTCTCAGAGCCTTCCTACTTTCTTTTCTGAACTATGAGAAAATATCAGTCTCCACTTCATTGGGCTGTATCAAATATTAGATGCATTGACAGAGATGCCCAGTGTTGGGTGGTACAGATGAAGTGTTTCAGAGGTGATAGCTGAATAATGATGCTAACAACAAAGGCTAGATCTTGATTTATTGCAAGCAGGAGAAACAGAATAATGCTTTAAAGTATGTCATACTTTGATTCTATTTTCCTTAAAAATTCTAGAGGCTTCTCTTTCATTGTACTGAGAACAAGAGTCAAAATCTCTTAGACCCTTTTTGGTTTTATTACTATTGTTTGGGTTTTCTTTGTTTCTTGTGGGGTTGGTCTCAAACTCACAGAGATCTCCTTGGGTCTGCCCCACAAGTGCTCGATGGGCACACCTCACATGGCGTCCAAGGCGTATGCCCCAACCCCTTAATAAAAATCTTAGTTCCTTATTCATCATTTCTGATCTGCCTTCTGCCCATGTGTCCATCGCATTTTAAGTTATCTGTTCCCTTTCTTGCTTTGGCTCCATGAACACAACTGCCTTTTCCCCCCCTAGGAATCCATTGTCACCCGTCCCTCCACACTCCTAGTTGTCTGGTTGCCCATTGCCTTTCAGTCTGAGCCTGAGATGGCATCATTATCTGCCCTGCCTATAAGACAATTCTACCTGAAACACTCATAGCTACAGAACGTGCTTGTTTCCGTTGTGATTATTACCATCTGCTACCACATGCTTAACTCTATCTAGTTTCTCTTTCAGTATCTTATCTGTTGCATCTTACAAGTGCAAGCCACAGGAGCTAAGGCTCTCCTGTATCATGCCCACCTCTGAACAACAACTAGCTTGATAGCTCAGAACATGAACTGGACAGAGAATATGACTGATACATTTTGTTACTTATGGATACTCTTTCAATATATTCATTTTCTTTTAAGGGAAATAGTTACCTATGCTCCCAAATATTGACCTAGTACTGTGTTCAGGATATTTTCATCAGCTAAAGTTGTCAGTTTTTTTTTCATTTAATTTATTTCTTTTGACACATACTCAGTCCCCACAACATTCTTATAACTATTGTTTTATTTCTACAAAATAAATAACCTTTACATTATAGAATTTATATGGGACTTGATGTCTATTCTTCTAAAATTATAATCCTCAAAATATAATATTCTTGTTCCTTAAAATGCAATGGATCTTCTTAATTTTAATCTAAAAATTCATTTAAATATTCTATATTTATCAATACATACTCCTGGAGTGTCAGAAGAGAACATTAATAAATATTTTTAACTAGATGGCTTTATGTTGGAAGAACTTAAGACATACATATGTAAGCCAAACTTTAATTTTTGCACCATGATATCTATTTAAAATTTCATCCTTTTATCCAAGAGAACTCTTTTGTAAGTTTTGTAAAGCTTTGTGAGACTTGGTTTTGCTTGGGTGATAATGACACTCAACTTCCTAAAGTATTCCAGACTCTAAAAATTGCAGGAACAAAACCTACTGGAGACCATATGGAGACAAGTTCCACAAGGCATTTGTGTGGTTGGCATCTGCTCCTATCAGAACTGGCACAGAAACTGATATCCTTGGGTATCTGATTCTTTCAGGACAGGGCTTATAGGATGGCTTCATTGTGAGATTTTATTTAAAATGACTTGCCAAAATCTAAATTGATTTTGTTTTAAAAAAATATTAAGTGACAATTCCGACTTTGATTTCATTTCATTCAAGTGATTCATTTCTACTTCTGGGGCAAGGACTCAGTACAAGCACCTGCAATTTTGAAAATCACTCCTGAGTTATGTATATATGTATGTATGTATGTATGTATATATGTATATATTTATTTATTTATGTCCAACATTAGCTCAAAATTGGGGAATAAGAATGACCTTTAGAAACACCTTAACCCATCAAGAGCCAGAGGGAAAGTTTCATTTCTGATCAGGCCTATTCCTTCACATCACATCAATAGCTTCAGCTTCTCCTGTATACTATGCCTCAGAAAAGTTTGAGTGAAATGCATGTGCATTATCCATTACCAGGAAAAGGTCATGAGCCAGCAGCTCCTTGTCTGGCATAATTCTAAATTCTAGGAATCTTGAGAGAAAGGCAAGCTTCACTATATTGCCAATAATCTTGGCTTATTCATCTCTGATTTTAACAAATATAAAGATTGATTTTTTTCCAGTTTGCCTAAATTTTTAAAAAATTTAGTATTCTTTTAATTTAATAATGAATTTAATATCAAAATATAATTATTCTCATCTACTTAAGGAGCCATCAACAGAAAAAAATGACAGTCTTATTGTGTGCATGTTTGAACTACAAAACTGCTAAGTGAAACATGTAATTATTTTAATCATTTGTACTTTTATTTATGTTATTAAAGAACTTGCTTGTAATTCCATTTTAACCACTACTGTTATATAAATATATACTATGAATAAAATTAAGCTTTAATCTTCTAAAATGCCTTTGCATGTAGATTCCAAAGCTATTAGCTAATATAAAACTATCTTTCATGCTATGAAAAATTTGATTAAATAACTGTCATTTATTATTGGTGTTTTGGCATTCCTTTGTTAATTACATGTGATTTGTGTATGTATATATGTGTGCAGTTGTATGTGTATAAAGTCACTATACTCAATCAAGCATTATCAGAAAACTACACCATATTTTCTAAAATCTCAGCAACTATCTAACACATTCTAATATCAAATATGTTTAAATAATTCACAATACATAAAAGTATATATGGTTCTTATACAAACAATAACATAATACATATATTTTGTATAAAATATAAAGGCGGAAGTTTAGGGATGTAGCTCAGTTAGAAGGGTGCTTATCCAACATGGATAGAGTTCAGAGTCCAATTACCAGAATATAAATCAGGCTATGGAGGCACAGAGCTGTAGTCACAGCTGATAGGAGATAGAGGCATGAAGAATAGCATTAAAAGTTACCATCTGTCACAATAAGTTTGAGTCTAGGGTAGTATACACAGTATACTGGAGATGATCTTTACTACTTTGTGGGGTTCTTTTTCTTCTACCATTTTCTGTACCTTTTTTATACCTTTTCAACGCCTTAACATTGGATAGGAAAGAATAAAGAATAGGTATGAAAGGAAAGAGATCTCTGAATAAAGTCAGTGGTCAGAAAGTGGCCAAGAATACTGTTAGACTACTTCCTAGTGATTAGGGATCATTGAGTTCCTTGGCACAGGTTTGATCTTCGCCATCAGGCTATCTTATTTCCTTCTCCTCATTCTCTCATTTTCCTTTTCCTTCTCTCCTCCTTTTCCTTCTCTCCTTCTTCTTCTTCTTCTTCTTCCATTCTCCTTTTCTCTTTCTCCTTCTCCCCTTCTCCTTCTCTCCTTCTTCTTCTTCTTCTTCCATTCTCCTTTTCTCTTTCTCCTTCTCCCCTTCTCCTTCTCTCCTTCTCCTTTCTTTGTGTATAACTCCTTAAGAAACCTGACCAACAACCAATAACAACCACCAACCCACCAACACTTGCCAACAACCAACAACAATCCATCTTCCTTCTTTGGGCCTAAGCATTTATGTACCCCTTGAAAAGTTTCCAAAATTACAAATGTCACACAATTGCAGAAACTGTCTGTGGCCGGCAAAATCAAGCCCATGCATGAGGAAAATCAGGGTCAGCTGCTCTGAAAACTCCAAAGCAGTTCTATATTCCACACCTGGGATTAAAAAACCATAATCTTACGCTATTTCTGTTTTTTTTTAAGAAACTAAAACTTAAAATTGTCACACTATAGTCTAAAAATAAACACGAGGTAATTTTTGTGGAACATGAGTTAGAATTGAACATAATTCCTGTGGGTTTATTCACAAGGAGTCTCAAAGGATATGTTAGTTACAGATGGAAAAGAAAAGAATATATAATGAACTCTTAAATGATGGGCTTAAAGGAAGGTAGAAAAAACATCATCACTTCTATCAGTTCCAAAGGTAGAAGCAAGAAATGATATCACTATCAAAACTTTCAGTGTCTGCTGTTTGTTGAAAAAAACAAAAGCAGCTCAGAAGGGAAACAGCTTGAGAATGCCTACAGAACCAGCTTTCCTAGGAACATAAATTTAGCAACATAAAATCCTAGATCTTATAAAGAATATTTGGAACATTTACTCTTAGTAGAGGAAACCAATGTCTAGGTTCATGGAGATAGACTTCAGAAGGTGAGCCTCCAGAGTCTTGTGCAATTGCTCTTTGAGTCACATACCAGAAGAATTTGAGAAGTCACCTCTTTACTCCTAGAACAGAAACCCCCTTCTTTTTAAATGAAGTCTTACACTGAAATGACACTTAGATAGATAAAGCTTCTATGAATTGGGCCTGAATAGAAATATCAGAAAAATTTCTATTGGAAGGAACTTTGTAGGCTACCAGAAGAGAACACAGATATCACAAAATTTTTGTTCTACAATTATTTCTGTCTGCAAAATATGCTACGGCAACAGTAGGAGTGGCAACAATGTATGATTTTACTTAAGGCTCACGCCATGAGAAGGAACTCATACTATAATCATATTCAAATACCCGTAGCTGTGGTGGCCATTGTCCCTAAAAGAGAACTTAATATTGTCAGTTTCATAAACCAGTATAATGTGTAAACAGAAATCTCTAAACTGAAGCAATTACAGAAACTGACAATGGGTCAATATATAAAATATAACACATCCACATTTGTTTTTAAACTTGGGTATCTGGGTCAGGTGTATGTGCATGTGTGTGTGTGTGTGTGTGTGTGTGTGTGTTTATTATGGGTAAGAGAAGGAACTTGACACATATTCAAGTCAGTGAGGGAAGCAATTCTTGCTCTTTACCCTGTGCTATAAGGTCCTTGGTTGTTCATTAATGTATCCCATACTAACTGGTCCACAAGCCCCAGGGGATTCTCATCATCTCCTCCAATCTCTTCAGAAAAAAAGCACTAGACTCACATATGCATGCTACTCTCTCCAGCTTTCAGGTGGGTCCTGAATTCTCTGGTCCCTAAGCTTGGTTCACCAGTACTCCCTCCCATTCTCTTTTTTTTTCTTAATCCTTTGTTGGATAAATTTGGGCTTGGATTTTAATATTTCATCATCTTCCATCATTATAGAATTCTTATCTAATAGACATTGACACTTTATTAACACACCTTGCATGGAAGTAATTTTCCATCAACCCATGTAGGGCTGCATTCACTCTATTAAGTAGTACTATAAATTAAAGTACTGTTGTTATTTTTATCTATTAATCTAATGAATATGCATAGTCTTTTAAAATATATGATTTGATATCTATGAGAAGCTGAAAATTGTGTTCCTCACTTCATATAAAAATATCTGCTATACTAGGCAAATCACTGCTTCCCTTGATGGTAAACTCAGCAGGACTCTTTAAAACATCATTGTGCATAAATCAAGAATTTATCACACTAAGAACAATTGAATTCATTTATAAACTGACTGAAAAAAGGGATTTTCAGACTTTCTGGACTAAAATTTTGTAGAAAATCTTGTATCCCTTATGAAAATAGGATTTGGGGTACTATATATGCCCAAGTTTAATGTGCTATTCTGTTAGAAAAAAATATATTGTCTTGAATGGATGATGACTCTCAAACCTAAATCTTCTATGGCCTTAACATGCTACCTGCTTTTACATAGGCAATTCCTCCAGGAATAAAAACATCCTGAAATTCAATTCACTAAATGAGTCCCTCAACTCTGCTCTTAAAAATATCTGAAACTCTAATTGATTCCATAAATGTTCCAGCAGAAAGCTTTCTGCATGCTAATAGGATGTTGGCCAGCCAGTATCCCCAACAATTTTTGCCAGGGTAAGTAAACCTAAGAGAGATGTTGGCAGCCATCCCCCAGTGAGGTTTTCCTAAGCCTACATGAATGCCCCTAAATCCTGCAACTGGTGAAAATAGCTCTTCAGATATTCACACTTTCCAATACCTCATTTTCCTCCAAACTTGATTTATAACATTTCAGTTCATTTGCTTTCAACTCCAAACAAACTTATTTAATTTGAAGAAAATTAAAAATCAAAACAAAACTATCTAGGGATGCTGAGTAGGGAAGAGAGGAGCATATAAAGAAAAGTAACTCTGAGACATTGGAAAAACATGCAATAAAGTTGCAGGACAAACATTGAATTTACTTGAGTAAGAAAATGCTGGATCTAACTAATAAAGAGGAGGATGGAGAACAGGGGAGACCTGGATAGGGCGAGATAGGGCAGGCAGGACATAGACCAATACAAGCAAATACATTGGCCATCTGGAAGCAGAACTGTCAGCCTATGAACATTGGAATGATTTAACAATATCCTTGGAGGAGTCGTAAAATGTTTTGTTCCTGGAAATGTTTGCACTCAAGCTAGGTAAACTGACTAAGTCAAGTGATTTAGTTGACGTTTTTAGGTGTTCTTCCAACTCTATTTTTTTTTCTTTTTTGATTTGGGAACTTAGGAATGAGAAAGGTGATGCCAAGAAATAAAAATGAAAGCTCTATATATGTGGAACATACACATGATTTATGCTGTGCCTCAGAACTTGGCTCTGTAGCAGCAAGGATGGACTTGAAAATGCATCTCTGTGGGAATCCATTCATGTCAGTGCTAAAGAGTGATGCTGTGACATTCCCTGACAATATTCCTCCTATGAACAAAATTGCCACTCCCACTTCCTCTGAATATCAGCATGTTTCCTATGATCAAAACCAAACATATTTCGAATTGTCTCTATAATGACTTTTAATAATTATTGTAACATTCCCTACATTGTTTTCAGATGCCCAGTACAAAGTAAATAAAATAGGATTTTCCCACAAATTCTACAATGTACTGACTGACCCCATTATAAAGATATTTCATTCCAGATAATGAATTACACTTCCTGATAGCAATCATTCTCTGTCTTTCATCTTGATGTGCTACTAATGGGTTAGATTTGTGGGAATGGGAGGATAGTCTAGTTGTCTAGTCATATATATATATATATATATATATATATATATATATATATATATATATATATATATATATATATATATAGAGAGAGAGAGAGAGAGAGAGAGAGAGAGAGACTGAATTCAACTGTATACGGCTCTACTTTCCTTAGAGCCCATTAGATATTAAAAAGCCACATGATTTATTTTACTATCATAAAACTGATAGGAAATTTCTAACAATTAGTCAAGCTTTGTGGTAATAGAAATGTTCCCAGTCTTATCCTCTGCTAATCTCCAATTTACAGGACACTTTGTTAGGAGCAACACAGTATTTTAAAGTCACATATTCAATTAAATATGCATTAAAAGCTTTGCAGTATTCCTCTCTGGCTGAAATTTCTGCCAGGACTCTTTAGGCTGCTTTTTATCTTGTTATCATTTTAAGTGAGTCTTAAAAACCTCAAACAAACAAACCAACCAATTCTTCAGACACCATGTCACCCATTCATTAATATTCTTGTTCAGTCTTTGCTATTTTATGAATTAATTATTTTATTTATTTATATCCCAAATGTTGCCTTTCTCCCTGTCCCCCTAAAAAGTTCTTCACCTGATTTTTTTCCCTTAAATCCCTCCCTCTGGGGTCATCAAGTCACTATAAGATTAGACACATCCTTTCCCACTGAGGCCATACAAGGTATTCCTCTGCAATCTACATGCTGGTGACTTGGACTAAGCCATGTATGTACGTTTTGGTTGGTGGCTGAGTGTCTAGGAGCTCCCAAGCTTCTGGGTTAGTTGGCATTGCTGGTCTTTCTATGGAGTTGCCATCCATTTCAGCTCCTTCACCCCTTCCCCTAACTCTTCCATAGGTATTCTCAATATCTGTCCAGTGCTTGGCTGTGAGTATCTTCACCTGCCTCAGTGTTGCTGTGTGAAGCTTCTCAGAGGGCAGTCATGCAGGCTACTGTCTGTAAGCATACCTTAGCATCAGTAAAAGTGTCAAGGTTTGGTGGCCACCAATGGGATGGATCCTAATTTGGGCCACTCACTGTTTGGCCATTCTTTCAGTTTTTGCTCCATTTTTGTTCCTGCATTTCTTTTAGACAGGAGCAAATTTGATTGAAAGATTTAGTGCTAATTATCTTACTGTATGTCATTCTGGACAGAATAAGAAATCCATCGGAAAACTGATGCTTTTAAAAGTTTGAAAATCATTAACGCATTTAGGTTTTACTTCTGAAAAGCAATATACATCAGAGGGAATATATATATATATATATATATATATATATATATATATATATATATATATATATATATCTTTGATGTAAACAAAAGGCCCATTTTCTGTGTTGTGTAGCAGTTTTATGCAAGATTAAATTCTTCTGTCTTGGAGATAACCTTCTCAAAATGGGATTTTTTTTTTTCGTACAACTTTATTTTTTTTAAAAAACAGAAATACATGTACATATTTTTAAAGGCGCTTTGGCATAAATCTATATAAAATATTTTTGTCAGTACTTGAGTTTTTTAAAGGTTTGATAGTATGCATTGAAGTCTTACTAGTTACAATAAGCATAAAGTACATGTAAAACAAAACTTAACATGGAAATAGTCAAAGTAGGATTTTTTATAGGGAGGGGAAACATCAAGAACATTTAAGAGAAAGTGCATTTCTTCCCAAGAAAATATCTGTCATGTAATAGTAGGACATTACTGTATATAGCAGGCTCATGAAAACTAAACACATTTAGAAAATACCCAAGAATAATTTTAAGAACAACTATTACTTACCAGCCTGTTATCTGCATGTTATCCCTGTAAACAGGATTATTATATATGTGAGAAATTACAGTAAAAGAACAATAAAGAAAGCTCTTTTCCTAAGTTAATTTGTGCCAACAAGGAGCCAAAGGTGAGAGTCACACAGATACAATCTCACTGCTTTGTAAGGTGCTGAAAAGCAGGGCAAGTTCTGCAAAGCAGTGGGCTTCCCCTGCATTTCTTTTGTGCGAATTTTTATATTCTTCTCAATTTGGCCAAGTTAAGTTGGTCATGGGCTCTGACTCCCTCTGACAAAGTGTTAATCTGGGTTTCTCAGGGGCAATGGCTTCAGCTTAATATTAAGGAATGGGAAGTTTGCCTATGATGCTGGAGAAAATGCTTAAGGCTCCAAATCTGTATGAGGATCAGAGCTGCCACTCACAACATGCCAAAAGACACAACTTCAAATTGATTTGCACATTGAGTTGCATTTTATTTTATTTTTTTCACAAATGTTGAAACCTTCCACTTCATGAGAAAACACTGAGTTTCTTCAGGTGTAATTCAAATATTAAACAATAAAGAGAAGTCAAACAACAACAAAGCCCAAAACAAAAACAAAGCCACTAATTGGTTAACATCAGTTTACTTCAAATTGCTTTTAACAAGAGTTAAGGAGGGTACTTATACTTTTTTTTACTGTATTATTCATCTAGAGCAGAATCTTCTGATTTCAAATAAGCAGGGTTGGCTAATGATATTTCAGCTTCCTCAAAGCTTCAGTCATATGCTACTTAGCAAGAGAGATGAAAAATTATACCAAATGTCGGAGCACATGCAAAAACAAGTGGTTTCGATAATGTTTGTTTATAATGTCTGTCTTAACTAATTGTAATATATATGTTAATGGGTTTGATTTCCTTTACATCTATGTATTACCTATTTATATCTATATATCTATCTACCCATCCATGTTTCTTTCTATCTATCTATCTATCTATCTATCTATCTATCTATCTATCTATCTATCTATCTATCATCATCATCTATCTATCATCTGTGGTGTTTTATAAAAATGTAAAGAGAGAATAGGTTTGGTAGAGGTATGGTAAGCTATGAGGGAAGGGCGTGCCTCCATGTGGGCTCATGCTGAGGCATTTCTTCCCTCTGAGGGAACAGCCACATGATGGTATAGTATACCTAGAGCCTGAGAGGCTGCTTGCCTTTTATAGTGAGTGAGGCACACCTGGCTGTTGCCAGGTAACTGTGGGGCAGAGCCGAGACAGAATATTAACATTATCTATCATCTACCTCAGAATATTTTCCAGGTATTTTGCTTATTCTATTACTTTTCTGAATTAAAATGTCCCTGGATATCAGGAAGGCCCCATGAGCTGCTTCCCCTTCACTGTCTTCTATGTTCATCTTGTCCTACGCTAATCTGCAGCCCATAATCAATGTGTTAGGACATTCTCATTACAATCCTTTCTCCCCTAGAAATGTCACCTGGTCCTGAAAAGGTGTCAGACCACTTAGGAAAACTGGAGACAATGCTGGGTAAGCTGTGTATTGATCCTCATTTGGACAAGGGCTACCTAGTGAGGGATGCCTCTTGTTCTTTCTTTGTTTCTAAATCTTATGTCAAAGCACTGGTGTTTACTAGACTCTGCCTAATGTGGCCATACTGAATGTACGGCCTTTCTCTGCTATCCACTATTATTAACTTAACTGGTACACTGTAGACGGATGGCTGAAACTAGCCTGCTAGAATTACCAGGGCCTGGTTTTGATCTTCAAACCTTCAGTAATAGAAAAGCAACATGTTTGAATGCAATAAATCATATTTGGTATATAATAAGGTTGCTGCAGATGTACTTGTTCTATTTCTCTGTATTTTAAAACTGTAATGCAAGTAGTTCTATGAAGAACAAAAATTTCACTTTATAATTTGTTTGAGTAAAATTTGTTTAGATACCATGGGCTAAATTTTATTAAGATATTGAGAGTTTTATTGGATTCTCTAGGGAAGCATATTGGGTTCCTTAGAAGGAGCTACCTACACTGGGCTGTTAATCATTAATGGCTCTAACAAAGAAAAGCGTAACTTCAGAGCTAAGACAGTTCCTAGAATATTTTTAAGGCCTCACAAAATATGAGGAAATTAAAATAACATCCAATCAGAAACCAGCCCATGTACCTTCTCCAACACTCACCAATAAAGTTATAAATTACTTAACCTTTGTTAAAATTTCCCTATAAAAGACTTGCACCCCTTTGTCTGGGATTGCGATTTTTGTAAGTAGTTGATGCCTCCCTACAAGCAGGCTTCTTGCTTTTGTGAAATAAAAACACTCTTGCCTATTGTCTATGTGAGTGGTGATCTCTGTGCACCATATTTGGACCAAATACTATCATCATCATTACCTATTAATAGAATTAAAACATAGAATGATGAGATAGATATTTACAGTTTATCAAGGCTTCTTTCTTACCTGAAATTTCAATGATATGCTTTCACAAATTTGTGAAATGTATCTTAATCAGAAGGGTTAAGTTGCTTGAAAAATTGACACTAGATAATGCATTGAACTTCATTATCTCACCAATATATATATACATGAGTATATGTGAACATATAATATATAACATATTATATACTTATACATGAACTCAATATGTTAAAGGGACATCTGTACACATATGTTTGCTGTATACTATTCACATTAGCCAGGAGAAGCAACCTAAATTCCCAATACTTTATGTCAGCAGCAATGTGGTAAATGCCTGCAATTCAGCAAAGTAAGGAGATGTTGCTGATTATGACAACTGTAGAACTGGAGGTCAAGTGACAAAAGCCACACTTGCAAAGACAAATACCATATGGGATCACTATAGTCTTATACAAGTTAAGAAGAAAACAATGATTAACAAAGATAATAATAATGGAAGACATGTAGGGGAAATAGGGAAGGGTTGAGAATTGGAAGCTAAGATGCAGTCAGATGCATGTTAAGGTCAGAGCACAACTGTACAGACTTGGACCTATCTTTCCACCGTTATTTGGGGTCTGAATCCAGTAGTCAGACTTACATCTACTCCTGGTAAATGTCTGTATTCCTGCTGAGCTATCACACTGCACTAATGTTTTATTCTGAGACAGGATCACTATGGTTGTCTAAGATAGCCCTGACTTCACTGTATAGTTAAAATAAATCTGAAAATTGTAATCCTCCTGCCATAACCTCACATGTGGCTAAAGTCAGTACTACATCACAAGCCTAGCTTAGACTTTCTTCTAACCTATTATTTTCTAGAACAAACTTTCTAACATTTTAAGAATATTACCATAAACATTAATACACTTAATAATGCTAAATTCATTATTTCAAATGACTTCCATGTCTTCATTCCCTAATGCTATATTAGTATTTGATTTAAAGGTTCATATACAACTTAATCTAATAGTCAGTTTCTATATATTTGAATTATTTTTCTCCACTGAACTTAACCTTTAAAATTATACAGTGACTTTCTTGTCTGTTGTTACCCCTTTTGATTTAAACTCTACTTAATCTAATTTAAATATTGCTATTTCTGTTTTGCATTTCATTTGCACAAATATCAGATTCTATATCTTTATTTATAGGCTATTTGTGTTCTCAAACATAAAGTGATCTTCTGATAAACGATATAAAATTGGGTCTTCTGTTTCATATCTATTCAGTTAAGTACGCATCTTTGGAATGGAACATTTGATCAATTTTTCTCAAGGTAATTATTTTAGCAAAAGTTTTTATTTTTTATTTTAGTAGATATTTGCATCTACATTTCAGATGTTATCCCTTTACACCAATCACAGTCCCCCTCTGTTCCTATTGCCTCTATGAAAGAGCTCCCTCTCCCAATTACCCTCTCCCACCTCAGCATCAGTCAGAGCCTCTGAGGAGGCATCCATATCAGGTTCTTGACAGTAAGCACTACTTGGTATCAGCATTAGTGCTTGGGTTAGTGGACGCATATGGGGTGAATCCCCAGATGAAGCAGTCTCTAGATGATATTTTCTCCAAACCCTGCTCCTCTATTTGTCCCTTTATTTCCTTCCATAAACATTTTGTTCTTCTTTTTAAGAAGGACTGAGGTATCCACCCCTGGCCTTCCTTCTCTTTGAGCTTTGTAACTTCTATAGATGGTTTCTTGGGTATTCTGAGCTGTTGGGGCTATTATCCGCTATAAGTGAGTATATACCATGAGTTTTTTCTTTTGTGACTAGGTTACCTCAATCCTCTGTTGGACATCTGGGTTCTTTCCAGCTTCTGGCTGTCATAAATAAAGTTGCTATAAACTTGGTGGAGCACGTGTCTTTGTTAGATGGTTTATCTGATCCCAACTTAAATTTGGTACCTGGAATCTGTCTAGAAAATTGTCCATTTCCTCCTGATTTTCTAGTTTTGTTTATTGAGTATAGGCTTTTGTAGTGGGATCTGATATCTTCTTGAATTTTCTCAGTTTATTATGTCTTCCCTTTCATTCCTAATTTTCTTAATTTGCATACTTTCTCTGTGCCCTCTACTTAGTCTGGCAAAGGGTTTATCAATCTTGGTTATTTTCTCAAAGAACCAGCTCTTTTTTTTTTTTTTTTTTTTTTTGTTTTGTTTTCTTGATCTGAGTTAGACCTTTATCTTTTGTGCTATTAAAGGTTTGAAAGTATGCATTGAAAACTTACTAGTTACAATGAGCATAAAATTCATACAAAACAAAATATAACATGGAAATAGTCAAAGTTTTCTTGGTGCTTAAAGATTAAATAAAATAATTAAAAAAAAAAACAAGCACAAGGGTGCATTCTTAGCTTGTTGATTATTAGTAATTTAAGGTCTGAGTGTACAACACACTGAGAGGGTGCTATATATTTTTTTTTCAGTGCTTGGCTTTTTTTTTTCTTTTTTTCTTTCTTTTTTTTTTACAATGAGCAAAAAGTACATGTAATACAGGGTGTAACCCAGAATTTGTCAATGTGTTCTTGGTGTGTTAGGATTGAGAATGACTTTTTTGTTTGTTTGTTTTGTTTTGTTTTGTTTTGTTTTTTTCTTGGACTTCACAATCTGTGAGTTGTTTCTGGGGCAGTGTCCTTCCCTTGTATCTGGTCTATGTCCCTGGATCTCCACTGGTCCAGGTGGCAGATGGGCCGTGCCCAGCTCTTGGTTTTGTTGATTCTTTGTAAAGTTCTTTTTGTTTCGATTTGGTTGTATTCAGCTCTGAGTTTGATTATTTCCTGCCTTCTACTGCTCTTGGATGTATGTTAAATCCATTTGGTTTATAACTTCTGTTAGTTTCACTGTGTGCCTGTTCAGTTTCTACTTCCATAATGTGTCCATTGATGAGAGTGTGGTGTTAGGTCTCCCACTATTATTGTGTGTGGTGCAATATATGCTATGAGCTTTAGTAAAGTTTCTTTTATAAATGTAGGAGTCCTTGTCTTTGGAGCATAGGTGTTCAGAATTGAGAGTTCATCTTCATAGATTTTCCCTTTGATATGTAAAAAATGTCCTTTCTTATCATTTTGATGATTTTTGGTTGAAAATCTAGTTTATTAGATATTAGGATGGCTACTCCAGGTTGTTTCTTGGGATCATTTGCTTGGAAAGTTTTTTCTCAACCTTTTACTCTGAGGTAGTGCCTGTCTTTGTTGCTGAGATGAGATTTCTGCATGTGATTCTGTTTAGGTATCCAGTCTGATAGTCTATTTCTTTTTATTGAGAAATTGTGTCCATTGATGTTAAAAGATACTAAGAAATAGTGATTGTTGTTTCCTGCCATTTTTGTTTTTAGAGGTATAATTATGTTTGTGTGCTTTTTTCTTTGTGTTTAGTTGCAGGAAGATTAATTTCCTTCTTTGTTGTGTAGATTTTCATCTATTAACCTTCATAGTCCTGAATTTGTGGGCAAATATTGTGTAAATTATGTTTAGTTTGAATATCTTGGTTTCTCCATCTATGGAAATCGAGAGTTTTTCTGGAAATAGTAACTTGATCAGAAAATTGTGTTCCTTTAAGGTATATATGACATCAGTTCAGGATCTTCTATCTTTAATAGTCTCTGTTGAAAAGCCCAGTGTCATTCTTATCAGTCTGCCTTTATATTTTACCTGTTCTTTTTTCCTTACTGCTTTTAGTATTATTTGTTTTGAATTTTTTGGTGTTTTGACTATTATGTGTTGGGAAGCATTTCTTTTCTGGTCCAAACTATTTTGGGTTATGTAAACTCCTTGAATGTTTGTGGTCATGTCTTTTTTTTTTTTTTTTTTTTTTTTTTTTTTTTTTTTTTAGGTTAGGGAAATTTTCTTCTATAATTCTGCTAAAGATATTTACAGAGTCTCTTAGTTGGTATTATTTTTCTCTCTTCTACACCTATTATCCTTAGGGTTGATCTTCTCATTGTGTCCTGGATTTCCTGGATGTTTTGAGTTAGGAGCTTTGTGATTTTTGCATTGTCTCACTGTTGTGTCCATGTTTTCTATTGTGTCTTCTGCCTCTGAGATCCTCTCTTCCATCTCTTGTATTTTGTTGGTGATGCTTGTGTCTATGACTCCAGATGTCTTTCCTAGGTTTTCTAACTTCAGTGATATCTCCTTTTGTGATTTATTCATTGGTTTTATTTCTGTTTTCATTTCCTTAACCTGTTTGTTAGTTTATTTTTCCTGTAGCTCTTTAAGTGATTTTTGTGGTATTTTGTGTTTCCTCTTTAAGGGTTTCAACTTGTTTGTGTTCTCCTGGTTTTTCTGTACTTCTTTAAGCATGTAATTTATGTGCTTCTCAAGGATATCCATCATCATCATGAAGTATGATTTTAAGTCTAAATTGTTTTTCTGGTAAGTTGGGATAGCCACTATTTGCTGTGGTAGGAGAACTGGGTTCTGATGTTGCTATGTTGTCTTGGATTTTGTTTCTTAGATTCGTCTGCTTGCCTCTTGCCATCTTGTTATTAGTGATGCTAGGTAATTTTGTTGTCTCTTCCTGAAGCTTGTCTCTCCTGTGGATCTGTGAGACTTTGCACTGCAGAGGGAGATTGCTCCTGGGTGATAGGCTCTCTGGGTATGCTGTGAATTCTGATGGCAGTGCCCAGTCCTTATGCAACTGGGCCTGCTCTTGGGCAGGAAGAGTCTGTTCCCCTGCAGCACTGACACCTATGCCCTGAGAGGCCCAGGATAGTCAGTGGAGATAGAGTGTGGACTCATCCCTGTGCTCAGGGCTTGCAGCTCTTCAGGCGCTCAGCAACCTATGGGCAGGCAGACAGCCCTGATGAAACTCTGCTGGGTCTGGCCTTTGGCCAGAGTGTAGAAAAGAATTTTTTATAGGATCTTAAAACATATTTTCTTAGTTTCTTTGAAGTTATTTTGTATTCTTCAATATTTTCTATTACACTCCCTGCCCTCAGGGATAATCAATCTGCATTGGTCCATAAGTGCAAATGGAGAGGAGATGACAGATGGGGATTCAGAAGTCCTATAAGTCTGCTGGAAACAGGTATCAGGAACAATTGTGGGGTGGGAGATCACTTTGCTTGGGGTGATTCAAGGATTATACAGTTTCTGGGACAGGCTTCAGAATATCTAGGATGGGCAAGTCATTGGCCAGAGGCTGTAGTTATTAAGATGCGTTATTAACAGAGATGCATTCCAGAAATCTCAGGTGCTGAGTGTGTCCTTATTGGGAGAAGGAAAGTTCAACCTGTAATCTTTATTTTATTTATTTATTTTTATTCATTTTACATTCTGCTTCCTGTCCCCCTCCTGGTTACCTGCTCCCACAATCCTTTCCCCATCCCCCCTTTCCGTTTCCTCCAGGGAGTTGTGCCCAGCAGGCATCTTCCCACCTTGGCATGGCAGATTTCTGCAGGTTAGGAGTGTCCTCTTCCATTGAAGTCAGATAAGGCAGCCCAGATAAAAGATCCTATCGGAGAAACAAGCAACAGCTTTGGGGATAGCGTCTGCTCCAGTTATTCAGGACCCACAGGAGACCTAGCTACGATATGTATGGGGAGGCCTAGGTCCAGCCTGTGTAGGCTCTTTGGTTGGTGTAATTTTAACAAAGGCTATATGACACACAAAGGTAGAGGTGTGTTAAAGGTCAGAGAAGAAGAAGCACTGCTAGTAAAGGGAGTCTTCCATTTTGTGCAGATTCCTGAAGGCTAACCAGACAATGGTAGATTTCAACCTTAATTAGCATGACAGCACTCTTCCACTATCTTCTTTGGTAGGTAAATAATTACTGTAACTGTAGTCTTTTTATTATTATTTGGTCACTTATTGTATATTTTTGATTTGTGATTACTATTAGGCTTACAAAACTATTTTTTATTATGTAACATGCTATTATAAAATTATAATGTAAAGTGGTTTTAAAGATATGCACAAACTCAAAGAAATATTGGAAAAATATTTTAAAGAAAGTTTAATTTGCATTTCATTTCTCCTAGCATTTTTAATTTTCAACATCAGTTCAATGTCTTAAAATTTTATGTAGTTATTACTTTTAATTGCTTTGCTTTTATATTCTATAATAAAGGTCTAAATGTTTCATATACTATGGCTTACATTATAAAAGCATTATGAATTTATTTCTATAATTACTATTACCAGTGCTCTTTGTATCTTCCCATGTTTTCTTCCTGCTAATTCATTTTATTTGCTTTGAAGAATATTCTTCCGAGCTTAATAGGAGGCAAATGGAATATATATTCTTTCACCTTTTTGTCCAAGCCTGTCTCTTTATTACTCCTTTATGTCTAAAGAATAGGTCTCCTGGGACCAGTGCCTAGTGGATATTCTTTATATATTTCCTACATTATATAAGTCTGATGCCATTGTATCTAGACAATGGGTCTGCAAGATTTTCTAAGAAATCCTTGTCTAAACAGATAGATTTTTCCCTATCTGTCATTAAAACGAAACAAACAAAAACACCTTTTCACTTGCAGCCAGCTTTAAGAATTTTGCCTCCATCTCTTATGTTAAAAGACTTGGCTCAGTTAAATTTGTCTGAATACCTTTAATTTTCTTAATGTAGATGTCTCAATGTCTGGGAACATGGCTGTTGTTTTGTTAGAATGAAGTGTCAATTTCTCTGATGATCCTCTGTCTCTTTTGCATAGGAGGAATCTGAATTTTTGCTCTTAATTTTGTCCTAAAATTCTGGGAATCTGTCTTCATTCCTCATTTATTTTTCTTTTCCAACTGTGCACTTTTAAACAACCTGTTTGAGCTCACTTATCCTTGCTTGTATTTGGTCCAATCGTGGAACTTATGCCTTCTGTTGTTTTTAAGATTATATTCAATGTTTATTTCATCTCCAGAATTTTACTTTTTAAAGTTGTTTTCATGTCTTTATATTTTATTGTTAGAGTTTTGAAAAGTCTGTGCTTTCTCCATGCTTATAGTGATTTTCTTAAGACAGCTACTTTAAAGTCCCTCAAAGTGATTCAATGCTACTTAGATATTGGCACTTGATTTTTTTTTTTATACCTAGTGCAGTCTTGAATACTTGGGAGATTCTGTTTATTGTGACAAGGTATCATTTGGGCATTGAAGAATAGTGCTTCCAGTCTTTCAAAGCTGGCTTTGTGTCTATTTGTGT